>NC_141874.1:500319194-500944194 GCF_056163025.1 Triticum urartu | reverse complement strand
ATTCACATGGTGTGCCCGCTTCATAGTAAGATGGCGATGATGCTACTATCGAATACCGTGATTATGTCGACAACGGGGATTTTCTAGGGGGCTTTGGCTGTGGAGGTGTGTTAACATGACGAGTCAGGGGAGATGGATACTTATATGCTTGAGGTGCCAGAATATGCGGCGGATAACGGGATGGAGGAGATGGTGGCAAGTGGTTGGCTGGGGGCGGTAAGTGTGGCAGTGGTGCATAGTGAGATAGAGCAGGTGGTAGCCTGTGATGAGTAGGGGATGGAAAGTGAGGTGATGGTGTGTAGTGAGTTGGGGGTGGTGGTGAGTGGTGAGTAGGGGATGGCAAGTGAGGAGGTAGTGCTTGGTGACATGGTGGTGGTGCGAGATGAGCAGGGGACGGTAAGTGAGGTGGTGGTGTGTGTTTTGCCGGAGGTGGTGGCGTGGATGAAAAGTGAGGCGGTGGTGCATAGTAAGTTGGGGGTGGTGGTGAGTGGTGAGGAGGGAATGGAAAGTGAGGGTGTGGCGCATAGTGAGATGGAGGCGGTGGTGGTTGTTGAGACATAGGTGGCGGTGGGGGCGTTGAATGATGCGGTGGTGTGCGCCGAGCCGGAGGTGGCGGTGGGGACGTTGAGTGATGCGGTGGTACGTGTTGAGCCGGAGGTGGCGGTGGGAGCGGTAAGTGAGGCGGTGGTGCGTGTTGAGCCAAAGGTGGCGGCGGGGACGGTAAGTGAGGCGGTGGTGTGTGTTGAGCCGTAGGTGGCGGTGGAGACTGTAAGTTAGGCGGTGGTGTATGTTGAGCCGAAGGTGGCGGTGGGGATGGTAAGTTAGGCGGTGGTGTGTGTTGAGATGTAGGTGGCGATGGAGACCGTATGTGAGGCGGTGGTGTGTGTTGAGCCGTAGGTGGCGGTGGGGACGATAAGTGAGGCGGTGGTGTGTGTTGAGCCGTAGGTGGCGGTGGGGACGGTAAGTGAGACGGTGGTTGGTGTTGAGCCGTAGGCGGTGGTGGAGACTGTAAGTGAGGCGGTGGTGCGTGTCGAGCCGGAGGTGGCGGTGGGGACTGTAAGTGAGGTGGTGGTATGTGTTGCGCCGAAGGTGGCGGTGGAGATGATAAGTGAGATGGTGGTGCGTGTTGAGCCGGAGGTGGCGATGGGGATGGCAGGTGATGAGGCGGTGTGTAGTGAGTTGGGGGCGGTGCTGAGTTGTGCGCAGGGGGTGGCAAGTAAGGAGGTAGTGCCGGGTGACATGGAGGTGGTGGCGCGTGATGAGCAGGAGATGGTAAGTGAGGTGATGGTGTATGTTGTGTCGGAGGTGGTGGTGTGTGCTGAGATAGGGGTGGTGGTAAGTAGTGAGTAGGGGATGGCAAGTGAGCATGAGGTGGTGGCGTGTGATTATCAGGGTGCGATAAGTGAGGTGGCGGCGGGTGATGAGCTGGTAGAGCTTCCTGTTGCTGCTGATGGCCGCGGTGACCATGGCGCTGTTGTCCCAACGCGTTGTGGTACGTCGGTGGCTTGGCCGGCGATAACTCATCGTGGCGGTGCTTCCCATGCTCAGTTGCGTTGTGCGCCGTCGTTGGTGCCTCGGCATATGCAACCGTGCTCTGAGCTAGTGCGGCAACCGGTAGCGAGGTGTTGTGGGAAGCACCATCAGCATAGGGAGCAGGAACGGCAACGAGTGAGGAGACGTGGTGCGGTAAGGAGGCACCGCAGTAGGACAGCAGCATCGCTGCAAGAGTAAGGAGAAGGGCCATGCCCTTCATGTTCTTGTTGGTGGCCATCTTGATCTACTTCTATCTTGGTTTGCTTCTGGTGCTCCCCCATTTGGCGCCTTATATAGTGGAAGGCATTTGAACCGGAGGTCTGGCTTGTTGGCTCGTTGTCACCACTTACAAATCCATTATCTTGGTGCTTGACTTGGACCTTCTGTAGAAAGAATGTGGGAACGCCGGCTGGGCCGTATTGCACGGGCTCCGATATCCATGTTGCTGGACCTCAAAGTTGGAAGGCACTTCAGAAATTTCTAACTCAATTGCATATAGCAAATTAGCAATGGCTTGATTATATTTTTGGCATGTACTAGTAGCAATTAGTAAGGGTGTTGTAGTGAGAATTAGTTTGTGATATGAGAATATGTCTACTCTGTGACGCATGTTTAACCGTCACCTGAAATCAGACCTCTGAACCTTAACTGGTACTGGCAATATTTCTCTTTCAGCTGTGCATTTGTACCCAAATATGTATGCCCTCCTCCTAACGTCAAGTAGTGATGTCGACTCAACCTTTCTCTGCTCCATTTGGCTCGTGGTGGAAGTCACGGATCGGAGCTATCGGAGCAGACCGTCGTAGAAAATCCAGTGGAGTAGCTAGTAGCTGTTTCAGTGTTTAGCAATCGCTTTGTGTTGCACTTATCTTAGGATTGCTCTTAGCAAGTGCTCATACAGATATTATTTAAACTCTATATTCTTTTAACGAGTGGACATCATTCCTGCAATCGATACTGGCATTCTAATGGGCTTGGACCTTAAGGACTGCTTAGTTTTTGTGGCTGTGTTCTGCAGAGTAAGGTTCCACTTGGCAGGTCTTTGGACTGAAGAATTTTCCGGATGCGGAACAGCATGAGGCCATTGCCAGTAGTTCGGACATAAATCTGAATTTGAGTGCTGAAATTCTGCCAATATTTTTGGAAACGTGGCGCATGCACGCACGCACTCACACTTGGAACATGATCATCAAAACAGTTTATGTAGTAATACCTCAGGTATTGGTTATATCTCCGACTTGTTTCGTGGCAGACTAATGAAGTTGCAGACAATCGTTTTCAAAAAAAAAGTTGCAGACAATATTTACATTTTCGCAGTTGTAACTATTTGTTTGTTCATTGTCTTGAGTGGCACTCTGGTCGTGTGAACTTGCTGAATATTGTAGGTTGGCTGGAAAATCTTGCTAGCCTTTTTTTCCACGGAGGAAGCACACAACCGATGCTGTTTTGGTCCAAGGTAAGGGGAATAAATAGAACTTTGCAACCTTCGAAATCCACCGAGGTTAAAAAGTATAATTCTGCATTTTTAGTGGCTGTGCTTTTTTTTTTGATCTGATTTAGTGGCTGTGCTTCTAGTCATGTGAGCTGTCGTACATGCCGGGTTAAGGTTAGGCCCAACCGGACAAACCCTCATGAAACGCATTGTCTGATGGTTTGGTCAACCGAGAAAGGCGGTGACCTACTGACCTTAGTGGTGCTTTAGATAGATCCGGTCTTCACACGACAGTGAGATTTGTATCATTTTTCCAAGCCTGGCATGCATGAGGATGTGTGTGAGCTAGGCCATGTGTCCTTTTAGAGCATTTACAGCCGGACTTGATAAATTCGACATCTTAAACACCTGTGGACGCGCGCTGCGTCCGGGGGCACCGACAGGGCATGCCTCAAATTTCTACGGTTGCAGCCGGACATCTCATACTAGATTCTCAAATCCATATAAGGCCAACTCCACCGCGCGACTTCAAACGGACGTTTGCTTTGTCCGGATTCGGTCCGTTTGGGTAGGGCAATGGGTCGTGTGCGGGCTTGTCCTGGGATGCGGTGGTCGTGCGCCCAGCGCGCGGCTACATCCTTTGGCCCCATTCGGTCCGCCACGGCAAAAAATACCCATATATTCATATCAAAACAAGTTTGCACGTCCATATATTAATTGTCTGAAAATAAAAATAATTTTACAACCCAATCAAAATTGTCTCTAATAAAATAGTTTTACAACCAAATCGAAATTGTTTTAAATGAACATAATGAACCAATACATCTATTGGTTGCCAATGTGACTTCACACGTGCTCAATCAAGTCATTTTGAAGATCCAAATGAATGTGCCAATCACGCAGTTCACGATGGAATTGGACAAACTGTTCAAACGTGGCCGGTTCTTGGTGCAGGGGCTCAACATTTTCGCCTTGATAATTAAATCCTTGGTCGAGGATCCTGTCACCACACAAGCAATCATCACCTCCCGAAGCTTCCCTTCATCCCATGACAGTGCAGGGTTTCGGACGATGCCCCGTCGGGATTGAAGCACACCAAAAGCACGTTTCACATCCTTTCTAGCACTCTCTTGCATTTGAGCAAATCTCTTTCTCTTCTCACCTTGGGGGTTCGAGATTGTCTTCACAAAAGTTGACCACTGAGGATATATACCATCAGCTAGGTAGTATCCGTTGTTGTACTGGTGGTTGTTGATCTCAAAGTTGACAGGTGGGGAGTGGCCTTCTGCAAGCCTTGCGAAGACTGGAGAACGCTGCAGCACGTTGATATCATTGTGAGAACCTGCCATGCCGAAGAAAGAATGCCATATCCAAAGATCCTGCGAAGCTACCGCTTCTAATATGACAGTGCACGCTTTGACATGCCCCTTGTACTGGCCCTGACAAGCAAATGGACAGTTCTTCCACTTCCAGTGCATACAATCTATGCTGCCAAGCATGCCTGGAAAGCCTCTAGCTGCGTTGGTCGCTAACAATCTCTCTGTATCAGCGGCAGTTGGCTCCCTCAAGTACTCAGTGCCAAACGCTGCCACCACGGCCTGGCAGAACTTGTACAGTGACATCAGACATGTGGTCTCACTCATACGCACATACTCATCCACCAGATCGCCTGGAATTCCATATGCAAGCATGCGGATGGCCGCGGTGCATTTCTGGTAAGAGGAGAATCCAAGCTTGCCAAGGCATCCGTCTTGCACTCGAAGTATGGGTCATGAGCAACCACTCCCTCTCGGATACGATTGAAAAGATGCCTTGCCATATGAAAACGGCGACGAAATTTATCCGGCTTGAAGAGCAGGGTGTTCGCAAAGTAATTGGCATAGAGGAGGGCGTGACCTCTCTCCCTGTTATGGTTCAGGTTGGGAGCACGGCTAGGGAGTGACCCCCTGTATTGAGGAAACTGCCGTTCAATGTGGTCGGGAATGACCAGTGTAGCCACCACAAGATCTTCATCATCCGACGGCGAATCGTCCGATGAATAAATGAAGTGGTGGAAGAAAAATTCATCTCCACGGTCCATACCTTTGTGGGCAAAGTATTGAACACCTTGCGGTCGTGGTGGCAAAGAGGCCGCGGTGATCACCTCGATGCAGCAGGGGTGGTTGGCGGCCGACTACTGGCCGCTCTGGAGCACTCGTCGGAAGCTGCCGTGGCCGCCGTGGTACGTCGCCGACGGTCGTATCCCCTCTGTCACCGGCTACGACGGCGACGACCAAATCTCCTCCAATCGACGACCAAAACTACGGCGAAAGCGTGGGCCTGGTGGCGGCCATGTCGAGATGTGGTTTGGTATGGACGGCCAGGGGGTGTGCAGTGAGGAGGCGGCTGGAGAATAGTGGTGGCGCCGGCGGCGGGGTGGGGCGGGGAGAGGGGGTGGAGGCGTTGGAAGCGAAGGGACTGCTAGTGTCTCCGACAGGCGGGTCACGAGGGGACAAGGGCGTGCGTCGACCCCGTCTACGCGATGTCTGTTTCACCCCAAACTCGGCGCAAGTTTGGGTCAAGGATGGGTCGAAAATGGACGGGATCCAGACATTTGTTCGTTTGGGGTCACCCGTTGGGCCGCGCTATTCGTCCGTTCTACCCAAAACAGACGCATCCGGACATGATGGGGTCGCAGTGGAGTTGGCCTAAAGACATGCAAACTAAAAGAAATCTACATACTATGTCGATCATCTAGCTACTCGTCGTCGAAGATGTCTATGATCTCCGTGCCCGGCTCCGGCAGCATGGGCGGCAGCTGTAGCTCCGGCTGCTCCGCTCCAGCCTCCTCCGTCTCTATCTCTGCGTCGAATTCGGCGAATAGCGCTTCAGACTCCGCCTGCTCGTGCCCGATTAGTTTCAGTTAGTGTTAGTTAAATAGAACGGAAACCTTGTAACTATACCAAGCCCGATCTTGGTTCCAATAGAAAGGTTATGAATAAAAAAAAGATCTTTATCATGTTTCAGATGCCCGGTTATAGATGCTCTTAGCCAGTAGTTTTGTACAAATGCATAATACAGAAAAAACATGTCATTCGCACTTATAGGCAACCTACGCTGGAATCATCTCACTGATGGATGTAGGTGTGATGATCTCCGTCAGGAGGTGCAGCACTGCAAAGGAGTCATCTTTCCAGGGAACAATGTTGGGTGCCAATGTGTAAGTGCAATGGATCGTGCAATATAGACTCCAACATGTGGTCATTAGTTCATCTCTCGGTAGCGTACTAGCTTGCCACCAGCACGGTCCACACGACCTGGTTTCTGGCCGTGGCCTGTGGGTTAGAAAAAGCTCCCCGTTCGGTAATCACGCAACGCATGCTGCTGGTGTGCTTCCTGCCCATGAGGAAAGAAGACTGACGTTCGTCGGCCTCACTGCACGTTTTTTTTCTTGGCAACAAAGAACACTTTTTTAAACTCACAATGAAGCAGTGAGGGATCCACCATAGGGATGAGCTGGGGCAGCCGCCATGGGTCGCCGGCGGGGTGGTGTAGGGTGCCCCCAACCTCGGATCAACAATTCGCCGGGGGAGGGGGGGACCAAGTTTGATACAATTTTGGTCATGGCATTGGTCAAATCAAACGTGGCGTTCTGACCCAGCGAACAATTAAGAAAGAGGAAGAAAGGGTTGAATGGGCTTAAGTGAGCCTATATAAATGTTGTAGCCCAGCCCAATAGCCAATAGGAGAGCTCCTTCACCGGAGCCGGGAGAAATGGCGGATCCTAATTAATGCATAGGTCGAGGCATAGTCAGGTAACGCGTACCCTCCCCCGACCGCACGCACCATATTGGCCCGGCCCAGTTTGATAGTTTCATGTGTTTTTCCACCGGTTCTGGAAAGGATGTAGAACAATTTTTTTCCGCTTTTCTGTTGTTTTCTTCAGGTTTTTCTTTTCATATTTTCTTCTTCTTTTCTCCTCCTATTTATTTTTATTTTTCTTCTATTTTTAAATTTTTTCAACATTTTTTCAGAATCATGAACTTTTTTTGAATCCGCGAATATATTTTTCAAAATCATGAACATTTTCTGAATTCAAGAATATTTTCTGAACCTATGAATTTTTTGAGTTTGCGAATTCGCCAACATCTTTTGAATACGTGGACATTTTTTTTGAATGCACAAACATTTTATGATTTAATAAACATTTTATGAATTCGCGGACATTTTTTAAATTCACGAACATCTTCTGAATACGCGGGATTTTTTTTAAATCACAAACATTTTATGCTTTCCCTAATTTTTTTAAGGAAGCAAAAAGAGAAAAGAAAAGGAAAAAAGAAAAAAAACATGGGCACCTGTGTCTGCAATGGGCCGGACCACAATGCATGACAGGGGGGTGACCGTTTGCACGATATCCCTCGACCTAAGCGATGATTAGGAGCTCCCGGGAGACATACCAGGGGGGTGGCCATGTCGTTAGACACTGCATGTGGCATCTCCTAGTCTCTACGCATGCAGGGGGTAGCGTAGAAACGCACACCCCAGGCCTACCCAAACCTTTGTAGCATAACATAATGGCCGACCCACATACACTTTTTTGTGTGCCTTCCTCCCACGGTTTTGGGAAGGTTCCTTCCCTGAACTGGGTCTTTCCTCTCTGTGTGTGTTTTTTTTCTGGGAATTTGCACGGCAGCGATGAAGGTAGTTTGCAGCAATTTAGGATCGTGGGCGGGGATATGGAAGACTGGGGGGTGGATCTCAGGGGCAATTGCAGCGCAAAACCGGTTGTTCAAGCGTCTGGTTATTTTAGAGATTTGGGTGTGGTGGGTAGACTATCGAAGGCGAAGTTGGTCGAAAGAACGTTACATTCTTTTTAAGTAAGGGAGGAGATGATTTGATATTATACGTCATTTCACGAGGGTTTTGTTCCATATATTTTCCATGTTCTTTAACAGTTGAGTTCCATTACTTTTCGTTGACTAGACTGGCATTTGCAAAAAAAAAAGGACCTCAAATGTTTAACCTGACTAAGTTCAATTTTTGGATCCGCCACTGCAATGAAGTATCATGGAAATACAAACACAAGTACATAGTCGACCTCTGCATGACTAACATGCACATCCAATATTGACGCATACAAAGGTTCATGCCGGCAATAGCAAAGTCATATAAGATCAAAGTTATGCCTAGACGGATGGAGAAAACAAAGTGATCGAAACAACGGTCGACGAAAACAATGATCGAGTAACATACATGCTCAATGAGCCGAGCTTTGTTTGTGCTTGTCCCAAAATCACTAAGATCGTAAAACAGATGTGGTTTGAAACAAACATATGTTAACCCCAATATTCATCAATAAGGTAAGAGCAACAAAAACGTTTGTTTTGACCTGACATGAATCCTGCCAGGCTGACATAACAAACATTTATTTTTGTGACGGTGGAAAGAAACAATATTACAAGTTTACATCAAACGATACGACTTTAGATTAAATACCCGCTTTATTCAGTAGCTTCCTCTGTTGAACTTATAAAGCAAAATATTACTAGAAGCAAGTGACGCCCTCCAAAACTCGTGAATGGGCTTTTGATCACTTGCGCGTGTATAACGGTCTCGAGCTTACTTCAGTTACATGCTTATCTTGGCCCTTCCACCATAGATCGGGTTATAAAATAAAAGACGTATCATACTTTTGTGTGTATGCTTCACACATGAGAAATGGATTTTAGCTATGTCATGACACGATATTTGTGTCCTGACAGAAATTTAGCACCTGCTATCTTCAGGACAAAGTGAGCACAAGAGTTATCGACGACAAGGGTAGGCGGCTAGTGAGGCTGGACTGAAACTTCTTTCTCCATTAGAGCTTCATGAATCTGATTCATAGAAAACAGGGTAATTATTTGAAAGTACTGTACTAAACCATGCATGCTATATGACAGAAATGACACATTTGCGGGACTGAACGGTACAAAACTAATATTGACAACATTGTGCTAGCGAGAACTGGCTGCAACAGCACGGCGTCGAGGAAATGCATAATACTCCTGATCCCTGCGTGGTGGCATGTTGCAGAGTCGCTGCTCTCCTAACCATTGGTGTTGGGAGGCGGCACAACGTGTTGCCCCCTTGAGTTGACGCCAACGACGCGTGATCACGTGATGGGCTGGCCCTGCCCCAAGTGGACGGAGTGGGACGATTGCACATGGTGGCGCCGAGGTGAGGCGGTGAAGGTGGAGCACGATGGGAGGATCTGACACGTCAGTGGTTAAGTGAATGTCGCACGCGGTGGGAGGATTTTGCACGACAACAACGAAGGCAGCCTGCAGCGGTTTAGGATCATGGCAGGGATATGGAAGACTGAGGGGTGGATCTCAGGGCCAATCGTGCGCTTGGGCAATTGTGCACTGGCTGACCATGGTTTTCTTAGATTGTTCTGCGATTGTTCAAGCGTCCGGTTCTTTTAGAGATTTGAGTGTGGTGGGTAGACGATTGAAGAGGAAATTGGACGGCAGAATGTTACGTTTAAGTAAGAGAAGAGATGATTTGATATTGTAGGTCATTCCAAGAGGGTTTTGTTTCATATATTTTCTATGTTCTTAGTAATTGAGTTCCATTAGTTGTGGTTGACTAGACTTGCATTTGTGGGGAAAAAGACCACATCCTGGCTAAGTTTAATTCCTGGATCCACCTCTGCAATGAGGTATCATGGAAATACAAACACAACAAGTACATAGTCGATCTCCGCATGACTAAGATGCACATATCAATCTTGACACATGCAAAGGTTCATGCCGGTAAAAGCAAAGTCATGTAGGATCAACATGATATGCCTAGACCGAGGGAGAAGGCAAAGAGATCGAAGCAACGGTCGACTAAAACAATGATCGAGTAGCATACATGCTCAAGGAGCCGAGCTTTGTTTGTGCTTATCCCAAAATCACTAAGATATGGTTTGAAACAAACATATGTTAACCACAATGTCATCAATAAGGTAAGAGCAACAGAAACGTTTGTTTTGACACAAGACCCTGCCAGGCTTGTTAGATATAATCTTGATGTCTCGTGTATCTGCATGTTTTTGGTTTTTCGTTCTGCATAGGGAGTCGTCCGGCAAGGTCTCGGCTGAGTGCGCACAGCTGTGAGATGCAGCATGGCCGTGAGAAGCGGTAAGGCGTGGCTGGGGTCAGACCGGCTGGAAAAATATCAACTAGAGGAGATCGTCTAGTTTGTTAGTTTGTTAGCGCATGGATAGGTTAGTTAGCCACATGAGCTTGCACGTCCTAGAGAGATTCTAGGGGAAGAGTTATGCGTGCGTGGGCACTGCTAGTGGCCGGGTAGTGTGCCTGTGTGGCTGCTACTTATACAGATGCAAAGCATGTTTACCTTTGACAAGAAATAGACAGAAGAAAACGCTGGCTGTGTGAGGCAGCGGCACCAAACTTTTTGTGTTCTTGTGTTCTTGCGTGTGTTGTGTGAAACAACCAAGAGAGAAGAGGTGAGCTGAGAGAGTCGGCTCCAACATTTGGTATCAGAGCCAGGTGATGACGAAGACGATGCCGCGTGATTCTTCAGCGAGTGGAGCATTGGTGCCGAGCGACTCGTCAGCGACCGCGGCTGCGGCGGCGACGGCGGCGGCGGGGAAGCTCCCGTTCCCGCTGCTCACGAGGACGAACTACGCGGCATGGGCGATGAGGATGAAGTACCTCTTGCGCGCCAATGGCGCGTGGGGGGCCGTTGATCGCGAGGCGTCGGCCTCGGAGGTCGACAAGGGCAAGGAGGAGATGGCCATGACGATCATCTCCCGGTCGATCGACGACACGACGTTGCTGCGCGTTGCTGAGAAGGAGACCGCCACCGATGTGTGGGTGGCGCTACGCTCCATGCACGTTGGCGTCGAGCGCGTCCGAGAGGCGAGGATTCAGTCCTTGCGCTCGGAGTTTGATGGCCTCAAGATGGGCGATGCGGAGTCCGTGGATGATTTCGCGGCGAGGTTCACGACGCTCGTGGGGCGCATCCGTGAGCTTGGTGATGCGATGGAGGAGAAGTACGTCGTGAAGAAGCTGCTCCGAGCCGTCTCCAACAAGTTCATCCACGTTGCGTCATCGATTGCATTGTTCGGCGACACGAACAAGATGGCCATGGAGGAGGCCATTGGTTCACTCAAGGCACACGAGGAACTCGTCAAGGAGCGGGAGACAGGACGTGAAGAAGAGCAGCTCCTCATGGCGAGAGGGCAAGACTCGTCGCGAGGACGGGGTCGTGGCCGTGGACGCAGTGGAGGACGCAAAGACAAAAGTGAGGTACAATGTTACAATTGTCGTCAACTTGGTCACTTTGCTTGGGAGTGTCCGGAGAAGAAGAAGGAGAATGAGGAGAAGGCGCTGCTGGCCGGCTACGGCAGCGACGGACCGGCTCTCCTTTGAAGTTTCTGCGTGAAGATTGGCCATCAAGATTAGGGGGTTGAATGTTAGATATAATCTTGATGTCTCGTGTATCTGCATGTTTTTGGTTTTTCGTTCTGCATTTAGCGTAGGGAGTCGTCCGGCAAGGTCTCGGCTGAGTGCTCACAGCTGTGAGATGCAGCATGGCCGTGAGAAGCGGTAAGGCGTGGCTGGGGTCAGACCGGCTGGTAAAATATCAACTAGAGGAGATCGTCTAGTTTGTTAGTTTGTTAGCGCATGGATAGATTAGTTAGCCGCATGAGCTTGCACGTCCTAGAGAGATTCTAGGGGAAGAGTTATGCGTGCGTGGGCACTGCTAGTGGCCGGGTAGTGCGCCTGTGCTGGCTGTGTGAGGCAGCGGTACCAAACTTTTTGTGTTCTTGTGTTCTTGCGTGTGTTGTGTGAAATAACCAAGAGAGAAGAGGTGAGCTGAGAGAGTCGGCTCCAACAAGGCTGACATAACAAACATTTATTTTTATGACGGTGAAAGGAAACAATATTACAAATTTAGATCAAACGATACGACTGCACATAAAATACCCACTTTATTCAGTAGCTTCCTCTGGGGAACTTAGAAAGCAAAATATTACTAGAAGCAAGTGACGCCCTCCGAAAGTCGTGAATGGGCTTTTGATCACTTGCGGTCTTGAGCTTACTTCAGTTACATGCTTATCTTGGCCCTTCCACCATAGATACCACGGAGGCGACACTCTGTTTGGAACGTGACGAACACCCTGATACCGAGGCTTACCAAGCTTGGCTTAGTTGGTATATGGTGCATCCGCACCGTAGTAAGATGGCGATGGTGCCGCCGCCGAGTACCCGGATCGTGCTGGTGGCGGGAATTTCCCATGGCGGCGTGGCGGTGGCGGCGGTGCTTTACCATGATGAGCCAGGGGTGGCGTTGGGTGCTTATGCCCCGGAGGTGTCGGAACATGCGGCGGATAATGGGATGGAGGCGGAGGTGGCAAGTGGTGTGCCGGGGGCGACGGCGAATGGTGAGCAGGTGGTGGCGGCGAGTCTTGAGCCGGAGGCGGCGGCGAATGGTTCGCAGGGGGTGGCAAGTGGTGAGCCGGGGGAGGTGGTGAATGGTGAGCAGGGGGTGGCGAGTGGTGTGCCGGGGGCGGCGGCGAAAGGTGAGCAGGGGGTGGCAAGTGGTGTGCCGGGGGCGGCGGTGAAGGGTGAGCAGGGGGTGGCGAGTGGTGTGCCGGGGGCGGCGGCGAAGTGTGGGCAGGCGGCGACAAATGGTGAGCAGGCGGCGGTGGTGACTGATAAGCAGGAGGCGGCAAATGAGGCGGCGGTGCATTGTGAGCGGGAGGTGGAGCTTCGTGGTGCTGTTGGTGGTGCCCGAGGTGACCATGGTGCTTGTGCTCAGTTGCATTGCCGTGGCCGAGGTGGCCATGGTGCTTGTGCTCGGATGCATTGTTGTGGTATGGCGCCGGTGCCACCACGGGCGAGCTATCATGGTGGTGATGCTTCCCGTGCTCAGATGCGTTGCGGAATGCCGGTGGCTCGGCCGGCGGCTTGGCATGGTGGTGATCCTTCCCAAGTCCAGGTGCATGGTGCGCCGTCGTTGGTGCCTCGGCATAGGCAGCCGGGGCCAGCAGGAAGGCGCCGTAAGGCGGGGATGCACCATCAGCGTAGGGAGCCGGAGCCGGAGCTGCGACCGGCGAGGAGGCAGTGGCGCTGCAGTAGGGCAGGAGCGTCGCTGCAAGAGCGAGGAGAAGGGCGACGCCCTTCATGTTCGTGCTGGTGGCCATCTTGATCTACGTACTCGTCGCTGCTTGGTTTGCCTCCGTTGCTCCTCCATTTGGCGCCTTATATAGCGGAGATTTGAAACGGAAGTCTGCCTTGTTTGCTCGTTGTCCACCTCTGACCAAACCCACTATGTTGGTGCTTGGACTTCGGACAAACTAGAAAGGACCATCCGTAGAATTGGGAGCGGCGGAGCGCCGACTGGGCCGTGTTGCATGGGGCTCCAATTTCCATGCTGTAGAATACTTCAGAATTTCCCGCTTAATTGCGTATAGGAGAGGCTAAAAAAAATTGCGTATAAGAAATTGCTCAAAAATTGCAAATGCTCCGTAGCAAGCTTTTAAGGGCATCTCTAGCAGATCCCCAAAAGCTATGTATGAGGAAAAAATTCCGGTTTGGCGACTGAAACCTTGAACTTCGCTCGGTTTGAGATTGCTCGAATTTTAATATAAGTTGAGCTGAGTCTAATCCAACTTGACTCGTTTGCAGCCTTTAACTACATCGAAGGAAGAAAAAAAGGAGGAAGAAGGGACAATAAAATGAAGAGAGGCTTCCATGTGGAATCAAGTGTGTTTGGGGATTAAGCTTTGGGGGTCTGCTAGATGAAAACAGGTTTAACCCCACTAAAATATAGTTGTTTTGTGGAAGATATGATTTGAGATTACAAGATGAGGGATCTGCTAGAGATGCCCTTGATGGCTTAGTGAGACCAAATTTGGCCATGATACTTCAGATGGTACTCTATTCAAATATGTGCCGAACTAATTAGAATATCATCCCTATAACTATTACCGGAAGATATCCCACACGTTGACATGGAACATGTAAGTGCATCTAGTGTCATCCCTTGTTGGTTTTGGAGTATTGACGACAAAATTGGTTGAGGGACTAATGTGTTTTTGAGATTCACAGAAGAACACAAGTAGAAGTCCCTATAGATTTGGTTTACCCATCAAAGATGACCCTAAAAATGTATGAAGACACCGAAGATAATGGTGGTTCGTGGAGACATTCATGTTGATGACAAATGGAACACGAAGACTTCCGCTTGAAGAGAATGGAGCGCAAAGACATAGTCTTTTGGTAGTTTCATTTTCTTTTTTCTTGAGTCATAGGAACCGCCACATTGCTAAGTAGGGTCGAGGTAAACAAAGTCAGAAAACTGACGTGATGCTCAGCCTAAAATCACGTGTCTTCCAATGAAGACAATGAGAGGAAATCTCTTTCTGAGTTAGGTGAGTTAGCTTTACTTCAAGCTCAAGTAAAGTTGTCTTGTGTGATTGAAATCCAACCGTTGGACACATGTCGATTGCCAAATGACCCAAGGCCATTTCGAACATATCATGTCGGGTTGCCTCCTGGCTATAAATAGCCCACCTCCTCCACCATAAGTTGGTGGCTGCTTCGAGTTACTGCACGACTGTTATCCTTTGGGAGCAACCCACCTTTGAAGCCTTTGAGAGAGAATCTTTGTGAGGACAAACCCAAAACACACATAACTCAAAAGTGAGTGAGCATCACTGAAGCCTTTCTGTTCCGTGTGAATCAAAGACTTGTTACACTTGAAGACTGTGATCTTGCAACAGGCCAGGCGTCACGTTCTGAGCATCCAAAAGTCATTGTGGATTGCCGGTGAACGAAGTCTGTGAAGGTTTGAAAGTCTACCTTGAAGACTTACCCGAGTAATTGGGCGAGATTTGCGGGTCCTATCTCAAGGGGAATACGGTGAATACTAGGTCTTCTGAGTTCAATCTCAGCCTCCCTAACCAGACGTACAACCATCACAGCAGCTGGAACTGGTCAAACAAATCACGTGTCTTCTTCAAGCAACTGGTTTCTATCACTTCACTCCTTTACTTACTGTTTAGTTTCGTGAAGCCTTTGCTTGCTCGTTCTATTCGAAGACATTGCGTGAAGACATTCCCTCTGTTTACATCTTTGTCTTCACACTATCTTCATTAACTTCTCTATTCTACCTAATTGCTGTTTGTCTTCGCATTTCACCTCAATTGTTGTAGACATGTCAGCATGTCTAGTGTAGTTTATCTTCCACTGTATCATGTTTAGTTGCTATTTTAGTTTCACGTCTTCAAAGACATTGCTTGTTTCGAAGACTTTCATAAAAATCCCCTATTCACCTCCCCTCTAGTCAATAACTAGCACTTTCAAAACATATAAAGAATAGTATACTAATGATGTGGATAATTACAAGGATTAATTATAATGAGATAGCCTCCAATGACATAGTAGATATCCATGATTTATTGATGTAGAAGGCTTGCATGCATTAAAAATTAGGCTCTGGATTGCAACCACTTAAGAATAGACGATAAGTGAACTGTCATGCCTACTTGCAACACATGTTTACCTCAAATAAGAGCTCCCAACCTCGCATTGGAATCTCGATTAGTTCCTATAAATCTTTCTTTTTGATACAACACTCAAATGTGTGTTTTCTTTTCTTTTCTTTCTTTTTAAAAGTGGCAAAAGGTTTGCCAGATTCATTAATTAAGAAGAGTGTGTTACAGAACGATTGTGTGAGTGCGAAAAAAGAAGGAAAGTGCCTACTCTTCTGGCATGACAATACCCAAATGCTTAGCCCCGACCGCAACCCACAAGGCGGCCTCATGACAGATGCATCGGATGAAGATCGGTGGAGGGGTCTGCTTGTGGTTACAAACACGCGAGTTACGCTTGTTCCAAATCTCTCCACGTGACCAACATGGCAACGGGAGCCATCGCCTTGTGCCTAGAAATGTCATGGTGTATGATAGAGTCCCACAAGGACTTGACGTCGACGAATGCATTCCAGGAGGCGATGTCAAGCATATGAATGCCAGACCAATCCTTCACCATGTTCCAAATGTGTATGGATAAGCATCATTGAAAGATCATGTGTGTCCCCGTCTCTGGGACGCAGTTGCAAAGAGGGCGTTGGTCGCAGTTGGGCCACCCGCATTTGGCTGGGTGATGCACCATCAAAACTCTATTTTGATTACTGAGGCAAGCAAAGATATTGCATTTGGGGCGGAGGGGGAGGGTCAATTTCTAAATGTTGTGCTTCATGTTGGATGGAATTATCGTGAGGAATGGGGCATTGTATGCTGAGGTCACGGAGTAGTTCCGAGAGGGGGCACCTTCCAAGAGATGGAGTCAAACTACTTATTAGAAAGGTGAACATTAGACGTGTAGCTCGACAAGAAGGCGAACTTCTATAATTGTTGCATGGAGAGGCCATTGAATGTGTCGACTTGATCCACCCACCTATTATTAGGTAGAGTCTCATGAACATTCGAAAACTTCCTTTTAAAGATGGCAAAAATGGTGGGAGCCATATCTTTTGGTCGTAGGCCATCCACCCAAGAAGAGTTCCAAAAAGAAAAATCATTTTGACCATTTTCAGCGGTAACGATTACCTCTGCCTAGAAGGGGGGCCATTTCAAGATGGAACATAGGTAGTGGGCAAGATTATCGGTAAAATAAAATCAGTGTTTCATTACTTTGATGTGGCTTTGGTGTTGAATATGTGTTTTGTCATCATTGCGTCAAGTACTAATGTCGTTTTTTTAAAAGCGTCGTCAATGCATTTTGGCGATATGTCCAAAACACCTCTTAGCTGGTGAATAAAATTCATTGTTAACTAATTCGTTTGGTGCGTTAGTTATTTCGGCTTGATCTTTGCAAGTGTCCACATAAATATTATTACTTCCCCGTTCACTATTATAATATGTTTTAACTTTTTGTGATTCGCATGTATAGACGCATTTTAGTTTATTTATTCACTCATTTCAGTCCATATATAGTCTATACTGAAATATCCAAAACATTTTATATTTTAGAACAGATGGAGTAATATGTAAAATGGTTTTTCTCTTAAGGAATGGGCACTCATTCTTTTCTTTTCTTTTCTTGCATTTTTTTAGATATTTTTTTCTTTTTTTGCATCCGCAAAAAAGAAGAAGAAAAAACATTCCTGCCTTTTTAGTGGGCTTGGACCTTAAAAGACTTGTTTGTCTTCGCGGCAGCTGTGGGTTGGTGTGCTTGGACCAAACTACGCAGTGTGGGCTTTGACATCGTAGCTCTCTTTTGGACGGAAGAATTCTCCGGTTGCAGGACAGCGGGAGGGCTTTTGTCGGTAGTCTGGGCGAAACCAATCCACGCAAAAGACGTCCGGTGGGCAGACAAGAATTTTCGTTTGACTCATGATATTATGCCCCTTTGGAAGATGGTGATCACAGAGGTTTGAGTAACAGTAGTTCATTTTGTTACTGGCTGTTGCTCAGCCTTGCTTCACTTACATAGGCTTATGAAAGCTACATTTGCTACTAAATTTTGGCATATGCGGAGATTTTGTGAATTTGTTGTTTTCCATGAGGTGGCTCATTCTTCTCAAGTTTACAATGGCATTTGGCGAATCTAATTACTGTGAAGTTGGCTGAAAAAAGCTGCTAGGTACCTCATTTGTTGGACGAAGCGCACTGTCAATTCTGATTTGATCCAAATTATTAGGAGGAAACATTAGAACCGTAATTTAAAGCCTCCCGAAGCCGCCAAGGTCAGTTTCCTTACGAGTCAATTTTTCTACTGTTGCTCCTGCAATGCTGTCCATGTCAAAAAAGCATATCGTCCGTTGTACTAAATGGCTATGCTTCAAGGCATGTGATGTGCAGTAGATGTCTGGTTAAGATTAGGCGGAACCGGACGAACCCAACCCCTCATGAAAACGGCATCGTCTGCTGGCACGGTCAACCGAAAAAGATAACCTCGGTGATGGTTAGGTAGATCTAGGCATTCCCACGACGGTGAGATCTGCACCTATTTTCTTTGTAAGCCTTGCATGAGGGCGTGTCTTAGCTAGACTGACACCGATCCACCCACCCTAGTGTCTTCTTAGCCAGTTGTGTGTACATACACGGTCACACGGCCGGGGTAAAGCGAAAGATGTTTCTTTCTTTCCGTGTGCACGATGGACGCATCACGCATTATTAAGCTTTCGGAACCGAACGATTAGGCAAATCGCACCGCCGGAATCAGTTGGCTCGTGGATGCATGTGTGCTTGCAGACTGATCTCTGTCAAAGTGCAGAATGGGAGCAGATGGGCGCCATCTTTCTTTCCAGGGAACAATGTTGCGTGCCCATCAGTGCATGTGCATCTGTGCAACAAGCAAGCAATAGATCGAGGCGAGAGAACCACGTTGGGCCGTTCGTCGGTACGGTACGGTACTCATCGGCGGCACCGCACACGCCCATCCAGTGCGCGAACATGGTCGTAGATTCGTAGCCATGTCGGCAGCCGGGACCATCCATGATCGGAGCCGCGCTCAAAGGATGGATCGTGGAAGGAACTAGACGCAGATGAGCAGGGAAACGAGCGATCGGTCTGGAATAGAAAACGTACGTTGCAAATAGTGTACTCCATGCTGTGGACTGTGGTCGCCGGAAGTCTCGTCGCAGCTTCGCCCATTTTGCGGCCCATTTGCAGCGTGGATCCAAGGGAGGGCACAGTCCCTCCGAACTCTCTGTACGTACTAATTGGTTGTCGCCATTCTCGCGCTCGCCTCGTCAACTTGTGTCACTCTTTTTCTTTCCTTTTCTTTTTCTTTTGGAGGAACTTGTTTCATTCTCCGCATCGCACTCCCAAAACCATAATCAATTGCTCCTGTCCTGCGTCCTCTGCATGTGCCCCTCTCGCCCTGGTTTTCGTTTTCTTCTTGTTGCTTTGCGCCTTGCTTGCAGTTGCCGGGTTCAATTCAACACACGCCGCCCGTGCTGTCGGCGTAAATGCGATGCATGGCCTTGCCTGACGGTCAAAGCCCGGGGCCCTACTGGCCTACTGCTGCTCGTCAGCGGCGGGCGCAGTGGCCGACGACGTGAATCCGGTGACTCAATTGATACTTCCGAGTTTCCCCTTGGCTCGGTTCATGCACAGCTTTTTGCTCATACTCCTACAGCAGGGAGTAGGCTCCTAGATGTAACTGCTCCCATGACTGGAATGAATGTTGCTGCTTCCGAGTTTCCCCGGACGAAGGATCGAGCTACTACTATACTTCATACTTGTACCGTACCAGTATTTTGTACGTATAATACTAAGATGCAGTAGCTCGATCTGCAGCAATCAGTGTGGCAAGCAAGTTCCACAGTCTCGCTTGGCAGAAGCTCGTATGGACCCGGTTCCGATCCCTACTTCTTGAGCCATCCAGCATTTGTTTTCTACGGTAGCTTTTCTGGATCCTTCTGGTTCCGTCATGCGGGTCAGCGGGTGAACAGCAATGTCCTCGGCCAGCTGCTCTTCACAGGAAACCGTGTCGCCTCAAAACCCTAATGGGGGTGGCTCTACTCTGGACCAGTTTCTTTCCCCTTTTACTTGCTACTCCTACACAGGTAAGGTAAGTAGGTACACTGCCCGCTGCTTGCAGCTGGAAGTTCAGGTTCGTAACAGTACATCAAATTTCCCAAAAGGCTCCGTCCTTTATATCTCACCTCTCAGGAAATCATACTATGCCTGATAACATTGCAAGCGCCATTCTTTCCTTTGTTTATCCTGCTCTCGTCTGTAGATACTAGATACTAGGGATTAGGGACTGTTTTTCTTATGCTAGAGTGCTAGTACATATATAGGCCTAAATCCTGATTATCAAACCATGCATTTGGTAATTGGTAGTATCAAGTCAATGCTTGAGCAAAACAACGTACTAACGTCCAGCAGGAACCTACCAAATCCATGCTAGTGCCCTCCTACGTCTTTTCTCATGTTCGCCCGCTCGCACATGCTCCTTAAATCTCCTTGATAGTTGAACAATGGTTACATTAGAGCCGTGCTAGTACTGATAATCACATCCTCTAGCCTTCTATCTTTGCCATCTCGTCAACTTCTTTCCTTGTTTCGGGAAGGTGAGGAATTTCTCGCGAGCGAAAAACGAACGACATTGCAAAACCGCTTTCCTTGTGAAGTTGTGAGCAGCATCGTTTCCGTGAAAATAATTTGCCTTTCTTGGTTCCCGCGCTTGCTTTTCTCCTCCAGCTTTTATCTTGCATGTTTTGTGCCTTTTCGTGTATGGTGGCCTCAAGTAAAATCCACGGATCTCTGACACCAATCGACATACCCATGTGGCCAAGAAAACCCATGAAGTACGTGTGAACAGGCAGACATGAAAAATGGAGCACTTCGTTTTGTCCATACTGTTCCTATTTGAAAAACTGTGACATTGATCCTAGGATTAGAATTTATACTTCAAACTCAATGAGAAGTCTCCAGTGCAAAATAATTAAATGGAACAAACTTCTACTCCGTATATTCTCACTTAGTAGTATGTACCACAATGACTACAAGCATTTTTTAGAAAAACAGTCTGCTTTCCATCAAAAGGAAAACAGTCTGCCATACCAAAAGATCAAGGTTTTCAAATCTGTGTGATAGATTACCATATTTAGCTCAACTGAAATTAAAATTGGTAGTATAAGCACAGCATGTCAAGTTAATTTATTGTGCCAACTGTTCTTCTTGTCTTCTTTCACCAGGCTCGGTCAGACCTGTTGGCACCATGCATGCTACCCCCAGCAGCGCAGGTTTCACACTGACCTACTCCATTGTACTTCAAAATAGATGACCCAACTGCCAATCATCTTGTGGTTGAGAGGGTTAAGTGGACAGTGGTATCCCTAACCCGGTTCAAATCCTGGTGCTCGCATTATTCCCGAATTTATTTTAGGATTTCCGGCGCTTTCAGTAGGAGGAGACGTTTCCGTTGACGACGAGGCGTCTACGGTGACTTCGTAAATCTCAAGATGATATGCCGGCTCAGTCTCTCGGAGGTGCTCATAGGGGTAGGGTGTGCGTGTGTGCGTTCATAGGAATGAGTGTATGCGCGTGTATATAAGTGCTTATGTCTGTATTGATGCTAAAAAAAATAGATGACCCAACTTTGTATAATACAAAGTTTACAAAGTTCCAACTTTATATAATATAAAATTAGATTATCTATTTTGAAACAAAGGAAGTACTAAGTTCGTAAAAATGAAGTTAAAAACAGATCACGCGCCCCGCATTCAGGTGGAGTACTAGGGTTCGGTTCTCTTCCGCTCATCACTTTTGTGACACCTTCCATTTATAACGTAAAATTGTTTCGGACGCTAAGATTTTTATGACCAGCCTTAGAGGGTGCTTGGATCCAAGGGACTACTTTTTAGAAGCTAAAATTTCAAGCACCCCTAACTAAAGAGAGGCTAGGACTAGTCTTGAGGCTAAAAAATTTTAGTCATAGAAAACCTACTAAAATATGTATTAGGCCTCTCTATCATCATTTAATGCCTCTCCTTTAACACATGCGAGTTCTGGATTGAAGGGTTTGGAGGATAATAAATGCTTAATAACTTGATTTTAGTCTCTTTAGTATTTGGATTCAAGTATGGATGAGGCTAGCAAGTTTTAGAGGGTGCTTGGATATGTTTTAGTCCCATAACTAAAAGTAGTGGGACTAAAACTTGCTAGCCTCACCCATGCTTGGATCCAAATACTAAAAGACTAAAATCGAGTTATTGAGCAATTATTATCCTCCAAACCCTCCAATGCAGAACTCGCATGTGTTGAGAGGAGGCATTAAATGATGAGAAAGAGGACTAATACATATTTTAGTAGGTTTACTATGACTAAAAATTTTTAGTCTCAAGACTAGTTGTAGCCTCTCTTTAGTGGATGCTTGAAACTTTAGCCTCTAAAAAACTATTTTTAGTCAGACTAAAAATAGTCCCTTAGATTCAAGCACCCTCTTAGTCCCACTACTTTTAGTCATGGGACTAAAATGTATCAAGCACCCTCTTAGTTAAATGAAACCACTAGAGTTAAACATGCATGCACCCGATAAATGTCATTCCTCGGGGCGTGTGCGCCTGTGCCTTTGCCAGTGCCTATGGTCGCGGGGATGCACCTAGACGGCAGAGACCTACTATACTGTTCTTTATTAAGCGTCGCATGGGCATATGCTGCAGAACACTAGTGTGAGATACTGTAGCTCACTGCGCCGCAGGACTTGCAGGCATGCATGCTGCGCCTGTGCGAGCAGAGCGTGATACTCAACGTCACATATTTTATGTGTAAACTCACTGGCATGCAAACATCGCATCTCGTCACCCATAGGCCAAGAAGATAGAAGAACAGCAAAACAGAGACGCGACCACGTTACATGCAACGGGAAACAACACCTTTTACTTCCATTTCCGTGGTGATTAATGGTTTTACAGTGACACTGGCAACATTGCGACACTAGCAACACAGACGCTAACACTGGACGAACACAAATGATAAGCTGGTAAGATAACTAATGGGAGCCATCTGCATTATTTCATCTCCTCAGAGATCGGCCCTAGTAACTCGGCAGCAACTCACACACCGCAGGAGGATCAACGACGCCGTACGTACGTGGCTCTTCTTGGCCTGCTCGCACAACTCTTCTCGACCGCATCCTGCAAACACAAATGTTTACTTGGTTAGTTGGTGCTCTTCGGACAAATGGTGTGTGCATGCAAGAATGTAGACTGGTGTGGTTTGCACGTACCTAGGCTCCCAGCTTGACAGTGGTGGATCTTCTTAGTGGTGGTACGGCGGAGGCGGGGGGCTCGGGGTGGGAGGCTTGTACGCCGGAGGAGTAGGCGTCGGGGGCTTGTAGGGCGGTGGAGTCGGCTTCGGCGCCGGCGGAGTTGGCGACGGCGGCGGTGAGGGCTTGGGGACAGGCTTGTACGCCGGAGGTGAGACCTTGGGGGCGGGCTTGTACGCCGGCGGTGAGACCTTGGGGGCGGGCTTGTACGCCGGCGGTGAGACCTTGGGGGCGGGCTTGTACGCCGGCGGTGAGACCTTGGGGGCGGGCTTGTACGCCGGCGGTGAGACCTTGGGGCCTGGCTTGTACGCCGGCGGTGAGACCTTGGGGGCGGGCTTGTACGCCGGTGGTGAGACCTTGGGGGCTGGCTTGTACGCCGGCGGTGAGACCTTGGGGGCTGGCTTGTACGCCGGCGGTGAGACCTTGGGGGCAGGCTTGTACGCCGGCGGCGAGGGCTTAGGCTGGGTTGGTGTTTTGTACATGGGAGGTGCAGGCTTGTGCGCCGGCGGTGAGGGCCTAGGCTGGGTTGGTGGTTTGTACGTGGGAGGTGCAGGCTTGGGCGTAGGGTGGTAGGCCGGAGGCGAGGGAGATGGCTTCGGCGGCTTCGGGATCGGGGCGTAGGTGGGTGGTGTGGGTTTAGGGGCGGGAGGGATAGGTTTAGGCGTCGGGGGGCCGTGGGTGGGTGGCGCCGGAGCGTGGGAAGCGGCCGGTGGCTTGGCGTGGTGGTGGTGGTGAGGGGGCTTGTGCCCCTTGGGTGGCTTCTCGTGCTTGGGGGGTGGGGCGACCGGCGTCGGGGAAGGGGGGTGCCCGCCGCCGTAGCCGCTGCCCGCCTGGGCCTCGAGGACCAGGCTCACGGCCAGGAGGGCCACCAGGAGAGCGGCTTTGCCACCCATTCTCGCTCACTCTACTCTCACTACACTCCCTGCTGCTGGCTCTCTTGGCTGAGTGTGGTTCTGAGAAGAATGGTGCTCCATACCGCTGCTTATATAGACGATGGGGTCTTGGACGCTTGTGGCCACATGTGATGGAGCGGCTCGGTGGCCAGAGGATAGGCATGCGCGGGAGGTTTCCCGGTTGGTCGCTCCGGGGTTCTACTGCTTCAGTGAGGGCGGGTTTGGTTGCGTGCATATGGCCTAGCCTGATTCGTGCGGGAAAGATTGAACCCGTTTGGTTACATACGTTTATTGTGCGGTTCGTATCGCATGAGACTTAAAGCACGTCCAGGCCAGGCCCAAGGAAAACGTCCGAATCGGCAGTAGCTCGCGAGCCTGGCTCGGGCAAGGCAGGGAAGGGCGGCGCGCTTCTTCCCTCGTGCGAGCAGGGAGATGGCGCGAGCTCGCCCGCATCGCCGAAAAATCGGCGGAAGGATTTTGGCTCACCTCCGGCCAAGTCCACCCCTATTTAGGTCCTCCCTCACCGCCCAACTCCCGCCACCATTCTTCCTCTGTTAGAGCTTTTTCGTGGACGCGCATCGTCACCGACGAGCAGGTAAGCGGCGCATCTTCATCGGCCGGCGGTCCACGGCGTCGGCGCTCCTTCATCGGCCGACGTTGATCTTTCACGACTGTCCCCCCTCGTCCTCGAGCTGCAGCCATGGCCTCTGTGAGTTCAATCCCCCTTTCTCTCTGTTTCTTCTACCTAGATCTGAGCTGCAACTAGGGTTTGATCTAGATGCATGGTTGATTAGTGGTCTGATCTGTGAGCTGATATGGTTGATTGCTATGTTGTGGTTGCAATTTGTGGTAGGGCTATATGTTCAAGCATATGGTAGGCTAGATTAGTAGTAGAGTTTGAAGTTCAACCTTGTGCTTGTGTTGATTCGTGCTTAGATTTGTGATTTGTAGCTATTGGTGGTCCATTTGTAGCATGTTGTTTGTTGTAGATGTATGTTCCTACTCATAGATTGTCCGGTATGCTTAGTATGATAGCGATGAAGCATGTGCTTGCTATGATAGTGATGAACCATGTACATGTATGCTCCTGCTTTCATGGGTTGTCCGGTATGTTGTGTGCTATGCTTACTGTCAATGTGTGCTACGATTGTAGGACATGACCACGCAGACGCAAGATCTTAGTCAGGCCCTTGTCATGTCCGACAGCCAGTTTTCTCCATCGTTTGTCGAGGACTCGCAGCCTATGCCCGAGATGACACATGATTCAAAGGTGTTCGCGTCTGATTCCCTCTATGTGCTAGTAGTGCTCGTTGAGCCAACTCCTGCTGCTGCTGCTGCACTCAAGGTAGCAGCAGCAAAGGTAAAGAAGGATGGTAGGTCGAACAACATGAAGTGGTAGCCGTTCATGTCCACGTTCGTGCTGAACAAGATGTGTGAGCTCATCTCTAGTGGAGTTATGACTGACAAGGGCTTCAAGAAGGTGCACTTGAACACCGTTGCGAAGCAGGTGTTCGAGTTCTGTGGGCAGGAGGTGTCTGCCACCCAGGTGTACAACCACCTAAGGAAGTAGAGAAGTCGATGGATCCAAGTATCCAAGATGAGAGACCTTGGCGGCGCGTCATGGGATGAGAACACTTGCTCCATAGTTCTGGAGGTAGAGCACTACGCCGACCATGTCGCGGTTAGCTCACAGCCCCTTCCTTTTCATACTATCCACCATTGCCTACTCATAATCGCTACTAACAACACTTGTGTTTCATTCTTAGGACCACTCAAAGGACGTTGAGTTCCTCAACACACCCATACAGAACTACAGCCAGATGCAGCACATCTTCTCCTTTGGTATGGTGACTGTGAAGCATGCCATGGGCTCGGGGGAGCCTCTTGGTTCTCCCATGCCAGACTTCCCTGGGACCCCGGACGTTGAGGTCCTTGATGGTCCTGACAAGTCCTTCGTGAAGCCCTTCGACAAGCCATCTGACCCCGTCCATCATAGGAAGAGGAAGAGAGGAGGCCTGATGGAGGAGGAGATCAATGTCTTCTGCAACATGATTGAGGCGGTGAAGGAGGTGGAAACAACCATCAAGGAGTGCAAGCCCCTCGACGTCCACCCTGACCTGTATGGCGCTGTCATGACCCAGGGTGGCTTCAACGACGAGGCTCTCATGACAGCTCTCAGCCACCTGCTTGACAACAAGGCCCAGGTGTTGGGTTTGTTGCCATGGCCGACACTCACAGGGTGTTGTGGCTCAGGAGATGGCTGGACAAGCACTACTGCTAGAGTAGTGCTGCCTGCGAGCGTGCATGATTCTCGACGGCGATGGCGGCGGCGACGACGACGACGATGTACATTTTGTATAGCTAGGGCTCAAAAACTATTTGATGGTATGTATATTTTGGTGAGGTGGTATATACTAACCCCTCACGCTGATGGTGAACTTGCGGTGGTAGGACGACACCCTCTTTTCAATGTGGTGGTAGGTTAACACCAAGGTAGTGCTAGGTAGAACTTGCTATGTCGTATGATCATGCATGATTTGCTTCTTCTTTTCTACTCCATTGTTGTTTGTGTGCTACTTTGCTTGCTACTTGTGTGCTTCATTGGTTTGCTGCTTCAACTCTTGCCCTTGTGCATTGCTAGGGCAAGTGGTATGTCGTGTTTATCGGTAAGGTTCCAGGGGTTTATAGTTCATGGGAAGAAGCCAGTGTACAAGTGGCATCGTATAGCAACAACAACCATAGAGGGTTCAAAACTAGGCAGGCAGCAGAACAAGCTTACTCCGACTGGCTGCGAAAGCACAAAGGCGGCAGTGTT
This sequence comes from Triticum urartu, assembly GCF_056163025.1. Lineage (NCBI taxonomy): Eukaryota > Viridiplantae > Streptophyta > Magnoliopsida > Poales > Poaceae > Triticum > Triticum urartu. The sequence goes on along the minus strand of NC_141874.1, from coordinate 500,917,749 downwards.
GACAGTGGCAAGGTTGGAGGTGTCAAGGTGGACCGTCAGTTTGGGCTGAAGCTGAAGAACTTCATCATCTTCGTCCAGTTCATCGGCATTGCTGTGCTGTGGCGTTGGTATGCTAGGTGTGTGTAAGCTCATCAACTAGGATACAAGGTAAGCACAACATGTACGCCGTATGCAACCAAACACCGTGTTTATGTGCCGCTTGGGCCAATGTAGGCAACCAAACAAAGTGCACTTGCGTATTACCTAATGCAGAGACACTAGATGCAGGCAACCAAACAACTTGCAGATGACGTATTAGGGCCTGTTTTTGCTCAACCACGCTGGGTTGAGAAGTGTATGCGATGCCGGAACTGTAGCAAACGGCAACCAAACACGCCCTCAGTGTGTGCATGAACGTAGCATCGATGGAGCATGTGCTCTATGCATGCACGTACATTGCCCTGTAAAACGTTGCATAGTAGAGCCATGTGAAAGCCTGTATCAATGCATTTCTCGATGACCGATATCATACGAAATGGAAGGTGGCCATGGCCTCATTGGCGAGGTCACAGGCGCCCCAACAGTGATTTTTTTACTGTATATACTCCTTTTATTTCCATTTTACTTTCGACACCTGGCATTAGGTTAGCTTTTAATTTACAACCTTTTTAGAATAAAAGAGCTCTTGCCCCGGTTCTATTTCCATTGGAAAACGAAACCACAATAGTAACACTTATTACAGCCCGTGGGAGAGGATTGAATCATCCCCTCCGGCATGATCCAGAAAGTAGAAACTAAAGCTTACAGCTCACTCAAACATGGATACAGAGAGGAAACATATAGTTTTCATCCTACAACAGAGTATTGGACATATCTTTCTTATCATCCTTCCAGGAGCACCCTACTGTCCACACCCATCCATTCTTTCACATCCTTCTTCAGAGAATATTGCATCCACAACTCCCTCTTCCCCAGTCTGGCTCTGGCTAGAGCAGCAACGGAGGTCAGAGATGATATGAGCCTCTCCACGTGCTCTCTTGCAGCTCCTTTGCATAGGATCTTCCATAGATTGCAGAAGCATGCAATTCTCCTCTGAATCACCTACACTCCCATCTAGGTGGCATTGTTAAAACACATATCATTTCTACACCTCCAGATAACCCAGAGGGTAGCTGAGCTAATCATATTCTCAGCCTGCAGAGATTTGTGTTTCCCCCACTTATCAACCACATTATTAAAAGTAGGCTGTGGCATACACCCAGCTATGATATGAATGTTTCTCCACACCTCAGCAACAATATCACATTCAAAGAAGAGGTGGGTAGTTGTCTCATATTCACAGCAAAATATACAAGTAAGATCATTCAAATGTTGTCTCTTAATCAAGTTTCCCCTAACTAACAGCTTACCATGAGCAACCAGCCACAGAAAAAAATGAATGTTAGGGGGAACATATAACTGCCAGATATTTGGAACATGAACAGGGCTAATTCCTTTAAAATTAACCACAACATACATATATCTAACCCAATGATTACCATTAGATTCGAGCTTCCAAATAATAGCATCCTCCTCCTCATTCAAGTTGATTGATTGTACAATGCTAAGTAAATGAAACCAGAGATGTAACAATCTACTGTCTACACATCTTCTAAATGTGATCTTAAGGTTAACCCCATCCCAAAGATCGGCAATAGGGAGATTATGTTCATTAGCAATACTATATAAATCCCCAAACTGAATAGCTAAGCTGCAAGAACCAAACTAATGATCCTCCTAGAACTTAGACTACCATTCCCCACCTTCCATTGGTATCCCATTTTGGTTGCTTTAGCAGCCCAGAGAACACCTTTCCAGAAGGGGGGGGGAGTTGGTATCAGGGCAGGAGAAAATGTTGGGATTGTTGGTTCTATACTTAGCATCAATAATTTTCTTCCCCAACTTCTGATCTCCTTTCTGGTATTTATCAATCCAAGCAGCTAGAAGGCTTAGATTCATATTAGCAATATTAGGTATCCCCATACCTCCATATTGCTTTTTTGGCTAGCAGTCCCCAGCTAGCTAAGTGATACTTATGGTGCCCCTCATAGTTATCCCAGAAACAACGGGCCATCCGAGAATTGATCAAATTAATAGCCCATTTGGTGTACTTTATCATACTCATTAGGTATGTGGGGATACTAGCTAAACAAGACTGAACTAAAATTAGCTTCTTCTCATAACCTAGCAGTCTCCCTCTCCACCCAGCAGCCCTTTTCAGGACTTTGTCAACCACATGCTGCAAGTCTTCTCTTCTGAGCTTGGAGTGGTGAAGAGAGAAACCAAGATATCTCAGGGGGGAAGAACCCACGGTACAAGATAAAGCTTGAGCTACACATTGGGCCTCATCCTCTTTGATATTAATAGGGACTAGATCACATTTACGGAAATTAATCATTAAACCAGACATTTGCTCAAAACAGGGCAGTAGCCATTTTAAGTTTTTTGCAGACTCAAGGTTATTTTCTAAAAATAGGAGAGTGTCATCTGCATATTGTAGACTGATTATCCCTTGAGGGAAAATATTAGACATTAACCCAGTCAGCATTTTGTTCTTAGCACTTTATTGAGCATTCTTCTGAACACATCTGCTACCAAGTTAAAAAGCAGTGGGGATGCAGGATCACCTTGTCTAACCCATTTAAAATTCTCGAAAAAATCACCATCATAATCATTAATCCTGACACCTACAGACCCTTTATATAAAATGGATTTAACTTTCTTCATCCATTTTGGGCTAGAACGCCTTTGGTACATAACTTCCAACAGGAATTCTTTACTAATTCTATCATAGGCTTTCTCATAGTCTAGCTTAAAGACAAAACCCTCTTTGTTATTGATCATGGCATCATGAATAATTTCATGAGCTGTTACCACACTCTCTACTATAAACCTACCTTTGATAAAAGCAGTTTGATTTTGGGAAATATCTCATCCCCAATATCTCCTAACTGATTAGCTAGACATTTAGCAAAAATCTTAAAACTACAATTGGATAAGGCAGTAGGCCTAAATTTCTAAATATATCAACATTAGGCTCTTTTGGTATTGAAGTTAATAGAGAAAACCTCAATATATACAAATCTAAAGAATCATTGTTCCAAGCATCCACCATCAACACTAGGTCACTCTTAATAGTGTCCCAGAAATGTTGATAGAAGAGAAAGGGAAAGCCATCAGGGCTAGGGGCCCCTTCTGCATAAGACCCAAACACTGCTTTCCTAACATCTTAGTAATATTGGCCTCTAGTTTCATATTATGATCATTGGAAACCTTTTTAGAAGGGTCCAAGAAATTATCATCTAAAGCAATATCTAGGGTTTCTTCCCTGCCAAACAATTGAGTGTAGTAATCTACAGCAATTTTGATAATCCCTTTAGTATCCTCTATAGGGCCCTCTAGCCCAATTAACATGTTAATATGCTTCTTTCTCCTTCTTTGATTAGCCAAAGCATGGAAATAAGCAGTATTCCTCCCTCCTTCTGGTATCTTTCTCTCCCTAGATCTTTGCCTAGACTTAATCTCTTCTAGCCTCCACATATTTTGGAGATCTAGAGCTATCTTATCCATCTGAGCTTTAGAAGGTGGGGAGAGCACCTTTGTTTTAGACTCAATGTCTAGTAAATCATACTTAGCAACCAACTCCTATTTGTTCCTATTCTGGGAGGCCTCATAATTGGCATTCCACTCTTTACATACCATCCTATGCAATCTAATCTTGAATTTCCATCTATCTATAGGTTCCATAATGGAACATGGATTATTCCAAGTTTTCTTAACTATATTCTCAAAGCCCTCCACCTGCAGCCACCATTTCTCAAATCTAAACTACTTATCTCTAGGAGGCTGGATAGCTCCAGTATCATATACTAGGGGGTATGGTCACTGCCCACCCTAGGAAGAGCTTTGAGTTGAACAGTTGGGAATAAGCTTTCCCAACAGGTGGAAATAAACACCTTATCAATATTAGCCATCACCATATTATCTTGGTTGTTGGCCCAAGTATATTTCCTAGTATAATTTTTCAATTCAACCAGGCCATATTTGTTCACCCAATCATTGAAAAGAGCTACCCAATGTAAGTTAACAGTGCCAGTATTTTTCTCTTCACTACTCCTAACCAGATTGAAGTCACCTTCAATAATGGTAGGGCCCAGCCATGCATCCATGGTGTTGTGAAGTTCATTTATAAAATCCAGTTTGAGATTATCATATGCTGACCCATAGATAGTAATGAATCTCCAAATTTTACTATCTCTCTTATCCTTGATTAAGCAAGCAACATAGATTTGTAAGGTGTCTACAAAAACAGTATCAAAACCATCATGCTTGATCCCTACTAAGATACCACATGTTGTACCAATAGCTGGTAGCCATTTCCAAGTGAAATAATTTTGTGGTTCAATAGAATTAATTTGAGTATTAGTAAAGGACTATTTCTTAGACTCAGAAAAACCTACCAAGTCAGCATGGGTATCTCTAATGAGTTTTCCCACTTCACTAAGTTTCTCAGGCTTATTAAGCCCTCTAACGTTCCATATTAGGCCTATTACCATTAATAAAATCCAATTTTCTACAACTACTTTTTTTACCAGATACTACCTCAGCCCATGTAGGGATAACAATAGTGTGATCACTACTATGACCACACACTGGACCTACATTTTTTGAGGCATCATTATTATATTCCTCAAAACTGATATCTAATTCAGTCAGGAGGAAACATTCATGATGAGATTCTTTAAAAGCAGATAAATCTACCATTCTCCACCAGCCTAATGGTCTGGATGTTATGAGAAACATTAACATCATCATCTCCTCAATATAACCCAACTTTCCTAGCTTTCAATAACAATACATCATCATTGAATGCAGAAAAGGAGTTCGTGTTTCTGTTACCTTCAGGTATTTGAGCTTTTTAAGGTCTTCAGCCTTCTGTATTGCAGTCCTCCCATCTCTTCTGATTCTAGTAATCATCGTGGGCGCCACAACGGGGCCCCAATTCTTAGCTTGTCCGTGTTGCAAATTCTGTTGGGTTGGATATTCTATAGATATGCCTTCACCCTCAGATTCCTCATCAAATTGCTCAAGTAACTGGACACCAATATTCTCCTCAGGCAGTTTTCTCTGTATGCTCTCTTTAATGCTCCCATCACTCTTCATACCCAAGATAACACTTTGCACCTTCTTTTCCAGTGAGTTCATTAAATCCATAGGAGTTTTGGAGTGTGAAGGAGCTTTTTGAGAGTTCTGAGTAGGACCCTAGTAGATTTGTTTTTGTTCTTTTCTTTGTGTGTCCACATATCTTTTGGCCCCTGCATATGCAGATCTTTTTCAGGTTCACCTTCTAGCAGATCATCATTAGTTATTTCTGTATCATTAGTACTGGGATTAGCAGCTTCCAAGATTGGTTTTGTGTCAACCAGGAAAGATATAAGGAATAACTCCTTGTCAATCTCCACTAGCCTTTCAGATGGTATCTTCGAGATATCTCTCACAACAATCTTGACTTTAACCTTTTCATAAAAGCTTCTAAAGATTTCAAGCCACTCCACATTCACTAGGATGCCTAAGATACAAGAAGTCTGTGAGATGACTTTCCAGGTGAGCTTATTGATAGGAATCCCCATCATACTCACCTAAACCTCCTGTAGTTCAGCATAGGCTAACTCTTCCCCATCCCATTTGTCAAAAGAAACAGTCACCCATTTTTTCCTGAGATTGATGGAGAGAGCTCCACTAAATCCTTTTGCTTTGTTATGAGGTGGAACCTGACTAAGAAACGTTTTTCATTCAATTGTCTCACCTGCCATGGCCAATTAGTCTTCCAGATCTCAGAGAAGTTGTTTTTCAACTCTTGAGTGGTGATGGAACCTTCCTCAATCACGGAACACACACATTGGTCAGGTTCAGCCATTTAATAGCATCCTTGTCTTCGGACTCAATGTGGAAGAAACCTAAACCCGCATTGGCACTGCCAAAGTATTGGGTAGTGGCTTGGGGTCTGTACCATTTCAAGCAGTTATTGAAGGAAATATGCCTTAGAGGCAATAATAAAGTTGTTATTTTATATTTCCTTATTCATGATAAAGGTTTATTATTAATGCTAGAATTGTATTGACCGGGAACCTAAATACATGTGTGAATATATAAACAAACACCGTGTCCCTAGTGAGTCTCTACTTGACTAGCTCGTTGATCAAAGATGGTTAAAGTTTCCTAACATGGACATGAGCTGTCATTTGATAACGGGATCACATCATTAGGAGAATGATGTGATGGACAAGACCCATTCGTTAGCTTACACTACAAAAAAAAGACACATCCGTGACATTTTGGGCCAAACGAAATTTTTTCTGTCATGCTTATGACACTTCTATGACGATAATTGTGACAAAACCCGGTATCATCATAGTTGTGGTGGGCTCCTACTTCCATGACAAAAAATCATGATAGAAAATGGGCTTTTCATCCTGGGCGGGCCGGAGACGCGGCTGCATGACATTCTTTGGGCCATCCATGATGGAAAAAATCGTGGTAGAAGCAAGGGCGAGGAAAATATCAGGGAGTTCCCGGTTATGGTGGGTGGTCGGGGCCGAGCGATGCGCGTTTCTCTCGTACACGTACGCGCGTGGGTGTGAGGCGTTGGGCTCTAACTGAACCCGAGCGAGGCATTCGCCTACTGAACCTGAGCGATTGCACTGCAGGCTACGCGCTACTAAACCCAAGCGATCGATCGATCCCTGGCTGTTAACTGAACCTGATCGAGCGATTCCTTTGCTACTGTTGCTAACTGAAGCCGATCGAACCTATTGCCTCTTGATGAACAATGAGCGTTGTTGGGAGGTTGGATGAACAGGACCCCGTGATAGTAGAGGCCGTTGCTGCTGGATGAACAGGACCCTGTGGAGGGCTGGTTGAACAGGCCCCCGTGGAGAGGGCTAGTTGAACAAGACCCCGTGGAGGGCTGGTTGAATAGTAGCCCGTTGATGGGTGGTTGAACAGGACCCCGTGAAGAGGGCTGATTGAACAGTAGCCGGTGGAGGAGCAGTGGAGGTTGGATGAACAGTAGCTGGTGGAGGCAGGAGGGAGATGCCGTGGATGAACAGTCACAGGTGGAGGCTAGAGGAGGTCGACGGTGGAGGCTAGAGGAGGCCCGTGGAGTCCCGTTTTGCGGTACACCACACCCCTCTCGATGAATAGGACCCTCGCTTCGACCATAGGCGCTCCAACACAAGTCTGTTTCCTCCGTTTTGCAGTACCCCACACCCCTCCCAATCAACAGCACCCTATTTCGACCATAGGAGCTCAAACACAAGTCCGTTTCCTCTGTTTTGCCGTACGTTAGACCCTTGCCGATGAACAGGACCCTGTTTTGACCGTACGCGGTCGAACACAAGGCCGTTTTCCTCCGTTTTGCGGTACGCCAGACCCCATTCCGGCTGTTCCGTCCAAGCCAATTGGCTCCATTGAACACGACCCATTCCGACCTAGTCTATTGCCTCCCGATGAAGAGGACGCATTCCGACCCAGTCACTTGGATCCTGGTGAACACGACGTTGTTTCCTCTGTTCCGACCCAGCCGGTTAGCTGAAGATGAACAACCCTGGCCGTCCGTATGTGTGAGTACGCGTTTCGAGACCCTGCTCATATGTATGTATGTGGCCGTATTTTTTGGCGTGTGGCTGTATGTACGTGTACACGGTTTAGACGGGACAACCTGAACTGCTACGTGGGGGGCTCTAGTATGACATGTGCCGCTACTTACTCGGCCACGGTTCATCATTGTAGAGCGACCGATCGACCAGTATGTACGTACATGTTTGTGACAAGACAAACAACGGTACATACGCTTCGACCTGGTGGGTCCCAGCTGTCAAGGAGGATAAGGACGCACTTCTTTGCGTGCGAAGATATAGCTGCTGGGTCCCAGCTGTCAAGGGGAATCATTTTTTTTGCCCGTAATAAGGATGCACTTCCTTGCATGCGAAGATGTAGCTGGTGGGTCCCAGATATCAGGGGGAGAAAACATTATTTTTAGGGTAAAAAGGATGTAGTTGCATGCATGCATCCATGGGCGTAGTGCGTCCCCACTATCAGCCTCTCTCGTACAATTATCTTCCGATGACTCTCATTTGTTGACCATGTTGACCACACCATGCCGAGCGCACCAAGGCCGATGGACGACGGCGAGGCCCCAGACTGGAACGACCCGGAGATGGGGAAGACGTGGTAGTGGAGTCGCATATGGAGAGGAGTGGGAAACTTGATTGGTTCGGGTGCGCGACAGCACTGCCGCCCACGGGAGACGGGAGCAAGAACAGAGGTTGAAGAAGCAACACGACTGTTAGATTAACATCCAATGGTCCAACAGCTAGAATCATTTGTTGATTAAGTTGACAAAGCACTGCGTACACGTCAGTTTAGTAGGTCCACAAGTCAGCCACCAAATCTGTCGGGTCCCATCTGTCATTGGGAGGAATAGTTTCTTTCGCATAACAAGGAGGCACTTCCTTCCGTGCGAAGATACAGTCGGTGGGTCCCAGCTGTCAGGGGGAGGAAACATTTTTCCCAGCTTAATAAGGAGGAACTTTCCTTGCGTGCGACCATGGACCTCGTGGTTCCCAGCCGCCAGGCTCTCCACGTATAGTCCTCTTTCGATGACTCTCGTTTGTTGACCACGCCGCGCCGAGCGCAGCGAGGCGGTGGACGACGGCGAGGCCCCGGACGGGAACGACCCGGAGATGGGAAGACGCGGGAGTGGAGTCACAGATTGAGAGGAGTACAAGGGTTATAACTGGTTCTGGTGCGGCGTGGGGCTGCAGTCGGTGGAGAATAACAGGAGGTGTGGAGGGATGGAGGGATAGCCTGGACGGTGGTAGGGTAGCGCTTCACATCGATGCGTGCTAAGGAGAGCCGCTAGCTGCCGGAGGCCGGAGCAGGCGGTCTCGACGACACTGGAGGAAGAAGACGAGAGATTGAAGGTGCATGCCGGCCGGTGGATATAAATCCAATGGCTATGGATGTCATAATCATTTGTTGACCAAGTTGACAACGCCTTGCGTAGGCTTTGACCTATTGGCCCACATGTCAGCCTGCAAAAATGTGGCATATATTTAACCATGGTTTTTAGAATTTACAGTCCATTTGCTGGACTGGTTGAACAAATAATTTCGCGTCAATGCAGCCCATTTAATGTTTTCTAAGAAATCCCAGCCCATTTGCACTTTCTTGAAATACACGAATTAGCTGGGTTTGTTTTATATATAATATTAGGTTAGAAGGAGCAATTAATATAAAAAATAAACCGAAACGGCACATTTCTTATATATAAAATTAACAAATTAGTGAGTTATTGCTCAAAACAAGAATGAGCGTGTTATTATTACATTGGTCCTTAAAATCTTTGCAAGTTTTTGTACGTAATCACCAGGATTTTCCTTGCCTATGAGTCAAAAACAACCAGGATTTTCTTTGCCAACTTCTGTTAAACATTTACTTTTATAAGTTAATAAGACGTGGGATGTTTTTATAATGTATATATAAGTCTTTATTAAATATATGATAATAGTAATAATATAAACATATATAATGTGGTTAGAAGGGAAAACATAAATAGGACACATCATTATTATTATATATATAGATAAATAGAACAGAGATCTACATTTTATTAAAAAAATACATTGGGCTGCCGATCTTTAGAAAAAGTAAAACCCACACTGGGAGGCCCATAGGCCGGTACGTACATGATGGACCTCAAAAAATAAGTTGAAACCACTGTCTCGGTATGTCGTGGGCTACGCATGTTAAACAACAAAACCTAGGCCTGGCTGATACTTGTTCGCGCTCTGGAAAAAATGATACCAGCTAGATCCCCGATACCCCTTTCCCGCAACAACAACAACAACAAAAAAAGATCCCCGATACCCCTGAAAAAAAGCTCCCCGATGACAGTCAACATTGAAAATTTATTTCGTTTATTGACTAAGGTTGACAAACCCGTGGGCCCCAACGTTAGTATACAATTAAGAGGAATCTTTATTTCCAATGGGGCACTTGCTTGTGTACGGCTTGGACCTGGTGGGTCCCCACTGTCAGTCTCTCGGTGTACAGTCCTCTCTGGATTCCTCTCGTTTGTCGAGCTTGTTGACAACGACATACGGCGGCGCCACGGTGAGCGCACACGGACGGGGAAGAACCGGAGCAGGGGAAGATGCCTTCATTCTTTCGAACATACCGCACTAGCCCGGTGGCTGCAGCCCTCTCACCCAAAAGCTATACTACACGGGTTCGATTCCAACTGGTGCAGTTGAAAAATATCTAACACTTAACAAAATTTCGTCCCTAGTTTACCCCCTTTTTCGCACACTCAACATTGTCTTGCCATTTTGAAAATATCATATCTTTTTGACTTTGAATCATATGAAGATGTGCTATACATGAATGTTGATCAACATGATGTTAACTTGTTGTTAGTTCCATTTTTACCATGAATAAAATTTCTAGCATTCTGTTATCCATGTTTGAAAAGTACTTGTTGATTTCAATGCTCTGCCTCTCGGACATGCAGTTTCTTATTTGAAAATCACTTGGATAAGCAGCCATCACCGGTGTTGGATTCGATGTAACGCTTCTTCAATCCCCCGGCAGGCGTGAGGGGGAAATAAACTTCCGTCCCATGCTGCCGATTGGGGAATTGAGCGAACTGGATTAAAGAGGGGGCCGGCGGCGTGAATGAAAAAGCACATCAGACGTGATTTTTTTTCCAGTGGATGGCTCTTGATGGCATTTTTTTACTTGCCTCTGCACCATACAACTTGTATTTTTAGCTTCCCAGTCCGTGGTGGACCAGCAACCCATTTGCTGGGTGGACCTGTTGGGGAACGTTGCAGGAAACAAAAATTTTCCTACTCGTTTCACCAAGATCATCTAGGAGTTCATCTAGCAACGAGTCATCTAATGCATCTACATACCTTTGTAGATTGCGCACGGAAGCGTTCAAAAGAACGGTGATGATGTAGTCGTACTCGACGTGATCCAAATCACCGATGACCAGCGCCGAACGGACGGCACCTCCGCGTTCAACACACGTACGGGACGGGAGACGTCTCCTCCTTCTTGATCCAGCAAGGGGGGAGGAGAGGTTGATGAAGATCCAGCAGCACGACGGCATGGTGGTGGATGCAGGGCGTCACAGAAGCAGGGCTTCGCCAAGACTACGAGGGAGAGACGTAACGGGGGGATGGAGGCGCCAGGGGCTGGTGTGTAATCCCTCCTCTTCCCCCACTATATATAGGGGTGCCAGGGGGGTTGGTGCGCAGCCTAGGAGATCTGATCTCCTAGGTGCGGCGGCCAGGGGAGGGTTTCCCTCCCCCCCAAGGCACCTCGGGGTGCCTTCCACCACTTGGACTCCTCCTTGGTGGAAACCCTAGGCGCATGGGCCTAGTAGGGCTGGTGCCCTTGGCCCATGTAGGCCAAGGCGCACCCCCTACAGCCCATGTGGCCCCCCGGGACAGGTGGCCCCACCCGGTGGGCCCATGGGACCCCTCCAGTGGTCCCGGTACAATACCGATAACCCCGAAACTTGTCCCGATGGCCGAAACATCACTTCCTATATATAATTCTTTACCTCCGGACCATTCCGGAACTCCTCGTGACGTCCGGGATCTCATCCGGGACTCCGAACAACATTCGGGTTACTGCATATACATATCTTCACAACCCTAGCGTCACCGAACCTTAAGTGTGTAGACCCTACGGGTTCGGGAGACAAGCAGACATGACCGAGACGACTCTCCAGTCAATAACCAACAGCGGGATCTGGATACCCATGTTGGCTCCCACATGCTCCACGATGATCTCATCGGATGAACCACGATGTCGAGGATTCAATCAACCCCGTACGCAATTCCCTTTGTCTATCGATATGTTACTTGCCCGAGATTCGATCGTCGGTATCCCAATACCTCGTTCAATCTCGTTACCGGCAAGTCACTTTACTCGTACCGTAATGCATGATCCCGTGACCAGATACTTGGTCACTTTGAGCTCATTATGATGATGCATTACCGAGTGGGCCCAGCGATACCTCTCCGTCATACGGAGTGACAAATCCCAGTCTTGATCCATGTTAACCCAACAGATACTTTCGGAGATACTCGTAGTCTACCTTTATAGTCACCCAGTTACGTTGTGACGTTTGGTATACCCAAAGCACTCCTACGGTATCCGGGAGTTACACGATCTCATGGTCTAAGGAAAAGATACTTTGACATTGGAAAACTCTAGCAAACGAACTATACGATCTTATGCTATGTTTAGGATTGGGTCTTGTCCATCACATCATTCTCCTAATGATGTGATCTCGTTATCAATGACATCCAATGTCCATAGTCAGGAAACCATGACTATCTGTTGATCAACGAGCTAGTCAACTAGAGGCTTACTAGGGACATGTTGGTGTCTGTTATTCACACATGTATTACGATTTCCGGATAACACAATTATAGCATGAATAAAGACAATTATCATGAACAAGGAAATATAATAATAATGCTTTTATTATTGCCTCTAGGGCATATTTCCAACAGTCTCCCACTTGCACTAGAGTCAATAATCTAGTTACATCGTGATGAATCGAACACCCATGGAATTCTGGTGTTGATCATGTTTTGCCCTAGGGAGAGGTTTAGTCATCGGATCTGCCACATTCAGGTCCGTGTGCACTTTACAAATCTCTATGTCTCCATCTTGAACATTTTCACGAATGGAGTTGAAGCGACGCTTGATGTGCCTTGTCTTCTTGTGAAACCTGGGCTCCTTGGCAAGTGCAATAGCTCCAGTGTTGTCACAAAAGAGTTTGATTGGCCCCGACGCATTGGGTATGACTCCTAGGTCGGTGATGAACTCCTTCACCCATATTGCTTCATGTGCTGCCTCCGAGGCTGCCATGTACTCCGCTTCACATGTAGATCCCGCCACGACGCTCTGCTTGCAACTGCACCAGCTTACTGCCCCACCATTCAAAATATACACGTATCCGGTCTGTGACTTAGAGTCATCCAGATCTGTGTCGAAGCTAGCGTCGACGTAACCCATTACGACGAGCTCTTCGTCACCTCCATAAACGAGAAACATTTCCTTAGTCCTTTTCAGGTACTTCAGGATGTTCTTGACCGCTGTCCAGTGTTCCTTGCCGGGATTACTTTGGTACCTTCCTACCAAACTTACGGCAAGGTTTACATCAGGTCTGGTACACAGCATGGCATACATAATAGAACCTATGGCTGATGCATAGGGGATGATGCTCATCTCTTCTATATCTTCTGCCGTGGTCGGACATTGAGCTGAGCTCAATTTCACATCTTGTAACACAGGTAAGAACCCCTTCTTAGAATGATCCATATTGAACTTCTTCAATATCTTATCAAGGTATGTGCTTTGTGAAAGGCCTATGAGGCGTCTCGATCTATCTCTATAGATCTTGATGCCCAATATATAAGCAGCTTCTCCAAGGTCCTTCATTGAAAAACTTTTATTCAAGTAGGCCTTGATGCTGTCCAAGAGTTCTATATCATTTCCCATCAATAGTATGTCATCTACATATAATATGAGAAATGCTACAGAGCTCCCACTCACTTTCTTGTAAACGCAGGCTTCTCCATAAGTCTGCGTGAACCCAAACGCTTTGATCATCTCATCAAAGCGAATGTTCCAACTCCGAGATGCTTGCACCAGCCCGTAAATCGAGCGTTGGAGCTTGCACACCTTGTCAGCATTCTTAGGATCGACAAAACCTTCCGGCTGCATCATATACAATTCTTCCTTAAGGAAACCATTAAGGAATGCCGTTTTGACATCCATTTGCCATATCTCATAATCGTAGAATGCGGCAATTGCTAACATGATTCAGACGGACTTCAGCTTCGCTACCGGTGAGAAAGTCTCATCGTAGTCAACCCCTTGAACTTGTCGATAACCCTTAGCGACAAGTCGAGCTTTATAGATGGTTACATTACCATCCGCGTCTGTCTTCTTCTTAAAGATCCATTTATTCTCTATGGCTCGCCGTTCAACGGGCAAGTCAGTCAAAGTCCATACTTCGTTTTCCTACATGGATCCTATCTCGGATTTCATGGCTTCTAGCCATTTGTCGGAATCCGGGTCCGCCATCGCTTCTTCATAGTTCGAAGGTTCACCGTTGTCTAACAACATGATTTCCAAGACAGGGTTGCCGTACCACTCTGGTGCGGAACGTGTCCTCGTGGACCTTCGAATCTCAGTAGGAGCTTGATCAGAAGTATCTTGATCATTATCATTAACTTCCTCTCTAGTCGGTGCAGGCACCTCAGGAACATTTTCTTGAGTTGCGCCATTTGCCGGTTCAAGAGGTAATACTTCATCAAGCTCTACTTTCCTCCCACTTACTTCTTTCGAGAGAAACTCTTTCTCTAGAAAGGACCCATTCTTGGCAACAAAGATCTTGCCTTCGGATCTGAGGTAGAAGGTGTACCCAATAGTTTCTTTTGGGTATCCTATGAAGACGCATTTTTCCGATTTGGGTTCGAGCTTTTCAGGTTGAAGTTTCTTGACATAAGCATCGCATCCCCAAAATTTTAGAAACGACAGCTTAGGTTTCTTCCCAAACCATAATTCACACGGTGTTGTCTCAACGGATTTCGACGGAGCCCTATTTAAAGTGAATGCGGCAGTCTCTAAAGCATAGCCCCAAAAAGATAGCGGTAAATCGGTAAGAGACATCATAGATCGCACCATATCCAATAGAGTGCGATTACGACGTTCGGACACACCGTTACGCTGAGGTGTTCCAGGCGGCGTGAGTTGCGAAACTATTCCACATTTTCTTAAGTGTGTGCCAAACTCATGACTCAAGTATTCTCCTCCACGATCTGATCGTAGAAACTTGATTTTCCTGTCACGTTGATTTTCAACCTCACTCTGAAATTCCTTGAACTTTTCAAAGGTTTCAGACTTGTGTTTCATTAAGTAGATATACCCATACCTACTTAAATCATCAGTGAGGGTGAGAACATAACGATAGCCACCGCGAGCCTCAACACTCATTGGACCGCACACATCAGTATGTATGATTTCCAATAAGTCGGTTGCTCGCTCCATTGTTCCTGAGAACGGAGTCTTGGTCATTTTACCCATAAGGCATGGTTCGCATGTGTCAAATGATCCATAATCAAGAGACTCTAAAAGTCCATCTGCATGGAGCTTCTTCATGCGTTTGACACCTATGTGACCAAGGCGGCAGTGCCACAAGTATGTGGGACTATCATTACCAACCTTACTTCTTTTGGTACTCACATTATGAACATGTGTAGCATCACGTTCGAGATTCATAAAGAATAAACCATTCACCATAGGAGCATGACCATAAAACATATCTCTCATAAAAATGGAACAACCATTATTCTCAGATTTAAAAGAGTAGCCATATCGAATTAAACGAGATCCCAATACAATGTTCATGCTCAAAGCTGGCACTAAATAACAATTATTAAGGTTTAAAACTAATCCCGAAGGGAGATGCAGAGGCAGCATGCCGACGGCGATCACATTGACCTTGGAACCATTCCCGACGCGCATCGTCATCTCGTCGTTTGCCAGTTTCCGCTTATTCCGCAGCCCCTGCTTTGAGTTACAAATGTGAGCAACTGCACCGGTATCAGATACCCAGGAGCTACTATGGGCACTAGTAAGGTACACATCAATTATATGTATATCACATATACCTTTTGTCTTGCCGGCCTTCTTATCCGCTAAGTACTTAGGGCAGTTCCGCTTCCAGTGACCGCTTCCCTTGCAATAAAAGCACTCAGTCTCGGGCTTGGGTCCATTCTTTGGCTTCTTCCCGGCAGCTTTCTTGCCAGGCGCGGCAACCTCCTTGCCGTCCTTCTTGAAGTTCTTTTTACCCTTGCCTTTCTTGAACTTAGTGGTTTTATTGACCATCAACACTTGATGCTCCTTCTTGACTTCTACCTCCGCTGATTTCAGCATTGAGAACAACTCAGGAATGGTCTTTTGCATCCCCTGCATGTTGAAGTTCATCACAAAGCTCTTGTAGCTTGGTGGAAGCGACTGGAGGATTCTGTCAATGACCGCATCATCCGGGAGATTAACTCCCAGCTGAGACAAGCGGTTATGCAACCCAGACATAGTGAGTATGTGTTCACTGACAGAACTATTTTCCTCCATCTTACAGCTGAAGAACTTATCGGAGACTTCATATCTCTCGATCCGGGCATGAGCTTGAAAAACCATTTTCAGCTCTTCGAACATCTCATATGCTCCATGTCTCTCAAAACGCTTTTGGAGCCCCGGCTCTAAGCTGTAAAGCATGCCGCACTGAACAAGGGAGTAGTCGTCAACACGTGTCTGCCAAGCGTTCATAACGTCTTGGTTCTGTGGGACGGGAGGATCACCTAGCAGTGCTTGTAGGACATAATCTTTCTTGGCAGCTATGAGGATGATCCTCAGGTTCCGGACCCAGTCCGTATAGTTGCTTCCATCGTCTTTCAGCTTGGTTTTCTCTAGGAACGCGTTGAAGTTGAGGACTACGTTGGCCATTTGATCTACAAGACATATTGCAAAGATTTTAGACTAAGTTCATGATAATTAAGTTCATCTAATCAAATTATTAATGAACTCCCACTTAGATTAGACATCCCTCTAGTCATCTAAGTATTACATGATCCGAGTTGACTAGGCCGTGTCCGATCATCACGTGAGACGGACTAGTCAACATCGGTGAACATCTTCATGTTGATCGTATCTTCTATACGACTCATGCTCGACCTTTCGGTCTTCTGTGTTCCGAGGCCATGTCTGTACATGCTAGGCTCGTCAAGTCAACCTAAGTGTTTGCATGTGTAAATCTGTCTTACACCCGTTGTATGTGAACGTCTGAATAAAACACCCGATCATCACGTGATGTCTTGAAACAGCGAACTGTCGCAACGGTGCACAGTTAGGGGGAACACTTCTTGAAATTAGTATGAGGGATCATCTTATTTACTACCGTCGTTCTAAGTAAACAAGATGCAAAACATGATAAACATCACATGCAATCAAATAATAAACGTGACATGATATGGCCAATATCACATAGCTCCTTTGATCTCCATCTTGGGGCTCCATGATCATCTTGTCACCGGCTTGACACCATGATCTCCATCATCATGATCTCCATCATCGTGTCTCCATGAAGTTGCTCGCCAACTATTACTTCTACTACTATGGCTAACGCGTTTAGCAATAAAGTAAAGTAATTTACATGGCGTTTCTCAATGACTCGCAGGTCATATAAAAGAATAAAGACAACTCCTATGGCTCCTGCCGGTTGTCATACTCATCGACATGCAAGTCGTGATTCCTATTACAATAGCATGAACATCTCATACATCACATATAGATCATTCATCATTCATCACAACTTTGGCCATATCATATCACAAACCACTTGCTGCAAAAACAAGTTAGACGTCCTCTAATTGTTGTTGCAAGTTTTACGTGGCTGAATTAGGGTTCTAGCAAGAACGTCTTCTTACCTACATTAAAGCCACAACGTGATTTGTCAACTTCTATTTACCCTTCATAAGGACCCTATTCATCGAATCCGCTCCAACTAAAGTGGGAGAGACAGACACCCGCCAGCCACCTTATGCAACTAGTGCATGTTAGTCGGTGGAACCGGTCTCACGTAAGCGTACGTGTAAGGTTGGTCCGGGCCGCTTCATCCCACAATACCGCTGAAGCAAGAAAAGACTAGTAGCGGCAAGAAAGTTGACAAATCTACGCCCACAACAAATTGTGTTCTACTCGCGCAAGAAGAACTACGCATAGACCTAGCTCATGATGCCACTGTTGGGGAACGTTGCAGAAAACAAAAAATTTCCTACTCGTTTCACCAAGATCATCTAGGAGTTCATCTAGCAACGAGTCATCTAATGCATCTACATACCTTTGTAGATTGCGCACGGAAGCGTTCAAAAGAACGGTGATGATGTAGTCGTACTCGACGTGATCCAAATCACCGATGACCAGCGCCGAACGGACGGCACCTCCGTGTTCAACACACGTACGGGATGGGAGACGTCTCCTCCTTCTTGATCCAGTAAGGGGGGAGGAGAGGTTGATGAAGATCCAGCAGCACGACGGCGTGGTGGTGGATGCAGGGCGTCACAGAAGCAGGGCTTCGCCAAGACTACGAGGGAGAGACGTAAGGGGGGGGATGGAGGCGCCAGGGGCTGGTGTGTAATCCCTCCTCTTCCCCCCACTATATATAGGGGTGCCAGGGGGGTTGGTGCGCAGCCTAGGAGATCTGATCTCCTAGGTGCGGCGGCCAGGGGAGGGTTTCCCTCCCCCCAAGGCACCTCGGGGTGCCTTCCACCACTTGGACTCCTCCTTGGTGGAAACCCTAGGCGCATGGGCCTAGTAGGGCTGGTGCCCTTGGCCCATGTAGGCCAAGGCGCACCCCCTACAGCCCATGTGGCCCCCCGGGATAGGTGGCCCCACCCGGTGGGCCCATGGGACCCCTCCGGTGGTCCCGGTACAATACCGATAACCCCGAAACTTGTCCCGATGGCCGAAACAGCACTTCCTATATATAATTCTTTACCTCCGGACCATTCCGGAACTCCTCGTGACGTCCGGGATCTCATCCGGGACTCCGAACAACATTCGGGTTACTGCATATACATATCTTCACAACCCTAGCGTCACCGAACCTTAAGTGTGTAGACCCTACGGGTTCAGGAGACAAGCAGACATGACCGAGACGACTCTCCAGTCAATAACCAACAGCGGGATCTGGACACCCATGTTGGCTCCCACATGCTCCACGATGATCTCATCGGATGAACCACGATGTCGAGGATTCAATCAACCCCGTACGCAATTCCCTTTGTCTATCGATATGTTACTTGCCCGAGATTCGATCGTCGGTATCCCAATACCTCGTTCAATCTCGTTACCGGCAAGTCACTTTACTCGTACCGTAATGCATGATCCCGTGACCAGACACTTGGTCACTTTGAGCTCATTATGATGATGCATTACCGAGTGGGCCCAGCGATACCTCTCCGTCATATGGAGTGACAAATCCCAGTCTTGATCCATGTCAACCCAACAGATACTTTCGGAGATACCCGTAGTCTACCTTTATAGTCACCCAGTTACGTTGTGACGTTTGGTATACCCAAAGCACTCCTACGGTATCCGGGAGTTACACGATCTCATGGTCTAAGGAAAAGATACTTTGACATTGGAAAACTCTAGCAAACGAACTATACGATCTTGTGCTATGTTTAGGATTGGGTCTTGTCCATCACATCATTCTCCTAATGATGTGATCTCGTTATCAATGACATCCAATGTCCATAGTCAGGAAACCATGACTATCTGTTGATCAACGAGCTAGTCAACTAGAGGCTTACTAGGGACATGTTGGCGTCTGTTATTCACACATGTATTACGATTTCCGGATAACACAATTATAGCATGAATAAAGACAATTATCATGAACAAGGAAATATAATAATAATGCTTTTATTATTGCCTCTAGGGCATATTTCCAACAGGACCAACCTACAGAAAGCAGCACTCGATTTTTCATCAAGCCCCCAAAACAACACAGTACTATGTTTGTTTTGAGGCCGAAAATATTACGGCATGCATTGAGCGGGGGAGGGGGAAGACAGAGCAAAAAGATTAAAAAGAGCTAATGTGCCGTTGCTACCCTAACAAGCAGGTGCAATTCTTCTCGGGAAGAAGGTGTGCCGTTGACACCCACACGTCACAAATGCCACAGTAGACATACTAACAAGTTCACACACAAGTACAATAGAAAAGGTAAACATTCGTATCAAACTTAGGTTCACAGGACACGTTCATATACATAGCCAACATTCACAATCAACAACTCAAAAGATTCATATATGCACAAGTACAACATGTCTATGCATCCAAATGATTGACAGATCACAAGACAATATTCATAGATAGTTCACAAAAAGATTCAGGTATACACATGTTCAGTATGTTTATGCATCCAAATGATTGATATCACAACCAATATCATCCATGGACAAACTTTAATTACCTAGGGTTCAGACAGGTAAATTGTGTTCAGTCGGAGGTACTTCTTGCTAAAATTAATGCTTGTACGAGTAAACTTTCGAGTACATAAGAGGCAACACAGACAATCTAAACTTTGCTTGTAGGTTTATCCTCAAGATAGTGGCCTCGATGCCGAGGGAGGTTTGAGCGACTTGACCACTACTTCCATCCAACTAGTTTGCTGGCTCATCTTTGTCTTGTAGCTCGCCAAAATTCTACATTGGAGACAAGAAAGGAGGCGGTTGATAAAATTAAACACCCAAATTTTTCATGCAATTCAACTGAAATGGAGCATCCCTGGCGTGCAGACTAATTAAGTGCTAGATGAATATATGCGTCAACCAACTTGTCTAGAATCTTTAGACTCCATGCCATATAGTTCGCTACCATATGTGCTGATAACCAAAAGGCACAAGTCGGGACCAAAGACTGGACTACATTTTTCTGGGCTATGCGCCAAGCAATATTTTTGGCGTTTACTCTCCTAATACTTGGAGTTTGACAACTGGTTGACGCCGGTTGATACTCGAATGAATATAGGCACTTCTTCTTGTCAACATCGATGCTTGTTCGAGTGAACTTTGGAGTACATAGCAGTAGCATAAGGATCTGTCCATCTGATCTTGTTGTGCAGTTCTACTGAAATCGCCCAATGTACTGATTTGCCTACGAGTTCAGGCTCCAAGTTACTTCTTTATGAAATCGGCAAACAGTAGCACAATACCAAATTACCAATACATATGAAAAACACAATAATTAGGATAAAGACCGGTACCAACCTGTGTGAGGTAGCATATCAATTACTATTTCCTTTGACTGGAAGCTGAGATAAGCGAAGCGACTAACAGGAAAGGAAGGATGCAAGCCAAGATAAGCGACTGACAGGAAAGGAAGGAAGCAGTCGAGGCAATGAAGCACCCAAAGTTTCTGTGCAGTTCCACCAAAATCGAGAATCCCTGTTTGCACATATATTAAGAGAGTGAGATTACTGTAATAGTGGGACTAGTTGATGAAACATACACTAACGAATAGAAGCACCCTCATTATCTTAATGGGTAAAGTTAGCAACATAGTAGTCTTGCTTAAAGAGAGGTATTAGTTTATTTAATCAGTGCCAATTAGCTCAACACTCAAAGCATTGCCATGTATCATAGGTTGCAAAACTGTAACGTGCAAAGATAAAGGAGTTTCTCATGACAGTAACAACACAGTAGCACGATACAAATAGAGATGGCAGCAAATAATATGGATGAAGGCCTTAGGCCGGTACCAACCTGAGGAAAAAAAAATTATTCATGTATTCCCAGAAGAGATGATAAAGCACTCACTGGAATCACTCGATAGTATATATTTTTGTGCACTTCAAATGTATGGTTGAAATCACTCTTGTTTACCAGTGGTGAGATTATATCGAAAGATTATCAAGAACTTCCAGCAGAGTTAAAGCATTGGCTGCGACACAGTTCATTGTATTGTCTTGTGTAGTTCCTCTAAAATGTATGATTGGCACAACATGATCCCTGTTTGCACAAGTAGGAACAAGGTGAAACCTTCATTAGCTTAGTGAGAAAGGATAGAAAGACATTAGCATATTACTTCAACAGTAGCATCAAATTCATGATGGACAATACGCAAAGCATTACCTCATTGAACCAATGACAATAAATTGACATGCAAAACAATAGCACTATTATGTCATGACACTACCAAGATTCCCACCCTGCTCCACCACATGATTCACCTCCACAGACACACATACACACGTACATGATTCAGCATAGGGTGCTACTAAAGATTTGTTTAACTCCGGCAGGAAAATTAGGCAGCAATAAATTAGTGCTACTTAAGTACTCCTAATTAATTAAGTGACCTTGTAGGAGAGACAAGAGAAGTGGAAGGGCTCGCTGGAGGATCGTCTCACATGTAAGGTAGACGTTGCCGGAGCCCTTGAATGGTCTTCCAAGTAAATTAAGACTAGTAGCAACACAACAATACAATACCACTAGCAAGATGTCAGGATAACATAGGACGGTACTATCATGTGATCTTCTTCATTTCCTCCTCCCTATTCTTCTTCTTCCTCTTCATGCTCTATTTCTCTTTCTCCTCACTAGTTGGTGAAACCAAGTACATGATTGGCCTTCTATTTCAGAATTGGTTTTGTTAGTGAGGGAGTACAAGTGTACTAGTAAACAATAGCACTATTTTCTCATGGCAGTCGCAAAATAGATATGAACACATCCATTAAATATCATTCTTACCTAAAGGAAGGTTGCCAATATGGATGATGAAGATTGGAACACATATCTCCCTTTGTGCTGTTCCACCGAAATTTACCAACGGTTCCATTCTGACATTCCAGTTAAACATCACAAAAGTCACTTCTTTTAAGAAGTGTTTTATGCAGTGCACCAAAAGGTCGCAATAGCAACGAGGTGAAATGGATATCCCTATTTGCACAAAAAGCTACAGAGGAAACAGTCAGAGTCTCAAACAATTACTAGCAAAAACAATTGGCTAAACTTGTCGTGGCTTATAACAGTGGCATGACTTCATTTTACCAGGGACATTAGATTAAGAATAGCTAAATGTTTGGTGTAAGGGCATGGGACAGTGGGTGCACCGGCCGTCCAACACCATGTACCTAAACCGGGGCATAAAGTGGTGATTCAAAGTTTGTTGCCCCGAGAAACAAACATCCAAGAAACATATCTGGGTTGGTCCCATTTTTGTTCACTCTAGCCACCTACTCCTATGTGTGGATAGAGAATCTAGTCCTGGTCATACCACTGTGTACAACGTTTCCCCTATATTTCCCTTTTCGACCAAGAGACCGGTTGGATGACCAGTCTATACTACTTTCACCCCCTTTCCTTCCTGTTTGTACCAAGTCCGGTGTACATACTGAATTTCCCCCCTTTATTTCTTGTTTGAACCAAGTACAAGATTCGACTCCATGAAGTAGCTTTACCTCTAACAATAGAAAAAAATAGGCCACGTTGGACCATCTGATCAAGAGGGCCTGAGAGGTAGAAAATGATGCACATGCAGTGACGTAGCGAGTTAGGGAAGTAGATCTAGGCCGGTTTCGAAGGAAGATATACCTGAAGGTCATCGGGATGTGGATAGGTGGGCGGTGCTACCTCTTGAGCATGCATTGGTTTTCCCTTGAAGAGGAAAGGGTGATGCAGCAAATTAGCGTAAGTATTTCCCTCAGTTTTTGAGAACCAAGGTATCAATCCAGTAGGAGATTACACGCAAGTCCCTCGTACCTGCACAAACAAACAAGAACCTCGCAACCAACGCGATAAAGGGGTTGTCAATCCCTTCACGGTCACTTACGAAAGTGAGATCTGATAAAGATAATAAGATAAATATTTTTGGTATTTTTCTTGTATAGATTGTAAAAAAAAGATCGCAAAATAAACAACGATAGAAATAGCAAGTAGATAGGAAAATAATATGATGGAAGATAGACCTAGGGGGCATAGGTTTCACTAGTGGCTTCTCTCAAGATAGCAAATCATACGGTGGGTGAACAAATTACTTTCCAACAATTGATAGAAAAGCGCATAGTTATGAGAATATCTAGGCATGATCATGTATATAGGCATCACGTTCGCGACAAGTAGACCGAAACGGTTCTGCATCTACTACTATTACTCCACACATCGACCGCTATCCAGCATGCATCTAGAGTATTAAGTTCATAAGAACAGAGTAACGCATTAGGCAGGATGACATGATGTAGAGGGATAAACTCAAGCAATATGATATAAACCCCATCTTTTTATCCTCGATGGCAACAATACAATACGTGCCTTGCTGTCCCTGCTGTCACTAGGAAAGGACACCACAAGATTGAACCCAAAGCTAAGAACTTCTCCCATTGCAAGAAATATCAATCTAGTAGAGCAAACCAAACTGATAATTCGAAGAGACTTGCAAAGATATTAAATCATACATACAAGAATTCAGAGAAGAATCAAATATTGTTCATAGATAATCTTGATCATAAACCCACAATTCATCGGATCTCGACAAACACACCGCAAAAAGAATTACATCAAATATATCTCCAAGAGAATCGAGGAGAACTTTCTATTGAGATCCAAAGAAAGAGAAGAAGCCATCTAGCTAATAACTATGGACCCAAAGGTCTGTGGTAAACTACTCACACATCATCGGAGAGGCTATGGTGTTGATGTACAAGCCCTCCGTTATCGATTCCCCCTCCGGCGGAGTACCGGAAAAGGCCCCAAGATGGGATCTCACGGGTACAGAAGGTTGCGGCAATGGAAATAGGGTTTCGTGGTGCTCCTAGATGTTTCCAGGGTATATGTGTATATATAGGAGGAAGAAGTACGTCGGTGGAGCTACGAGGGGCCCACAAGGGTGGGGGGCGCTCCCTCCTGCCTCGTGGCCTCCTCGCTTCTTTCTTGACGTGCACTCCAAGTCTCCTGGATCACATTTGTTCCAAAAATAACTCCCCCGAAAGTTTCATTCCCTTTGGATTCCGTTTGATATTCCCTTTCCGCGAAACACTGAAATAGGCAAAAAACAGCAATTTGCACTGGGCCTTTGGTTAGTAGGTTAGTCCCAAAAATAATATAAAAAGGTATATTAAAGCCCATTAAACATCCAAAACAGATAATATAATAGCATGTAACAACCAAAAACTACGTTGGAGATGTATCAAGCATCCCCAGGGTTAATTCCTGCTCGTCCTCGAGTAGGTAAATGATAAAACAGAATTTTTGATGTGGAATGCTACCTAGCATAATTCTCAATGTAATTTTATTTATTGTGGCATGAATGTTCAGATCCGAAAGATTCAAGACAAAAGTTTAATATTGACATAAAAATAATAATACTTCAAGCATACTAACAAAGCAATCATGTCTTCTCAAAATAACATGGCCAAAGAAAGTCATCCCTACAAAATCATATAGTCTGGTTATGCTCTATCTTCATCACACAAAGTATTTAATCATGCACAACCCCAATGACAAGCCAGGCAATTGTTTCATACTTTTGATGTTCTCAAACTTTTTCAATATTCACGCAATATATGAGCGTGAGCCATGGATATAGCACTATAGGTGGAATAGAATAGTGGTTGTGGAGAAGACAAAAAGGAGAAGATAGTCTCACATCAACTAGGCGTATCAACGGGCTACAGAGATGCCCATCAATAGATATCAATGTGAGTGAGTAGGGATTGCCATGCAACGGATGCACTAGAGCTATAAGTGTATGAAAGCTCAACTAAAGAAACTAAGTGGGTGTGCAACCAACTCGCTTGCTCACGAAGACCTAGGGCATTTTGAGGAATCCCATCATTGGAATATACAAGCCAAGTTCTATAATGTAAAATTCCCACTAGTATATGAAAGTGACAACATAGGAGACTCTCTATCATGAAAATCATGGTGCTACTTTGAAGCACAAGTGTGGTAAAAGGATAGTAACATTGTCCCTTCTCTCTTTTTCTCTCATTTTTTATTTGGGCCTTTTTCTCTTTTTTTATGGCCTCTTTTTTTTTCTTTTTTTTTCGTCCGGAGTCTCATCCCGACTTGTGGGGGAATCATAGTCTCCATCATCCTTTCCTCACTTGGGACAATGCTCTAATAATGATGATCATCACACTTTTATTTACTTACAACTCAAAAATTACAACTCGGTACTAGAACAAAATATGACTCTATGTGAATGCCTCGGGCGGTGTACATATGCAATGAATCAAGAGTGACATGTATGAAAGAATTATAAAGGCGGCTTTGCCACAAATACAATCTCAACTACATGATCATGCAAAGCAATATGACAATGATGTAACGTGTCATAACAAACGGAACGGTGGTAAGTTGCATGGCAATATATCTCGGAATGGCTATGGAAATGCCATAATAGGTAGGTATGGTGGCTATTTTAAGGAAGGTATATGGTGGGTTTATGGTACCGGCGAAAGTTGCGTGGTACTAGAGAGGCTAGCAATGGTGTAAGGGTGAGAGTGCGTATAATCCATGGACTCAACATTAGTCATAAAGAACTCACATACTTATTGCAAAAATCTATTAGCTATCGAAACAAAGTACTACGTGCATGCTCCTAGGGGGATAGATTGGTAGGAAAATACCATCGCTCGTCCCCGACCACCACTCATAAGGAAGACAATCAATAAATAAATCATGCTCCGACTTCATCACATAACGGTTCACCATACGTGCATGCTACGGGAATCACAAACTTTAGAACAAGTATTTCTAAAATTCACAACTACTCAACTAGCATGACTCTAATGTCACCATCTTCATATCTCAAAACATTCATCAAGTATCAAACTTCTCATAGTATTCAATGCAATTTTTTTGAAAGTTTTTATTATACCCATATTGGATGCCTATCATATTAGGACTAGTTTTATAGCCAAAGCAAATTACCATGCTGTTCTAAAAGACTCTCAAAATAATACAAGTGAAGCATGAGAGATCAATAATTTCTATAAAATAAAACCACCACCGTGCTCTTAAAGATATAAGTGAAGCACTAGAGCAAAATTATCTAGCTCAAAAGATATAAGTGAAGCACATAGAGTATTCTAATAAATTTCGATTCATGTTTGTCTCTCCAAAAGGTGTGTACAGCAAGGATGATTGTGGTAAACTAAAAATCAAAGACTCAAATCAAACAAGACGCTCAAAGCAAAACACATATCATGTGGTGAATAAAAATATAGCATCAAGTAAAGTTACCGATGGACGAAGACGAAAGAGGGGATGCCTTCCGGGGCATCCCCAAGCTTAGGCATTTGGTTGTCCTTGAATTTTACCTTGGGGTGATTTTGGCATCCCCAAGCATAGTCTCTTGCCACTCATTATTCCAAAATCCATCAAATCTTTACCCAAAACTTGAAAACTTCACAACACAAAACTCAACAGAAAATCTCATGAGATCCGTTAGTATAAGAAAACAAACCACCACTTCAAGGAATTGTAATGAACTCATTCTTTATTTATATTGGTGTTAAACCTACTGTATTACAACTTCTGTATGGTTCATACCCCCCCCCCCCGATACTAGCCATAGATGCATCAAAATAAGCAAACAACACACGAAAAACAGAATCTGTCAAAAACAGAACAGCCTGTAGTAATCTGTAGGTTTCGAATACTTCTGTAACCACAAAAATTCTGAAATAAATTGCTGGACTTGAGGAACTTGCCTATTAATCATCTGCAAAAAGAATCAACCTAATCATACTCTCCAGTAAAAAAATGGCAGCAAATCTCGTGAGCGTTAAAGTTTTCGTTTTTTACAGCAAGATCGCAAAGACTTTCCCCAAGTCTTCCCAAAGGTTCTACTTGGCACAAACACTAATTAAAAACATAAAACCACATTTATACAGAAGCTAAATGAATTATTTATTACTAAACAGGAACAAAAAATAAGAAACAAAAATAAAATTGGGTTGCCTCCCAACAAGCGCTATCGTTTAACGCCCCTAGCTAGGCATAAAAACAAGAATAGATCTAGGTATTGTCATCTTTGGTAGGCAATTCTTCAATAGAACACTTATAACCCTTAGGAGTTTCCTTCTTTTTATTAATGATCAAACTCCTAGGCAAGAAATCAAGAAATTCATTTGTAGCAAAAGGTTCCGTAATGATGGCGAAAAAGTTGGGGTGAACACTTATTGATTTGAGATCCGCATTTTCCTTATTAGAAGATTCACCCTTTTCATTTTTAGGCACATACATAAACTTGGCAACTCTAGTAGTAGGAGGATTTGGAGTATTTTTCACGGAAGAAAAGTCAGACCCTAAGTTGGTAATAATATCCTCAAGTTTATCAATTCTTGTGGAATCTTGATCTATCTTTTCGTTAACTATGGGTTCTTTTTCTTTAAAAAAATCAGAGTAACTCCTACCTTAGATCAATATTGGGTAATCTGGTCGTGGATCTTTTTATCCAAATTCTCACTCAACTCTACAGTTGCAACTTTATTTTCAATAATTTCAAGCCTTTGCATCACATGTTTCAAAGTTAAAATGATGCGGAGCATCCCACGTTCATCCCCATGTACACTCCGACTACTCTCCAAGCCCCAAGGATACATAAGATGAGACCTCGACTATACACTATTGGACACAAGGTGAACTCGCTCCTCTTCGAACCACCACTTTCCACATATGAGACATGGCTACTACCTCAAATATATGTGCTATGCATGACCAGGAACAAAGAGGAAGACCATGGACAAGACGGTGAGGACACCAAGCACACGAAACAAGAGGAAGAGCTTCCAGGAAGCATCAGCTCCCGGACGTCCGACAGTCACCGGACGTCCGACGCATGGAGTCTCCACCAGCCAGATGGACCAGCCGACGAAAGCTATAGCGGCCGGATGACCGACCAAGGCCGGACGTCCGACGATCATCAGCCACCGGACGACCGACAATGTCCGAAAATCCGACGATGGCTTTCCCGAGACAAAACGCCAGACGTCCGACAAGTACCGGACGACCGGACCCTCGCGAGCCACCGGACATCCGGTACCCGTCGGATGTCCGACGCCTGTCTGTGCACAGTGTATCGGGCCGAGCCCATGTGTCCCTTCACCCTCACTTACCCCTTCGTGGCCCTAGACTATATATACCCCTCCACCTCCACCATTTGAGGGTTAGCGTTGTGTTAGCTCATTTGTGAGATAGAGCTTCGCTCATCCATATCGGATCTACTCCTTGAGAGAGACCATGACCCCTCTTTGGAGAAGATCCACCTTGGATCCAAGACCCCTTTACGAGAAGATCCCCTCGTGGATTCAAGACCTCCTCACGGAGAAGACCTATTACCATTTGTATCGTCCCTTGTTGACTTTGGATCTTGTATCTCCTCTCGTGTTTCGAGGATCTAGCACATGTGTGATCATTCTAGTTGGTTTTAGTGTTTCTCTCGTATTTCCCCCCGTGATTCCCCTCGTTTCCCCCTCGTGTTCATCGCGGGATCCGCTCCTTTCGTGAAAGATCGGCCACATAGGGTTCCACCCTACATCATCTTGGTATCAAGAGCCACGTTGATCACAATTTCGGAGCCTCGCCTCTTGTTTTCTAGCCTAATTTTGTTGTGTTCTTCCCCAATTTCGAAAATCCTACTAAAAATAGCCCCAATTGGTTTTTGTGATTTGTTGGTTTGACGAAGTTTTGTTGGATTTGATCCATGGATTTGCTTGGTTTCAAGTGGATCTAGCATATCCCCAAGTTTCCCCAATTTCCATACACGAAATCTCATCAATTTTGACACCAAAATCCCCAAATTCCGCCCAAAATCGCGTCCCAAAACTCGCATCTCGCGTTGACCCTGACCCCCGAACGACCGATACTTTACGGACGTCAGGAGCCCCTGGAACGACCGGACGTCTGACCTTTTCCGGATGACCGGAACCCCTAAACCGAGCCGAATTTATGGATTTCTGAGCCTGCCTGGACGTCCGGCCCCCGGACATCCGACCTTGTCCGGACGTCCGTAACCTATAAAAACTGATTTCACTCAAATTTTGTTTCGGCCATAACTAATTCATCTGAACTCCGATTTTGACGTTCTTTAGCTTGTTTTGAAGCTCTTGAAATTCCCTTCCCACAAAAATACCACCAACATCATTTGACTCCATCAAATCTATGAAACTTTGGCATCTTTTCCTAGGGCTTCCACCACATCATCCGCTACACCTCCACCGACTTCCGCAACCTAATCAATTTTGTTCCCCGTAGCATTAGTGGTTGCTTGAGGAGTGATTCGAGTCTCCTATGGTGTCTAGGCTACTTAGGGATGGTTGCTTCTTCATCAACCACCACCACCATAACTTCTGCATAGTTTTGCCCACCTTACACTCCCACCACACCGATTTAACCCAATTTTGTTTGTGTTGTGAGTTGTGTCTCCTAAGGTGTTTTGGCTACTTAGGGACCGTGATTCCAACTCCGACACCGTGTATAGTCCACCATCTTACCCTCCACTTCCACATTGCATACTCGCATAACCCATCATTGCATTTACGCAATCCCATTGAGCTTCCACAAAACCACCACCACATCCCGCTACCACCATTTGACATTTGACATTTGAGATTTTGAGTTTGCGGTTTTTACCGTTTCCTAAGGTGTTTCGGCTACTTAGGGATGAGTCTCCATCATCTTGGTATCTCCATCAAGATCACCGCCACTCATCATCGCCAAGGACGTTAACCTCCATATCATCTTGGTATCGTGGTATCCCTCCATTGTGTATTCCCTTGCCATTGCATTGATAACCCCTAGCCCATTTTGCGTTACTTGCCTATTGAGACTAGCCATTTTAGTATTGCCGACAACGTTACTTGTGCACATTAGTGATCTACACCATACATTGCATACATACCATATCATATTGGTATCATCATATCATCTCTTGTGCCTCAAGTTTGTTCCCGCATATACACAATTACTATCTTGGGTTGTGCATTTCGCAAAGTGGACATACAAAAAAAATAATAAGCTTTTAGGCAAAGAAAAAGAGCTAACACAGAGATTGTAAGCAAGTGCCATAGCATCATACCACATTGCATATGATTGTCATATCCGATCATCTTGGATCATACCACCGGAACATCATATACATAGCATACTTGGGATAGAAGTCATTGCATTTTTGTCTCCTATAGGTTGTGCACAAGTGTCGTATCCACCTATTGAGCAATCGTGCTAGCGTCTCTCTTGAGTTGTGCAACACGAGCGTTTTCTGTGGATTCCACATTTTGTGCTCATTCCTTGGTTGCATGACCCCATTTATCTATCCATGTGTGTGTTTCCATGTGCCACATATTGCTATTGGTCTACTTGTTTCACTTGCAAATTTGTGAATCTCTTTCAACATTATTGACTCTTGCTAACATTTTGCATCAATTTTTTTGTGCCACTATCCTCACCGAGCTCCACCATAAGCCTTATTTGTGTAGGTGTGAGAAAACGACAAGAATTGGTACCTATTGTGCTATCTCCTTGTCCACATTGGAGTGATCATTGATCCACTTTCAACTTCGGTCAAGGTACATTTGGTATTTGTTCTTCTCTTTCTACCACTCACATTTTTCTCTTGGAGTGATGGATAGGCAAGGCATTTCATCTCCAGTCTTCCACAACAACGACGGCGTGAACAACTACATCACCAAAGCGTCAATCTTCGATCTACAACGACAAATGCAAGGCGCACAATCAAGATTGCGAGAGCGCATCGAGAACCTCTCCATCGACATTCGTCACTCCGAAGCAAGGAAAAGGGACTACATCGACAACAAGCTTTCTGCACAAAAGGAGGAGCAAGATGCAAGGATGGAGGAGATTCAGAACTTGTTGATCAACTGTTCTTCCCCTTCATCATCCTCAAGGCGGCGATGTTCAAGTCACAAGTCTTTAGAGCGCAAAAATGATGCAAGCGCAAGTCGTCCATGTCCACATCTCCATGGCGACCACCATCATGTTCGTGATCCACCTCATCATGAAGGGCAAGTCACCTCCAAGCAACATGTGCATGACGACGACAAATGACATCTACTACGAGCTCAAGTGTGACAACGACACCATCATCATGAAGATGCTCGCCAAGCGCAAATGTACAAGTCCCAACAAGCTCTACTTCACGCCAAGGCCAAGCCTCAAGAGCACAAGAGAAGACCGCGAGACGAGCACCACCAAGACGGAGCTACAACTACCACCACCACTTTGGCATCTTCGCCAAGTTCTATCAAGGCATCTTCGCCTTTGGACGTACGGCATCTTTGCCTACTTCCCGTGAGTTCGCCTACATCGACATCATCAATAACATGGCGACCACCTACAAGCGAGGGCGACACTTCCATCTTTGGAAGCCCCTCAAGGAAGATGGCCGAGCATGGGAAATTCCCTTCGGTCATGGAGACGAGCTACGAGGTGCCACATCATATGGGCCTCCTACAAAACGACGACGACAAGAAGGTCGAGCAAGGGCCATCCCTGTCGGGGGTTGGGTGCGACATATGCCAAAGGATGGCTTATCATGGTGGGGGCGAGTAGAACGTCGCCGGTGGCTGGAAACGGGATAAGGCAAAGACATGCACGCCGACGAATCTTACCCCGCTTCAGGGCTCTCCGGGGAGATAATACCCCTACTGCTACTCTACGGGGTCTCCACGTGATCACTATGGAAAAGTGTTTACACGGTTGCTCCTTGAGCTGTTTCCTGGAGGTAGGAGAAGGCAAGGCTGGCTCTCTCCTTCCTATATGATCTGGTCTAGTGCTAATGGATTCCAACCCTTTGCATGGATGCCCTGGGGGTTTATATAGGCCTACCCCCAGGGGTACAATGGTAATCCGGCTGGGCGCAGGCCCAGCCGTCAGTCTCTCTGGCCGCCGTCTTATCCGCCGACTCCTGGGGCCCGCCGACTGGCTTGGTGTCGAGCCGACAGGCCGCGTCCGCCGCGGGCGGGTCTTGCCGGCTGCAGATTACTGTAGCCGTGCCTCTAATGACGCAGGCTCGGTCATGAGGTCGTGGCGACAGCCCCGCTGTCTGGCGGGCGATCACTGTGGCCACTACTTGTCGTGTCTGCTTAATGGCGCGTGGGGCCCGTGGGAGGGGCCGGCTGACTTCTGGTGGCCGACTCCCATCTGGGCCGACTGGTGGTGCTTTCGCCGTCTTTCATATGCCCGCCGACTGGTGGGACCCATCATCCCTGGGTCGTACCAGCAGGCCGTCATGGGCAAAGGGCTCCGCCCCCTGGGGCTGATGTCAGGGCCGACATGGCAACAGTGTCGTGCCGCGCGGAGATCTCCGCGGGTACGGCGTAGCCACGCGTGCCCTTGGAAAAAGGGTGGGAGTGGACCTTACTGTGGCCACTCCCCGTCCCGTCCCTCTTTATGGGGGCATGGGGGTTGTTGGCGTCACGGGCCGGCTTCTCTGGAAGTCGCCAGTCAGGAGTCGGCTCATCCTGAAGTCGTTCCTAGGACTCGGCCGCGAGTGGGCAGCCGGCCGCCTCGTCGCCGACTCTCAGAAGGCGGCTCTTCCTCCTGGGGTCTCGAGGGGCGCAGTCTGCCTCCATGTCTTGAAAGGTTCTGGGCCTGGGTTAGCCTACCCGTGGCCCATTACTCCGAGAGTAGTCCCCGAAGCTGGTGAGGCTCCGAGGGCGACATGTCGTGGAGCCTCAACAGTTTCTTCTCTCCGGCGGTTGGATATGGGCTTCGCTAGCCGTCTTCTGTCGAGCCGACTAGTTGGAGTCGGACTTGCTCAAGGCCGACTTGCCCCTAAAAAGGTTTGAATGTTGCAGCGGAGTTCAGGCGGCGTGCCTGATAAGCTTCCGGGTCTCCGCCCGTGGTTGACCCATCGCGAGGCGCCACGTGGCGGAGCTAGTCTGATCGCCCACGCACGTGACAGGACAGGCCTACAGGCGGGGCCCGCCACTACCGCGCCTCGGCATGCGAATGGATCCGTTGCGGCCGCACAGACGGTTGGGGTTCCCGCGCGGTTATTGCGCGTGGTAACTTCGTGTGGTAAATCGTGGGGGTCGTGGGGTCTCGGGCACAGTTAATCCCACGTCCGCCCCTTGACTTCTCAGCCCACGAGCCTACAAGTAGGCGGGGAGGGGCCGGCGAAGCACGCGCGCCCATTCTCCCCACTTCCTTTCGCTCCTTCTTGCTTCTTCTTCTTCTTGCCGCTGCTGCTCCGAACCACGCCGTGCCCGCAGCGATGAGCTCCTCCTCCGCCGCCGCGCCTCCTGTTGTTCTCTCCGGAGTGTGGGATGGCTCCAAGGTTGATGACGACGACATCGAGATCCTCCGCCAGACACGGCGGCTGCTTGGCAGGGACTTAGTGCGGGTCTGCCTCACGCCGGAGGGAGAGATATCGCCGACGCTGGAGGAGGGCGAGCGGGTCATATTCTGCTCACACCTCATGCGCGGCCTGGGACTGCCTGCGAGCGGCTTCTTCCGCTCCTTCTTGGAGTTCCACGGGCTCCAGCCGCACCACCTTACTCCGAACACGGTGGTGCTGCTGGCTGCCTTCGCCACCCTGTGCGAAGGCTTCCCTGGCGTTCTCCCCACCATCGAGCTCTGGGGTGAGTTCTTCCAATCCAAGCTCGGCACACACGTCGCCGGCGTGCCGGCCCAGTGCGGTGCATTCATCGCGATGCGGAGATCAGTGGCCGACAATCCGTTTCCCACCATCGCACTAATTAAGTTGGTGAAGATGTGGCAGCGGTCATATTTTTATGTGAAGAACGTCGCCCCAGAAGGCGACTGGGTCAACCTGCCGGCTTACGAAGCCGGCGCGCCGGCTGGAAGGCTCCCCAGCTAGTCATATCAAGCCAGGACGCTGTCTCCCGCTGGTGCCGCCGCCGTCGCGCGACTCCGAGTGCTGACGCAGTCGGAGGGCCTGACCGGGGCCGACTTGCTGGCCGCCTTCGTGGCGCGCCGAGTCCTCCCACTCCAAGGCCGACCTCACCTGATCTGCCAGATGAGCGGTCATCGGGACCCGAGTCGGATGTGCTCCAAGGACATGCCTCACGCGGAGGTGGCGAACACGGTGAACTACATCGCGAACTGCGGTCTCTCGGTGGACTGGCGGTTCGGCAAGGAGCCGTATTCGCGTGCCAACCCCCTGCCTATTGTAAGTCGTCTTCCTTCTTCTTCTGTTTCTTTTACTGCCGAGTCCGACTTGTCAAGTCTGGCCGTTTTTGTTTTGAATCAGAATCCTCTCGTCCCTCCTTCGGCCGGCACCACGGGGCCGGCTCGTCAGTTTGTCCCCGATCGGGCGGAGAGCGACGTCGACGATCCCGACTTGGGGGCGGCAGCCATGGAAGCCGACGACAAGGGAGGAGGAGGAGAAGCAGGCGGCTCCAGGCCTTCAGCTACTTTCGCCGACTGGCCTGACAACGAGGCCGAGGGAGAAGTCGCCCCGCGTCGCCAGCCAAAAGCCGGACAGCCAAGCGCGAGTTCCTCCGCCGGCTTGGATGCTCAAGGCGGTGCGAAGAAGCGCCGGGCTAGGCCGAGTACGCTTGGTGGCCGGTTGAAGAAGTTCAAGGGAGCGGTCGCCGCGACCAAGCGGGAAGAGGCGGCCGCGAAAGCCAACCGCTTCCGCAAGGAAGTGAAGAAGCCGCCGCTGGTCTCTGCGTAAGCGCCTCCATCCCATATCTTTATTTTCTCTTTGTTGATCTAGTCTGAGTTTTTCATATGCTTTTCTCGCCTCAGGGATCCCCTCACTCTTGAGAGGGTTGCCGCCGCCTCCGTTATGGGGTCGGTGGAGACGTCTGCCACCACTCGGCGGATTGACCCCGCCGCCGACCTTCGGGAGACGACGGAGCGGAACGCGCGGGAGAAGCGTGAGGAGGACGAGGCCGCCTGCCGGGAGAAAGCGGAGGCCGAGAAGGCGGAGGCCTCCGCCCTGAAGAAGCTGGAGGCGGCCGAGGCCGCCGCTGCGGCAAAGCAGCCGGCTAAGGAAGTCGCGCCCCGGCGGTCGGCGGTGTTCGTCACCCCTTTGAACTCCGCGCCGCCGCCCCCGGAGTTCATGGGGCAGTTAGGGGAAGCCGGCGGCGAGTTCCCGATCGTGGAGAGAGGCGGCGGCGACGCCCTCATGTCGGACGTGGTCGCGCCGCCACAGCCGCCCCCGCCGCCATCTAGAAGCGCGCAGGGCAAACAGCCGGCGGATCTGCCCTTGCCGCCGACTGAAGACGAGGCCATGGCAAGGCTACTCCTTCAAGTCGGCTCGCCAACGCGCCGCCGTCTTGAGAAGGCGACTTCGGTGCCACGCCCCTTGGAGACCGGCACCGCCAGCTCGACGATTCCAGACGCCGAAGCGACGAGCGTCGCGCCCATTGGGTGTGTACGAGGAGGCGGCACGGGCCCGCTGAACCAGGCGCTTCTGGATGTCCAGACGAAGCTGCGAGCTGAGAGCGACGCTAACTAGAACTGCACCAAGGCACACCTGGCGTCGCGGGCAGCCATCCGGGTATGCTTTCTCCTTTGTCCCTTTTTCTTGTTTCTCTCTGTGGGGGCACGCCAGCGCACCCACTGGGTGTAGTCCCCGAGTTCTGGGCCGGCTGCTGAGCAGGCGGCCCGGAACTCCAATTGGTAAGTTCCGGGTACTAACCTTTGTTCTGAAATACTTCTTGCAGAACTATCACAACCTCTGTGTCACCGCCTTCAACCGTAACATTGAAGAGCTGGGCAAGCAGACTGCTGACTTGTCGGAGAGCCGGAGTGAGTCCTTTTTCTTCTTTGCGGGGGCGCGCTAGCGCACCCGCGGGCTGTAGTCCCTGAGATTCGGGCCGACTGCGGAGCAGTCGGGCCGGATCTCCCCGGCGACCTTCTTCGTTGATGACTTAACGCCTTCTTTCTTCTTTCTCTTCAGAGGCCAGTGCCGCTCTTCAACAGCAGCTAAGCGAAGCCAACTCCGCGTTGCGCGCCAAGGGGGAGGAGTGCAGCAAGCTCGCCGCAGAGCGCGATCTGCTGGCCGCACAATTGGCAGAGCAGAGGGAGCTGCTTACGAAGACGCGGAAGGAGGCGGAAGAGGCGGAAGCCGCCCTCCTGGCCGAGTTCGCGAGTGAGCGCTCCTCCTGGACCGACAAGGAGGCAATGCTGGTCTCCAGCTTCCACGAGATCGAGGACCTCGTCGACGGTGAGCTTCTTTGCTTTCCTTCTTCGAGCCGCCGACTATATGTCAAGCCGACTCCTGGTTTTTTTGACTTGTTCTTCATTTTTTCCGTCTTGGCAGACTTCTTCCCCGGCCACTCGCAGGCCGCCATTCAAGCTATCGAGGCCGACCGCGAGGAGCGGAGGGCGGGTGGCGCGGAGATCGCTGCTGATGCCCCTCGGACTCTTGACAAGCACATTCTGAGCATTGGGGCTCGCCTGCGGCCGGCCCACCAGATGTTGCGTCGGCTTCAACGTGTCGGCACCCAAGCGATCGCCGCCCTGTGGCCAGACGTGCAGGCTCCGCGCACCCCCAGTCGGACTGCCGACTAGCTGGAGGTCGCGGCTGGCCGTCTTAAGGCCTGAAAGGGTTCCTCGGCCCGGGCCGGGGCGCGCCGAGCCTTGGAATTTGTCAAGGTGTGGTATCCGGGGCTGGACCTAGACCGGCTGGCCACGCTCCGGTCAGAGGCCCAGCCGGAGCTGGCAGCCGCAGAAGATGCCCTTGTCAAGCATGCGGCGGCGATCGCCGAGTACACCGACACCAGCATCTTTGTCCCCGAGCGGTCTGAAGACGGCGAGGAGGTGCCGCCGGAGTGGTTTGGGCTGAACCCTGACTACGGCGAGGACTCGGCAGAGGTGATCGGCTCCAGCGTCGAGGAGGAAGATGAGGCGGAGGACGGAAGCGAGACGGAGGCACCGGAAGACGGAGCGGACGGCCAGCCTCAGCTCGACCGTGCCTCCAGCAACGAGCCGTGCCCGCCCGAGCCGACTGCTGCCGGAGGTGATCAAGCCGAGACCGCCCAGCCGGCCGCCCCAACATCCAACACCGCCGTCTCCTCTAATCCTCCAAACCCGTCTGCCGCCCCTTAGGCTGCCCCCTTGTCTTTGTTTTATTTGTTATAATAGTTTTTGAAGAACTCGTTAATCTGCACAATTCCACCCACGGGGTGTATTTTGAAATTCTGCTCGAAGATTCGGCCAAGGGCCTTTGTTATGTAAATATTCATCCGACTTCTATCTTTCTTGCTCATTGTTCTTTTGAATTTTTCCTTTGCCGTCTTCCCTTAGTTGCCGTCTTTGTCAGTCAGATAGCCGCTCCGCGGACTGCTGCTGGATCAAATTCTTGGTCACTTTGGGAAGGCAAGTACTTAGCCGTTTTTAGGGTTGTTTAACAAATCGGATAGAAGGCGGAAAGCCGACTATTCAAGAGTCGGTTTGCGAAAAAAGGCTGGAAGCCGGCCTTAAGCTATGTTTGTGCTTTGAGTCCTTAGCCATTTTTCACGTGGACGCCAATTCTTCCTTACTCCTGCCCACCAGACAGTCGCTCTGCGAGCTGCGGCTTCTAGCAGGAGACGGTTTAGACGCCACACACTACTTGTCCGGCTGCAGGAAGCATTTCATAGCACATGTCGGCAAGTCCCCGGGCTGACTAGTCGAACCCGGTGCCAAACGGCATAACAAAGAGTAATATACTCGAAGGCATATTTCTTATCGTATAGATAAAAGAGGGTAGTCCCCGAGCTCTTCTCGGGGGGCCCGAAGTCTTGGTACTTTTAATACAAAAGGTAGCATGATACATACTGCGTTTAACTGTAAAATTTTCGGAGGAGATTTGCATTCCATGGCCGCTCTGTCTCTTTGCCGGAGTCGTCCCTCTTGCGTGCTCGGGGCTTCTGAGCGTCGATCAGGTAGTAGGAGTCGTTGCCCAGCACTTTGCTGCTGATGAAGGGGCCTTCCCAAGGTGCCGACAGCTTGTGCTGGCCGGCTGTTCACTGGATTAATCGGAGCACGAGGTCGCCCTCCTGGAAAGATCTCGGCCTGACCTTCCCGTTGTCGTATCTACGCAGGCTCTGCTGGTAGATGCTGGACCGGCTGAGTGCCAACAGCCGGCCCTCTTCCAGCAGGTCAACGCCGTCTTGTCGTGCTTCTTCTGCTTCTTCCTCGGTGTACATGGTAACTCGCGGGGAATCGAGTTCTATGTCCATTGGGATGACGACTTCAGCACCGTAGACAAGGAAGAAAGGCGTGAAGCCGGTTGACTTGTTTGGAGTCGTGCGCAGACTCTAGAGGACGGCTGGCAACTCGTCGAGCCAGCAGCCAGCCGAGCGCTCCAGAGGCTCGATCAGTCGGGGCTTGATGCCGGACAGGATGGGGCCGTTTGCTCGCTCCACCTGGCTGCTTGACTGTGGATGGGCGACGGATGCTAGGTCCATTCGGATGCCCTGTGTCGCACAGAAACGGGCCAAGGCGCCTTTGGCAAAATTCGTGCCGTTGTCGGTGATGATACTGTGTTGTATGCCGTACCGAATTGTGATGTCAGAGATGAAAGTCACGGCAGTCTGACCGTTCAGTTTCTTGATTGGCTTTGCTTCTATCCACTTGGTGAACTTGTCCACCGCGACAAGTGAGTTAAGCCACCTCGTGCCGTCTTGAATGGTCCCACCATGTCTAGACCCCAAACTGCGAAAGGCCAGGCAATGGGGATGGTCTTGAGTGCAGAAGCCGACTGATGCGGCTTGGAGCGGAACTTCTGGCACCCTTTGCATTTTTGGACCAATTCCTTGGCCTCTTCTAAGGCCGTTGGCCAAAAGAAACCGTGTTGGAAAGCTTTGGCGACGAGTGCTCTTGAAGCCGCATGGTGGCCGCACTCGCCTTGATGGATGTCTTTGAGAATTGCTTGGCCTTGCTCTAGCTCTACGCAGCAGTGGTAGACACCAGTGACGTTGCGCCTGACCAGCTCTCTGTTGACTATGGTGTAGACTGCCGCTCGGCGTTGTACTTGCCGAGCTAAGGTCTCATTAGTCGGCAGCTCTTTGCTCACCAGAAATTTGAGGATGGGCTGGGCCCATGAGGGTGCTGCTATTTCTTCGACTGCCAGAACTGCGACTTGGACGAGGACGGCTGGGCTGGGAGGCGGCGGGCTGGAGTCAACAACCGCTTGCTGGATTAATGAAGTCCCCGGGCCGACTGGCGCAGCTCTTGGGCCGAGTCCTGGAGTCTTCGGGCCGGCCGCTGCAGTCCCCGGGCCGGGTTCTGCAGTCCCTAGGCCGGCCTCGACTGTGGCGGTTTTGGAGCCATCTGCCAAAATCTCCGTACCGTCCGCCGGGGCTCTGGAGTCGGATCTGACTTCTTCGGGAGGAGCCGGCACGAAGATGGAGTCTGATTCTGGTGAAGGCTTGACAGACGGCTTGAGGAGGCGTTGAAGGGCGACACCGGATGGTATTGCTTGGCGGGTAGAGCCGATTCGTGCCAAGGCATCTGCTTGGTCGTTGTCATTTCTTGGCACATGGAGGAACTCGCACCCCTTGAAATACCCACTGAGTTGCTGCACGAGGAAACAGTAACTCGCCATGTTTGCATCTTTGGCGTCCCAGTCGCCAGACGAATGCTGGACCACTAAGTCCGAGTCGCCATAACACAGGATCCGGCGAATGCCAAGTTCTTTGGCAAGCCGGAGCCCATGAATGAGCGCCTCATACTCGGCGACGTTGTTGGAGGCGGCAAAGTGGATTTGTAGTGCGTATTTGAGCTTGTCGCCTTTAGGAGAAGTGAGGACAACGCCGGCTCCCAAGCCGGTGTGCATCTTGGAGCCGTCGAAATGCATCCGCCAATGGGTGGAGTCGGACGCTGGAGGTAGGTACTGGGTCTCGGCCCAGTCGACGAGAAAGTCGGCCAGTGCTTGTGACTTGATGGCGGTGCGGGGCTGGTAGTGGATGGTGTAGGGAGCCAGTTCTATGGCCCATTTGGCCACTCGGCCAGAAGCATCTCGGCTTCCGATGATCTCGGCAAATGGGGTCGTGCAGACCACAGTGATTGGATGCTCTTGAAAGTAAGGCTTCAATTTCTTGGCGGCAAAGTGCACGCCGTAGCACATCTTCTGGTAGTGGGATAGTTCTTCTTGGAGGCCGACAGTACTTCGCTCAGGTAATATACCGGTCTCTGGACAGGTAGTGCCTTGCCTTCCTCCTTGCGTTCCAGTACAATGACTGTGCTGACTACCCGGCTGGTGGCGGCGATGTACAGGAGCATAGGTTCCTTAGGAGTCGGAGCCGCCAGAACGGGTGGAGTAGTCAGCATCTTCTTCAACTGGAGAAAAGCTTCGTCCGCCTTGTGGTTCCACTCGAAAAAAGTGGTCTTCTTCATGAGCTGGTATAAGGGGAGAGCTTTCTCGCCCAGTCGACTGATGAATCGGCTGATGGATGCCAAGCAGTCGGTGAACTTTTGCACGTCCAGCAGTCGGCTGGGTACCTCCATCCTCTCAATGGCCTTGATCTTTACAA
This sequence comes from Triticum urartu, assembly GCF_056163025.1. Taxonomy (NCBI): domain Eukaryota; kingdom Viridiplantae; phylum Streptophyta; class Magnoliopsida; order Poales; family Poaceae; genus Triticum; species Triticum urartu. The sequence continues at coordinate 500,876,612 of NC_141874.1, read as the reverse complement.
GGTTGCACTCTATGCCGCATTCAGAGACCAGGAAGCCAAGGAGTTGGCCGGCTGGTACTCCAAAGATGCACTTCTCAGGGTTGAGCTTGATATGGAATCGGCGCAGGTTCTCGAAGGTCTCCTTGAGGTCTTCCAGCAGTGTTCCACGCTTTTCCGTCTTCACCACCACATCGTCCATGTAGACGTGGGCGTTTCTGCCGAGTTGCTTGAGGAGGCACTTCTGCATGCAACGCTGAAAGGTGGCGCCGGCATTCCTCAGGCCGAACATCATGGTGAGGTAGCAGAAGGCTCCAAACAGCGTGATGAAGGCGGTCTTCAGTCTGTCTGCCAGGTTCAGCTTGATCTGGTGATATCCTAAATATGCATCCAAAAAGCTCAACAGCTCGCATCCGGCTGTGGAGTCTATCACCTGATCAATTCTTGGGAGAGCAAACGGGTCCTTGGGGCAAGCCTTGTTGAGGCTTGTGTAGTCAATACACATTCGCCACTGCTTGTTCTTCTTCAGTACCAGGACCGGGTTGGCTAGCCACTCTAGAAAGAATACTTCCATAATGAAGCCGGCTGCTAGGAGTCGGGCTATCTCTTCTCCGACAACTCTTCTCTTTTCTTCTGATAGGCGGCGCAAGGGCTGCCTGACCTGCTTTGCATCAGATCGGACATGTAACTTGTGCTCGACGAATTCCGTCGGTACACCTGGCATGTCTTTGGGGGACCATGCGAAGATGTCCCGATTCTCATGGAGGAAATCGACGAGCTCGCCTTCCTATTTGTTGTCGAGGTTTGCGCCTACGAGAGCATACCTCTCTGGGTGCTCTGGATCCAAGGGTATCTTCTTTGTCTGTTTGGCCAGCTTGAACGAACCCTCAGCCTCCGACTCCTTTGGATTAGGCGATACCTCTAGCTGCTTGCCGGTCGTCGCCACAACCCGGTCAAGGAGCCGCTTCTCGGCCGCGATCACCAGGGACTCGGCCAGCCGACTACTCTCAGGCGCGCAGGCAGACGACTTCCGGTAGTTGCCGGCTACGGTCAGAATCCCCCTGGAACTGGGCATCTTCATTTTGAGGTAGGCGTAGTGGTGGACTGCCATGAACTTGGCCAGGGCAGGTCGGCCAAGTAATGCATGGTATGGCCTCTCGAGGTCCACCACCTCAAACCAAACTGACTCTCGGCGGAAGTGATCTTTGTCTCCAAAGAGGACGTCCATCAGGATCTTGCCGATTGGTGAGCAGGAAAGACCAGGAACAATGCCGTGGAACACAGTCCGGCTGTTCTGAAGCTGTCTTTACTTGATTCCTAACTTCTCCATGGTGTCCTTGTACAAGATGTTGATGTTGCTGCCTCCGTCTATCAGAACTCGCGAGAAACGAGCAACTCGTCTATCCGTGGCAAAGGTGGCATCCAAGACCAAGGCATAAGAGCCCGGACTCGGCATCACCTCTGGGTGATCAGCCCTGCTCCAGCTGATAGGCTTCTCGGACCAGTGAATGAACTATGGCGTCTCTGATGCTACTGCATTCACCTCTTGTCGCTGCAGCCGCCTGCTGCGTCGATCATCAGCCACGCTGGTAAATATCACGTAGGCTCCGTGCTCTTCGGGGTACTCGTCTTGTACTGCGCCGACTGGCCTGACAGCCGGCTGCTGGGGCGGAGGCGGAGGCTGCTGCCTAGCAGGCGGGGGAGGTAGGAGGCCATCTCCTTTAGCAATCCTGGTGAGCCAGTGGCACTTCCGGGTGGTGTGGTTCGACGGCTTCGCGCCGCTATGAAACTTGCAAGGGCCATCCAGAGTCTGCTCGTATGAGAAAGCCGGCAACCAGTTGGGCTTGCCACCTTTCTGTCGCTTGGGTGGAGGCTGCCCATCCGGCTGCTGGTCTTCAACTATCGCGACCTGCCGGCTGCTGGAAGCCGGCTGCGGGGCCTTGCGCTTGTTGTTCTGCTGTTGCCGCCGACTGGCGTCTCCCGCTGGAGTTCTAGGAGCCTGAGGGGCCACTTTGCCAGTCGCGCTAACTTGAATCTCCGCCTTCATGGAGGAGTCGGCCGTGGCATACTTGTCTGCTATGATCAGCAGCTCGTCGAGGGTTTCTGGCTCATCACATAGGAGCTTGTGCTTGAGGAGGGTGCCTTCTCTGCACCCGGCGGTGAAGTACTCGATAGCCTGCACCTCGTGCACACTCTCGCAGGAGTTCCGAAGCTCGGCCCAACGCGTGAGGTAGTCGCGAGTCGACTCGTTGGGGTCTTGCATGCACAAGGAAAGCTGACGAGGCTTGGGAGGACGCTTGTTCGTGCTTGTGAAGTTGCGGACGAATGCTTCGGTGAAGTCGACCCAGCTGTTGATGCTGCGGGGCTTCAGGCTGTTCAGCCATGTCCGGGCTGTGCCCTGGAGCATGAGCGGAACGTGTTTTACGGCGACACGCTTGTTGCCATTCGCTATGTTGACAGCCGTGGAGTAGTCAACCAGCCAGTCCTCCGGCTTCACGGAGCCGGTGTACTTGGGCGTGTCTCTTGGGAGCGTGAACCCTTTGGAAAAGGGCTCGTCTCGAATGCGGGGCCCGAAACAAGGCGGACCCAACTCGTCTTCTTCTTCCAGCGCCAGTGATCGGTGAAGTCGGTCGATCCGGTGGCGGGCGTCGTTTTCTCCGACTCCCTCTCGGCGGCCAAGGCGGTCGCCGAGAGTCAGATGGTCAATAGGCGGCGGGGAGACTCGCCTTTCCTTGCGAGGAGGAGGAGGCGGACAGTCGTCCCGTCGTTCCACTGCTCTCGGGCGGCCGTCTTGGTCGCGCTCTATGGTAATGTGAGTCCGACTGTGGCTGACAGCCGGATCCTTGTCTTTCCTTCCTCGGGCGCCGCCAGTCAGCGTCCGAGACGTTGCGCCTTGATCTCGGTGAAGGTCGTCGTTTTGCCGTTGCGGCACCTCCGTGCGGCAGCCGGCCTCGTTCTGCGCGACAGCCGCGTCGAGGAGCCGCTGGACTCGCTCCATCATCAGGCGGCGCTCTTCGCCCTCGAAGTTGTCCAGCTCGTCCGCCGCCACCTGGGCGGCTCGAATGTTCTCCGCAGGCGTGGCGTACACAGGGCGACTTGACCCGAACAGGTTGGCGATGGCCACGCCGCGCAGATGGACCGCGCCAAGGCGGCTGGGCCCAGCTGGGGCTGGCGAGCCACCCACAGCGCGATCCATCTCACGCTGGTAGGCTTCTGACAAGCGTCTCATGCTAGCCAGCTTCTTCGCGCCTTCGACGAGCTGAAGGCAGCGCGCCTCCAACGTCTCCGCGTCAGCATCTTCCGGAATGGGCGTAATCAGTTCTTGTAGTGCTGCGCCAAGTGGGTCATGCGCTCCTCCGCCAGGAGGCTCGTCATGACCGATGACGAGCACCTCGGTGACGGTGCTTCTGTCGCTCTCCGCGCGAGGGAGAGGCTCGTCGTAGACCAACACGTTAGTGGGGAACGCGTTGAGCGACGCGGTGTCGGAGTCGATCAGCATCGGGTCGGTGGAGCCTATAGACTCCAAGTCCACGGCAGGCTCGCCGGCGACGTGGAGTTGGTCGAGGAGGCCCGCGAGGAGGCTCTCGGGGCCGCCCGTGCCTGTGTTGGATGCAGGTTCGTCGGAGAGGCGAACCTCGCCGACAAGATCGGCAAGGCAGCTGGCTGCATAGGCTATCTCAATGCCGTGCAGCGCGTCAGCACAAACTCCGTCTGGCGTGCCGGGCTGGCTGCGCTCTCCAGGGAGAAAAAGGGTTCCTGTCCAGAGCAGGTCTCTGGACGACGGTGCACCATGCCCCACGGTGGGCGCCAAATGTCGGGGGTTGGGTGCGACATATGCCAAAGGATGGCTTATCATGGTGGGGGCGAGTAGAACGTCGCCGGTGGCTGGAAACGGATAAGGCGAAGACATGCACGCCGGCAAATCTTACCCAGCTTCAGGGCTCTCCAGGGAGATAATACCCCTACTGCTGCTCTACGGGGTCTCCACATGATCACTATGGCAAAGTGTTTACACGGTTGTCCTTGAGCTGTTTCTTGGAGGTAGGAGAAGGCAAGGCTGGCTCTCTCCTTCCTATATGATCTGGTCTAGTGCTAATGGATTCCAACCCTTTGCATGGATGCCCTGGGGGGTTTATATAGGCCTACCCCCAGGGGTACAATGGTAATCCGGCTAGGCGCGGGCCCAGCCATCAGTCTCTCTGGCCGCCGTCTTATCCGCCGACTCCTGGGGCCTGCCGACTGGTGGGCCCCGCCGACTGGCTTGGTGTCGAGCCGACAGGCCGCGTCCGCCGCGGGCGGGTCTTGCCAGCTGCAGATTACTATAGCCGTGCCTCTAATGACGCAGGCTCGGTCATGAGGTCGTGGCGACAGCCCCGCTGTCTGGCGGGCGATCACTGTGGCCACTACTTGTCGTGTCTGATTAATGGCGCGTGGGGCCCGTGGGAGGGGCCGGCCGACTTCTGGTGGCCGACTCCCATCCGGGCCGACTGGTGGTGCTTTCGCCGTCTTTCTTACGCCCGCCGACTGGTGGGACCCATCATCCCTGGGTCGTACCAGCAGGCCGTCGTGGGCACAGGGCTCCGCCCCCTGGGGCTGATGTCAGGGCCGGCATGGCAACAGTGTCGCGCCGCGCGGAGATCTCCGCGGGTACGGCGTACTGTAGCCACGCATGCCCTTGAAAAAAGGGGTGAGAGTGGACCTTACTGTGGCCACTCCCCATCCCGTCCCTCTTTATGGGGGCATGGGGGTTGTTGGCATCGCGGGCCGACTCCCCAAGGCCGGCTTCGCTGGAAGTCGCCAGTCAGGAGTCGGCTCATCCTGAAGTCGTTCCTAGGACTCGGCCGCAAGTGGGCAGCCGGCCGCCTCGCCGCCGACTCTCAGAAGGCGGCTCTTCGTCCTGGGGTCTCGAGGGGCGCAGTCTGCCTCCATGTCTTGAAAGGTTCTGGGCCTGGGTTAGCCTACCCGTGGCCCATTACTCCGACAATCCCCTTCGACCACGGCAACGAGCATGAACCTCTTCAACCACTTGAAGACGGCACCCATATTGGACTCATACTCCGAGTCAAGCTACGAGACCGCACATGAGACCTTATCTTTGGTCTTAGAGGAGAGTGATGATGTGTCATCTTCGGCCTTCATCCACGGCTACAACTACAACATGATTGAGCATGGAGACATTTGCACCAACATCTCTCCGACACCGACATGTGACGAGATGCCCCAATTGCCATGTGAGGAGAGCCACCACCCCGCGAGTGATATGAGTGACTCCACCATACGTGACGTTGAGAGCATTTCCTATGAGAGGATGAGTGTGACCACCACTAGCCCCACACTTGAGAGCATGCCACACATCCTATGTGAGGTTGAGAGCCATTTGAGTGACTCCACCAACCATATGAGTGAGAGCATCCGAGAGGGAGTGAGTGAGCCACAACACTTAGTGAGTAAGGTAGTTGACACGACACGTGAGGCCACTATGATTTCTAACGACTTAACCTCTACTCCGAATATGTTTTCTTCTTTGGTGCTAGGTCTCCTACATGACGACACGCCTATCCTCAACGAGTCCATGCTTCCAATGGAGACAACGATGGCCATGGTGGACGATGATGCACCCCCCACATGGTTCCATCAAGATGAAGATGACCACAACTCAGCCTTCGACACCTCACACTACTAGGAAAAACCTTACCAATAGCATGGGTTTTTGGACTACCTGCTATGACGTTACAGCTATTTTTTAGTAGTAGCGTGTGTTTTACTCCACGCTACTACTAAATAGACATACCAGTAGCGCTGGTGCCCCACGCTACTAGTATTTCACACCCACGCTACTAGTAAAGGAATAGCAGTAGCGCTTCTATGATACACCCACGCTAGTAGTAACAAATTAGGATTTAAAAAAAATAAAAGTCTACCTATTTCAATTTAGACATGCATTTCACAATACGGACATGTTATGCATACAGTCAATCATCAATCATACATATTTGATGTAGATAATTAACACACGCACACGTGCACACGCATGCACGCGCGCGCGCACACACAATATATGCCACGCGTCTACGTCGTCGGCGTCAGCGCCTCCACAAGGCCGTGTTGATGTCGTCGTCGTCGTCGCCGCAGCACCATGACTATGTCATCGTCTTTGTCGCCGCCGTAGCCCTGTGTCGATGTCGATGTCATCTTCATCATCGTCGCCGCAGCCCCATGTTGATATCGTCTTCGTCGCCGCCGTAGCTTCATGTCTATGTGTTCCCTTCTAGGAACTCACAAATCCTGGAATTAAACAACAAACCAAGACCACTACTAAGAACTCAAAAGAACCTGGAGCATTAATACAATATAACAGTAACCTATAGAGCACTAAGTAACAATAGCAGAAACAAAAGCATATAGCAGCAGCATAGTATATGTGAATTATAAGCAGTACCTAACAGACCAATCCTAGAAATTGGGGAAAACCCAACTTAAGAATGATACAATGCTAGGCATGACCAAATCTTATTATAGATTCTAAATCCAAGCTTTTGAGGCAAATTGCAACAAGCAAAGGTTGTGCACCAAGTAGGAGTAATTCCCAGGTCATTCGCAAGCAAGCAAGCAAGAAGGCATCAACAATAGTAGATTATTACCAACATTGTACCCTTGGTTGCAGATGTATTCTTGTTGTATTACTAGTAATCATCAGCAGTAACAACACTTGGTCATTATAAATATCACTGGCCATTATAGTCGACATGACAACTTCCCATTTATTACTATTCCAGTAAATTTAATCCTTAATTCCTCCTAATAAAGAACAATATCTTGAGGAACTACATAGAGTATCATACTGTTGCAAAAATTAAGAGTGAAAAAGTAAAATTATAGGCAATTTTGCCTTGATGGGAAAGTTAGTTCTCCTATAAGAAGGGACTTAATCCCAATAACAAAAGCAAGCCAATGCAGAGTATTTACTTTACCATAGCTGCCTAGAGTAACTAGAAATTCGAGTTCTTCCAGAATGCTGAATTGTAACATCTCATCCTAAAACAAAATCATATAGATGGAGAGTATTGTCATCACCTAACGAACTGTCATAGCGGCAAGTACCAGGAGTTGTTGGATTGAGTGGTGAGCCTGTACATGAAAGGATGTGCATGTTTAATCTTTTGCAGCCTGAATAAATAGGCAAAAAAGAGTTTGGACTTCAGAGAAAATGGCACTCAAGAAGTTTTCACTTATCAACATTTGGCGTAGGTGTCTGAGGCCTAGCTTTATTGTTCTTAGTCTTTGATTTATAATTCTTAACAACTTTTCCGGACACTGGGGTGAGTAGCGGATTGCCAGTAAATCCAGTGGTGACAATCATACAGTCACTCGACTCAGCCGCATTATTTTCTTCGCGCGTGGCTTTTCTTTTTAGCTGCAGAAGAGGGGACTTGTGTTATATGATGGTAAGACAGACTAGATGACATCTGGCAAGGATGTCTATCATTAACTATTTCAGATTTTGGAGAAAATGCATCAGCTCAATCACATACAAAATCCAATGTCCTGACAGCAGAATTCCTGGATAATCTTACATATTCGGTAAAGTCATTTTGAATGCTAAATATTCAGAAGCAGCAAAGATAGTTATTTTGAGAATGGAAATATATACCATAACTTGTTGGTTGTTTCTTGTAAGAGTATGTAGATAGAGTACCATCTAGAAAGACTCTCATGGCTCAGTGGTTGTTGCTTGTAATGCTATACAGATAGAGGACCATCCAAAAAGACTAAGCTATCAAAATGTTCCAATGCTCGCCTTAACTTCACTACCAGTTGTTGAAATAATAAAAATAGTAACCATAGAAACTAAGTTTGATGGATAAAACTGTAGGACTGCAGCATTGTAGTTGGTATTTTTTTTGTTTGAGGTAAGGCCTTACTAGGAACCTGAATCGCATAACATCCTTTATGTGGATTGATATATTGTAGACCAAAATACACTTGCCGTTAGAAATAATGCTATATGAGAAGATACAATTTTATACCTGAACTATCAACGACATGATCCTTCCTTCCCAGTCACGAGTAGTAGATGGACCAGAACCAACTGCTCCAAGCTATCAGCGACACGAGAATCACAATCGCGCGGACTGCTGCAACATAGGCGTGAATAGAAAATTTTATATCCGAACTACACTCAAGTTGAGCAGCACTACAATGAACGAAAACTGAACTTGACATTACTGAACTAATTGTGCATCTATCTACTAACATCTAATTTGTTTGTCATACACTAGTACTACTGAACTATAACTGATATCCCAAAGCCTACACTAGTACTACACTTAACTAAAACTGAACTTGGCTGTTGCACTTACGAAAATTAAGAAAATGCACCTGGCATAGCTAGCCGCATTACTGAAAATTCAAAAACGAGCAGCTCCAGCGGCGTCCAAGAGCAATTGGCCGTCAGCCAGCCACCGGAATCTATGGAAGACAGCGCCTCACCGCGACTCCGGCCGGCCACGAACGACGAGCCGACCCGGCAGTCACCAGATCCGCCGCCGCCACAGCTTCTCCTGCTGCCGCGCCAGCACTCGTCTCCATCCGCGGCCAATCCCCGTGCTGCTCGTCTGCCTGGGCACGCGCAGGTGCGGGGTGCTGCTCATTGGCCAGCGGGCCGACCCGGGCACTCGGCGGCAAGAACAGGGGGGCGCCCGAATCCCTAGCCGCGGGCAAGGGTGCAGACCCTGAGGCATGGATCTGGACGAAGGGGAGGGCGGGGCGGAACTTGGGGGCATGTTGCATGCAGCTGGAGATTGCCGGAACCGGCCGGCGTGGGTGGTGGCGGCGGCGACGAGATCGTGGGGGAGAGGAGGTCGACCGAGAGCCAGGGGTACGGTGGGGGTGAGATTTGTGTGAGAAGAGTTTTTTTTTGATCTTGTCGCTTGGCATGTGGAGGCAGTGGACACGCTGAGTAGTAGCGTGGGTGTATCGCCTGCACTATAGCTATTCACTTGGTAGTAGCATAGAATTTACTACCCGCGCTATTAATATTTTTTGATCTGGTGGTGTGGTGTGCCACACTTAGCAGTAGCGTGCCCACAAGAAACCAACGATGCTGCTATGCCATACCAGTAGCGCGCTTTGTACGCGTGGGGACACAAACAAACGCTACTGGTAAACTTCTATGTATAAGCATTTTCCTAGTAGTGTCACCTACAACACATGAGCGATGCTCCAAAGGTAACATAGGTGATGGTGCTTCTCTTGTCCCACTAGTGGACTATTTTGCGAATGATTGCTTGCATGATGTTGGCACACCTATTCCCATGATTCATGCTAGTGCCACTTCTTCATGTCATGACTTACCTATTTATGATGCATATGATGATGAGCATGTTGATTTGCCTAGTTGTGATGCTATGCTCCATAGGATATCATGTGAAAATTCTTTTGGTCACATCATGTTTGACAATCCATTAACCTTGTCATATGCTATGAGTGAGATATCCCATATCGCATCATTTCAATCTCAACATAGTGACTATGCATGCCCCATTCACATAAATCCGATTTGCACTTATGGCATAGATGACGAGATGATGGTCATTGGCTTTTGTTTTTCATGTGATGATATTGCCATGCTTCCTTTACATGATTTTCGCAATTCATCTACTATGCCATGCCATGATCACCATGTTCCAACTATGCATTGTTTTGGATGTTGTCAATATTCTTCATGTGATGTTTTCATTAATTCTCATGAGAAGACCCCCATAGTTTCCTCATACATATTCAGAGATTTTGATGCATTCCATACTTTGCATGGTTCTCATAATTGCTTGCACCATATGCATTCCATGAATAACAATGCTTTACATATTTTGTGTGATGCATTACACAATTTGAGTCTCCATTATGCTATACATAACAACAAACCTATCATGATGGATGACATGTTTTTATATCATGCATCTCATTTATTTAAGCATTGGATATTTTGTGCTAACCAACACAAGCACGTGTGCATCATGATGGATGATGTGTACATATACCACGCACACACAATTTTTCCTTTGTCTTTGTTTTGTGTAGGTATTTATGAACACTCGTCAACCTCACAATCCCATGAGTTGACGAAACAAGCTCTTGAGAGCAAAGCTAACTTGGGATCCCGTGAACTATCCTTCCCACCGCTCTCTTCACGCAACGACTACGCGCATCTCTTTCACTTGGCTCTCACACGGCTATGGGCTATATACCGCTTGTCGCTTCATGCTCATTTTACCGTGTTCACTTTGCATGCTATGCTTGTTTCTATGCCTTCGCCATGCAATTGTGACCCTAGCTTGCATATACCCATGATTCACCATTTTACTACTCCTACGTGTATTTGCATGCTTGGTGGAGATCCTTGTTGCTATTGCCATGTTTATCATGTGCCTCATGCTATTGATGCTATTTTGCTCATATCCTCCTTTCATGCTTGTGATATGTCTTGTGCATTATTCATGACCACTATTTACACACATGACATACTTGACATGATTTCTTCTAGTACGTTGCATCTTTGCACTACTAGCTTGCTTGCCTTGATTCATATGATTGCTTGCTTTGTCGCATCACCCATGTTACACTCTTACTTGCTTTCTTGGGTTGATGACATATATGTTCATGCCTCTCACATGATACATCTTGTTCATTGTCGCTTGCCTTCAATTGTTGCATCTATGCTTATTGATCTCGGAGACTTGGACATATTACTTGTGATGCATGCTTGTTTACTTGAGCCTATTGTATTTGCTTGTTCTCGCATCATATGCCGCCATACTATGAAATGCTCCCTTGTCCTTTTTTATGATGAGCATGATGCATACACTTGTTGTGTATTTTACCACACGAATGATAGGTTTTGCATCTCCGCTAACCTCATTTATGTTTCCGAGTGTTTGTCATGTTCTTTCATGCTGAAGGATTCACAAGGCGATACCGCCATGACACAATTTGGTCATGTGAAGGCATACAAGATGTGCAACACCAACATTTGCGACAATCTCCTAAAGGTGAACTCTTTCCCTTTGAGCCATCCTCAAATATGCATATTGGATGGGTCACTCTTTCATTATTGTCTCCTTCTTGTTGTCTACATGATACATCTCGCGAACGAAGGAGCGACATGGGGGATTGGCTCTATGGACCTTCACATTGAGGAGCGCTCGGACTTATTGGATGTACCTTCGAACCGCCACTCATGCCACGACATCGAGCATTGGTACACCAACACCTCCATATTTGTTGATAGTGCTCACACATGTCATGCTCGATGGACATATCATACACATGAAAAATTTGAATCTTATGCATGGATTGACTCACATTATGATTGCCTTGTTGCATCTTGTATTCCTATGTCATCCATGATATATGAGCTTGTGCATTTCTGATACGTCTCCGTCGTATCTATAATTTTTTATTGTTCCATGCCAATATTCTACAACTTTCATATACTTTTGGCAACTTTTTATACTATTTTTGGGACAAACATATTGATCCAGTGCCCAGTGCCAGTTCCTGTTTGTTGCATGTTTTTTGTTTCGCAGAAAATCCATATCAAATGGAGTCCAAACGGGATAAGAACGCATGGATATTTTTTTTGGAATATATGTGATTTTTGGGAAGTAAAATCAACGCGAGACGATGCTCGAGGGCCCCACGAGGCGGGGGGCGCGCCCCAGGGGGGCAGGCGCGCCCCTGACCCTCGTGGCCACCCCGTAAGGCGGTTGCAGCCCTTCTTTCGCCCAAGAAAGCTAATTTCTGGATAGAGATCGTGTCAAAATTTCAGCCCAATCAGAGTTACGGATCTCCGGGAATATAAAAAATGGTGAAAGGGTAGAATCTGAGAACGCAGAAACAGAGAGAGACAGAGAGACAAATCCAATCTTGGAGGGTCTCTCGCCCTTCCCACGCCATGGAGGCCATGGACCTGAGGGGAAACCCTTCTCCCATCTAGGGAGGAGGTCAAGGAAGAAGAAGAAGGAGGGGGGCTCTCTCCCCCTCGCTTTCGGTGGCACCGGAGTGCCACCGGGGGCCACCATCATCATCGCAATCTTCACCAACAACTTCACCGCCATCATCACCAACTCTTCCCCCTCTATGCAGCGGTGTAACCCCTCTCTTACCCACAGTAATCTCTACTTAAACATGGTGCTCAACGCTATATATTATTTCCCAATGATGTATGGCTATCCTATGATGTTTCAGTAGATCCTTTTGTCCGATGGGCTATTTGATGATCAAGATTGGTTTGAGTTGCATGTTTTATTATTGGTGCTGTCCTATGGTGCTCTCCGCGTCGCGCAAGCGTGAGGGATCCCCGCTGTAGGGTGTTGCAATACGTTCATGATTCGCTTAGAGTGGGTTGCGTGAGTGACTGAAACACAAACCCGAGTAAGGGGGTTGTTGCATATGGGAGAAAGAGGACTTGATGCTTTAATGCTATGGTTGGGTTTTACCTTAATGATCTTTAGTAGTTGCGGATGCTTGCTAGAGTTCCAATCATAAGTGCATATGATCCAAGTAGAGAAAGTATGTTAGCTTATGCCTCTCCCTCAAATTAAATTGCAATAGTGATTACCGGTCTAGTTATCGATTGCCTAGGGACAAATAACTTTCTCGTAACAAAAACCACTTTACTAAAACTAACTTAGTTATTCCTTCATCTAAACAACCCCTACTTTTTATTTACGCGCTCTTTATTATTTTGCAAACGTATCCAACAACACCTACAAAGTACTTCTAGTTTCATACTTGTTCTAGGTAAAGCGAACGTCAAGTGTGCGTAGAGTTGTATCGGTGGTCGATAGAACTTGAGGGAATATTTGTTCTACCTTTAACTCCTCATTGGGTTCGACACTCTTACTTATCAAAAGAGGCTACAATTGATCCCCTATACTTGTGGGTTATCAAGATCTTTTTCTGGCGCCGTTGCCGGGGAGCAATAGCGTGGGGTGAATATTCTCGTGTGTGCTTGTTTGCTTTATCACTAAGTAATTTTTATTTGTTGTTCTTAGTTGTTTTCTATCTTTAGTTATGGGTAGGAAACGCAAAATACCAAAAAATAGTTGTACCTACTAAATCAATGGTTGAAGAACCACTCAAAAATCTATCACACTGCTGAAGCTTATTACTTGGATTATCTTCAATCCCTATGTGCTCGTGCTGAAACCCCAACTAGCTTAGTTGAGGGCAAATCTTTAGATGAGCATGCTTGTTATGTGCGACACCGAATATCTGAAAAAGGGAAAATTTTACTGGGTCAAATTCATCGTTTGCAATGCTATGCTTGGAATTTATGCGAAATATATGATATTACTTGTTGTTCTGAAAACCCTAAGAAACACCTTCCCTATCAATGTGAGTTTAGTGATAATGAAATCGTATCTTCGTATGCTAAGGGTGTTTATAGTTACTATGATGTTCAACAAATTGAAGAATTTGTTGCTTTTAAGGGTGCTTGTGAAATTGCTTCTTTGATTGAAATGTATGATGCTAATCTTTACAAATCTGAAAATTTTGACATACTTAAATATTGCTATGATAATTATGCTTCTAATGCCTATGTTGAACCATATATTGAGGACTACCCTGCTGTCCAAGAAGAGACTAATATTTTGCAGGAGTCTATGGAAGAAGAAATTGATGAAACTGTGAGCTCATTGGATGAAAAATATAAGGAGGAGAGCGAAGAACAAAAGGAGAAAGAGCGGATTAGCTACCCATGCCCACCTTCTAATGAGAGTAACTCTTCAACTCATACATTATTTAATTTCCCTTCGTGCTTACAGAAGGATGATTGCTATGATGATTGTTATGATCCCATTGATTCTCTTGAAATATCCCTTTTTGATGATGCTTGCTATGCTTGTGGCCAAGATGCCAATATGAATTATGCTTATGAAGATGAACTTGCTATAGTTCCTTATGTTAAACATGAAATTGTTGCTATTGCACCCACACATGATAGTCCTATTATCTTTTTGAATTCTCCCGACTACACTATATCAGGGAAGTTTGCCCTTATTAAGGATTATATTGATGGGTTGCCCTTTACCGTTGCACATGATGATTTTGATGAATATAATATGCATGTGCTTGCTGCTCCTACTTGCAATTATTATGAGAGAGGAACTATATCTCCACCTCTCTATGTTTCCAACATGGTAAAATTGCAAGAAATTGTTTATACTATGCATTGCCCTTTACTGTGTATGCATGAATTGTTCTTTTATGACATGCCGATGCATAGGAAGAGAGTTAGACTTTGTCATTGCTTGATTTATGTTACTTTGTGCTCACTAATAAATGCCAAATCATTGCTAATTAAAATTGGCTTTGATATACCTTGGGATCCGGGTGGATTCACTACTTGAGCACTATATGCCTAGTTTAATGGCTTTAAAGAAAGCGCTGCCAGGGAGACAACCCAGAAGTTTTAGAGAGTCATTTATTTCTGTTGAGTGCTTTCATATAGTTTAAAAACAACAAAAATAAAGAGGGGAACCCAAATTTTTTTCAAAAAGGAAAGTGAAAGTGAGAAAGACAAGCATTGTTGAAGTGGGAGAGCTCCTTGAACTTTGTTCATGCTCACGGCAACTTTGTGAATCTTGATTACAGAAACTTTTCAACAAAAATAATAACCCCCTTGTACAATTCCATTTTTTTATAAAAATAATGTGCCAATGTTTGCCTTTAGGATGTTTACATTTGCTTGATGGTTTGTACGGTGCAGGACCGAAACTTTGGCTGTAGTGCGCGAGTTTACATTTTTAGCTGGGACGTCAAATGGTTCTGATTCTTCTTGCACTGTATTTCTATACAAATTGTTTATTTTTCCTAATTTTGGCAGAATTTTTCAAGTATCATAAGTATGGTGAATGTTCAGATTATTACAGACTGTTTTTCTTTAGACAGATTCTGTTTTTGATGTATAGTTTGCTTGTTTTGATGAAACTAATGATTTATATCAGTGGATTAAGCCATGGAAAAGTTATATTACAGTAGACACAATGCAAAAACAAAATATGAATTGGTTTGCAACAGTACTTAGAGTAGTGATTTGCTTTATTATACTAACGGATCTTACCGAGTTTTCTGTTGAAGTTTTGTGTGGATGAAGTGTTCGATGATCGAGAAGGTCTCGATGTGAGAAGAAGGAAGAGAGGCCAAGAGCTCAAGCTTGGGGATGCCCGAGGCACCCCAAGTAAATATTCAAGGAGACTCAAGCGTCTAAGCTTGGGGATGCCCCGGAAGGCATCCCCTCTTTCTTCAACAAGTACCGGTATGTTTTCGGATTCGTTTCGTTCATGCGATATGTGCAATCTTGGAGCGTCTTTTGCATTTAGTTTTAATTTTTTTTATGCACCATGCTGGTATGAGGTAGTCATTGGTTGATTTATAGAATTCTCTATGCACTTCACTTATATCTTTTGAGCATGGCTTTATAGAATGCTTCATGTGCTTCACTTATATCATTTGAAGTTTGGATTGCCTGTTTCTCTTTACATAGAAAACCACCATTTGTAGAATGCTCTTTTGCTTCACTTATATTTGTTAGAGTGTGGGAATTAAACTCTCTTGCTTCACTTATATCTATTTAGAGAGATGACAGGAATTGGTCATTCACATGGTTAGTCATAAAACCCTACATAAAACTTGTAGATCACTGAATATGATGTGTTTGATTCCTTGCAATACTTTTGCGATATAAAGATGGTGGTATTAGAGTCATGCTAGTGGGTAGTTGTGGATTAGTATAAATACTTGTGTTGAGGTTTGTGATTCCCGTAGCATGCACGCATGGTGAACCGTTATGTAACGAAGTTGGAGCATGAGGTATTTATTGATTGTCTTCCTTATGAGTGGCGGTCGGGGACGAGCGATGGTCTTTTCCTACCAATCTACCCCCCTAGGAGTATGCGCGTAGTACTTTGTTTCGATGACTAATAGATTTTTGCAATAAGTATGTGAGTTCTTTATGACTAATGTTGAGTCCATGGATTATACGCACTCTCACCCTTCCATCATTGCTAGCCTCTTCGGTACCGTGCATTGCCCTTTCTCACCTCGAGAGTTGGTGCAAACTTTGCCGGTGCATCCAAACCCCGTGATACGATACGCTCTATCACACATAACCATCCTTATATCTTCCTCAAAGCAGCCACCATACCTACCTATCATAGCATTTCCATAGCCATTCCGAGATATATTGCCATGCAACTTCCATCATCATCATATACATGACTTGAGCATTCATTGTCATATTGCTTTGCATGATCATAAGATAGCTAGCATGATGTTTTCATGGCTTGTCCGTTTTTTGATGTCATTGCTACGCTAGATCATTGCACATCCCGGTACACCGCCGGAGGCATTCATATAGAGTCATATATTTGTTCTAGATATCGAGTTGTAATATTGAGTTGTAAGTAAATAAAAGTGTGATGATCATCATTATTAGAGAATTTCCCCAGTGAGGAAAGGATGATGGAGACCATTATTCCCCCAGAAGTCGGGATGAGACTCCGGACGAAAAAACAAAAAAAATAAAAAACTAAAAAAAGAGAAAGGCCAAAAAGAGGGAAGGCCCAAAAAAAGAAAAGAAAAGAAAAGAAAAGAAAAAAATGAGAGAAAAAGAGAGAAGGGGCAATGTTACTATTATTTTTCCACACTTGTGCTTCAGAGTAGCACCATGTTCTTCATATAGAGAGTCTCTTGAGTTATCACTTTCATATACTAGTGGGAATTTTCATTATAGAACTTGGCTTGTATATTCCAACGATGGGCTTCCTCAAATGCCCTAGGTCTTCATGAGCAAGCAAGTTGGATGCACACCCACTTAGTTTCAGTTTGAGCTTTCATATACTTATAGCTCTAGTGCATCCGTTGCATGGCAATCCCTACTCCTCACATTGACATCAATGTATGGGCATCTCCATAGCCCGTTGATTAGCCGCGTCGATGTGAGACTTTCTCCTTTTTTGTCTTCCCCACACAACCTCCACCATCATATTCTATTCCACCTATAGTGCTATGTCCATGGCTCACGCTCATGTATTGAGTGAAAGTTGAAAATGTTTGAGAACGTCAAAAGTACGAAACAATTGCTTGGCTTGTCATCGGGGTTGTGCATGATGTGAATATTTTGTGTGAAGAAGATGGAGCATAGCCAGACTATATGATTTTGTAGGGATAACTTTCTTTAGCCATGTTATTTGGAAAAGGCATGATTGCTTTATTAGTAGGCTTGAAGTATTATTGTTTTTATGTCAAATGATAGACTATTGCTTTGAATCACTCGTATCTCAATATTCATGTCATGATTAGATATGTGATCAAGATTATGCTAGGTAGCATTCCACATCAAAAATTATCTTTTTATCATTTACCTACTCGAGGGCGAGCAGGAACTAAGCTTGGGGATGCTGATACGTCTCCGTCGTATCTATAATTTTTGATTGTTCCATGCCAATATTCTACAACTTTCATATACTTTTGGCAACTTTTTATACTATTTTTGGGACTAACATATTAATCTAGTGCCCAGTGTCAGTTCCTATTTGTTGCATGTTTTTTGTTTCGCAGAAAATCCATATCAAACGGAGTCCAAACGGGATAAAAACGGATGGATATTTTTTTTGGAATATATGTGATTTTTGGGAAGCGAAATCAACGCGAGACGATGCTCGAGGGGCCCACGAGGTGGGGGGGCGCCCCAGGGGGCAGGCGCGCCCCTGACCCTCGTGGCCACCCTGTAAGGCGGTTGCAGCCCTTCTTTCGCCTCAAGAAATCTAATTTCTGGATAGAGATCGTGTCAAAATTTCAGCCCAATCGGAGTTACGGATCTTCGGGAATATAAGAAACGGTGAAAGGGTAGAATCCGAGAACGCAGAAATAGAGAGAGACAGAGAGACATATCCAATCTCGGAGGGGATCTCGCCTCTCCCACGCCATGGAGGCCATGGACCTGAGGGGAAACCCTTGTCCCATCTAGGGAGGAGGTCAAGGAAGAATAAGAAGGAGGGGGGCTCTCTCCCCCTCGCTTCCGGTGGCACCGGAGTGCCACCGGGGGCCACCATCATCACCGCAATCTTCACCAACAACTTCACCGCCATCATCACCAACTCTTCCCCCTCTATGCAGCGGTGTAACCTCTCTCTTACCCGCTGTAATATCTAATTAAATATGGTGCTCAACGCTATATATTATTTCCCAATGATGTATGGCTATCCTATGATGTTTGAGTAGATCCGTTTTGTCTGATGGGCTATTTGATGATCAAGATTGGTTTGAGTTGCATGTTTTATTATTGGTGCTGTCCTATGGTGCTCTCCGTGTCGCGCAAGCGTGAGAGATTGTTGCTGTAGGGTGTTGCAAAACGTTCATGATTCGCTTATAGTGGGTTGTGTGAGTGACTGAAACACAAACCTGAGTAAGGGGGTTGTTGCGTATGGGATAAAGAGGACTTGATGCTTTAATGCTATGGTTGGGTTTTACCTTAGTGATCTTTAGTAGTTGCGGATGCTTGCTAGAGTTCCAATCATAAGTGCATATGATGCAAGTAGATAAAGTATCTTAGCTTATGCCTCTCCCTCAAATAAAATTGCAATAGTGATTACCGGTCTAGTTATCGATTGCCTAGGGACAAATAACTTTCTCGTAACAAAAACCACTTTAATAAAACTAACTTAGTTATTCCTTCATCTAAACAACCCCTACTTTTTATTTACATGCTCTTTATTATCTTGCAAACCTATCCAACAACACCTACAAAGTACTTCTAGTTTCATGCTTGTTCTAGGTAAAGCGAACGTCAAGTGTGCGTAGAGTTGTATCGGTGGTCGATAGAACTTGAGGGAATATTTGTTCTACCTTTAGCTCCTCATTGGGTTCGACACTCTTACTTATCGAAAGAGGCTACAATTGATCCCCTATACTTGTGGGTTATCAATTTCCTTAGCAAATTTGTTGTGATCTTTCTTGATGGCACATTCATACATCATGATCTTATTGCCTACCATCAATTGCATGATCACATCACATTTAGCATCCATTACCATATTCATGCTATTGATAAACCGTCTCACTATGACATCACTTTGCACCGTGGTTGCATTGATCATATTCTTGCTTTCGCTCCCATGAATGTTGTGCATACATTTCCATATCTTTTGGATAAGCTTCATGCACCTTGTCATGATCAATATTGTCGCACGGACACATGCTTACTTGATGGACACTTTGTGTGCGCTAACCATTCTATTTCCAAGTGTACTTCGTGTTTGCTCATTTTGCATGTACCACATACCGGAGACACCTTGGAGTACTTGGATTGCACCATGCCTTCAACTCCGTCCACGACAACCGTTTCCATGGTGATGAGGATCACGACCCGAGGTCGGATCTTTCCCAGGGGGGGGGGGGAGATGATGCGGAGCATCCCACATTCATCCCCATGTACACTCTGACTACTCTCCAAGCCCCAAGGATACATACGATGAGACCGTGACTATACACCATTGGACACAAGGTGAACTCGCTCCTCTTCGAACCATCACTTTCCACATATGAGACATGGCTACTACCTCAAATATATGTGCTATGCATGACCAAGAACAAAGAGGAAGACCATGGAAAAGACGGTGAGGAAACCAAGCACACGAAACAAGAGGGAGAGTTGCCAGGAAGCATCAGTTCCCGGGCGTCCGACAGTCACCGAACGTCCGACGCCTGGAGTCTCCACCAGCCAGATGGACCAGCCGACGAAAGCTACAGCGGCCGGATGACCGACCAAGGCCGGAGGTCCGACGACCATCAGCCACGGGACGACCGACAATGTCTGGAAATCCGACGATGGCTTTCCCGAGCCAAAATGCCAGACGTCCGGTACCCGTCGGATGTCCGACGCCTGTCTGTGCACAGTGTATCGGGCCGAGCCCATGTATCCCTTCGCCCTCACTTACCCCTTCGTGGCCCTAGACTATATATACTCCTCCACCTCCACCATTTGAGGGTTAGCATTGTGCTAGCACATTTGTGCGATAGAGCTTCGCTCATCCATATCAGATCTACTCCTTGAGAGAGACAGCGGACCCTCTTCGGAGAAGATCCACCTTGGATTCAAGACCCCTTTACGGGAAGATCCCCTCGTAGATTCAAGACCTCCTCATGGAGAAGACCGGTTACCATTTGTATCGTCCCTTGTTGACTTTGGATATTGTATCTCCTCTCGTGTTTCAAGGATCTAGCACATGTGTGATCATTCTTGTTGGTTTTAGTGTTTCTCTCGTATTTCCCCTCGTTTTCCCCCTCGTGTTCTTCGTGTTCATCGCGGGATCCGCTCCTTTCGTGAAAGATCGGCCACATAGGGTTCCACCCTACATCATAAAATAGTTCCATTAACCAAGAGGGGTGGTGGCCCAAACAAATCTATCATAGCATTATAAGAATCAAAAGTATGGCTACCCAAAAAATTCCCTCCGGTAATGGTATCAAGAATATATCTTTTTCCAAGGGGTGATGCCTACATAAAAATTGCGAAGAAGAACGGAAGTGGATTGCTTCCTAGTGGATCTATTCTGAGCATTGCAAATTCTATACCAAGCATCTTTTAAATTTTCTCCCTCCCTTTGTTTAAAATTGAGAACTTCATGATCGGGAGTACAAACAATGATAGAAGGACTAGCCATGATAGCAAAACCAATGATCTAACACACTGAGACACGAGAAGCAAGAAAAAGGGCGAACGAAAAAGAGGGCAAATAAAACGACAAGGGTGAAGTGGGGGAGAGGAAAACGAGAGGCAAATGGCAAATAATGTAATGCGAGGGAGAAGAGTTTGTGATGGGTACTTGGTATATCTTGACTTGTGCATAGATCTCCCCGGCAACGGCACCAGAAATCGCATGTTAGCGGGAGATCGAATCTTGACTTGACTTGGTGCAACCTCCCCGGCAACGGCGCCAGAAATCCTTCTTGCTACCTCTTGAGCATGTGTTGGTTTTCCCTTGAAGAGGAAAGGGTGATGCAGCAAAGTAGCGTAAGTATTTCCCTCAGTTTTTGAGAACCAAGGTATCAATCCAGTAGGAGATTACACGCAAGTCCCTCGTACCTGCACAAACAAACAAGAACCTCGCAACCAACGCGATAAAGGGGTTGTCAATCCCTTCACGGTCACTTACGAAAGTGAGATCTGATAGAGATAGTAAGATAAATATTTTTGATATTTTTGTTGTATAGATTGGAAAATAAAGATTGGAAAATAAACAAGGATAGAAATAGCAAGTAGATAGGAAAATAATATGATGGAAGATAGACCCGGGGGCCATAGGTTTCACTAGTGGCTTCTCTCAAGATAGCAAATTCTACGGTGGGTGAACAAATTACTGTCGAGCAATTGATAGAAAAGCGCATAGTTATGAGAATATCTAGGCATGATCATGTATATAGGCATCACGTTCGCGACAAGTAGACCGAAATGATTCTGCATCTACTACTATTACTCCACACATCGACCGCTATCCAACATGCATATAGAGTATTAAGTTCATAAGAACAGAGTAACGCATTAGGCAAGATGACATGATGTAGAGTGATAAACTCAAGCAATATGATATAAACCCCATCTTTTTATCCTCGATGGCAACAATACAATATGTGCCTTGCTGCCCCTGCTGTTACTGGGAAAGGACACCGCAAGATTGAACCCAAACCTAAGCACTTCTCCCATTGTAAGAAAGATCAATCTAGTAGGCCAAAACCAAACTGATAATTCGAAGAGACTTGCAAAGATATTAAATCATACATAAAAGAATTCAGAGAAGAATCAAATATTGTTCATAGATAATCTTGATCATAAACCCACAATTCATCGGATCTCGACAAACACACCGCAAAAAGAATTACATCGAATAGATCTCCAGGAGAACCGAGGAGAACTTTGTATTGAGATCCAAAGAGAGAGAAGAAGCCATCTAGCTAATAACTATGGACTCGAAGGTATGTGGTAAACTACTCACACATCATCGCGGAGGCTATGGTGTTGATGTAGAAGCCCTCCGTGATCGATTCCCCCTCCGGCGGAGCGCCGGAAAAGGCCCCAAGATGGGATCTCACGGGTACATAAGGTTACTGCGGTGGAAATAAGGTTTCGTGGTGCTCCTGGATGTTTCCAGAGTATATGTGTATATATAGGAGGAAGAAGTATGTCGGTGGAGTTGCGAGGGGCCCACGAGGGTGGGCGGCACGCCGTCCTGCCTTGTGGCCTCCTCGCTTCTTTCTTGCGTCCACTCCAAGTCTCCTGGATCACATTTATTCCAAAAATAACTCTCCCGAAGGTTTCATTCCGTTTGATATTCCTTTTCTATGAAACACTGAAATAGGCAAAAAAACAACAATTTGCACTAGGCCTTTGGTTAGTAGGTTAGTCCCAAAAATAATATAAAAAGGTATATTAAAGCCCATTAAACATCCAAAACAGATAATATAATAGCATGGAACAATCAGAAATTATAGATACGTTGGAGACGTATCAGTTGGCGGGAGGCCGGATCCGCCCACACTAGGGCAACGACTAAGGGATCGGAGGACCTCCCGTGCCGGCGCTCGGCCAGAGATAACGGTGCGGCCGGCAGTGGGTCTCCTCCCTTGCTGTCGACGATGGACTGAACGCTGCCCCTCCTCCCCTTCACCGGCGGAGGGGGATACGTACGGATCTGTAACTAGCGGTGAGGATAGAAAGACAGTGTTACCACCGCTATCTTGTTAAGATGTGGAGAGGATGAGAGTGTGTGAATAGACCAACCCTAGCAAGCAAGCGCAGAGGCTCCGGCCTATATATATATGTATAGTGGGGTAGTTTTCTTTTTTCACTCCATCAAAACAATCATTTAAAATTGTGTACGTGCCAGGTCGCCATTTTTTTGAGCTGTTGATTTTTTTAGATAGCTTCCCGCTTATTCCAAGTGGTGTTATGGTGTGCTAGGTCGCACTTTTTATCGTTCAAGTCAGGTACTAGACCCTCCATTAATTAAACAACCACCGCCTCGTAGAATTTGTGAACAAGCCCACGGCTAAAATTATCAGAAACGTGGGCTACCCCAACATGCGTTATTATTTATATTTTCTATGTGGGAGTACCCTCAAAACAAAATGTGAGAGTACAATATTTATTCGGCCCCTTTATAAGTTGTGCTAAATTTTGACCAAAGATTTAACTGACAAAATGTTAGTGCATGTTAGCAAAAATTATATCCTTTGATTCGTATTTGAACATAGTTTTGAATGATGTAATTTTTTGTGACATGCATGAACATTTGGTTAGTTAAATTTATAGTAAAAATTTGGCACAGATTATCATAGGGACCAATAGACCAGGACGGAGCTCCTTGTCTGTCGTCCAAACTACTACTATCGAGACATCAAAGCATCCGGGCCCGCGTGCCATCCACCAAATCACAGCGAGGTGCTACAGTCGAGACTCACCGGGCACCCCGGTGTGTCCGTCATGACCCATCATATCACAAAACCCACACATTTACTAGTAGTGGTAAAGTGGCCTCGAAGTTGGACTGGACAAAGCAACCATCATTTCACTGGAACGCTCGTTCAAGCCCTTTCTCCCCTTTCTTGAAGAAAACCTCACTCCAAGCTACTCACTTCTGCCATTTTTCTTCTGTACTGACAAAGGAAAGGCGGGCGAATCAGTGATGCTACTATATTTTCATTCCAAGAAATTTCTTTTTGCGAAGCACCGACCGTTTCTCACAGCCTATTCTTTTCCCGTTTTCATTGCGATTGTGGTTTCCTTTCGATTGGTTTTTGTTTGGCAGTTTATTGATGGATCCTGGAGCACTAGGCAAAGAGTTGCCGGCGGATAAGCCACTCGAGACAGAGATCTCCAGGAAGCGAGCACCGACCAACGAGTTGGCCATGTTGGCAGGCCAACCCATGGAGACGAAGAACTCCAAGAAACAAGCACTAGCCAAAGAGTTGACGATGTTGGCGGACAAACTCCTCAAAGAAAGCTGGAAGAACAACAAGGGCCCCACCGTACCTACCCCAGAAACTCTAATGGCCACCTATGAGAGGCTCAATGCCGAATTTGAGGAGATAATCGCCATTGAGAAATATTATTTCCCTGGCAATGCGATGGCCCCCGGAGGTAAGGGATCCCCCGGTGAGCTGCACAAGGTAAAAAACAAGGGCTTACCATAGTTATGGTTTTTGTTTATTTGCAATGTGCTTGTTAATATGTTAGGGTTGTGCAGGTGCCGGTGGACGTCCTTGATTATTCCGATGTCGCGGTCCATCCTTTGGACAACGCCCCAGAGATCGTTTTCGATGTCGCGGTCCGTCCTATGGAGATTGCCCCGGAGATCGATTCCGATGCCGCTGTCCGTCCTGTGTACATTGCCCCAGAGATTGATTCTGATGTCGCGGTCTGTCCTGTGGACATCGCCCCAGAGATCGATTCCCATGCCGCTGTCCGTGCTGTGGTCATTGCCCGAGAGATCGATGACAAGAAATAGTTGGTCGCGCAATTCTTCAAGGTAGTTTTCATTGTGTTTAATTACCAGAACGATGCGTGTTATCAAACCATCTTAGGGCTAGTGCACTGCCTTGTGTGGGCGGTACTTGCTACTTTTGTTTGATAGTGAATCATGCGAACCCTCTCCGAGTTATGGAAAGAGATGTATCATCACCAGCTTTTGATGTAATATATGGCATGCTTAGATGTAAGTTTGAACTATTTATCATATCAACAAGGCTTGTTTGATGATTCTTGGTGTTAGCAGGCTAGCTACTCTGCGAGATATAGTACTTGCAAAACACTCACCGAAGAGAAACGTTGGGTCTGATCCGCGTCGACCGGCCAATAGCACAAGCTCCTAAAATTGCAGGCTTAGCGATCGATCAGACAATAGTCCACAATTACACATTAATTCGCATGAAACTCAAAGAGTTGGTTCACAGATACATTCAGGACTCATTTGGTTCATAGGGTAGGAAAATCGTAGCAATAGGAAAGTCATAGGAAATGAGATGACATGTATCTTAAATCCTATGAGTAGGAACAGGAAAGGAGATGCCCTTTGATTCACATTAGAGGATTTTTTTACATTGAGTCTAGGCTAATGTTTATTTTTCTATGAAATGTGGAAGATAGGAAGAATTCCTCCATAGGAATATGATTCCATTCCTATAAAGCATAGGGCTCTACAGAAAATTTTCCTATAGAAATTTGAAAGTGCAACTATCCCTGGGTGGTTTTGGTAATTCTTAACAACATATAGCGCATTGAGCTAATGATATCTCAAGATAAATATTTCAGGAAAGCTCAATGATTGGCATGGCATGGATTAGAAATGTGGACCCCTCAAAATGCTAAGGACAAAAGATTGGCTCAAGCTCTAAAGGTCAAGACTCTACATTTTACTTTTAGTGATCCAAGATCACATTGAGTCCATAGGAAAAGCCAATACTATTAAAAGGGGATGAGATGTTGCTTAATGGGTTGCTTGCTCAAAATGCTTAGTGATATGCTCCAAAAACTCTCAACTACTTTATCATATCCACATATGTCCCAAACCAAAAGTCAAACTCGGCCCCACCGAAACTTTCTAGGCGCCACTGAGTTCATTTGGCATAGCCACTGCCACAAACCCTAGTCACTTCGGTCTCACCGATAGGGATCTCGGTCTCACCGAGATGGGATTGCAAACTCTCTATTTCCCTTCATAACGTTTCGCTCCAACGGAGATGAGTGATTGGTCCCACCGAGTTCGCAATGCAAACTCTCTATTTCCCCTTCGTAACGTTTCGGTCTCACCGAGATGAGCGAATCAGTCCCACCGAGTTTGCCTGACCAACTCTCTCGTTAGCTTATTACCAAAATTGGTCCCACCGAAGTTTGTGTAATCAGTCTCACCGAGATTACGTTATGCCCTAACCCTAATGAAATCGGTCCCACCGAGTTGACATGTCAGTCCCACCGAAAATCCTAACGTTCACATTTTGAACAAAATCGGTCTGACCGAGTTTCATTATTCGGTCCCACCGAGTTTGGTGATTTGTGTGTAACGGTTAGATTTTGTGTGGAGGCTATATATACCCCTCAACCCACTCTTCATTCATGGAGAGAGCCATCAGAACATGCCTACACTTCCAACATTCATTTTCTGAGAGAGAACCACCTACTCATGTGTTGAGACCAAGATATTCCATTCCAACCATATGAATCTTGATCTCTAGCCTTCTCCAAGTTGCTTTCCACTCAAATCTTCTTTACCCCAAATCCAAATCAGTGAGAGAGAGTTGAGTGTTGGGGAGACTATCATTTGAAGCACAAGAGCAAGGAGTTCATCATCAACACACCGTCTATTACCTTTTGGAGAGTGGTGTCTCCTAGATTGTTTAGGTGTCACTTGGGAGCCTCCGTCGAGATTGTGGAGTTGAACCAAGGAGTTTGTACGAGCAAGTAGATCGCCTACTTCGTGAAGATCTACCCTAGTGAGGCAAGTACTTCGTGTGCGATGGCCATGGCGGGATAGACAAGGTTGCTTCTTCGTGGACCCTTCATGGGTGGAGCCCTCCATGAACTCGCGCAACCGTTACCCTTCGTGGGTTGAAGTCTCCACCAACATGGATGTACGATAGCACCACCTATCGGAACCACGCCAAAAATCTCCGTGTCTACATTGAGTTTGCTCCCTCCAAACTCCTCCCTTTACCTTCATGTGCAATGTTCTACATTCCGCTGCTATACTCATAGACTTGCATGTGTAGGTTGATTGCTTGACTTGTGCTAAGTTGTTAAAATCTGCTGATACGTCTCCAACGTATCTATAATTTTTGATTGTTCCATGCTATTATATTATCTTTTTTGGATGTTTAATGGGCTTTAATATACCTTTTTATATTATTTTTTAGACTAACCTATTAACCGAAATCCCAGTGCAAATTGTTCTTTTTGCCTATTTTAGTGTTTCGCAGAAAAGGAATATCAAACGGAATCCAAACGGAATGAAACCTTGGCGAGGATCGTTTTTGGAACAAACTCAATCCAGGAAACTTGGAGTGGACGTCAAGGAAGTAGCGAGGAAGCCACGAGGCAGGAGGGCGTGCCCCCACCCTCGTGGGCCCCTCGCAGCTCCACCGACCTACTTCTTTCACCTATATATACTCTCATACCCTGAAACCTTCGGGGAGAGCCACGAAACACCTTTTCCACCACCGCAACCTTCTATACCCGTGAGATCCCATCTTGGGTCCTTTTCCAATGATCTACCGGAGGGGGATTCGATCATGGAGGGCTTCTACATCAACACCATAGCCTCTGCGATGATGTGTGAGTAGTTTACCACAGACCTTCGGGTCCATAGTTATTAGCTAGATGGCTTCGTCTCTCTCTTTGAATCTCAATACAAAGTTCTCCTTGATCTTCTTGGAGATCTATTCGATGTAACTCTTTTTGCGGTGTGTTTGCCGAGATCCGATGAATTGTGGGTTTATGAACTTGATTATCTATGAATATTATTTGATTCTTCTCTGAATTCTTATATGCATGATTTGATATCTTTGCAAGTCTCTTCAAATTATCGGTTTAGTTTGGCCTACTAGATTGATCTTTCTTGTAATGGAAGAAGTGCTTAGCTTTGGGTTCAATCTTGCGATGTCCTTTCCCAGTGATAGCAGGGGCAGCAAGGCATGTATTGTATAGTTGCCATCGAGGATAAAAAGATGGGGTTTATATCATATTGCTTGAGTTTATCCCTCTACATTATGTCATCTTGCCTAATGCATTACTCCGTTCTTATGAACTTAATACTCTAGATGCATGCTGGATAGCGGTCGATGTGTGGAGTAATAGTAGTAGATGCAGAATCGTTTCGGTCTACTTGTCACGGACGTGATGCTTATATTCATGATCATTGCCTGGATATCATCATAGTTATGCACTTTTCTATCAATTGCTCGGCAGTAATTTGTTCACCCACCGTAATACATGCTATCTTGAGAGAAGCCACTAGTGAAACCTATGGCCCCCGGGTCTACCTTACATCATATAAGTTTCCAATCTACAATTCTAGTTTACTATTTATTTTGCAATCTTTATTTTCCAATCTATTACACAAAAATACCAAAAATATTTATCTTATTATCTTTATCAGATCTCACTTTTGCAAGTGGCCATGAAGGGATTGACAACCCCTTTATCGCGTTGGTTGCAAGGTTCTTATTTGTTTGTGCAGGTACTAGGCGATTTGCGTGTAGTCTCCTACTGGATTGATACCTTGGTTCTCAAAAACTGAGGGAAATACTTACGCTACTTTGCTGCATCACGCTTTCCTCTTCAAGGGAAAACCAACGCATGCTCAAGAGGTAGCAAGAAGGATTTCTGGAGCCGTTGCCGGGGAGATCTACGCTCAAGTCAAGACATACCAAGTACCCATCACAAACTCTTATCCCTCGCATTACATTATTTGCCATCCGCCTCTTGTTTTCCTCTCCCCACTTCACCCTTGCCCTTTTCTTTCGCCCTTCTTCCATTCGATCTTGTGTTACCATGTACCTTCTTTTTTGCTTACATCTTCGCTTGCTAAAAGTTTATGGATCCTCATCCACTTGCTAATCTCTTTAAGAGATCCAATTATGATGAACCTATTGCTAGTGAGTTGAGTGCACTAGATTATCTTTATGAGGTTTTGCTTCAAGTTCGTTAATCTGAAAAGTGTGGTGAATTACTTTGTGAAGCGATTCACGATATATCTTTGAATAAAAAGCATGATTGCAATTATTTTATTATAAATTCAATTGATGTAAATTGTGCTAATAATATGCAAAACCCTAAGCTTGGGGATGCTAGTTTTGCTATGACTACTATTTGTTGCAATGATCATGATTGGGGTGATTCTTCTTATGATCTTGAAACTTTATTTAAGCCCCGTGATGAATATGAGATTGATAATAATGTTTGCAATAATATTGAAAGTGGGTTTGGAGAGGTCATGACTTTAGTTAGTGTTAATCCCACTATTTTGGAAGAGTGTCAACTTTGCATACATGTGGATCGTGTTAAGAATATGTTTTGTGATAGCTATATTGTTGAATTTGCTTATGATCCTACATGTAATTATTATGATAGAGGAAAATATGGTTATAGAAATTTTCATGTTACAAAATTGCCTCTCGTTATGTTGAGATTGCTATTGTTTCTTTCCACTTCCTTGCATATACTAGTTTTTGCTTGCTATGATAATTTGTTTGCCTACAAGATGCCAATGCATATGAAGTATGCTAGACTTAGATGTGTTTGTCATGTGTTTCATGATGCTCCCTTCGTGTTTCAATTGCTATCTTTCATGTGAGCATCATTAAAATTATAGATGCCTAGCTAGGGGCGTTAAACGATAGCGCTTGTTGGGAGGCAACCCAATTTTATTTTTTCCTTGCTTTTTATTCCTGTTTAGTAATAAATAAATCATCTATTCTCTGTTATTATTGTGTTTTTTTATGTTTTATTTAGTGTTTGTGCCAAGTAAAGCCTTTAGGATCTTCTTGGATGATTGTTATTTGATCTTGTTGAAAAAAACAGAAAGTATGCGCTCACGAGAATAATTTTCGTTTTTTACCAGAGAGCGTTAAAATACCAATTCCAACTGCAGTAGATCAATATACAAATTATTTAGGACTCCCTAATTTCTCAGGATTGTTTGAGTTACATAAGTATTCGAAACCTACAGATTACTACAGACTGTTCTGTTTTTGACAGATTCTGTTTTTCGTGTGTTGTTTGCTTATTTTGATGAATCTATGGCTAGTATCGGGGGGTATGAACCATAGAGAAGTTGGAATACAGTAGGTTTAACACCAATATAAATAAATAATGAGTTCATTACAGTACCTTAATGTGGTGGTTTGTTTTCTTATACTAACGAAACTCATGAGATTTTCTGTTGAGTTTTGTGTTGTGAAGTTTTCAAGTTTTTGGGTAAAGATTTGATGGACTATGGAACAAGGAGTGGAAAGAGCCTAAGCTTGGGGATTCTCAAGGCACCCCAAGGTAAAATTCAAGGATAACCAAAATCCTAAGCTTGGGGATGCCTCGGAAGGCATCCCCTCTTTTGTCTTCGTCTATCGATAACTTTACTTGAGGCTATATTTTTATTCACCACATGATATGTGTTTTGCTTGGAGCGTCTTGTATGATTTGAGTCTTTGATTTTTAGTTTACCACAATCATCCTTGCTGTACACACTGTTTGGCAGAGACACACATGAATCGGAATTTATTAGAATACTCTATGTGCTTCACTTATATCTTTTGAGCTGGATAATTTTGCTCTAGTGCTTCACTTATATTTTTTTAGAGCACGGTGGTGGTTTTATTTTGTAGAAATTATTGATCTCCCATGCTTCACTTATATTATTTTGAGAGTCTTTTAGAACAGCATGTAATTTTCTTTGGCTATAAAATTAGTCCTAATATTATAGGCATTCAAGATGGGTATGATAAAAACTTTCATATAGAGTGCATTGAATACTATGATACTTGATAGATGTTTTGAGATATAAAGGTGGTAATGTTAGAGTCATGCTAGTTGGGTAATTGTGAAATTGAGAAATACTTGTGTTAAAGTTGGCAAGTCCCGTAGCATGCACGTATGGTAAACGTTGTGTGACAATTTTGAGGCATGGGGTGTTCTTTGAGTGCTTTCCTTATGAGTGGCGGTCGGGGACGAGC
Organism: Triticum urartu; assembly: GCF_056163025.1. Lineage (NCBI taxonomy): Eukaryota > Viridiplantae > Streptophyta > Magnoliopsida > Poales > Poaceae > Triticum > Triticum urartu. Next base: position 500,845,853 of record NC_141874.1, on the reverse strand, counting down.
GAAGGTATTTTCCTACCAATCTATCCCTCTAGGGGCATGCGTAGTAGTACTTTGCTTCGAGGGCTAATAAACTTTTGCAATGAGTATATGAGTTCTTTATGACTAATGTGAGTCCATGGATCATACACACTCTTACCTTTTCGCAATTTGCTAGCCTGTACGGTACCGTGCATTGCCCTTTCTCACCTTGAGAGTTGGTGCAAACTTCACCGGTTCATCCAAACCCCGTGATACGATACGCTCTATCACACATAAGCCTCCTTATATCTTCCTCAAAACAGGCACCATACCTACCTATTATGGCATTTCCATAGCCATTCTGAGATATATTGCCATGCAACTTTCCACCGTTCCGCTTATTATGACACGCTCCATCATTGTCATATTGTTTTGCATGATGATGTAGTTGACATCGTATTTGTGGCAAAGCCACTTTCATAATTCTTTCATACATGTCGCTCTTGATTCATCGCATATCCTGGTACACCGCCGGAGGCATTCACATAGAGTCATATTTTTGTTCTACTATCGAGTTGTAACATTGAGTTATGAGTAAATAAAAGTGTGATAATCATCATTATTAGAGCATTGTCCCATGTGAGGAAAGAAGGATGGAGACTATAAAAAAATAGGCCAACGAAGCCCAAATAAAAAAAGAGAGGCCAAAGAATCCCAAATAAAAAATGAGAGAAAAAGAGAGAAGGGACAATGTTACTATCCTTTTTCCACACTTGTGCTTCAAAATAGCACCATGTTCTTCATGATAGAGAGTTTCTTATTTTGTCACTTTCATATACTAGTGGGAATTTTTCATTATAGAACTTGCATTGTATATTCCAATGATGGGCTTCCTCAAAATGCCCTAGGACTTCGTGAGCAAGCAAGTTGGATGCACACCCACTTAGTTTCTTTTGATGAGCTTTCATACACTTATAGCTCTAGTGCATCCATTGCATGGCAATCCCTACTCCTCGCACTGACATCAATTGATGGGCATCTCCATAGCCCGTTGATTAGCCGCGTCAATGTGAGACTTTCTCCTTTTTGTCTTCTCACATAACCCCCATCATCATACGCTATTCCACCTATAGTGCTATATCCATGGCTTGCACTCATGTATTGCGTAAGGGTTGAAAAGGCTGAAGCACGTTAAAAAGTATGAACCAATTGCTTGGCTTGTCATCGGGGCTATGCAAGATGGGAGCATTTTGTGTGATGAAAATGAAGCATGGCCAAACTCTATGATTTTGTAGGGATACACTTTCTTTGGCTATGTTATTTTGATAAGACATAATTGCTTGGTTAGCATGCTTGAAGTATTACTATTTTTATGTCAATATTGACTTTTATCTTGATTCTTTTGGATCTGAACATTCATGCCACAATAAAGAGAATTACATTGAAAATTATGTTAGGGAGCATTCCACATCAAAACTTCTATTTTTATCATTTACCTACTCGAGGACGAGCAGGAATTAAGCTTGGGGATGCTTGATACGTCTCCAATGTATCTATAATTTTTGATTGTTCCATGCTATTATATTATCTGTTTTGGATGTTTAATGGGCTTTAATATACCTTTTTATATTATTTTTGGGACTAACCTATTAACCGAAAGCCCAGTGCAAATTGCTATTTTTTTTGCCTATTTCAGTGTTTCGCAGAAAAGGAATATCAAACGGATTCCAAACGGAATGAAACCTTCGCAAGGATCGTTTTTGGAACAAACACAATCCAAGAGACTTCGAGTGGTCATCAAGGAAGCAGCAAGGAAGCCACGAGGTAGGAGGGCGCGCCCCAGGGGGGTGGGCGCGCCTCCCACCCTCGTGGGCCCCTTGCAGCTCCACCGACTTACTTCTTTCGCCTATATATACTCTCATACCCTAAAACCTTCAAGGAGAGCCAAAAACACCTTTTCCACCGCCGCAACCTTCTGTACCCGTGAGATCCCATCTTGGGGCCTTTTCCGGCGATCTGCCGGAGGGGGATTCGATCACAGAGGGCTTCTACATCAACACCATAACCTCTCTGATGATGTGTGAGTAGTTTACCACAGACCTTCGGGTCCACAGTTATTAGCTAGATGACTTCTTCTCTCTCTCTTTGGATCTCAATACAAAGTTCTCCTCGATCTTCTTGGAGATCTATTTGATGTAACTCTTTTTGCGGTGTGTTTGCCGAGATCCGATGAATTGTGGGTTTATGAACTTGATTATCCATGAATATTATTTGATTCTTCTCTGAATTCTTATATGCATGATTTGATATCATTGCGAGTCTCTTCGAATTATCGGTTTAGTTTGGCCTACTAGATTGATCTTTCTTGCAATGGGAGAAGTGCTTAGCTTTGGGTTCAATCTTGCGGTGTCCTTTCCCAGTGACAGCAGGGGCAGCAAGGCACGTATTGTATTGTTGCCATCGAGGATAAAAAGATGGGGTTTATATCATATTGCTTGAGTTTATCCCTCTACATCATGTCATCTTGCCTAATGCGTTACTCTGTTCTTATGAACTTATACTCTAGATGCATGCTGGATAGCGGTCGATGTGTGGAGTAATAGTAGTAGATGCAAAATTGTTTCGGTCTACTTGTCACGGACATGATGCCTATATTCATGATCATTGCCTTAGATATCATCATAATTATGCGCTTTTCTATCAATTGCTCGACAGTAATTTGTTCACCCACCGTAATACATGCTATCTTGAGAGAAGCCACTAGTGAAACCTATGGCCCCCGGGTCTACTTTACATCATATAAGTTTCCAATCTAAAATTCTAGTTTACTATTTATTTTGCAGTCTTTATTTTCCAATCTATACCACAAAAATACCAAAAATATTTATCTTATTATCTTTATCAGATCTCACTTTTGCAAGTGGCCGTGAAGGGATTGACAACCCCTTTATCGCGTTGGTTGCAAGGTTCTTATTTGTTTGTGCAGGTACTAGGCTATTTGCGTGTAATCTCCTACTGGATTGATACCTTGGTTCTCAAAAACTGAGGGAAATACTTACGAGACTTTGCTGCATCACCCTTTCCTCTTCAAGGGAAAACCAACGCATACTCAAGAGGTAGCATTTGTTAGGACTTAAAATTGGGAAAAGGCTAGATTTTTATTTGGTCAAGTAGTCTAATCACCCCCTCTCTAGACATACTTTCGATCCCACAAGTGGTATCAGAGCTTTGGTCTCCAATTGTCTTGATTTCCATACCTTTCGGTGATCATAGCCTTGGTTTCACCACCTTGGAGAGTATGTCGTCTAGTGAGTAAAATTACCACTGTAGAGGTCCTTACTTTGATGATACTAATTTTGCTAGTTGGAAGCATAATATAAAAATGCATATTCTTGGACATAACCCCACCGTTTGGGCTATTGTGTGTATTGGCTTGCAAGGTGAATTCTTTGATGGTAGAGAACCAAACCGTGAAGCTACCGCGGAAGAGTGAAGATGCTGCAATACAATGCTCAAGCTTACAATATCCTCTTCAACGGATTGTGCCCAAAAAAATTCAACAAAATCAGCCGTCTTGAGAATGCAAAGGAAATTTGGGATACTTTGATTGATATGCACGAAGGTACTGACTCCGTCAAGGAATCCAAATTGGATGTGCTTCAAAGTTAACTTGACAAGTTCAAAATGAAGGATGGTGAAGGTGTCGCTGAAATGTACTCTAGGCTTGCTCCCATCACAAATGAGATTGCCGGCTTAGAAAGTGAAGAGATGACCGATAGATTCATCATCAAGAAGATCCTAAGAGCCTTGGATGGAAAATATGATTCCGTGTGTACATTGATTCAAATGATGCCCAATTACAAAGATCTCAAGCCAACGGAAGTCATTGGAAGAATTGTTGCTCATGAGATGTCACTCAAGGATAAGGAAGAGCTTCAGAACAAGTCAAGTGGTGCTTAGAAAGCCTCATGTGATGCTCCTACATCATCAAGTGAGAAACAAGCCTTCAATGAAGAATTGAGCCTAATGGTGAAGAACTTCAACAAGTTCTACAAGAGTAGAAGTAAGGAAAGAAGTTCCAAGTCAAGGTCCTACAATGACAAAAGATCTTCGAGTCGTGAAAAAAATTGCTATAATTGTGGAAGACCCGTACACTACTCCAATGAGTGTACGGCTCCCTACAAAAGAAGAGAAGATTCACCCAAAAGGAGAAGTAGAAGAGAAGGATCACCACCTAGAGAGAGAAGGAGTAGAGATGACCGTTATGATCGAAGAACATCACGGAGAAGCAAGGATTCAGAAAGGAAATATAAATCATCAAGGAGCTACACAAAATGAAGACATCAAGCTCATGTTGGTGAATGGGTATCCGGCTCTGACTTCGACAATCACTCCGAGAGAAGTTATCACTCCGACTCCGAATATTTTCAAGATGAAGGTGTTGCCGGTCTAGCACTTGTGTCAACCAACTCCTACGACATATTTGACTCACCAAATGAAGGAATTGGAAGATGCTTCATGGCTAAAGGCCCAAAGGTATCACACCCTGAGTATGTTGATTTCAATAGTGATGAAGATGATTTGCTAGGAGATGATGATTTACTTGTTGACAACTCTTGTTATGAAAACTATGATCAACTTGCTATTAATCATGCTAATCAAGAAAAAACGAATGACGATGATAAGAAGGAGATTGAGCGTCTGACTAAAGAACTAAACACTCTTAAGTTAGCTCATGAAACTACCTTGGAAGATCATCGAGAGCTTTTAAAGAGTCATGAAAAGTTACGCTTTGAAAAGCTCAACCTTGAGCAAGAGCACGGGTTCTTAAAGGCAATCAATGATGATCTTCACAAGAAAGGTCCTTCTTACATTGCCAAGCGTTTACTCTTGTCTACTTACATGCCACAAGTTAAATCTAGCAACAAGAGTAAGAAAGATTCTTCTTCTAGTAGTAACAATAATCATGTTAAATCCAATATTGTTGCTTCTAGTAGTTCTCTTGATTCCACTAATGACTCTCTTAGCCAAGTTACACTTGATCAAGAAAATAGTATTGAAGGGAATTATAGAGAAAGATGTTTACAAGAGCCTTGCCGGGAGTAAGCAATTTGAGGAAATTGTACACAAGCAAGGAAGACACCGGAAGAATCAAGGAATTGGTTTTGAACTAAAGTTCAATACCAATGGAGTTGAGTGGGAAGAAGATAAATATGCCAAGACGAAGTTTGTTCCTCAACAAGAGAAGTATGATCCTAATTCTTTCCAAGGGACACAAGCTCAAGATGATCTTCCACCACAAGACCACAAGCTAAAAGGGAAGGAAAAGCTTCAAGAGGAGATTGATGCATTTTAAGAAGCTCCCAAGGCCTTGGTCAAGTGGGTTCCCAAGACTACATCAAGTTCTACTACATCAAGTACGACTACAACTCCAAGGATTCCCATCAAGATGATGTGGATCCCGAATAAGAAGAACTAGAGAGTTCTTGAGGGTGACTCCGCCAACAAACTTCACTCATATCTTTTGGCAAGGACACGTGCAAACAACTTCCACATCTTGCACTAGTTCTAGGAGTCACAAACCCTCTTGTTGGTAAGACAAGGGACAAGGTAACCCAATGCTTTCATGGACATCATCTTATGTGAACATCACTCTATGTCTATGGATATCCTTGTTTGTTCCTTGTGGGACTAACCCGTGTAGGTATTAAAAGTGCAACTCACTCCAAAGGATTGCTCCGAATGATCTACATCAACATTGAGCATCTACATCTTCAACACCTACATGAAGTCATGCTCGACAAAACCCAAGGTTAGTTCATCCCTCTTAGGGGGAATATCACATCTAGGGGGAGCTTTACTCTAATCAGTTGAGCTAAAGCAACTCTTATGGTGTGAACACAACAATGCTTTATGTAAAAGTGGTAACCCCACTTGTGCTTAAACGATGAGTATGACCTACGATCAAATGTTCTCATTTGACTCCTAAGTCAATATACTCATATATAGATGACCTAGTCATCGCCAATTGCTTGATAGATGCTAGAGTGTTTGTGCATGCTTTGTCACATATTTCATTTGCCATTTTATTGTGTGATCATGTTGATTGCATATTTTACTCATTCAAGGACATCCACTTGTTGTTTTGATTGTTTGTCATCTTCTCTTTTGCCAAGTGGATGGACAAGAATGCCTAAGAACCTCCTCTAGCTATCTATACTTTTCTCGTCTCAAACTCTATTCATTCTACATCACAAAGTTTGATCAAGTCAGATTCAAACAACTCTCCGTGAGGAGCACCCGGAGTCCCCGGTTCGTCATAGACTTAAACTTCCAAAACCTCTTTGTGCATAGTATTAGCATTAGGCTCTTTTGGTATTAAAGTTAATAGAGAAAACTTCAATATATACAAATCTAAAGAATCATTGTTCCAAGCATCCACCATCAACACTAGGTCACTCTTAATAGTGTCGCAGAATTTTTGATAAAAGAGAAAGGGAAAGCCATCAGGGCCAGGGGCCCCTTCTGCATAAGTCCCAAACACTGCTTTCCTAACATCTTCTTCAGTAATATTAGCCTCTAGTTTCATATTATGATCATTGGAAACCTTTTTAGAAGGGTCCCAGAAATTATCATCCAAAGCAATATCTAGGGTTTCTTCCCTGCCAAACAATTGAGTGTAGTAATCTACAACAATTTTGATAATCCCTTTAGTATCCTCAATAGGGCCCTCTGGCCCAATTAACATGTTAATCTGCTTCTTTCTCCTTTGATTAGCCAAAGCATGGAAATAAGCAGTATTCCTCCCTCCTTATGGTATCTTTCTCTCCCTGGATCTTTGCCTAGACTTAATCTCTTCCAGCCTCCACATATTTTGGAGATCTAGAGCTATCTTATCCATCTGAGCTTTAGAAGGTGGGGAGAGCACCTTTGTTTTAGACTCAATGTCTAGTAAATCATACCCAGCAACCAACTCCTATTTGTTCCTATTCCGGGAGGCCTCATAATTGGCATTCCACCCTTTACATACCATCCTATGCAATCCAATCTTGAATTGCCATCTATCTATAGGTTCCATAATGGAACATGGATTATTCCAAGTTTTCTTAACCATATCCTCAAAGACCTCCACCTGCAGCGACCATTTCTGAAATCTAAACTGCTTATCTCTAGGAGGCTGGATAGCTCCAGTATCAAATACTAGGGGGGTATGGTCACTACCCACCCTAGGAAGGGCTTTGAGTTGAACAGTTGGGAATAAGCTTTCCCAACAGGTGGAAATAAACACCTTATCAATATTAGCCATCACCAGATTATCCTGGTTGTTGGCCCAAGTATATTTCCTAGTATAATTTTTCAATTCAACCAAGCCATATTTGTTCACCCAATCATTGAAAGAGCTACCCAATGTAAGTTAACAGTGCCCATATTTTTCTCTTCACTACTTCTAACCAGATTGAAGTCACCTCCAATAATGGTAGGGCCCAGCCATGCATCCATGGTGTTGTGAAGTTCATTTATAAAATCCAGTTTGAGATTATCATATGCTGACCCATAGATAGTAATGAATCTCCAAATTTTACTATCTCTCTTATCCTTGATTAAGCAAGCAACAGAGAAGAGAATTGTAAGGTATCTACAAAAACAATATCAAAACCATCATGCTTGATCCCTACTAAGATACCACATGTTGTACCAATAGATGGTAGCCATTTCCAGGTGAAATCATTTTGTGGTTCAGTAGAATTAATTTGAGTATTAGTAAAGGACTCTTTCTTAGACTCAGAAAAACCTACCAAGTCAGCATGGGTATCTCTAATGAGTTTTCCCACTTCACTGAGTTTCTCAGGCTTATTAAGCCCTTTAACATTCCATATTAGGCCTATTAGCATTAATAAAATCTAGTTTTCTACAACTACTTATTTTACCAGATACTACCTCAGCCCATGTAGGGATAACAATAGTGGGATCACTACCGTGACCACACACTGGACCTACATTTTTTGAGGCATCATTATTATATTCCTCAAAACTGATATCTCAGTCAGTAGGGAGGAAACATTCATGATGAGATTCTTTAAAAGCAGATAAATCTACCATTCTCCACTAGCCTAATGGTCTGGATGTTATGAGAAACATTATCATCATCATCTCCTCAATTTAACCCAACCTTCCTAGCTTTCAATAACAATACATCATCATTGAATGCAGAAAAGGAGTTAGTGTTTCTATTACCTTCAGGTATTTGAGCTTTTTAAGGTCTTCAGCCTTCTGTATTGCAGTCCTCCCATCTCTTCTGATTCTAGTACTCATCCTGGGCACCACAATGGGGCCCCAATTCTTTGCTTGTCCCTGTTGCAAATTCTATTGGGTTGGATCTTCTATAGATATGCCTTCACCCTCACATTCCTCATCAAATTGCTCAAGTAACCGGACACCAATATTCTCCTTAGGAAGTTTTCTCTGTATGCTCTTTTTAATCCTCCCATCACTCTTCATACCCAAGATAACACTTTGCACCTTATTTTCCAGTGAGTTCATTAAATCCATAGGAGTTTTGGAGTGTGAAGGAGCTTTTTGAGAGTTCTGAGTGGGACCCTAGTAGATTTTTTTGTTCTTTTCTTTGTGTGTCCACATATCTTTTGGCCCCTGCATATGCAGATCTTTTTCAGGATCACCTTCCAGCAGATCATCATCAGTTTTTTCTGTATCATTAGTACTGGGACTAGCAGCTTCCAAGATTGGTTTTGTGTCAACCAGGAAAGATATAAGGAATAACTCATTGTCAATCTCCACTAGCCTTTCAGATGGTATCTTCGAGATATCTCTCACAACAATCTTGACTTTAACCTTTTCATAAAAGCTTCTAAAGATTTCAAGCTACTACACATTCACTAGGATGCCTAAGATACAAGAAATCTGTGAGATGACTTTCCAGGTGAGCTTATTGATAGGAATCCCCATCATAGTCACCTAAACCTCCCGTAGTTCAGCATAGGCTAACTCTTCCCCATCCCATTTGTCAAAAGAAAAGTCACCCATTTTTTCTTGAGATTGATGGAAGAGAGCTCCACTAAATCCTTTACTTTCTTATGAGGTGGAATGTGACTAAGAAACGTTTTTCATTCAATTGTCTCACCTGCCATGGCCAATTAGTCTTCCAGATCTCAGAGAAGTTGTTTTTCAGCTCTTGAGTGGTGATGGAACCTTCCTCAATCACGACAGCACACACATTGGTCAGGTTCAGCCATTTAGTAGCATCCTTGTCTTCAGACTCAATGTGTAAGAAACCTAAACCCGCATTGGCACTGCCAAAGTATTGGGTAGTGGCTTGGGGTCTGTACCATTTCAAGAAGTTATTGAGGGAAATATGCCTTAGAGGCAATAATAAAGTTGTTATTTTATATTTCCTTATTCATGATAAAGGTTTATTATTCATGCTAGAACTGTATTGGTCGGGAACCTAAATACATGTGTGAATATATAAACAAACACCGTGTCCCTAGTGAGTCTCTACTTGACTAGCTCGATGATCAAAGATGGTTAAAGTTTCCTAACATGGACATGGGCTGTCATTTGATAACGGGATCACATCATTAGGAGAATGATTTGATGGACAAGACCCATCCGTTAGCTTACACTACAAAAAAAGACACATCGGTGACATTTTGGGCCGAACGAAAACTTTTCTGTCATGCTTATGACACTTCTATGACAATAATTGTGACAAAACCCGGTATCATCATAGATGTGGTGGGCTCCTACTTCTATGACAAAAAATCATGATAGAAAATGGGCATTTCGTCCTGGGCGGGCCGGAGACGCGGCTGCATGACATTCTTTGGGCCGTCCATGACGGAAAAAATCATGGTAGAAGCGAGGGCGAGGAAAATATCAGGGAGTTCCCGGTTACGGTGGGTGGTCGGGGCCGAGCGATGCGCGTTTCTCTCGTACACATACGCGCGTGGGTCCGAGGCATTGGGCTCTAACTGAACCCGAGCGAGACGTTCGCCTACTGAACCCGAGCGATTGCACTGCAGGCTACGCGTTACTAAACCCGAGCGATCGATCGATCCCTGGCTATTAACTGAACCTGATCGAGCGATTCCTTTACTACTACTGCTAACTGAAGCTGATCGAACCTGCTGCCTCTTGATGAACAATGAGCGTTGTTGGGGTGTTGGATGAACAGGACCCCGTGATAGTAGAGGCCGTTGTCGCTGGATGAATAGGACCCTGTGGAGGGCTGGTTGAACAGGCCCCCGTGGAGAGGGCTAGTTGAACAAGACCCCGTGGAGGGCTGGTTGAACAATAGCCGGTGGAGGGCTGGATGAACAGTTGCCCATGGACGGGTGGTTGAATAGGAACCCGTGGAGAGGGCTAGTTGAACAGTAGCCGGTGGAGGAGCGGTGGAGGTTGGATGAACAGGAGCTTGTGGATGAATAGTAATTGGTGGAGGCAGGAGGGAGACGTCGTGGATGAAGAGTCATAGGTGGAGGCTATAGGGGGTCGACGGTGAATGAACAATAGCCCGTGGAGTCCCGTTTTGCGATACGCCACACCCCTCTCGATGAATAGGACCACCGTTTCGATCGTAGGCGCTCCAACACAAGTCCGTTTCCTCCGTTTTGCGGTACGCCACACCCTCCCAATCAACAACACCCTGTTTCGGCTGTAGGAGCTCGAACACAAGTCCGTTTACTCCATTTTTTGGTACACTAGACCCTTGCCGATGAACAAGACCCCGTTTCGACCGTACGCGGTCGAACAGAAGGTCGTTTTCCTCTGTTTTGCGGTATGCCAGACCCTGTTCCGGCTATTCCGTCCAAGCCAGTTGGCTCCAATTGAACACGACCCATTCCGACCTAGTCTATTGCCTCCCGATGAACATGACACATTCTGACCTAGTCACTTGGATCCCGGTGAACACGATGTTGTTTCCTATGTTCCGACCCAGCCGGTTAGCTGAAGATGAACAACCCTGGCCGTCCGTATGTGCGAGTACGTGTTCCGAGACCCCGCTCATATGTATGTACGTGGCCATATTTTTTGGCGTGTGGCTGTATGTACGTGTACACGGTTTAGACGGGACAACCTGAACTGCTAAGTGGGGGGCTCTACTATGACATGTGCTGCTACTTACTCAGCCACGATTCGTCATTGCAGAGCAACTGATCGACCAGTATGTACATACACGTTCGCGAGAAGACAGACAACAGTACATACGCTTCGACTTGGTGGGTCCCAGCTGTCAAGGAGGATAAGGACACACTTCTTTGCGTGCGAAGATATAGCTGCTAGGTCCCAGTTGTTAGGGGGGAATCATTTTTATTGCCCGTAATAAGGACACACTTCCTTGCGTGCGAAGATGTAGCTGGTGGGTCCCAACTGTCAGGGGGAGAAAACATTATTTTTCAGGGTAAAAAGGATGTAGTTGCATGCATGCATCCATGGGCATAGTGCGTCCCACTGTCAGCCTCTCTCGTACAATCATCTTCCGATGACTCTCGCTTGTTGACCACGTTGACCACACCATGCCGAGCGCACCAAGGCCGGTGAACGATGGCGAGGCCCCAAACTGGAATGACCTAGAGATGGGGAAGACTTAGTAGTGGAGTCGCATATGGAGAGGAGTGGGAAACTTGACTGGTTCAGGTGCGCGGTAGCACTGCCGCCCACGGGAGACGGGAGCAAGAATAGAGGTTGAAGAAGCAGCACGGCTGTTAGGTTAACATCCAATGGTCCAGCGGCTAGAATCATTTGTTGATTAAGTTGACAAAGCACTGCATACACGTCAGCTTAGTAGGCCCACAAGTCAGCCACCAAATTTGTCGGGTCCCAGCTATCATCGGGAGGAATAGTTTCTCACCAAACAAGGAGGCACTTCCTTCCGTGCGAAGATACAGTCGGTGGGTCCCAGCTGTTAGGGGGAGGAAACATTTTTTTCTAGGTTAATAAGGAGAAACTTTCCTTGCGTGCGACCATGGACTTCATGGTTCCCAGCCGCCAGGCTTTCCACGTACAGTCCTCTTCCGATGACTCTCGTTTGTTGACCACGCCGCGCCGAGCGCAGTGAGGTGGTGGACGACGGCGAGGCCCCGGACGGGAACGACCCGGAGATGGGAAGACGCGGGAGTGGAGTCACAAATTGAGAGGAGCACAAGGGCTATAACCGGTTCTGGTGCGGCGTGGGACTGCAGTCGGTGGAGAATAACAGGAGGTGTGTGTGTGTGGGGGGGGGGGTTGGAGGGATAGCCTGGACGGCGGTTGGGTAGCGCTTCACAGCGATGCGTGCTAAGTAGAGCCGCTAGCCGCCGGAGGCCGGAGCAGGCCATCTCGGCAACACTGGAGGAAGAAGACGAGAGATTGAAGGTGCATGCCGGCCGGTGGATATAAATCCAATGGTTGTGGATGTCATAATCATTTGTTGACCAAGTTGACAATGCCTTGCATAGGCTTCGACCTATTGGCCCACATGTCAGCCTGCAAAAATGTGGCATATATTTAACCATGTTTTTTAGAATTTACAGTCCATTTGCTGGGCTAGGTGAACAAATAATTTCGCGTCAATTCGGCCCATTTAATGTTTTCTAAAAAATCCCAGCCCATTTGCACTTTCTTGAAATACACAAATTAGCTGGGTTTGTTCTATATATAATGTTAGGTTAGAAGGAGCAATTAATATCAAAAATAAACCGAAGCGACACATTTCTTATATATAAAATTAACAAATTAGGGAGTTATTGCTCAAAACAAAAATGAGCACATTATTATTACATTGGTCCTTCAAATCTTCGCAAGCTTTTGTACGCAATCACCAGGATTTTCCTTACCTATGAGTTAAAAACAACCAGGATTTTTCTTGCCAACTTCTGTTAAACATTTAGTTTTGTAAGTTAATAAGACGCGGGATGTTTTTATAATGTATATATAAGTCTCTATTAAATATACGAGAATAGTTATAATATAAACATATATAATGTGGTTAGAAGGGAAAACATAAATAGGACACATCATTATTCTTATATGTAGATAAATAGAACATAGATCTGCGCTTTATTAAAAAAATACATTGGGCTGTCGATCTTTAAGAAAAAGTAAAACCTACGCTGGGAGGCCCATAGGCCGGTACGTACATGATGGACCTTAAAAAATAAGTTGAAACCACTGTCTCAGTATGTCATGGGCTACGCATGTTAAAAAACAAAACCTAGGCCTAGCTGATACTTGTTCGCCCTCTGGAAAAAAATGATGCCAACTAGATCCCCGATACCCCTTTCCCGCAACAAGAACAACAAAAAAAGATCCCTGATACCCCTGAAAAAAAGCTCCCCGATGACAGTCATCGTTGGAAATTTATTTCGTTTATTGAATAAGGTTGACAAACCCGTGGGTCCCAACGTCAGTATACAATTTAGAGGAAGCTTTTTTTCCAATGGGGCACTTGCTTGCGTACGGCTTGGACCTGGTGGGTCCCCACTGTCAGTCTCTCGGTGTACAGTCCTCTCCGGATTCCTCTCGTTTGTTGAGCATGTTGACAACGGCATACGGCGGCGGCACGGCGAACGCACACGGACGGGAAAGAACCGGAGTCGGGGAAGACGCCTTCATTCTTTCGAACATACTGCACTAGCCCGGTGGTCGCAGCCCTCTCACCCAAAACTTTTACTACCTGATACGTCCATTTTGCATCATGCTTTTATATCGATATTTATTGCATTATGGGCTGTTATTTCACATTATGTCACAATACTTATGGCTATTCTCTCTTATTTTACATGGTTTACATAAGGAGGGAGAATGCTGGCAGCTGGAATTCTGGGCTGGAAAAGGAGCAAATATTAGAGACCTATTCTGCACAACTCCAAAAGTCCAGAAACTCCATGGAATACCTTATAATAAATAATGAAAAATCCTCGCCAAAGATGAAGACCAGGGGGCCCACACCCTTCTCACAAGGGTGGGGGGCGCCCCCCCTAGGGCGCGGCCCCTACCTCATGGGCTCCCTGGTGGCTCTCCGATGACCATCTTCTCCTATATGAAGTCTTTCGTCGAGAAAAAACAATAAGAAGCAACCTTTCGGGACGAAACTCTGCAGGCACGAGGCGGAACCTTGGCGGATCCAATCTAGAGCTCCGGCAAAGCTGTTCTACCGGGGAAACTTCCCACCCAGAGGGGGAAATCATCGCCATCGTCATCACCAACGCTCCTCTCACCGGGAGAGGGCAATCTCCATCAACATCTTCATCAGCACCATCTCATCTCAAAACCCTAGTTCATCTCTTGTATCCAATTCTTGTCTCTAAGTCCGGGATTGGTGCTAGTAGGTTGCTAGTAGTGTTAATTACTCCTTGTAGTTGATGCTAGTTGGTTTAATTGGTGGAAGATCATATGTTCAGATCCTATATGCATATTAATACCCCTCTAATTATGAACATGTTTATGCTTTGTGAGTAGTTACGTTTGTTCCTGAGGACAAGGGAGAAGTCTTGCTATTAGTAGTCATGTGAATTTGGTATTCGTTCGATATTTTGATGAGATGTATATTGTCTAGCCTCTAGTGGTGTTATGTGAACGTCGACTACATAACACTTCACCATTATTTGGGCCTAGAGGAAGGCATTGGGAAGTAATAAGTAGATGATGGGTTGCCAGAGTGACAAAAGCTTAAACCCCAGTTTATGCGTTGCTTCGTAAGGGGCTGATTTGGATCCATATGTTTCATGCTATGGTTAGGTTTACCTTAATACTTTTGTTGTAGTTGCGGATGCTTGCAATAGAGGTTAATCATAAGTGGTATGCTTGTTCAATTAAGAACAGCACCCAAGCACCGTTCCACCCACATATCAAATAATCAAAGTACCGAACGTGAATCATATGAGCGTGATGAAAACTAGCTTGACGATATTCCCATGTGTCCTCGGGAGCGCCTTTCCTTATATAAGAGTTTGTCTAGGCTTGTCCTTTGCTACAAAAAGGATTGGGCCACCTTGCTGCACTTTATTTACTTTTGTTACTTGTTGCTCGTTACAAATTATCTCATCACAAAATTATCTCATCACAAAACTATGGTAAGGAAAAATTTATATAGTGTGCTGAAATTTACTGTCACTTGTTACTATGGAAAGTAACCCTCTGAGGGGCTTGTTCGGGGTATCTTCACCCCGACCAGTAGAGCAAAGAGTTGCTCCTCAACCTACTGAACCTATTTAAAATGAAATTCCTTATGAGTATCCTTCGAGTATGATAGAAAAACTGCTAGCTAATCCTTTTACAGGAGATGGAACAAAGCATCCTGATGAACACCTAATATATGTGGATGAAGTTTGTGGATTATTTAAGCTTGCAGGTATACCCAATGATGTTGCTAAGAAGAAGGTCTTCCCTTTATCTTTGAAGGGAGACGCATTGACATGGTATAGGCTATGTGATGATATGGGATCATGGAACTATAGAAGATTGAAATTGGAATTTCATCAAAAGTATTACCCTATGCATCTTGTTCATCGTGACCGCAATTATATATATAATTTTTGGCCTCGTGAAGGAGAAAGCACCGCTCAAGCTTGGGGGAGGCTTAAATCAATGTTATATTCATGCCCCAATCATGAGCTTCCAAGAGAAACAATTCTTCAAAAAATTTATGCTCGGCTTTCTAAAAATAATCGCACCATGCTCGATACTTCTTGTGCTGGCTCTTTTATGATCAAGACTATTGGATTTAGATGGGATTTATTGGATAGAATTAAACTCAACTCTGAAGATTGGGACCTTGACAATGGTAAGGAGTCAGGTATGACACCTAAGTTTGATTGTGTTAAATCTTTTATGGATACCGATATTTTCCGTAAGTTTACCACTAAATATGGACTTGATTCTGAGATAGTAGCTTCTTTCTGTGAATTTTTTGCTACTTATGTTGATCTCCCTAAGGAGAAGTGGTTTAAATATCATCCTCCCATAGAAGTTAAAGTAGCTGCACCTATTAAAGTTGAAGAAAAGACTGTCACTTATAATGATCCTATTGTTCCTACTTGTTATGTTGAGAAACCACCTTTCCCTGTTAGGATAAAGGATCATGCTAAAGCTTCAACTGTGGTTCGTAAAAGCAATATTAAAGCATATACACCTCCTGAGCAAGTTAAAGTTGAACCTAATATTGCTATTGTTAAAGATCTCTTGTCTGATAATATAGATGGGCATGTTATTTATTTCTGTGATGAAACTACTAGAATTGCTAAACCCCGTGATACAGATAAACCTAGACCTGTGATAGGCATGCCTGTTATTTCTGTTAAAATAGGAGATCATTGTTATCATGGCTTATGTGATATGGGTGCTAGTGCTAGTGCAATACCTATTGACTTATACAACGAAATTATGCATGACATCGCACCTGTTGAGTTAGAAGAAATTGATGTTACTATTAAACTTGCTAATAGAGATACTATTTCACCAATGGGAATTGTTAGAGATGTTGAAGTCTTGTGTGGGAAAACTAAATATCCTGCTGATTTTCTTGTTCTTGGTTCCCCACAAGATAGCTTTTGTCCCATTATATTTGGTAGACCCTTCTTAAATACTATTAATGCTAAGATAGACTGCGAAAAGAATGTTGTTACTATTGGCCTAGATGATATGACTCATGAGTTTAATTTCTCTAAATTTAGTAAATAACACCGTGAAGAAGAATTGCCTAGTAAGGATGAAATTATTGGTCTTGCTTCTATTGCTGTACCTCCTAATGATCCTTTAGAACAATATTTGCTAGACCATGAGAATGATATGTTTATGAATGAAAGAAGGGAAATAAATGAAGTATTCTTTAAACAAGAACCTATGCTGAAACACAATTTGCCTGTTGAAATCCTAGGGGATCCCCCTCCACCTAAGGGTGATCCCGTGTTTGATCTTAAACCGTTGCCTGATAATCTTAAATATGCTTATCTTGATGAAAAGAAGATATATCCTATTATTATTAGTGCTAACCTTTCAGAGCATGAAGAAGAAAGATTATTGGAAACTCTGAAGAAGCACCGTGCTGCTATTGGATATACTCTTGATGATCTTAAGGGCATTAGTCCCACTCTATGTCAACATAAAATAAATTTGGAAGCATATGCCAAACCAGTTGGTGATCCTCAACGACGTCTGAATCCTAAAATGAAAGAAGTGGTAAGAAAAGAAATACTAAAGCTTCTGGAGGCAGGTATAATTTATCTCGTTGCTGATAGTCAGTGGGTAAGTCCTGTTCATTGTGTCCCTAAGAAGGGAGGTATTACTGTTGTTCCTAATGATAAAGATGAATTGATTCCACAAAGTATTATTACAGGTTATAGGATGGTAATTGATTTCCGCAAATTAAATAAGGCTACTAAGAAAGATCATGTAGTGACCCGACCTCAGATGGTCAAGTATCTGTGCTTCAGTGTCATCCCTGGATCGGTAATGCTGACACACACAGTACTCGAAGGGTTTATAACAGAGTAGCAATCACACACTATTACATCGAATGTCTCCAAAGAGAACTTATTACAATAATATGGCTTAAGGCCATCTAATGCGATAACAGCGGAAGGCTTGGAAGATAAGGTGAATCCATCAACTCCATCGGCATAGCTGAGCTGCACGGCAACGACCTAACGAACCTTACTCCTCGTCTGAAAAGTCTGCAACATAATACGCTGCAGCCCGAAAACGGGTCAGCACATGGAATATGCTGGCAATATAACACAGTAGAGCAGAAACATAATAATGCTATCACTACATGCATATATGGCTGGTGGAAAGCTTTATGGTTGTAGTTTTGCGAAAAGCCAATTTTTCCCTACAACAATGGAATAGATTTTAATTTTACTATCATGGTGGTTGAAACATCATTGAGAAGGTAACCCCAACTCAATCCCAATTAAAGTGATTAACATCCCAACAGTATTAATTAAGCATGGTGAGATACATGTGATAACCCAAGTACTAGATACTCAAGAATTGTCCATAACCAAGACACGGCTAACCATGATTAGATTGTACACTCTACAGAGGTTTGCCCACTTTTCCCCACAAGACTCGATCGCCTCCGTTGGATTTCTCGCACTACATGGTGTTTGAGAAACGGATGACCGAGACACAGTCTTTCAGAAACGTTAACTCTCTACTCCGGGTAGACCATACCAAACCTACAAAACCCACTACCTGCTGATCTACCTCTTCAAGAGCTTCACGTAACTTACTCAACTACGCTAGAGCCCATAATAGCTTGTGGCTGCACACGGAAGTTTCTAGCATGAATCATCTCAGTTCCCTTTGAGCCTGGGTGGCGGTCCATAGGAAGATCACACGGGTACCCCGGGATTTCCAAAAAAAACAGACAACACTGGGTTCCCCAGGTGCCTCAATCCACCCAGTTGTTTGATTAAGTTGCCACCTTAAGTTGAACCATTAATTAAGAATATCACATCTGACATGAATTTCACTCAAACCCAAACCACGTCTACGAGCATAGCATAGCAATAAGCAATACGTAGAAGTAACTCCCAAGGGTTTGAATGTAACAGGGCAATAGGTTCTACCTCAGCAACTACTTCCCAACCCACAAGTTAATGACATCCTAATCATGCAATGTTTGAGGATTGGAACTAATGCATAAAAACTGGGTAATAATGGGATATGATCAAAGTGTTACTTGCCTTGCTGACGATCCGCGAATCCTAGAGACTCGTAGTAACACGCTTCGCACTCCGGGAATGATATCGCAAGCAAACAATATCATACATAAGTAAGAAGCAATGATGCACAAGCAAAACTCAAATAAGAGAGGTTGACCAAAAAGTTCAAATTAAGAACTCCGGTTCGCAAAAAGAATCAAAACAAACGAAGCAACGAAACTCAAATGGCGAAAGAAAGAAGCTTCGTTTACTAATCTGATACTAGGTCAAATTTTACAGTAGCAAAACTTGTTTGAGTTGGTTAAACGGAAAGAGGGTTTCGAGATGAAACTCCAGGCGCTTGAATCGCCTGATTCTGTTAAACGAGAGAAAAGATAAACATAAACTAAGTCCGATTAGAAATCACGATCAGAAAAATCGTGGAATAAATCCGATAAAAGAAAACTCACGAACAGACTAACGAACGAGCGTTCGTTAGCTGTAACTAACGGGCGAAAACCGTTCATTAAAATGAACGTACGGACAAACGTCCGCTAACTGGAAGAACCGAGAAAAACTGGCGAATCCGAAAAAGAAGGATCTAGGGTTTTCAAAAAAACCGAACGGTTTTTATAAAAAAACCGGTGGCGGGGCGCGGTGGCTACCTCCGGCGAGAGGGCTCCGGCGAGGCGGGGCAGCGGCTCGCAAGGGCGGGGGACTTGGCGGCAGCGGGGGGGGGGGGGGGCTTGGCGGCGGCGGCGAGCGCGGGCGGCGGCGGCTGCGGGCGGCAGGGTTGGTGGTGTTGGGGCGGGGGTGGCGGCGTATATAAAGGGGCGGGGGCAGCGACTTGGAGGAGAGGGCAAGGCGCGGCGGAGGCGGAGTCCAACTCGGACTCCGGTCCGAGTGGCGGCGGCGGCGGCAGCGCGCGCGCAGGAGGCGGCGGCCTGGCGCGGCTGGGCCGGCCCAGTCGGCGCGGAACCTCTTTTTTTTAAAAAAACTTCGCCAACCAAAATAAAATCCTAGAAAATAAAACCTAAAAATGCCAAAACAATTTTTCACCGTCTAAATAAAATATTTAGAACAAGATGAACATTTTCTTGGCCCTAAAATGCAATTTTGAAAAACATGCAATTTTTCTAATGCAAATAAAATCCGAATAAAATCCAATAAAAATCAATTTAATGATTTTAATATTTTCCTCCAATATTTCATTTATTTTGGAGAAGTCATATTATCTCCTCTCTTTAATTTTTAATGTGAAATATTTTTCGGAGAGAAATAATTAAAATCAAATCCTCTTTTCATTATTTGATAAAAGAATCAAATATGAAGACCGGGAAATCCCCAACTCTCTCTGAGGGTCCTTGAGCTGCTTAGGATTTCGAGGATTACGGAAGGGAAAAGCAATAAAACATGATATGCATGGATGATCTATGTATAACATTCCAAATTGAAAATTTGGGATGTTACAAACCTACCCCCCTTAAGATGAATCTCGCCCTCGAGATTCAGGTTGGCTAGAAAATAGGTATGGGTGGTCCTTGCGGAGATCATCCTCTCGTTCCCAGGTAGCTTCATCCTCGGTATGGTGGCTCCACTGAACTTTACAAAACTTGATAACCTTACTGCGGGTGACTCTGCTGGAAAACTCAATAATCTTAACTGGCTTCTCCTCGTAAGTCAAATCACTGTCCAACTGAATCGCCTCCAAGGGTACTGTACCTCTTAATGGTATTTCCGCCATCTCCGCATGACACTTCTTCAGTTGTGAAACATGGAACACATCGTGGACTCCTGACAATCCTTCAGGTAACTCCAACTTGTAGGCGACTTCTCCCATCCGTTCCAAAATGCGATACGGTCCTACAAATCTCGGGGCTAACTTTCCTTTAACTCTAAAACGTTTCACTCCTCGCAAGGGCGATACTCGCAGATATGCTCTATCTCCAATTTCGTAGGTTACCTCCTTGCATTTTGAGTCTGCGTAACTCTTCTGCCTGGACTGCGCAATCTTCAGTCGGTCTCGGATTAGTTTTACCTTCTCCTCAGATTCTTTAATCAAGTCTGGTCCAAACAACTGTCGGTCTCCTACCTCATCCCACATAAACGGTGTTCTGCACCTGCGTCCATACAGGGCTTCAAACGGTGCCATCTTCAAACTGGCTTGGTAGCTATTGTTGTATGAGAACTCTGCATACGGCAAATTGTCATCCCAACTAGATCCATAATCTAGCGCACAGGCTCTCAACATGTCCTCCAAAATTTGATTGACTCTCTCAGTCTGTCCATCTGTCTGCGGGTGAAACGCTGTACTGAACTCCAATCTCATTCCCAAAGTCTGGTGTAACTGATGCCAAAACTTTGAAGTAAACTGTGTTCCTCGATCCGATACGATGGTCCTCGGAACTCCATGCAGACATACGATCCTGGACATATAGATCTTGGCCAACTTTGCACTTGTATAGGTGGTTTTCACTGGGATGAAGTGAGCTACTTTGGTCAAGCGATCAACTACTACCCATATGGAATCATATCCTGCTTTAGTCCTGGGCAACCCGGTGATAAATTCCATGCCCAGTTTATCCCACTTCCATTCGGGTATCGGCATAGGCTGTAACAGTCCTGCTGGCTTCTGATGTTCTGCCTTAACTCTCTGACATACATCACATACGGCTACATACTCGGCAGTATCCTTCTTCATACCAGTCCACCAGAAATGTTCCTTCAAATCCAAATACATCTTGGTGTTTCCGGGGTGTATCGAGTATGGTGAGTCATGGGCCTCTTGAAGTATTAACTTCCTGATCTCTTGGTTGTTGGGCACATAAACTCGGTCCTCAAACCATAGGGTATCGTGCTCATCCTCACGAAAACCTTTGGCCTTTCCTTTGCCCATCTTCTCCTTTATCTCGGCAATCTCTTTGTCATCCTTCTGAGCTTCCCGAATTTTGTCCAGCAATGTCGACTGGACCTCCATTGTTGCAATAAATCCTCTAGGAACCATCTCCAATCGAAGTTCCATGATGTCCTCTGCTAATTCCTTCGGCAGTCCCTTGCTTTCAAGGATATTAGCGTAACTCTTCCGGCTCAAAGCGTCTGCTACGACATTGGCCTTTCCTGGATGATAGTGTAGCTTCATGTCATAATCCTTTATAAGCTCCAACCATCTCCTCTGCCTAAGGTTCAGCTCCTTCTGGGTGAAGATGTACTTCAAACTCTTGTGATCCGTGTACACATCACAACGGTTTCCAATAAGGTAATGTCTCCAAGTCTTCAACGCATGCACTACGGATGCTAGCTCCAAATCATGCATGGCATAATTCAACTCATGAGGTTTTAGTTGTCGTGAGGCATACGAAACAACTCTTCCGTCCTGCATAAGCACACATCCAAGTCCTAAGTGAGAGGCGTCGCAATACACTTGGAACTCCTTATGTATATCTGGCAGTACTAGCACTGGGGCTGTAGTCAAACGTTTCTTCAACTCCTGGAAACTTGCTTCACAATCTTCTGTCCATTTAAACTTGGTATCCTTCTTCAACAGTTCAGTCATTGGTTTTGCAATCTTGGAAAAATTCTCAATGAATCTCCGGTAGTATCCTACGAGTCCAAGAAAAACATGGGGACATATTTATTGTTATCGGCTTTCGCTTGAGAACAAGCGAGGTCTAAGCTTGGGGGAGTTGATACATCCATTTTGCATCATGCTTTTATATCGATATTTATTGCATTATGGGATGGTATTTCACATTATGTCACAATACTTATGGCTATTTTCTCTTATTTTACAAGGTTTACATAAGGAGGGAGAATGCCGGCAGCTGGAATTCTGGGCTGGAAAAGGAGCAAATATTAGAGACCTATTCTGCACAACTCCAAAAGTCCTGAAATTCCACGGAATACCTTATAATAAATAATGAAAAATCCTCGCCAAAGATGAAGACCAGGGGGCTCACACCCTTCTCATGAGGGTGGGGGGCGCGCTCCCCCTAGGGCGCGCCCCCTACCTCGTGGGCCCCCTGGTGGCTCTCCGATGACCATCTTCTCCTATATGAAGTCTTTCGTCGAGAAAAAAATAAGAAGCAACCTTCCGGGACGAAACTCCGCCGCCACGAGGCGGAACCTTGGCAGATCCAATCTAGAGCTCCGGCAGAGCTGTTCTGCCGGGGAAACTTCCCTCCCAGAGGGGGAAATCATCGCCATCGTCATCACCAATGCTCCTCTCACCGGGAGAGGGCAATCTCCATCAACATCTTCATCAGCACCATCTCATCTCAAAACCCTAGTTCATCTCTTGTATCCAATTCTTGTCTCCAAGTCCGGGATTGGTGCTAATAGGTTGCTAGTAGTGTTAATTACTCCTTGTAGTTGATGCTAGTTGGTTTAATTGGTGGAAGATCATATGTTCAGATCCTATATGCATATTAATACCCCTCTGATTATGAACATGTTTATGCTTTGTGAGTAGCTACGTTTGTTCCCGAGGACAAGGGAGAAGTCTTACTATTAGTAGTCATGTGAATTTGGTATTCGTTTGATATTTTGATGAGATGTATATTGTCTAGCCTCTAGTGGTGTTATGTGAACGTCGACTACATAACACTTCACCATTATTTGGGCCTAGAGGAAGGCATTGGGAAGTAATAAGTAGATGATGGGTTGCTAGAGTGACAGAAGCTTAAACCCTAGTTTATGCATTGCTTCGTAAGGGGCTGATTTGGATCCATATGTTTCATGCCATGGTTAGGTTTACCTTAATACTTTTTTGTAGTTGCGGATGCTTGCAATAGAGGTTAATCATAAGTGGGATGCTTGTTCAAGTAAGAACAGCACCCAAGCACCGGTCCACCCACATATCAAATTATCAAAGTACCGAACGCGAATCATTTGAGCGTGATGAAAACTAGCTTGACGATATTCCCATGTGTCCTCGGGAGCGCTTTTCCTTATATAAGAGTTTGTCTAGGCTTGTCCTTTGCTACAAAAAGGATTGGGCCACCTTTCTGCACTTTATTTACTTTTGTTACTTGTTGCTCGTTACAAATTATCTCATCACAAAACTATCTGTTACCACTTATTTCAGTACTTGCAGAGAATACCTTGCTGAAAACCGTTTATCATTTCCTTCTGCTCCTCATTGGGCTCGACACTCTTACTTATTGAAAGGACTATGATAGATCCCCTATACTTGTGGGTCGTCACTACCCGGGTTCGATTCCAACTGGTGCAGTTGAAAAATATTTAACACTTGCCAAAATTTCGTCCCTAGTTTACCCCATTTCTCGCACACTCAACATTGTCTTGCCATTTTGAAAATATCATATCTTTTTGACTTTGCATCATATGAAGATGCACTATGCATGAATGTTGATCAGCATGATGTTAACTTGTTGTTAGTTCCATTTTTACCATGAATAAAATTTCCAGCATTCTGTTATCTATGTTTGAAAAGTACCTGTTGATTTCAATGCTCTGCCTCTGAAACATACAGTTTCTTATTTGAAAATCACTTGGACAAGCAGCCATCACCAGTGTTGGATTCGATGCAGCGCTTCTTCAATCCCCCGGCAGGCGCGAGGGGGAAATAAACTTCCGTCCCGCGTTGCCGATTGGGGAATGGAGCGAACTGGAATAAAAAGGGGGCCGGCGGCTCGACTGAAGAAGCACATCAGAGGCGATTTTTTCCAGTGGATGGCTCTCGATGGCGTTTTTTACTTGCCTCTGCACCATACAACTTGTATTTTTAGCCTCCTAGTCCGTGGTGGACCAGCAACCCATTTGCTGGGCGGGCCAACCTACAGAAAGCAACACTCGATTTTTCATCAAGCCCCCAAAACAACGCAGTACTATGTTTGTTTTGAGGATGAAAACATTACGGCGGGGGTTAAGCGGGGGAGGGGGAAGACAGAGCAAAAACATTAAAAAGAGCTGATGCGCCATTGCTACCCTAACAAGCAGGTGCAATTCTTCTCGGGAAGAAGGTGTGCCATTGACACCCACACGTCACAAATCCCATAGTAGAAAAACTAACAAGTTCACACATAAGTATAATAGAAAAGGTAAACATTCATATCAAACTCAGGTTCACAGGACACGTTCATATTCATTGCCAACATTCACAATGAACAACTCAAAAGATTCATATATGCACAAGTTCAACATGTCTATGCATCATTGACAGATCACAAGACAATATTCATAGATAATTCACAAAAAGATTCAGATATACACATGTTCAGTATGTTTATGCATCCAAATGATTGAGATCACAGCCAATATCATCCATGGACAAAGTTTAATTACCTAGGGTTCACACTGGTAAATTGTGTTCAGTCGGAGGTACTTCTTGCTAAAATTAATGCTTGTATGAGTAAACTTTCGAGTACATAAGAGGCAGCACAGACAATCTGAACTTTGCTTGTAAGTTTATCCTCAAGATAGTGGCCTCGATGCCGAGGGAGAATTGAGCAACTTGATCACTACTTCCATCCAACTAGTTTAGTAGCTCATCTTGGTCCTGTAGCTCGCCAAAATTCTACATTGTAGACAAGAAAGGAGGCGGTTGATAAAATGAACCACCCAAATTTTTTGTGCAGTTCAACTGAAATGGAGCATCCCTAGCGTGCAGACTAATTAAGTGCCAGATGAATATACGCATCAACCAACTTGTTTGGAATCTTTAGACTCCATGCCATATAGTTCGCTACCATATGTGTCGATAACCAAAAGGCACAAGTTGGGACCAAAGACTGGACTACATTTTTCTAGGCTATGCGATAAGCAATATTTTTTGGCGTTCACTCTCCTAATACTAGGAGTTTGAGAACTGGTTGACGCCAGTTGATACTCGAATGAATATAGGCACTTCTTCTTGTCAACATTGATGCTTGTCTGAGTGAACTTTGGAGTACATAGCAGTAGCATAAGTATCTGTCCATCTGATCTTTTTGTGCACTTCTACTGAAATCACCCAATGTAATGATTTTCCTGCGAGTTCAGGCTCCAAGTTACTTCTTTATGAAATCGGCAAACAATAGCACAATACCAAATTACCAGTACATATGACAAGCACAATAATCAGGATAAAGATCGGTACCAACCTGTGTGAGGTAGCATATCAATTACTATTTCCTTTGACTGGAAGCTGAGATAAGCGAAGAAACTAACAAGAAAGGAAGGACGCAAGCCAAGATAAGCGACTGGAAGGAAAGGAAGGAAGTAGTCGTGGCAATGAAGCACCCAAAGTTTTTGTGCAGTTCCACCAAAATCAGGCATCCCTGTTTGCACATATATTGAGAGAGTGAGATTACTGTAATAGTGGGACTAGTTCATGAAACATACACTAACAAATAGAAGCACCCTCATTATCTTAATGGGTAAAGTTAGCAACATAGTAGTCTTGCTTAAAGAGAGAGGTATTAGTTTATTTAATCGGTGCCAATTAGCTCAACACTCAAAGCATTGCCATGTATCATAGGTTGCAAAACTGTAACGTGCAAAGATAAAGGAGTTTCTCATGATAGTAACAACACAGTAGCACGATACAAATGGAGGTGGCAGCAAACTAATATGGATGAAGGCCTTAGGCCGGTACCAACTTGAGCAAAAAAAATTATTCATGTAGTCCCAGAAGAGATGATAAAGCACTCACTGGAATCACTCAATAGCATATATTTTTATGCACTTCAAATGTACGGTTGAAATCACTCTTGTTTACCAGTGGTGAGATTATATCGAAATATTATGAAGAACTTCCAGCAGAGTTAAAGCATTGGCTGCGATACAGTTCATTGTATTGTCTTGTGTAGTTCCACTAAAATGTACGATTGGCACAACATGATCCCTGTTTGCACAAGTAGGAACAAGGTGAAACCTTCATTAGCTTAGTGAGAAAGGATAGAAAGACATTAGCATATTACATTAACAGTAGCATCAAATTCATGGTGGAAAATACGCAAAGCATTGCCTCATTGAACCAATGACAATAAATTGACATGCAAAACAATAGCACTATTATGTCATGACACTACCAAGATTCCCACCCTGCTCCACCACATGATTCACCTCCACATACACACATACACACGTACAAGATTCAGCATAGGGTGCTACTAAAGATTTGTTTAACTCCGACAGGAAAATTAGGCAGCAATAAATTAGTGCTACGTAAGTACTCCTAATTAATTAAGTGACCTTGCAGGAGAGACAAGAGAAGTGGAAGGGCTCCCCGGAGGATCGTCTCACATGTAAGGTAGACGTTGCCAGAGCCCTTGAATGGTCTTCCAAGTAAATTAAGACTAGTAGAAACACAACAATACAATACCACTAGCAAGATGCCAGGATAACATAGGACGATACTATCGTGTGATCTTCTTCATTTCCTCCTCCTTATTCTTCTTCTTCCTCTTCATGCTCTGTTTCTCTTTCTCCTCACCAGTTGGTGAAACCAAGTACATGATTGGCCTTCTATTTCAGAATTGGTTTTGTCAGTGAGGGAGTACAAGTGTACTAGTAAACAATAGCATTATTTTCTCATGGCAGTCGCAAAATAGAGATGAACACATGCATTAAATATCATTCTTACCTAAATGAAGGTTGCCAATATGGATGATGAAGATTAGAACACATATCTCCCTTTGTGCAGTTCCACCGAAATGAACCAACGGTTCCATTCTGACATTCCAGTTAAACATCACAAAAGTCACTTCTTTTAAGAAGTGTTTTGTGAAGTGCACCAAAAGGTCACAATAGCAATGAGGTGAAATGGATATCCCTATTTGCACAAAAAGATACAGAGGAAATAGTCAGAGTCTCAAACAATTACTAGCAAAAACAATTGGCTAAACTTGTCATGGTTTATAACAGTGGCATGACTTCATTTTACCAGGGACATTAGATTAAGAATAGCTAAATATTTGGTGTAAGGGCATGGGACAGTGGGTGCACCAGCCGTCCAACACCATGTACCTAAACTGGGGCATAAAGTGGCGATTCAAAGTTTGTTGCCCCGAGAAACAGACATCCAAGAAACATATCTCGGTTGGTCCCATTTTTGTTCACTCTAGCCACCTACTCCTATGTGTGGATAACGAATCTAGTCCTGGTCATACTACTGTGTACATCATTTCCCCTATATTTCCCTTTTCAACCAAGAGACCGGTTGGATGACCAGTCTGTACTACTTTCACCCCCTTTCCTTCCTGTTTGTACCAAGTCCGATGTACATACTAAATTCCCCCCCCCCTTTATTTCTTGTTTGAACCAAGTACAAGATTCGACTCCATGAAGTAGCTTTACCTCTAACAATAGAAAAAAATAGGTGACGTTGGATCATCCGATCGAGAGGGCCCAAGAGGTAGAAAATGATGCACATGCAGTGACGTAGCGAGTTGGGGAAGTAGAGCTAGGCCGGTTTTGAAGGAAGATATACCTGAAGGTCGTCGGGATGTGGATCGGTGGGCGATGCTACCTCTTGAGCATGCGTGGGTTTTCCCTTGAAGAGGAAAGGGTGATGCAGCAAAGTAGCATAAGTATTTCCCTCAGTTTTTGAGAACCAAGGTATCAATCCAGTAGGAGATTACATGCAAGTCCCTCATACCTGCGCAAACAAACAAGAACCTCGCAACCAACGCGATAAAGGGGTTGTCAATCCCTTCACGGTCACTTATGAAAGTGAGATCTGATAGAGATAATAAGATAAATATTTTTGGTATTTTTCTTGTATAGATTGGAAAATAAAGATTGCAAAATAAACAATGATAGAAATAGCAAGTAGATAGGAAAATAATATGATGGAAGATAGACCCGGGGGCCATCGGTTTCACTAGTGGCTTCTTTCAAGATAGCAAACTCTACGGTGGGTGTACAAATTACTGTCGAGCAATTGATACAAAAGTGCATAGTTATGAGAATATCTAGGCATGATCATGTATATAGGCATCATGTCCGCGACAAGTAGATCGAAACGATTCTGCATCTACCACTATTACTCACACATCATCGGAGAGGCTATGGTGTTGATGTAGAAGCCATCCGTGATCGATTCCCCCTCCGGTGGAGCGCCTGAAAAGGCCCCAAGATGGGATCTCACGGGTATAGAAGGTTGCGGCGGTGGAAATAGGGTTTCGTGGTGCTCCTGGATGTTTTCAGGGGATATGTGTATATATAGGAGGAAGAAGTATGTCGGTGGAGCTGCGAGGGGCCCACGAGGGTGGGGGGCGCCCTCCTGCCTCGTGGCCTCCTCGCTTCTTTCTTACGTCCACTCCAAGTCTCCGGGATCATGTTTGTTCCAAAAATAACTCTCCCGAAGGTTTCATTCCGTTTGGATTCCGTTTGATATTCCTTTTCTGCAAAACACTGAAA
Source organism: Triticum urartu (assembly GCF_056163025.1). Classification (NCBI taxonomy): domain Eukaryota; kingdom Viridiplantae; phylum Streptophyta; class Magnoliopsida; order Poales; family Poaceae; genus Triticum; species Triticum urartu. The sequence continues at coordinate 500,816,889 of NC_141874.1, read as the reverse complement.
TAGGCAAAAAAACAGCAATTTGCACTGGGCCTTTGGTTAGTAGGTTAGTCCCAAAAATAATATAAAAAGGTATATTAAAGCCCATTAAACATCCAAAACAGATAATATAATAGCATGGCACAATCAAAAATTATAGATACGTTGGAGACGTATCAGGCGGCGGGAGGCCTGATCCGCCCACACTAGGGCAACGACTATGGGATCGGAGGACCTCCCCCGGCGGTGCTCGGCCAGAGATAACGGTGCGGCCGGCAGTGGGTCTCCTCCCTCGCTGTCGACGACGGCCTGAATGCTGCCCCTCCCCCGTTCACCGATGGAGGGGGATACGTCCGGATCTGTAAGTAGCAGTGAGGATAGAAAGACAGTGTTACCACTGCTATCTCGTTTAGATCTGGAGAGGATGAGAGTGTGTGACTAGACCAACCCTAGAAAGCAAGCGCGGAGGCTCCGGCCTATATATATATATGTATAGTGGGGTAGTTTTATTTTTTCACTCCATCGAAACAATCGTTTAAAATTGTGTACGTGCCAGGTTACCTTTTTTGAGTAGTTGATTGTTTTTTTAAATAGCTACCCGCTTATTCCAAGTGGTGTTACGGTGTGCCAGGTCGCACTTTGTATCATTCAAGTCTGGTACTAGACCCTCCATTAAATGAACAACCACCACCTCGTGAAATTTCTGAATAAGCCCACGGCTAAAATTATCAGAAACGTGGGCTGCCCCAACATGCATTATTATTTATATTTTCTATGTGGGAGTATCCTCAAAACAAAATTTGAGAGTACAATATTTATTCGACCCCTTTGTAAGTTGTGCTATATTTTCACCAAAGACTTAACTGACAAAATGTTAGTGCATGTTAGGAAAAAATTATATCCTTTGATTCGTATTTGAGCATAGTTTTGAATGATGTAATTTTTTGTCACATGCATGAACATTTGGTTAGTTAAATTTATAGTCAAAATTTGGCACAGATTATCATAGGGACCAATAAACCAGGACGGAGCTCCTCGTCTGTCGTCCAAACTACTACTATCGAGACATCAATGCATCCGGGCCCGCGTGCCATCCACCAAATCACAGCGACGTGCTACAGTCGAGACTCACCGGTCACCCCGGTGTGGCCGTCATGACCCATCATATCACAAAACCCACACCTTAACTAGTAGTGGTAAAGTGGCCTCGAAGTTGGACTGGACAAAGCAACCATCATTTCACTAGAACGCTCGTTCAAGCCCTTTCTCCCGTTTCTTGAAGAAAACCTCACTCCAGGCTACTCACTTCTGCCATTTTTCTTCTGTACTGACAAAGGAAAGGTGGGCGAATCAGTGATGCTACTATATTTTCATTCCAAGAAATTTCTTTTTCTGAAGCACCGATCGATTCTCACAGCCTATTCTTTTGCCGTTTTCATTGCGATTGTGGTTTCCTTTCGATTGCTTTTTGTTTGGCAGTTTATTGATGGATGCTGGAGCACTAGGCAAAGAGTTTCCGGCGGATAACCCACTCGAGATAGAGATCTCCAGGAAGCGAGCACCGACCAACGAGTTGGCCATGTTCGTGGGCCAACCCATGGAGACGAAGAACTCCAAGAAACAAGCACTGGCCAAAGAGTTGACGACATTGACGGACAAACTCCTCAAAGAAAGCTGGAAGAACAACAAGGGCCCCACCGTGCCTACCCCAGAAAGTCTAATGGCCATCTATGAGAGGCTCAAGGCTGAGTTTGAGCAGATAGTCACCATTGAGAAACAATATTTCCCTGGCAAGGCGATGGCCCCTGGAGGGATGGGATCCCTCGATGAGCTGCATAAGGTAAAAAATAATGGCTTACCATAGTTATGGTTTTTGTTTATTTGCAATGTGCTTGTTAATATATTAGGGTTGTGCAGGTGCCGATGGACGTCCTTGATGATTCCGATGTCGTGGTCCGTCCTCTAGACAATGCCCTAGAGATTGTTTTCGATGTCGCGGTCCGTCGTGTGTAGATTGCCCGAGAGATCGATTTCGATGCCGCTGTCTGTCCTGTGGACAATGCCCCAGAGGTCGATTCTGATGTCGCGGTCTGTCCTGTGGACATCGCCCCAGAGATCGATTCCCATGCCGTTGTCCGTGCTGTGGTCATTGCTCGAGAGATCGATGACAAGAAATAGTTGGTCACGCTAATCCTTCAAGGTAGTTTTCATTGTGTTTAATTACCAGAATGATGCGTGTTATCAAACCATCTTAGGGCTACTGCACTGTCTTGTGTGGGCGGTACTTTCTACTTTTGTTTGATAGTGAATCATGCGAACCCTCTCCAAGTTATGGAAAGAGACATATCCTCACCAGCTTTTGATGTAATATATGGCATGATTAGATGTAAGTTTGAACTATTTATCATATCAGCAGGGCTTGTTTGATGATTCTTGGTGTTAGTAGGCTAGCTACTCTGCGAGCTATAGTACTTGCCAAACACTCACCGAAGAGAAATGTTGGGGCTGATGAGCTCGTGGTACGCATATAGGTCTGATCTGTGATCAATCGGCCAACAACACAAGCTCCTAAAATTCTAGACTTATCAATCGATAAGACAATAGTCCACAATTACACATTAATTCACATCAAACTCAAAGAGTTGGTTCATGGATACATTCAGGCCTCATTTGGTTCATAGGGTAGGAAAATCATAGCAATAGGAAAGTCATAGGAAATGAGATGACATGTATCTTAAATCCTATGAGTAGGAATAGGAAAGGAGGTGCCCTTTGATTCATATTAGAGGATTTTTTTACATTGAGTCTAGGTTAATGTTTATTTTTCTATGAAATGTCGAAGATAGGAAGAATTCCTCCATAGGAACATGATTCCATTCCTATAAAGCAAAGGGTTCTACAGAAAATTTTCCTATAGAAATCTGAAAGTGCAACTATCCCTGGGTGGTTTTGGTAATTCTTAACAACATATAGCTCATTGAGCTAATGATATCTCAAGATAAATATTTCAGGAAAGCTCAATAATTGGCATGGCATGGATTAGAAATGTGGACCCCTCAAAATTCTAAGGACAAAAGATTGGCTCAAGCTCTAAAGCTCAAGACTCTACATTTTACTTTTAGTGATCCAAGATCATATTGAGTCCATAGGAAAAGCCAATACTATTAAAAGGGGATGAGGTGTTGCTTAATGGGTTGCTTGCTCAAAGTGCTTAGTGATATGCTCCAAAAACCTGCAACTACATTCTCATATCCACATATGTCCCAAACCAAAAGTCAAACTCGGCCCCACCGAAACTTTCTATCCGGCGCCACCAAGTTCATTGGCATAGCCAGTGCCACAAACCCTAGTCACTTCGATCTCACGGATAGGGATCTCGGTCTCACCGAGATGGGATTGCAAACTCTCTGTTACCCTTCATAACGTTTCGGTCCAACCAAGATGAGCGATCGGTCCTGTCGGATTCCGGGTTCCAGCAGACCCTTGAGGTTCGAACACTGGGGTGCACACAGAGATTTCGCCTTCTACCTACCTGCGCCCCTCCGCCTCGCTAAGATCTAAGCTATGGAAAGAACAACACAAGAGACACAGGGTTTATACTGGTTCGGGCCACCGTTGTGGTGTAATACCCTACTCCAGTGTGTGGTGCGGTGGATTGCCTCTTGGGCTAATGATGATGAGCAATACAAGGAAGAACAGCCTCACGAGGGTCTGTTCTTGGCTGAGGGGATGAACTGCTAGGAGGAGTTCAGTCACCCTTCTCTCTCTCTCTCTCTCTCCGATTTCGATCCTAGCTAGTTTCTCTCTTGGCTTCTAGATTCTCCCTTCTTGATTCTGATCCTCCTACCCTGGGGGTGGCTAGTCCTATTTATAGGCAAAGGCCCTGGGCCTCTTCCCAAATATTGAGCGGGAAGGGCGCCAACAATTGGCCATTTTAAAGGGGAACATCTGGTACGCTTATCCTAACTAAGTTTGGTCCTCGCCTGCCAAGGGCTCTGGTGGTGACGCTGGCTTGGGCTCCACAATGACTTCCTCCCTGCCGTTGGACTAGTCTTGGTCTCGTTGCACCGAAACGGGTGCCTTTGCTTGATGCTCTCGCCTGCGCTTGCTCCCTTTGCACCAAAGAGGAAAGGAGGACACTGCACGGGCTGGCGCCCGCCTGGCACCTTTGGTCGTCATGGCTTGCATCACGGGCACCTCGTGAGGTACCCCGCCTTGATCTCTCCGCCTCCTCGCGAGCCAGCCTGACGAGGCCGTGCCTGAGGAAGCTCCGTGTCGTCCGCCCCGCGAGGCTTGGCCCCTCGCGAGGGTCTTGGATCTGTGTTGATGAAGATGGGCCGTACTGGGCCCCCCTTTGAGCCACGCCGCAGGCCGCAGGCAGGCAAGTCTGGGGACCCCCGTTCCCAGAACGCCGACAGTTGCCCCCGGGCCCAAGGCGCGCCCGGACTTGGCCGTGCAGGGAGGCGAAAGGGCAAGGGCGAAGCGCCGCAGGCCCTAATAGCCTGCGGCCTTGGGTGCCGCGTGGCGGTTGACTGGACGTGGGCGCCTCAGCAACCGCGCGAGTTGATAAAGGAGCGACATCTGCCTAGGCTTTGCTTTTTTTTTCTTTCTCTGGTCGCTGCTCAGATCCCCTTTCTTGCGCCTCTCCTTCCTTCCTCCAAAATTCCCAGATCTACTCCGACCGCGTGACCTAGGAAGCCATGGCGCCTCATCAGTCCCCAGCCGGAGCTTGGTACTCGTATGCCCTGGACTCACCGAACGTGTCGGAGGCGAGCCTCGCCCGGTTGCGCCGGATGGCGGCGGCGCAGGGCATCGACGGGGCGAAGGTGTTCAAGGCCGGCTCCGCCACCCCTGAGGGCCAAGGGAGCACCTTCTATCCATTCTTTGTAAGCGCCATTGCTGCTGGCCTGGTGCCTCCCTTCTCCGAGTTCTTCTTCTCTGTCCTCCGCCATTATAAGCTACAGGCTCTGCATCTCCACCCCAACTCCGTCCTTCTCCTGGCAATCTTCGCCTATTACTGCAAGGCTCACGTAGGGGTGCAGCCCTTAGTGGCCTTGCTGCGCCACTACTTCTACCTCCGGACCTCTCGCGGTCCTGCTTCCGCGTGCGCGAGCTTCATCGCGTACGGTGGCGCCATTGCCATTTCGAACCCCGGGAAAAGGATTGAGGGCTTCAGGAGCAAGTGGGTCTTGGCAGATGCTGGGCGCATCCACCCTCGGCTGATCTTGCCCACGGAGCAACCCACGAGCTCTAGCGACTGGGGTCGAGCGGAGCTCGCGGACCCCCGCGCGAAGCTGGTGTTAGAGAAGATGGACGCGGATCTGAGCCCGGCCAACATGGCGGCGGCGAAGCTGATCGATGCATCGCTGTTGAGGGAATTCCTGGAGCACCAGCTGGCTCCGCTTCGGCAGTACTCACTTCTGATGTGGAGGCCCCATCCGAGCCCCGCGGCCTTAGCCGACGAAGATCTGGCTGCGGTCCTCCAATCTCTGGTCGGGGGCGATGTGGCGAGGTTGGAGGGTGCTCCTACGCCCTTGTTCCTCCACGATGACTGGGAGCAGGTAGTGGAGTCCATGCCCGTCTTCAACGGGGACGGGCCCGTGCCCATGGAAACTCCCGGGGAATCGGTGGACGTGTCCTCCGACGACTCCAGGGAAGAGGAGGAAGGAGGGGAGCGGGAAAAAGGGCCTGACTCCGAGGCGACTGACGGAGAGTCGAGGGCTTCCCTCCCCTGGCGCAGGTCCCGCGCTCTCCGCCTCTTTCCGAGCGACGATGACGAGGATGATGACGAGCAGGGCGGCGGGAGCTTGCCCCCGATCCCGAAGAAGGACAGGACCGGGCTGATCTCCCGCGGGTCTGCCCCGGCCCCGAGGCGGACCGCAGACGCGCCTTCCGCCCCTGAGCTTCCCAAGGTTGACCCTTCCAGCCGGCTTTCAGGCTTCAAATTTGGCCGGAGGCTGCCTGAGCTCACTGGCGACGACCCGTAAGCGCTTGATTCTTGTCTTTATTTCTTGTTCTGCTGCTGAGGCGTGATGTCCACATCTCTTGGACAGGCTGGCGCCCGCAGCAAAGAAGCTGAAGGGAGCTCCTGAGATTCCATCCGTGGCAGCGCCTCTGCCCGTGAAGGAAGGTGACCGCGACGCACGGGCTTCTCCTGCCCGGTCGTCCTCGCGAGGCCTGGCTGAACCGGCTGGGGCGAGCTCAGCCCCCATGGCCCAAGTGACTCCCGAGGTGCCTTTGCCTGCTGCCGCCACTACAGCCGTTGGGGCGCAGCAGGCTCCGCCTGAGGATGCTGTGGTCGCGCTGCCGCCTTCTCCTCCTACTCCGCTGACTGCTGTCTCTCCGACTCCTCCTGCCGTTCTGGATCGTGCTGCTACTGAGCTGGACCGGCTGCGGCTGGATCTTCTTGGCGCCGACCCTCGCTTGGTGGCCGGGCGCTTGGAGCTGGCTTCAGGATGGATTCGCTCCGACGCTTCGATTCGGGCGGCGCTGGTCCAGGCCTCGACGACTTGCGATGTGGAGAGGCAGGCCGTCCTTGAGGCGAAGGCTGCTCATGACGCAGCCCTAGGGGAGGTGGTCGACGTCCGTGGTCACTGCAAGGCGCTGGAGGACGAGCTGCAAGGCCTGCGGGACCAGCTCGCGAAAGAGGCCCGCCTTTGCCAAGAGCAGGAAGAAGGCGTGAAGGCTCGCGAGGCGGCCGTCAAGGAGAGGGAGGTCAAGCTCAGGAGGCGCCGTGACCGCCTAGGCGCGCTGGAGCAGGAGTTGGGGGCGAGGAAGGTCGAGCTGGACGACAAGGCCCAGGTTCTTGCTGAGGACCGCGTGGCCTTCGCGGAGATGGAGGCGAAGGCTCGCTCCTCGCTGAGGATGCTTTATGACAGTGGCCTGGAGAGCCCGCTGGCTGGCGCCGAGGACGGCCCCGCCAAGCTGCTTCCCTTCCTGGTTCGCGCTCTTGAAGATGTCGCCCTTGGCCTTGGCCCCACGGCCGAGGCCGAGGCATGTGTCCTGTCTTCTGCAGCGCTGATGCGGGTCCTCACCCACATCTACCTTCGCGATCCCGGCATCGACCTCGACAGCCTGCGGGAGCCAGTAAGCGGCGAGCGTGCCGCTGCTGCTGCCGAGGCCGTGAAGGGTCGCGCGGAGGCTCTGCTGGGGAAGTTCCGGGCCTTCAGCACCAAGCCAAAGCAAGGCGCTGCCGACCCCGCTGCTCCATGAGGCGAACCCACTCCGCGTTGCTCCACCACCGACAAGTGACTCCGTTGTGGCTCCTGTCCTGCCTTTAATTCCTGCACATGTATGATGCCTCGGGGAGGCGTTTAAACTTGCGTTTGGCATTGAGATAATAGTGTGGACTGTAATATTTGCTTTTGAATTCCTTGAAATTTACGCTTTTCCTTCCTACTTGCTTATGTTCTACGCCGGCAGGGCCCGGCCCCGCGCATACCTCAGCCGTCGTTAGCCCTGACTGGAAGCCAGGACGGGACCAAGGAGTGAGGGGCTACGTGACAAGTTAGGCTCCTGAGTCGCGATGCTCAGGAGTCCCCCTTGGCGCACGAACAACAAGTAGGGAGGTGTGATGTGGGTGGATCTACCGTTCTACGTCTGCAGAGCCCGGCCGCGCGCATACCTCAACCGCCGTTAGCCTTTCGGAACTAAGGAGTGAGGGGCTACGTGACAAGTTAGGCTCCTGAGTCGCGATGCTCAGGAGTCCCCCTTGGCGCACGAACAACAAGTAGGGAGGTGTGATGTGGGTGGATCTACCGTTCTACGTCTGTAGAACCCGGCCGCGCGCATACCTCAACCGCCGTTAGCCTTTCGGAACTAAGGAGTGAGGGGCTACGTGACCAGTTAGGCTCCTGAGTCGCGATGCTCAGGAGTCCCCCTTGACGCTCAAATGGCCTTCGTACCTTGGCTCCGCTCGGGGAGAGACGCGCGACGAACCAGGCCCGGGGGGGCCTGGCTGGGTGGCGTGCGTCTGGGCGTGACCCAGGCGCAGCCCCCGTGCCCAGCCCCCTCGCGCAGCACTCCCGAGGGGAGGCGTTACGATGAGGCTAGACACTGAGCTCTGGGCTCCCTGAGGTTGATGCGGCCCGGGGGCCACCCTCAGTTGTTTAGCACCAGCGCGAAGCATAGCGCTTCCGTATGTGTACGGGCATAGCCGCTCCTCGGCAGTGTCGTCAGCCAGCGCGGAGCATGGTGCTTCCACTGGTACGTGGGAGGGGGCTCCCCTCCGGGAGGAGCCCCCGGGGCGTGTACAGCCCCACCCTGACACGTGGCTGGCACAGTAGGGCCTGGCGAGGTGTATCTAGGCACCCGTGAGCCAGCGCGGGACTCACGGGGCCCTACCTCTAGGCGGGTTGCGCCTGGCATTGGGCCTTATCTTGTGATGTGTCCCTGCAAATTTGGTTAGATGCCGGCACTCTACGTCCTCGGGTCCCGGCCCTCGAGCTGGTCTCAGCTGTCGCTGGTATGCCAGGTCGCGATGCCATGGACAAGGCCAGAGGGTGAGGGCTGGAGAGCTAGTAAGAGCCCTGAGTCGCGATGCTCAGGTACCCCCCTTTAATGTGCAAGTGGTCGGCATGGAGAAGAAGAGGTGCCGTGGACATGCATCAAATAATCAAGCATGGTGGGTCGAACGCATAGCCGGAAATAAACGACAAAGGGATACATGCCGCTGGGTCTGGCCCGAGCGACTTGGGGATGATGCAGCCCGTGGGGCGCCCCCAACAAAGCAAGCTAACAACATGAAACAAAAGGGATACATGCCGCAGGGATAGACCCACGCGGCCTGGGAATAATGCAGCCCTGGGGGGTGCTCCCAGCTAGAAATGAAACTTGAAAGATGTCACCTGATGATGTTGAGGATGAAGGAGTGTTGGTGTAGAAGACTCGGTGGGCTGCGGAAGCCGATCCTTATGAGCCCCCAGGCCCAGGGGCCTCGGGAGGCTCCGGAGGCGCTGGTGGCTCCTCGCGGACCATCTCCATCTTCGCCAGGGCTGCGGAACGCCTAGCCTCTTGAGCCTCCATGATACCCCTCATGAGGCGCTGGTACGTGGCAGCCGCGTTCGGCAAGCCGTAAGGCATGCGAACGTAGCTGTGGGGTGGACCTTCGCAGCGCCCCACTCGCGAGGGCCAGAGGTGCTCCAGAGAGGCGACTCGATTGAGCCCTGGTATGTCGATGCAGACGCGCAGCCCACCATCCTCGCCTAGATGGGGAGCCACAGCTGGTAGGCGGCGGCCGCCTTTCATGACTCTTGACTCCTGTAGCTCCTGAATGGCCTTGCTGATGAACTCCTGAGGGTCTGACTCTCCTTGCCTTACTCCTTCTTGAGGGAAACGTGCTTCGAAACACGCCTCCATGTGGTGCCCAAGCGCCTCCCTCGTGACCTTAGCCAGGTCGGTGGCCCTCCAGGGGAGAGCCCCCGAGCCCTGCCTGAGGAGGGCGCCAGGCGCGCTTTCCTATGTGATGGAAGGAGGTTCCCCCTGGGTAGGCGCAGGCCCTGATGGGCCTGCCTCCTGAGGGGTCGGGCCAGACGATGTCTTCTTCTTCTTGGGGGTGGTCTCGGGAAGCCTCCTGCTTCCGCGATCCGAGTCTTCCAGTGACGCGTCCTGAAAGGCTCGTTCCAAGGAACACACCGTGTCCTTCTCTTCACAGGGCACCGTGATGACTCCGCCACTTCCTGGCATCTTGAGGACGTTGTAGCCGTGGTGAGTTACGGCCATGAACTTGGCCAGCGCTGGGTACCCAAGGATGGCGTTGTATGGCAGGCGAATGTGAGCGACGTCGAAGTCGATGAGCTCGGTGCGGTAGTTGTCGCATGCCCCGAAGGTGACAGGGAGGCGGACCTGCCCAATCGGGACCGTGGAGCCGTCGGTGACTTTGGAGAAAGGCTTGGTTGGCTGAAGCTGGTTGTAGGGCACTTGGAGATTGTTGAATGTTTCCACGGACAGGACATTGAGCCCTGCCCCGCCATCGATGAGGGTCCTGGTGACCACCATGTTGCTGATGATTGGGGAACAAAGCATCAGGAGGACTCCTGCTGTAGCCGCATACTTGAGCTGATCTGCTGAGCTGAACGTGATGGCGCACGCCAACCACCTGAGAGGGCGCGTGGCTTCGAGCTTGGGGAGGACTGCATTCACTTCGCGGGCGAACTACTTGAAGATGCTTTGAGAGGCTGGGGCTTGAGCCCCGCCCAGGATGCAGACGATCGTGCGCGGCTCCTAGAAGCCCCCAGCCCCCTCGTCCTGATGGCGGTCCTCGTTTCTCCTTGGCTGCGGCGGCAGCGGAGGGAGGCCTGCATTGCCTTGCGGGCGATCCTCGCGAGGCTGATCCCTCCAGTCTCCCTCGCGAGGCGGGACTTGCCAGCGATCCTCGCGAGGTCGATCGCGCCACCCTTGGCGCGGGCAGCGGTCTTCCCAGCGCCCTGCGTTCCTTCCTCCTCCTTGACCGTAGCCCCGATCACCGTGGTCGGGGCGACGGCCGATCCTTCCTTCTCGCACGGCTCGGAGCTCTTGACATTCGTTGGTGTTGTGGGTGTGGAGGTCGTGGTACACACAGTACCGACTGCCCTTGGAAGATTCGGGCTGATCTCTGCCCCGCTTGGTGTCTGGTTCTGCCGCGAGCACGGCAGCCCCCTTGCGCTTCACATCCTTGGCCTTGGGCTTCTTCTCTTCTGGGTCTGCGGCAGACAGCTCGAGGAGGGAGAGACGCCCTTCCTCAGCCCTGGCGCACTTGGTTGCCAAGTTGAATAACTCCAAGGAAGTGCACATGTCTTCATGCATCGCCAGCTCCTCCTTCATCTTGACATCGCGCACGCCGTCGGAGAAGGCTGAGATGATGGCCTCCTCGGTCACCTTGGGAATCTTGAGGCATGCGTTGTTGAAGCGCTGGATGTACTTCTGCAGGGTCTCTCCGGGTTGTTCCTTGATGCGGCGCATGTCGCTCATGCCGGGTGGCCGGTCGCGACTACGTTGGAAGTTGGCGATGAAGCGGGTGCGCATCTCGTCCCAGGAGGAGATCATGCTTGGAGCCAGGTTCAGGAGCCAGGTGCGGGCCCCGTCCTTGAGCGCCACAGGAAACCAGTTTGCCATGACCTGCTCATCTCCGTTGGCAGCTTCGATGCCCAGCTCATAGAGCTGGAGAAACTCCGCAGGGTCGGCTGTGCCGTCGTAACGAGGAGGCAGGTCTGGCTTGAACTTGCCGGGCCACGCGACGCTGCGTAGCTCGGTGGTGAAGGCACGGCAGCCTGTTGTCGCCACGGGAGGCCTTGCGTGACGGAGAGCTTGGTCTTGCATGTCCCCACGCGCTGCAGCTGGGAGCAGCGCGGGGTCTTGACGTGCGGGAGCAGGAGCATGGTCGCGACGTGCTGGAGCAGGGAGCGCCCGGGCAGCTTCTTGCGGGCGAGGGACTTCTTAGCAGCTCTGCTCTTGCCGCGCTGGCACCTGACGGAGCGGGTTCCGCCCAGGGGCCACGCGCCTTAGAGCCACGGCACCTTCTTGAGGAGGAGGTGGCTGGGGCGCCCCCGGAGCTTCGTCGCCCGCGCGGGGCAGGGTGCAGTGCAGCGGAACGGACGGTGCAGGAGAGTCCCCTGTGGCGTGGACGAGCTCGGCGACGCGGTCGAGCCATTCTTCATAGACGTTGTCGACGGGACGGTAGCGCAGGAGCTCGTTTGCCGCGATGAGCGTAGCTCGAGCCTCCATGGGTGCGCGGAGCGCGCGGGACGAAGAACCAGCAGGGGTGAGCGAGGGAGTAGCGGTGCGGCCGTCTCGCCGCACGGACGGATGCTGAGACGACGCTTGCTGCTCGTCCCCCGCTGGGCCGGTGGCGGCGTTGACGGCAGGTGACGGGGAACGGCGAGGACGCCCGCCGACAGGAGCTGTCTGGGCGACGCGGGAAGCGAGAGCGGCCCGGTGCTCGGCACGGGCCCGACGAGCGTCAGACATGGACGCGATGGTCGGAGGAGAACGGGGTGGTGGAAGACGAATTCCGGCGCACCCCTACCTGGCGCGCCAAATGTCGGATTTCGGGTTCCGGCAGACCCTTGAGGTTCGAACACTGGAGTGCGCGCGGAGATTTCACCTTCTACCTACCTGCGCCCCTCCGCCTCGCTAAGATCTAAGCTATGAAAAGAACAACACAAGAGACACAGGGTTTATACTGGTCCGGGCCACCGCTGTGGTGTAATACCCTACTCCAGTGTGTGGTGCGGTGGATTGCCTCTTGGGCTGATGATGATGAGCAATACAAGGAAGAACAACCTCGCGAGGGTCTGTTCTTGGCTGAGGGGATGAACTGCTAGGAGGAGTTCAGTCACCCTTCTCTCTCTCTCTCTCTCTCTCTCTCCGATTTTGATCCTAGCTAGTTTCTCTCTTGGCTTCTAGATTCTCCCTTCTTGATTCCGATCCTCCTACCCTGGGGGTGGCTAGTCCTATTTATAGGCAAAGGCCCTGGGCCTCTTCCCAAATATTGAGCGGGAAGGGCGCCAACAATTGGCCATTTTGAAGGGGAACATCTGGTACACTTATCCTGACTAAAGTTGGTCCTCGCCTGCCAAAGGCTCTGGTGGTGACGCTGGCTTGGGCTCCACAATGACTTCCTCCCTGCCGTTGGACTGGTCTTGGTCTCGTTGCACCGAAACGGGTGCCTTTGCTTGATGATCTCGCCTGCGCTTGCTCCCTTTGCACCAAAGAGGAAAGGTCGACACTGCGCGGGCTGGCGCCCGCCTTGCACCCTTGGTCGTCATGGCTTGCGTCACAGGCACCTCATGAGGTACCCCGCCTTGATCTCTCCGCCTCCTCGTGAGCCAGCCTGACGAGGCCGCGCCTGAGGAAGCTCCGTGTCGTCCGCCCCGCGAGGCTTGGCCCCTCGCGAGGGTCTTGGGTCTGTGTTGATGAAGATGGGCCGTGCTGGGCCCCCCTTTGAGCCACGCCGCAGGCCGCAGGCAGGCAAGTCTGGGACCCCCGTTCCCAGAACGCCGATAGGTCCCACCGAGTTCACAATGCAAACTCTCTGTTTCCCCTTCTTAACGTTTCGGTCTCACCGAGATGACCGAATCGGTCCCACCGAGTTTGCCTGACCAACTTGCTGGTTAGCTTATTACCAAAATTGGTCCCACCGAGTTTGTGTAATAAATCTCATCGAGATTACGTTATGTCCTAACCCTAATGAAATCGGTTCCACCGAGTTGACATGTCGGTCCCACCAAAAATCCTGACGTTCACATTTTGAACTAAATCGGTCTGACCGAGTTTCATTATTCGGTCCCATCGAGTTTGGTGATTTGTGTGTAACGGTTAGATTTTGTGTGGAGGCTATATATACCCCTCAACCCACTCTTCATTCATGGAGAGAGCCATCAGAACATGCCTACACTTCCAACATTCATTTTCTGAGAGAGAACCACCTACTCATGTGTTGAGACCAAGATATTCCAATCCAACCATATGAATCTTGATCTCTAGCCTTCTCCAAGTTGCTTTCCACTAAAATATTCTTTCCACCAAATCCAAATCAGCGGGAGAGAGTTGAGTGTTGGGTAGACTATCATTTGAAGCACAAGAGCAAGGAGTTCATCATCAACACACCGTCTATTACCTTTTGGAGAGTGGTGTCTCCTAGATTGGTTAGGTGTCACTTGGGAGCCTCCGTCAAGATTGTGGAGTTGAACCAAGGAGTTTGTATGGGCAAGGAGATCGCCTACTTCGTGAAGATCTACCCTAGTGAGGCAAGTCCTTCGTTGGCGATGGCTATGGTGGGATAGACAAGTTTGCTTCTTCGTGGACCCTTCGTGGGTGGAGCCCTCCGTGGACTCGTGCAACCGTTACCCTTCGTGGGTTGAAGTCTCCACCAACGTGGATGTACGATAGCACCACCTATCGGACCCATGCCAAAAATCTCAGTGTCTACATTGCGTTTGCTCCCTCCAAACTCCTCCCTTTACCTTCATGTGCAATGTTTTACATTCTACTGCTATACTCTTAGACTTGCATATGTAGGTTGATTGCTTGACTTGTGCTAAGTTGTTAAAATCTGCCAAGACTTAAATTTGGGAAAAGGCTAGTATTTTATTTGGTCAAGTAGTCTAATCACCCCCCTCTAGACATACTTTCGATCCTACACTATCCTATGAAATTCCTACAAGATTCCTCTAAACCAAAGGGGGTCTCACATTAATAGCCAGCAAAATTGGCACATACTTGTAACATGCGTGAATGTGTAATATTTTTGTTGGAAGCGTGAATGTGTAGTGACGTCATACTTTCGGAGTGGCTACAGAGAGTGTGCACGTATGCTAGAGGGGTTGAGGGATGGAGAGAGATCTAGAGAGAGAGAAAGACCCTCTTTCTACTCCTAATCGTTAGATTTACAAAGGATAGTTTTTGAGAACACAAAATCATAGCAGTACAGAGACGTACTCCCTCCGTTCCAAAATAGATGACTCAACTTTTGCCCTGTTTGGATCCATGGGTTAGACCTAGTTTGAGCTAGTTTGGGCTCAAATAGCCCGAAAGTATCCAAACATGAGGGCTAGTTTGAGCTAGTTGCATCTAACCCACCAAAAAAAACTATCTCATCCAAGAGTTGTTAATTGGAGCTAGTTCTCCTAGTGCATTTATTGTCAATATAACCATGTCATCCAAACACCTCTTTGGCTAGAGTTAGTTCAGGGTTAGTCATGAGCTAGACATTAACTCTAACTTCTAGCTAAGTTAGAGTATCTAGACAAGGCCTTTGTACTAACTTTGAAACAGAGGGGGTACATATCCTAGACGGTCTAGTTTGGCCTTGTGGGTTTCAGTGATATGACGTGCTATAGTTTGGTGTAGTCTTCCCGTGTGGTAGCAGTATTGCGGGTACAATAAGTTCTCTTGAAGAAGCGGAATTCAATGAAGTCATGATGTTTCCTTCGTCCGACCAACTTACAGTGGGAAAGGTTGGGCCTGCGCTATGACCGGGGTGGACCAGGATAATTTTGTGCATGGCAGGTCGACCAGGATGGTCGACGTCCCACATGTCGGCGAATGAAAGTATTCTTTCCGATATCAAGGACGAGCAATGAGTATTCATTGTTTATTTTTGTTGAAAGCTATTGTCTCCACTATTACGATGAAGGATTGTGAAACACGACAACCCGGTGAACTTGGCATGTGCACAACTCCCTCCTTCCACATGTACTATACCATAGTGTTGACTATAATGTTGGCTATAAGGTTACAACTTTTTCTCACTTTCTCTCCATCTATTTCCTCTCAAATGTTTTTTACCTTTCTTTTTTAGACACAATTGTTTTTTTACCTCTTTTTTTATAATTAGTTTTTTATACCTAGGAGCACGTGTAGAGACAGGCTCTTGTAGAGCCCACTCCTTGACTTTGTCAATGCCTACCTCTCCTCCACATAAGCGGGCTTATAGCCCAGTATTGTATTAGTACTACTTGCTATGAATGCGGGTATCTGGCGTCTGAGGGGGGAGCGCGCGGGGGAGGGGGAGGGGTTTTGTAGTGAGTCAGGGCGGTCAGAATTGGGCTTGGAAGCGGTCTGGACTCTCGCATGGCCCAGCTCACATTATCACCATATTTCTTGGAGTCCGTGCCCGATGGGCGAGCGATCTCTTCTCCCTCCCCCGTCTCTCTCTTCTTAGCTGACGCCCGCCGAGCGATTAGATTTCGACTATCGACGGTCTATTCAATTGCAGTCCCACATGTCAGTGAAAATGCAAGACAACGCGTGTCCCATCTGGTGAGCGACATGCGAGCCGGACTGTCGGGGGTGCGACGCGAACGTGACAGGCGTGCTTTAAGTGTGCCTCCTTTTCCTTTTGAACTTGCAAAGCATAACATTTTTCATGCAATCGATCGATAGAAATCTAGAACAAAATGACGAGGGCGGGGCTTTCCTGCACATTAGGCGGGCTAGTTTGAGTGATATGACGTGCTACAGTGCCATCCACTTGCTCCATTTTTATGTAAGCAAGCGTCTACACTCTTACATGGGAGGAGTGCGAAACACGACGGATCTGATTTTGATCGAGGGATAACTATTCGCTGCGAAATAATGGAGCACTGTTAGCGATTATAGCATGATAGTTAGGGCATCTCCAGCGCTGACCCACAAATTTACACCAGCATCTGTCCGAGGACACTGATGCCAGAGGATGACATCCAATGCTGCCCGCATACCTTTCAACAACTATATGAACTAACTGGACGAAATTCGTGCAAACAAAGCAAATTTCAAATTAACAGGATGAAATTCATTACATTTCAAAAACTTTTCCTATAAACTGGATGAAATTCATTACAAATTTTGCAAAACCATAGTAAAACCTACTGTAAACCTAATCTATGATCGCCGGTGCACGACCACCATGTCTGGCCATGAGCCCCGAGAACTGACGCTCCGGCTATTGCCTTTGCCTCCTCCTCATCCACCTCGGCTTTGTCCAGTTCTGCCTCGATAACGTTCTCCTCCGGAGCACAAGGTTCTGAAGATTTCCGCCTCCACGTTGCCGTCAAGCGGCTAATCGGCCGCCGATGTTTACCCCACCAAGCTTGGCATCGACTGAGTGGAGGAGCGGTGGCCTTCCTGGGACCAGAGCGGCGGCGACCTACCATGTACTACACTTCTTCACTGCCGGCTGCGCCCGCGCATGCGCGCCGGCTTCGTGGTCGTGGCGGCGGAGGGCGGCCGCGGGAGCCGGCGATCTCCTTCGTCTGCTCCTGCGATAGTACGTCTAAGAGAGCTTTGGAGCGCGCCCGGAGTTGAGCCGCCGATGTCCTTCGTCTGCTCCTTCGATAGTACGTCCAAGAGAGCTTTGGAGCGCGCCCGGAGGCCATGGTTGGAGTGGTGCCGACAGAAGGAAGGGATCACAGGAGAATGACCGTGGGTCTTTGGCTATGGCTGGGAGCTGTGGCTGAAGTTAATATAGCGGGCGAATGGCAATGAGCCGTGGCAGACGGATGGACGGCTGGCGCCGGAATACGTTCGTAGGTAGCCACGTGTCATTAATGTGGGCAGCGGACGGACGGATGGCAGTGGTGTCATTAACGCGGAGCAGCCGCTTGCACCGGGATGCCGCGCAGGTGGCGCTCTCTCAGCCGCCGCGCTGCTGCAATGTCGGCGCTAGTGAGAGGTTGCGTTGGGCGTGAATGTGGACGATGCTTCAGTGATTTAACTGCAGGTGCATGTGGGTCACTGACATGTGGGACCAACAGGCATCCGGCCCACATGTCAGTGACCCAACTGCACCTGTAGTTAAGTCACTGAAGCTCAGTCCCGTGCATGCGGCATTGACGTGCTGGAGAGACGGTGACCATTTCAGGAGGGAAGCGCGTGCTAGCGATGGAAGGGGTTTTGGTAGGCTAGGGCGGTCAGACGCTGTCGTGGTGGTAATATGTGAACTCATGGATGACGAGCTTTTGTAGCATATGCAGCACGTATAGGAAACCAGGCGTCCATGCAACCGCTCTTGTCGCCATCTAGCCTTCGACGACCACCATTAGACACCACACAACCATGCATAACTTACAAATAATGGACGACTCGATCAAACACACACTCGTGTGCAGTGGCACTATGATCGGTCGCTCATGATACATATATAGGTACCATATATAGTACCCTCTCTAGCTAGGCTGTTTTATAGATTGTCATTGTGATGAATGATATACATGAGCAAGGCGACGGGTCACGTCGTATGCAGAGCCATGGCTAATGTGGAGCAGCTCGGCACCCAAGCACGAGTATGACGTTGGTGTTAATCCAGGTGAATACATGCTCGGTGTTTGCGGAGGCCGCCAGCAAACGTCTAAACAGTAATGTCAGGCATCGCCGGGGTGCGTAGGTAACGGGCTCGACGTTTGCGTTGCGCCATGAGTAGAACTTTGATTGAGAGGGCGATGTGCATGCATTAGCATGGTTTGACAGCATGAGCGTGAGTGTGTTCACGTGTACATGCTACTTGCGTCTATGGATGGTGTGCATCATGTATAATATAAAAAATCGGTTTGTGCATTTAACACAAAGTATTTCATTTTCATTTAGCCGACGAGTGTGTGTTGCAGTGACGAGTCCGTAGTTTGATTCCTCACATACAAATATTTTTGGTTTTTATTTTTTTCTCCACTGACAGGTAGGCCCGCATAGATAGATAGTAAATACAGAACACGAGCTAATGTGGCACATGCAGACTGTTTGACTGGTCAGCCAGACAAATATGGAGTTATACGCTGAGCCAGTGACCACATAATCACCATATCTCGTATACAATGATCAAAGTGAGCTATCAAGACAAGTACGATGACCGCCAATGCATTTTACTTGGTAATAAATGACCAGGATTGAAGGGGAATCCAAATTTCCTTCATCTTCTGTGTTTGAGCTCTTGACAAACCAATGCACTATACGCATGTCCGGCCACTCCACCACAGAGCTCTCACCAAGCGTCGTTCATGCCACTGCGCCGCACACTAACCGGTAAGGAAGCGACGGCATCCCGCCGCGCCGAGTTCCTCGCCGCCCACAGCCGCACACAACATGGCAGGGAAGCAATGGCATCCTGCCGTGCCGAGTTCATTGCCACTCGCGACCTCATACCTACATGGGCGGAGTTTGAAGCTGCCAAGGCCGAATGGGCGGTAGAGCAAGAGGCGGCCAAAGCCGCACAAAGGGAGCAGAAAAGGCAGAAAGCACTCAAGAAAAGAGAGGCTCGCCACAGCAAGAAAGAAGAGGAGCCGCGCTGCCGCGGAGAGCTTGGCGGAGGTCCAAGCACGGTGGGGTGTCGCCGACAAAGCCGGGAAGGAGAACGACGGCGTCTGGACAGCATGTGAGAAGTAGTAGTACTACTAGTAGTTAGTGTGTGTGTGTGTGTCTCCCGTACTTTGTTTAATTAATTACGAGCATGTCCAGTACTAGTTACTACTATAGTTTTTCGAGCAAATTACCAGTACATTAGCCTAGACTCAATGGAAAAATTCCTATCCTATGCATCAAATGGCATCTCTTTCTCTGTAGGAATTGAGATGCATGTCTTCTCACTTCCTATGATTTTCGTATTTACTCCTATAAAAGACTCAGTTGGTGATGATGGTGTGTCTGCCATTCGTCACTTCTAACCATCAGATTTCCATCTAACGGTTGTGAGGTCAGTTGTGGCATTTTTGCAACAATACCCTACTTCTCTGCTCCAATTTGCAGAAAACCCCTTATCTTGAAACCAACCATATCCCTTCCTCACCTCATCAAAATAGCCCGAAAAATATATTTTGAGTGAAACATAACATATTTTTAGTGATATATATACACCAAAAATAGAGTATTTTTATTTCAAGTTTGAGAACATGTATTATTCTACTTTGGATCCATTGCAAACGCACATACACATTGCTAGTACCTATAAAATTCCTATCCTATGAACCAAAGGAGGCCTTTGCTGGAGTACAGTACTACTGTAGCTAGCAGTACTGCTGGTACACTAGTTTTCTTCAAGAAGCGGAATTCAAGGAAGTCATGATGGTTCCTTCGTCCGAGCAACTTCACAGTGGGAAAGGTTGGGCCTATGATTTTACGGCTCATTAGTCATTATTACTACAGCGCAATGACCGTGGTGACTCTCCGTTGGAGTTCTGCGTGCATGACAAGTGGACCAGGATGGTCGACATCCCACATGTCGGTGAACACAAGTATTCTTTCCGATATCGAGGAGCAAGAAAACCGCGTGGTATAGTATCACTGCTGATTTATATTTATTTTTTATTTTTATGAAATCTAGCGTTTCAACTCTTACGACGAAGGAGTGCCAAACATGACACGTGCTGGATGTCCCACACGTCAGCGAAAGGAGTGGGACATGAACACCGTGGTAGAGCGTCTCCACTTCTAGGTCGGAGACCACACGTAGTAGTACTAGTGGTAGGAATGATACAAAGTGCGACCCGGAGAGAAGGACACGTCTAGTTCGAAGGTCTCGGGCCATAGACGTAAACAAATATAAAACCTAATATGTGACTCCAATTAATATAGTAGTAGAGTACTTAGGCACATACATCATAACATCACCGTGCATTGCACGTACAAAATTTAGTGGTAGTAAGAGACAAATGCCTATATGCCACACATGTTCATACTATTTGTGCCTTTCTACTTCACTTACTGCGCTACATTACTCAGGTTCGTACGTCCTCTCCTGGGTACATGTCCATCTCGTAGTTCTAGTCCCACGTGTTCTTCATAGATGGAACAATCCATAACGATGGGCAACAGGAGTCCATATCATCGCAGCTTCTTAGTGTGGCTCCCTACGATGGAGACTCATCCAAACTATGGCTAGCCTCGACACGGAGCAGTCATGTGCATTGGGAAGCGGCGCTCTCTCGGTTGTCGTGCCGCTTCAAAGCCGACGCCAGTGAGAGGTCGCCTCCGCTCTGGCCGGGTATTAATGCGGCATTGACGCTCCGGGGCGACGCTGGCCATTACATGCGGGAAGCGCGCCGGCAAGGGAGGGGGTATGGGTCGGCCAAAGTGGTCAGACGCGGGCGTAGTGGTGGTATTGATTTTGAACCGTTTCAGGTGTAGTACCGCTAGTTTGCAAAACTACTCAATTATGGCACTCAGTTTCCTAAGAAATTGTGGTAAACACGTTACTTGCAATGCATGCATGCGTGACCAATATAAATGACCAAGAAAAAACTAGTACATGCACGCAATGATTTAATGAACATTGTAGTCTCAACATGTGATGGGGAGCTCTAAATTTGAATTTTAAACTTATAAAACGAAAAATTCAAAACAAATAAACTGGAAGAGAGGGAGTATACTGTAGGATGTGTCCCATACGAAACAAGTCCCCTGGTTTGTCACCGCGAAGATGCAGTTAGAAAGGAGCACAACGTCTTCGTACTTGTACGACAACAAATCGCCCACAGACAGCATGGTCCACCTTCGACCGCCATGTACAGGGTTTGTGAAAGCAATCATGATGTCAAACACCATGATGAGAGTGTAATTTTGGTTGGCGGACGACCCGTTGATGGGGGTTTGTGAAAGCAATCATACCAATTCAGGCGATGGCCCGTTGCATGGCTGATCCCAATGTTGGACAAAGGTTCTACGAGAACGGTGTCACCGTTGTAAATGTTGTGCAAATTGATGTTGGTACCCTCCCGTACATATGCAAGCCAATCTCCACTAGAACCAAGCCTAACCTGTGAAACAATGAGTAGTCTTTAGAATGCATTTACTACGTGATCAAACTCATCACTTACCTGCTCATCAGACAAAATCCAAGTGCCCATCAACGTCGGCATCTCAAGGGGCGTCAACTTGCAACTACGGCCACACCGCGCTGGAGAGACCCCCAAGGAAACATCCGCGTGCGTTGCACGTCACATCAAGATGCATTTGTATGAGTAGTTTATCTTGTGAGAGAAAAGGATGAATGAGGGAAGGCCTTATTTGCAAATGTGGAGAGGGGTGTGGGTATCTTTTTGCAAAATTGCCATAGTTTTCTTCCTATCTGTCAGATATAAAGCGGACGACCTATATTGCAGGATGGCAGGCACACCATCATCACCAACTCTGTTTTTATAAGAGTAGTAGATAGTAGAGTAGTAGAAGAGAGATAGAGATAGATAGATTATTATTATTATTATAGTAGAGACAGAGATTAGGGAGCTGGGAGGCGGTTCGTTGTGCGACACGTTCGCGTCCATCCACTAGCCCAGAATTAAAGCACGCACGACATTTAGAGCGACTAGGATTAGTTCTTTTCCGGGCACATGGACCAACTCGGACTAGCGTACCTGGTCGCCCTTTTCCGAGCATGCATTTGACAAGTACGTGCGTGACATGCGTGCATCAAAATCTTGCATGACCAAACCGTGCGAAGCGGAGCGGTAGGTTGTCCAACTGCAACCTGCATATTGCAGCCATGTCATCCACATGGAACCTAAAGGCCAATTCATACTCCGCTGGACTATACTCTACAACTCTGCATTGTTTGGCACGAACGTTCCTTGGAGCTCGTGCTACAACTGGCATACTCCACAGCCCACTTCCCTTCTCCTTCCTCTTCCACCGTCCGCGCACGTCCGCGGGAAGCGACCGGTCAACCCTTATATAGGAGTTCTAGCACAAAAAGATGCATGCATGACCACTAAAATTTCCTTTCTCTTATCTCTATGAAATAAATGTGGGCTGAAACTCAAAGCCCTTTAAGTCCGAGTATAATGGAAATCATCGTTCTCCTCCGGCTCTGCTTCGCCCACGTCGTCATCCTCCTATTCCGGCTCCGCGTCATCATTCTCCTCCTCCGGCTCCACGTGCTGCTCCGCCTCCAATGCCTCCTCATCCAGCTCCGGCTAGTCCAGAATCCGGAGGCATGGCGGCTGCGATCCGGGCTGCCCGCCGCCTCCAGATTAAAGCGCCGCTCCGGCGGGAGTATGGCGTATGTCGTTACCTTCGACCGGGCCATGGCTATCGGGCGACGGCGACCAGAGAAGAGGCGGTGGGAAGGGAATGAATGCAGCTACTATTTGGGTTCGTTGTCCGGCTTAAATAAATGTGCACCATTGCGTGTACCTGCGGGTGCACAACTTGTAACATACGGGTCTGCTTAAGGGGGCGTCACGTAACTGGTATGTGTGTGAGATTCTGAGAGACAGAGTGCGTGTGTGTGACTCTACTCTTTGGACATGTACTCAACCTTTTGCATCAGGATATGTATAATTGTATTACACTTTAGCTAGTGATTTACGTGGCCATGTTAACGTGGTTGTGTAAAAAAATGTCACTTCCTGCTCGTGTTCTGCGTTATATAATTATGATAAGTTTGCTAACTACTAAAGTAAAGTGGAATTTGTCCATGTTATACAAATAAATTAAGGTGATTGTTTATCATACGGGTAAGGTTGGACAAAGGGTCATAGGAACAAATTAAGGTGATTGTTTAGCATGTGTGTGTGAGATGGAGTCTTAGTGTTTGTGTGTGCGTGTGTGTTTGGGTGGGTGCATGTGTGTGTGTGTGTGTGTGTGAAGCGGAGTCTTCGGTGGCCAAAGTAATTTAAGTGTGTGTGGCTTCATCGTAGAGATGTGATGTGTATGGCAGAGGTGACCAACGAGGGGGTGCGAGATAGAAGAGGCCCGTAGAGAGGGAAGAGAAGGTGTATGCGCGTGAGAGGAGTTGACATTGAAAGTGTTTGTTCGAGAGACACCGAGGAAGACTATTATATATCGATGGTGCATGTAGGTGGGAATTAAACGAAAGAATGGTCTTATTGGTTTCGGGGATATAAGGGAAGAGTGAGAGAGGGGGGTAGCTAGAAGGAGATTGTTAAGTGTGAGTGGGCGTTTTACCCATCCAGGCGGAAGTTATGTGCACACAAGAAGAGAACGATTCGATGTGTGGTTAGGGCTGAGGGTAATTAACTACGTATGGAGACATAGGAGACCTTGAATGTGCATGTGCGAGAGGTATACATGTATACGTGGGATGTGTGTGTGCGCGCGCGCATGATTGAGATAAAAGAAAGAAGACATAAGTCATAAGATCAACGACATGGGAGAGATGGATCAGTATGACAATATGCATGCATGTGAGAGTGGAGGGAAGAAGGCCCGATAATTGAGCATGAGTGTTTGTCTTTAATAGATAGTGGCGTGGGCTGGAGCATGCTGTTGGGGAACGTAGCATGCAAATTCAAAAAAAATCCTACGATCACGCAAGATCTATCTAGGAGATGCATATCAACGAGAGGGGGGGAGTGTGTCCACTTACCCTCGTAGACTGAAAGCGGAAGCGTTAGGTTAACGCGATTGATTTAGTCGAACGTCTTCGTGATCCAACCGATCAAGTACCAAATGTACGGCATCTCCGAGTTCAGCACACGTTCAGTTCGATGACGTCCCTCGAACTCTTGATCCAGAAAATTGTCGATGGAGAGTTTCGTCAGCACGACGGCATGGTGACGGTGATGGTGATCTGATCCGCGCAGGGCTTCGCCTAAGCACTACGACAATATGACCGGAGGAATAAACTATGGAGGGGGGCACCGCACACGACTAACAAACAACTGTTGTGCTTTGGGGTGCACCCCTACCCCCGTATATAAAGGAGGGGAGGGAGGAGGCCGGCAGAGGGGCGCGCCATAGGGGGGGGACCGACTAGGACTCCTAGTCCAAGTCGCCCCCTTCCTTCTTTCGGAGGGGGAAAGGGGGACCGTGCCCCCTTCCCCTTGTCCAATTCGGACAACCCATGGGGGGCACCCCTTGCGGGCTCCCCTCTCTCTCACCTATGGCCCATGAAGGCCCATTACTTCCCCGGGGGGTTTCGGTAACCTCCCGGTACTCCAAAATATACCCGAAATGATTTGGAACCATTCCGGTGTCCGAATACCATCGTACAATATATCAATATTTACCTCTCGACCATTTCGAGACTCCTCGTCATTTGTGATCTCATCCGGGACTCCGGACAAAATTCGGTCACCAAAACACATAACTCATAATACAAATCGTCATCGAACATCAAGCGTGTGGACCCTACGGGTTCGAGAACTATGTAGACATGACCGAGACACGTCTCATGTCAATAACCAACATCGGAACCTGGATGCTCATATTGGTTCCTACATATTCTATGAAGATCTTTGTCGGTCAAACCGCCATGACAACATACGTTATTCCCTTTGTC
This sequence comes from Triticum urartu, assembly GCF_056163025.1. NCBI lineage: Eukaryota > Viridiplantae > Streptophyta > Magnoliopsida > Poales > Poaceae > Triticum > Triticum urartu. The sequence goes on along the minus strand of NC_141874.1, from coordinate 500,792,228 downwards.
ATTGGTATGTTACTTGCCCGAGATTCAATCGTCGGTATCTTCATACCTAGTTCAATTTAGTTACCAGCAAGTCTCTTTACTCGTTCCGTAATGCATCATCCCGCAACTAACTCATTAGTCACATTGCTTGCAAGGCCTATTGTTATGTGCATTACCGAGAGGGCCTAGATATACCTCTCCAATACTCGGAGTGACAAATCCTAATCTTGATCTATACCAACCCAACAAACACCTTCAGAGACACCTGTAGAGCATCTTCATAATCACCTAGTCACGTTGTGACATTTGATAGCACACAAGGTGTTCCTCCGGTATCCGAGAGTTGCATAATCTCATAGTTAAAGGAATATGTATAAGTCATGAAGAAAGCAATAGCAATAAAACTTATCGATCATTATGATAAGCTAACGAATGGGTCTTGTCCATCACATCATTCTCCTAATGATGTGACCCCGTTTATCAAATGACAACACATGTCTATGGTTAGGAAACTTAACCATCTTTGATTAACGAGCTATTCAAGTAGAGGCATACTAGGGACACTTTGTTTTGTCTATGTATTCACACATGTATCAAGTTTCTGGTTAATACAATTCTAGCATGAATAATGAACAATTATCATGATATAAGGAAATATAAATAACAACTTTATTATTGCCTCTAGGGCATATTTCCTTCAGTCTCCCACTTGCACCAGAGTCAATAATGTAGATTACATTGTAATGATTCTAACATCCATGGAGTCTTGGTGCTGATCATGTTTTGCTCGTGGAAGAGGCTTAGTCAGCGGGTCTGCAACATTCAGATCCATATGTATTTTGCAAATCTCTATGTCTCCCTCCTTCACTTGATCGCGGATGGAGTTGAAGCGTCTCTTGATGTGTTTGGTTCTCTTGTGAAATCTGGATTCCTTTGCCAAGGCAATTGCTCGAGTATTGTCACAAAAGATTTTCATTGTACCCGATGCACTAGGGATTACACCTAAATCGGATATGAACTCCTTCATCCAGACTCCTTCATTTGTTGCTTCTGAAGCAGCTATATACTCCGCTTCACATGTAGATCCCGCCACGACGCTCTACTTGGAACTGCACCAACTGACAGCTCCACCATTCAATATAAATATGTATCCGATTTGTGACTTAGAGTCATCCGAATCAGTGTCAAAGCTAGCATCGACGTAAGCATTTATGACAAGCTCTTTGTCACCTCCATAAAGGAGAAACATATCCTTAGTCCTTTTCAGGTATTTCAGGATGTTGTTGACCGATGTCCAGTGATCCACTCCTGGATTACTTTGGTACATCCCTGCTAAACTTATAGCAAGGCACACATCAGGTCTAGTACATAGCGTTGCATACGTGATAGAACCTATGGCTGAGGCCTAGGGAATGACTTTCATTTTCTCTCTATCTTCTGCAGTGGTCGGGCATTGAGTCTGACTCAACTTCACACCTTGTAACACAGGAAAGAACCCTTTCTTTGACTGATCCATTTTAAAATTCTTCAAAACTTTATCAAGGCATGTGCTTTGTGAAAGTCCAATTAAGCGTCTTGATCTATCCGTGTAGATCTTGATGCCCAATATATAAGCAGCTTCACCGAGGTCTTTCATTGAAGAATTCTTATTCAAGTATCCTTTTATACTATCCGGAAATTCTATATTATTTCCAATCAACAATATGTCATCCACATATAATATTAGAAATGCTACAGAGCTTCCACTCACTTTCTTGTAAATACAGGTTTCTCCAAAAGTCTGTATAAAACCATATGCTTTGATCACACTATCAAAACGTATATTTCAACTCCTAGAGGCTTGCACCTGTCCATAAATGGATCACTATAGCTTGCACACTTTGTTAGCAACTTCAGGATCGACAAAACCTTCCGGTTGCATCATATACAACTCTTCTTTAAGAAATCCATTAAGGAATGCAGTTTTGACGTCCATTTGCCAAATTTCATAATCATAAAATGCGGCAATTGCTAACATGATTTGGACAGACTTAAGCATTGCTACAGGTGAGAAGGTCTCATCGCAGTCAACTCCTTGAACTTGCCGAAAAACTTTCACAACAAGTCGAGCTTTATAGACAGTAACATTACCATCAATGCCAGTCTTCTTCTTGAAGATCCATTTATTCTCTATGGCTAGCCGATCAATGGGAAAGTCAACCAAAGTCCATACTTTGTTCTCATACATGGATCTCATCTCAGATTTCATGGCCTCAAGCCATTTCGCAGAATCTGGGCTCATCATCGCTTCCTGATACGTCTCCAACGTATCAATAATTTTTTATTGTTCCATGCTATTATATTATCTGTTTTGGATGTTTATGGGCTTTATTATACACTTTTATATTAGTTTCGGGACTAACCTATTAACCGAAGGCCCAGTGCCAGTTTCTGTTTTTTCCTTGTTTCAGTGTTTTGAAGAAAAGGAATATCAAACGGAGTCCAAACGGAATGGAACCTTCAGGAGAGTTATTTTTGGAACGGAAGCAATCCAGGAGACTTGGAGTAGACGTCAAGGAAGCTTCGAGGAAGCCACGAGGCAGGGAGGCGCGCCTCCACCCTCGTGGGCCCCTCGTGGCTCCCCTGACCGACTTCTTTCGCCTATATATGTCCATATACCCTAAAAACAGCGGGGAGAAGAATAGATCGGGAGTTCCGCTGCCAGAAGCCTCCGTAACCACTGAAAACCAATCTAGACCCGTTCCGGCACCCTGCCGGAGGGGGGAATCCCTCTCCGGTGGCCATCTTCATCATCCCGACACTCTCCATGACGAGGAGGGAGTAGTTCACCCTCGGGGCTGAGGGTATGTACCAGTAGCTATGTGTTTGATCTCTCTCTCTCTCTCTCTCGTGTTCTTGAGTCGGCACGATCTTGATGTATCACGAGCTTTGCTATTATAGTTGGATCTTATGATGTTTCTCCCCCTCTACTCTCTTGTGATGAATTGAGTTTTCCCTTTAAAGTTGTCTTATCGGATTGAGTCTTTAAGGATTTGAGAACACTTGATGTATGTCTTGCATGTGCTTATCTGTGGTGACAATGGGATATCACATGATCTACTTGATGTATGTTTTGGTAATCAACTTGCGGGTTCCACTCGTGAACTTATGCACAGGGGTTGGCACACGATTTCGTCTTGACTCTCCGGTAGAAACTTTGGGGCACTCTTTGAAGTTCTTTGTGTTGGTTGAATAGATGAATCTGAGATTGTGTGATGCATATCGTATAATCATACCCACGGATACTTGAGGTGACATTGGAGTATCTAGGTGACATTAGGGTTTTGGTTGATTTGTGTCTTACGGTGTTATTCTAGTACGAACTGTATGATAGGTCGAACGGAAAGAATAGCTTCGTGTTATTTTATTACGGACTCTTGAATAGATCGATCAGAAAGGATAACTTTGAGGTGGTTTTGTACCCTACCATAATCTCTTCGTCTGTTCTCCACTATTAGTGACTTTGGAGTGACTCTTTGTTGCATGTTGAGGGATAGTTATATGATCCTATTATTGTTGAGGTAAATTGCACTAGTGAAAGTATGAACCCTAGGACTTGTTTCAACACATTGCAGTACCGTTTGTGCTCACTTTTATCATTAGTTACCTTGCTGTTTTTATATTTTTCAGATTACAAAAACCATTATCTACTATCCATATTGCACTTATATCACTATCTCTTCGCCGAACTAGTGCACCTATACAATTTACCATTGTATTGGGTGTGTTGGGGACACAAGAGACTCTTTGTTATTTGGTTGCAGGGTTGTTTGAGAGAGACCATCTTCTGACTATGCCTCCCACGGATTGATAAACCTTAGGTCATCCACTTAAGGAAAATTTGCTACTGTCCTACAAACCTCTGCACTTGGAGGCCCAACAACGTCAACAAGAAGATGGTTGTGTAGTAGACATCACGCTCTTTTCTGGCACCGTTGCCGGGGAGGTTAGTGCTTGAAGGTATATCTTTAGATCTTGCAATCGAATCTTTTTGTTTCTTGTTTTAGCACTAGTTTAGTTTATAAATGAAACTACAAAAAATGGAATTGAGTTTTCCTCATACGCTTCATCTTTTTAATATCTTTCGTGAGAATGATGGAAAGGAAAATTGTGCTCAAATGCTAGAAGAAGTCTATAAAATGTTTGGCACTAAATCTTTGATGATGAGCATGATTGCAATGTTGTTAGTATGAACTCCTTGAATATCCATAGTACTAATGGTGATTGCACTAGTCATGATGAAAATGTCTCTTATAAGCATGTCAACTTTTGTGGAATATATAGAGCATGAAAGTACACACCAATTAGGGAAAATAGATTTTGCAAGAGGCATAAGTATTTGGAAACTAAATGGTTGCAAGAGAGGCTAAATGTTTGTGCTGAAAATTTAAAATTTCTTCACCATACTTGTGAACTTTGCAATGAACATGGTCATTTAAATCTCCAATGCAAATTGTTTCGTGATCGTATCGTGTCCAAAAATTGTGATGATTTGATTTCCCATGCACATCATAATGAACTTAGTTTGCTTTTGGGTTATGAAGAAATGAAACGTATAACGAAGCATAATCCAGAATATAACCTTGAGAAATTCCTCGATACTGATCTAGAAGAAATTTTTATGTATTGAGCGGTGAATTGCATTGAAAATACTTATATTGCCAATTACATAAAGAAAAGATAACAAATAGAGGATGAAGAGAATACTAATGAAAGGGAAGAGGCTTCGCAATATCCTCCTATTATTTGTTATGATGAATCAGGTAACGAGGAGGAGCCTCCTATTCAACCAATCTCATTAATAAGGAGCTCCGAAAAGAGGATTGAACGCACACATAATGTGAAGAAGAAGAAAAGACGGAGAAGTAAAGGTGAAAAGGTATCCCTCCCAAATGGTGTTGCCCCTATTACTCATTGTGATGATGATAATTGCTATACTATTAATGATGAGAGTGATTATGCTTATGATATGAAAAGGCCCAAGCTTGGGGATGCTATGTTTGATGAGAATCACATGTTTGAGAATGTATTTGCTGCAATTAATGTTAGTCCCAAGCTTGGGGATGCTCTGTTTAATGAAGATGATATTTGTAGTCTCCCAAGTTTTGATATGCAAATTTATTATGATGATAGCATGCCTCCTACTTATGATGATTATATTGATGAAAGTGGGTTTGGAAGAGAAAAAAGATACATCGTACCACAATAAGCATGGTCTAAACCGTGTAGAGGGCGTCAAGGTAGCCCAGCCAGAGACACCGTGCCAGCATCTAGGGGAACACAACTCCTGAAAACCTGAGCGGATAGAGTAAGTCACAAGGCCGCATACAGCGAAGGCAAGAGGATTCTCCGTATAATAAAATGATGGATTTACACCAGTGGAGAGCTTTGTGGAGGACAAACGGCGTCAGTCGGGAATGTCGGTCGACATCAGGGTTTACTCAGAGAGAGGCAAAGAGAGACAACGGCGTAAGAAGAAATTTGAGATAGAAAGAGCATGCATGTTGTGTATGTGAAATGCTTGTGTTTGTGCCATGCTCAAATCATGCAAAATGGCCATTAGCAAAATAATATGTGTGTTGCAAAGGATTAAAAAAATAGAGATTAGTCATAGTAATTGCTGCGCGAGTTTTCTACCGCTTCTCCTAGTTGACAACGTGATGCAACTGGATATGGGTATGATAGCACAGTAATGCACACCAAGATGTTCGTCCTTGGCATCGTCGTTCTTGGATGTCCCAACATCTGGGCTCCTCGGCCACTCCATCTACCAGCCCATATCAAGGTGAGCCGACGCCGGAACGCCATTGGAACACCTCTACGTTGCTAGATCGCGTCGCCTCCTTAGGTATATTGGCGTGCACTACACGACAATAGCCGTGTGTGCCATCTCCTAGCTACTCGGACATGCAGTACATGACAATACCATACTCATCCTACTTGATGCCAGAAATATACAGTCTAGCCCTCTCTTTTTTGTACTTCTATAGCAATAAAAATACCGGAATTCCTTTTATGCACATCTTCAAGTTCATCATCTTCTGTCTTGCTTTGCTCAACCAATAGTATATTCACACAAGAAAAATGGGACACACTCCTAGAAGAATACCATGTTCAGATGCAGCTTCACCAAATTTTGAAAGAATATCACATCACAGTTTTCATGATGGACTAATGCAAGGGGTAGAGCAATGGGAGGTAGGGCTTCTGGATTTCCTGAATGCAATGGCTAAAGGACAACAACATTTGCACCATATGTACTCACATTGAAAATTTTAGCTAGTTCCTTCCTACCTCCATGTCCACTTCATCAGAACAACACCATATGTAAGAACCACCTCAAGCATCAACCATCCGAGCCAAGTGTGCATGTACGTCTTGGCTTCCTGCTCCTGTTCCCATCATCCGCTATCTCATCGACCCCATCGACCTCTACCTGGCTACCCTCTGCTGCCGGCATCCTTCGCTGGTGCTTCGCGCGGCTCACCTCATCTTGCGCCTCCCGCAACCTCTTGTAAAGGCCTCGCTAGGGTAGGCCTGTTGCGCAATGTCATCAGCCATGTTCTTCTAAGCCTTCTTGGCATCTCGCTCGACGAGCTGAGAAAAGTGGATGAGCCGGATTGGGCCAGCCACTACTCCTAGCCGGTGGTGTCCCTGCGGTTGGCAAATCATACAGTCTCACCAAAAGTTCACGATGAATTGAATGGAGAATATTGGACGTACGCCAACCCATCTGATTGTCGCGTGTATCTGCATAGGAAGAAAAAATATTGCACTCGGATTCGCCAAGTTGAGGAGACGAAAGCAATCAAGAGACGAAAGCTTTCTCTGCGTCGCCGCGTCATCACCATGGCAGCTTGGCGTCTCTCCTCGACGTGGCGGCAACGGTGCTGGTTACGCTCCTTTTTCTTAAGCCACTCTTACACAACATCCCCAACGTGATCCTCTCCGGCATCAACTTCACCGCCATGGCCAGGCTAATCGACGTCTGTGGCGCTGCCAAGCTGTGGAAGGTAGACAAGCTGATTTGCTGGCGTTCATCGCCGCATTATTCGGCGTGCTCCTCGTTTCCATCAAGATCTGTTTGCCATGGCCGTCGGGGTCTCGCTATTCAAGATCCTGTCCACGTGAGATGGGAGAGAACAAACAGGGAAAACAACTTGGAAATTATAGTATGTAGGGAAAGAAGACTCCTATGGCGATCGGCTTGGCTCGACGGTTTGAATTCTAGATCGTTTCATGGGAGTTCCTTTTCATGCCCTAGTGGTTTTCCTGTTCGTGTGCCAGTTTTTTTGAGACAATGTTCCTGTGCCAGCTATTGGCAAAAGCTTAAAGAAGAAACAATATAGGCTAAGGCCCAGGTGCCAATAGGCCCAATCAGCGTGCGACATAAGGCACGATCGATCAAACACGAGGGTGGCACGATCGAGCGAACGTCAGGGGTGGAGTGCGGGTTGATCGTTATAAATTTTAGGGACTTTTTCGTAAAAACTCCGTGACGGTGAACCCGGAGACTCAATCTGTGCTTTATTATTAGGGAGAGATGAAAGTGGGTTTGGAAGAGTGTCAACTTTAGGAAGTAATGATCCCACTATTTTGGAGGATGTTGAATCTTATTGTGATAATTATGAAAGTGGATTTGGAGAGGTCATGACTTTATTTAGTAATGATTCCACTATCTTGGAAGAGGTTTCAATTGATTATGATGAGAACAAAGTTGCTACCTATGATGATTATTGTGATGACACTTATTCTATAAAAAGTAGTGATGATTATATTTATAAAACTTGTCATGATTATGATTACTCTTTTTCTGAACAGTACTCTTTTAATGTGGAAACAATTTATAGTATTAGAGTTTCTTATGATACTCCCACTATTCCAAATTAGAAGAAATTTGCTTATGTGGAGAGTAATAAAAATTCTATGCTTGTAGATCATGAAAAGAATGATTTATGTGATGGTTATATTGTTGAATTAATTCATGATTCTACTGAAAAAATTATTATGAGGGAGGAATATATGCTTGTAGGAGTTGCAATAATATCGAGTTTCCTCTCTATGTGTTGAAAATCTTGAAGTTATCCTTGTTTTACCTTCCTATGCAAGTTGATTCTTGTTCCCACAAGTTGTTAGATCACAAAATCCCTATGCATAGGAAGTGGGTTATGCCTAAATGTGCTAGACATATTCTTCATGATGCTCTCTTTATGTTACAATTCTTATCTTTTATGTGAGCATCATTGAAATCATCATGCCTAGCTAGGGGCGTTAAATGATAGCGCTTGTTGGGAGGCAACCCAACTTTATTTTTGTTCCTTGCTTTTTGCTCCTGTTTAGAAATAAATAATTTATCTAGCCTCTGTTATGATTGAGTTTTTATGTTTTAATTAGTGTTTGTGCCAAGTAGAACCGTTGGGAAGACTTGGGGAAAGTCTTGTTGATCTTGCTGTAAAAAACAGAAACTTTAGAGCTCACGAGAATTGATGCCATTTTTATTGGAGAGTGATATTTGGTTAATTATTTTTTAATATGATTAATAGATAAATTCCTCACGTCCATAAATTTATTTTAGAATTTTTGGGGTTCCAGAAGTTTGCGTTAGTAACAGATTACTACAGACTGTTCTGTTTTTGACAGATTCTGTTTTTCATGTGTTGTTTGCTTATTTTGATGAATCTATGGCTAGTAAAAGAGTTTATAAACCATAGAGAAGTTGGAATACAGTAGGTTTAAAACCAATATAAATAAATAATGAGTTCACTACAGTGCCTTGAATTGGTGTTTTGTTTTCTTTTGCTAACGGAGCTTATGAGTTTTCTGTTAAATTTTGTGTTGTGAAGTTTTCAAGTTTTGGGTAAAGCTTCGATGGACTATGGAATAAGGAGTGGCAAGAGCCTAAGCTTGAGGATGACCAAGTAACCCCAAGGTAATATTCAAGGACAACCAAGAGCCTAAGTTGGGGATGCCCCAGATGGCATCCCCTCTTTCGTCTTCGTTCATCGGTAACTTTACTTGGAGCTATATTTTTATTCACCACATGATATGTGTTTTGCTTGGAGCGTCATTTTATTTTATTTTGATTTACTTGCTGTTTGAATAAAATACCAAGATCTGAAATTCTTAAATGTTAGAGAGTCTTCACATAGTTGCATAATTATTCGACTACTCATTGATGTTCACTTATATCTTTTGGAGTAGTTTGTCATTTGATCTAGAGCTTCACTTATATCTTTCTAGAGCACGGTGGTGGTTTTATTTTATGGAAATAGATGAACTCTCATGCTTCACTTATATTATTTTGAGAGTCTTTAGAACAGCATGGTAATTTGCTTTGGTTATGAAACCTGTCCTAATATGATGGGCATCCAAGATGGGTATAATAAAAACTTTCATATAAAGTGCATTGAATACTATGAGAAGTTTGATATTTGTTGATTGTTTTGAGATATGAAGATGGTGATATTAGATTCATGCTAGTTTAGTAGTTGTGAATTTTAGAGATACTTGTGTTAAAGTTTGTGATTCCCGTAGCATGCACGTATGGTGAACCGTTATGTGATGAAGTCGGAGCATGATTTATTTATTGATTGTCTTCCTTATGAGTGGCGGTCGGGGACGAGCGATGGTCTTTTCCTACCAATATATCCCCCTAGGAGCATGCGTGTAGTACTTCGTTTCAATAACTAATAGATTTTTGCAATAAGTATGTGAGTTCTTTATGACTAATGTTGAGTCCATGGATTATATGCACTCTCACCCTTCCGCCATTGCTAGCCTCTCTAGTACCGCACAACTTTCGCCAGTACTATAAACCCACCATTTACCTTCCTCAAAATAGCCACCATACATACCTATTATGGCATTTCCATAGCCATTCCGAGATATATTGCCATGCAACTTTCCACCGTTCCATTTATTATGACACGCTCCATCATTGTCATATTGCTTTGCATAATCATGTAGTTGACATCGTACTTGTGGCAAAGCCACCTTTCATAATTCTTTCATACATGTCACTCATGAGTCATTGCAGATCCCGGTACACCGCCGGAGGCATTCATATAGAGTCATATTTGTTCTAAGTATCGAGTTGTAATTCTTGAGTTGTAAGTAAATAAAAGTGCGATGATCATCATTATTAGAGCATTGTCCCAGTGAGGAAAGGATGATGGAGACTATGATTCCCCCACAAGTCGGGATGAGACTCCAGACGAAAAATAAAAAGAAAAGAAAAAAGAGGCCATAAAAAAAGAGTAGGCCCAAAAAAACAAAAAAAATGAGAGAAAAAGAGAGAAGGGGCAATGCTACTATCCTTTTACCACACTTGTGCTTCAAAGTAGCACCATGATCTTCATTATAGAGAGTCTCCTATGTTGTCACTTTCATATACTAGTGGGAATCTTTCATTATAGAACTTGGCTTGTATATTCCAATGATGGGCTTCCTCAAATGCCCTAGGTCTTCGTGAGCAAGTGAGTTGGATGCACACCCACTTAGTTTCCTTTTGAGGTTTCATACACTTATAGCTCTAGTGCATCCGTTGCATGGCAATCCCTACTCACTCACATTGATATCTATTGATGGGCATCTCCATAGCCCGTTGATACGCCTAGTTGATGTGAGACTATCTTCTCCTTTTTGTCTTCTCCACAACCACCATTCTATTCCACCTATAGTGCTATGTCCATGGCTCACTCTCATGTATTGCATGAAGCTTGAAAAAGTTTGAGAACATCAAAAGTATGAAACAATTGCTTGGCTTGTCATCAGGGTTGTGCATGATTTAAATATTTTGTGTGATGAAGATAGAGCATAGCCAGACTATATGATTTTGTAGGGATAGCTTTCTTTGGCCATGTTATTTTGAGAAGACATGATTACTTTGTTAGTATGCTTGAAGTATTATTATTTTTATGTCAATATTAAACTTTTATCTTGAATCTTATGGATCTGAATATTCTTGCCACAAAAGAGAAGATTTCATTGATGAATATGTTAGGTAGCCTTCCACATCAAAAATTCTGTTTTTATCATTTACCTACTCGAGGACGAGCAGGAATTAAGCTTGGGGATGCTATTACGTCTCCAACGTATCTATAATTTTTTATTGTTCCATGCTATTATATTATCTGTTTTGGATGTTTATGGGCTTTATTATACACTTATATATTATTTTTGGGACTAACCTATTAACCGGAGGCCCAGTGCCAGTTTCTGTTTTTTCCTTGTTTCAGTGTTTCGAAGAAAAGGAATATCAAACGGAGTCCAAACAGAATGAACCTTCGAGAGAGTTATTTTTGGAATGAAAGCAATCCAGGAGACTTGGAGTAGACATCAGGGAAGCTTCGAGGAAGCCACGAGGCAGGGAGGCGCGCCCTACCCCCTGGGAGCGCCCCCACCCTCGTGGGCACCTCGTGGCTCCCCTGACCAACTTCTTTTGCCTATATATGTCAATATACCCTAAAATGCCGAGTGCCGCTGCCAGAAGCCTCCATAGCCACTGAAAACCAATCTAGACCCGTTCTGGCACCCTGCTGGAGGGGGGAATCCCTCTCTGGTGGTCATCTTCATCATCCCGGCGCTCTCCATGACGAGGAGGCAGAAGTTCACCCTCGGGGCTGAGGGTATGTACCAGTAGCTATGGGATTGATCTTTCTCTCGTGTTCTTGAGTCGGCACGATCTTGATGTATCGCGAGCTTTGCTATTATAGTTGGATCTTATGATGTTTCTCCCCCTCTACTCTCTTGTGATGAAGTGAGTTTTCCCTTTCAAGTTGTCTTATCGGATTGAGTCTTTAAGGATTTGAGAACACTTGATGTATGTCTTGCATGTGCTTATCTGTGGTGACAATGGGATATCACATGATCTACTTGATGTATGTTTTGGTGATCAACTTGCGGGTTCCGCTCGTGAACTTATGCATAGGGGTTGGCACACGTTTTCGTCTTGACTCTCCGGTAGAAACTTTGGGGCACTCTTTGAAGTTCTTTGTGTTGGTTGAATAGATGAATCTGAGATTGTGTGATGCATATCGTATAATCATACCCACAGATACTTGAGGTGACATTGGAGTATTGATACGTCTCCAATGTATCTATAATTTTTGATTGCTCCATGCTATATTATCTACTGTTTTGGACTATATTGGGCTTTATTTTCCACTTTTATATTATTTTTGGGACTAACCTATTAACTGGAGGCCCAGCCCAGAATTGCTGTTTTTTTTGCCTATTTCAGTGTTTCGGATAAACGGAATATCAAACGGAATAAAATCTTTGGGAACATGATTTTCTCACCGAACGTGATCCGGGAGACTTGGACCGTGCTCCAAGGAACAAAAGAGGCGGTCACGAGGGTGGTGGGCGCCCCCCTAAGGCGCGCCCCCTGCCTTGCGGGCCCCTTGTTGCTCCTCCGGCGTACTTCTTCCTCCTATATATACACACGTACCCCCAAACGATCAGAACAGGAGCCAAAAACCTAATTCCACCGCCGCAACTTTCTGTATCCACGAGATCCCATCTCGGGGCCTGTTTCGGAGCTCCGCCGGAAGAGGGCCGTCATCACGGAGGGCTTCTACATCATCATAGCCTCTCCGATGAAGTGTGAGTAGTTTACCTCAGACCTTCGGGTCCATAGTTAGTAGCTAGATGGTTTCTTCTCTCTCTTTGAATCTCAATACAAAGTTCTCGCCCTCTCTTGTGGAGATCTATTCGATGTAATCTTCTTTTTGCGGTGTGTTTGTTGAGACCGATGAATTGTGGGTTTATGATCAAGTCTATCTATGAATAATATTCGAATCTTCTCTAAATTCTTTTATGTATGGTTGGTTATCTTTGCAAGTCTCTTCGAATTATCCGTTTGGTTTGGCCAACTAGATTGGTAGTTCTTGCCATGGGAGAAGTGCTTAGCTTTGGGTTCGATCTTGCGGTGTCCTTACCCAGTGACAGAAGGGGTAGCAAGGCACGTATTGTATCATTGCCATCGAGGATAACAAGATGGGGTTTATTTCATATTGCATGAATTTATCTCTCTACATCATGTCATCTTGCTTAAGGTGTTACTCTGTTTTTAACTTAATACTCCAGATGCATGCTGGATAGCGGTCGATGAGTGGAGTAATAGTAGTAGATGCAGAATCGTTTCGATCTACTTGTCACGGACGTGATGCCTATATACATGATCATGCCTAGATATTCTCATAACTATGCTCAATTCTGTCAATTGCTCAACAGTAATTTGTTCACCCACCGTAGAATACTTATGCTCTTGAGATAAGCTACTAGTGAAACCTATGGCCCCCGGGTCTATTCTCATCATATCAATCTCCATTACTTTAATCTTGCTTTGCTTTTTTTACTTTGCCTTTACTTTTTACTTTGCATCTTTATACCAAAAATACCAAAAATATTATATCCATCAGATCTCACTCTCGTAAGTGATCGTGAAGGGCTTGACAACCCCTAATCGCGCTGGTTGCGAGTAGCTATCGCTTTGTGCAGGTACGAGGGACTTGAGTGTGGGCTCCTACTGGATTCATACCTTGGTTCTCAAAAACTGAGGGAAATACTTACGCTACTCTACTGCATCATCCCTTCCTCTTCGGGGAAAACCAACGCAAGCTAAAGACGTAGCAAGAAGGATTTCTGGCGCCGCTGCCGGGGAGTCTACACAAAAAGTCAACGTACCAAGTACCCATCACAATCCCTATCTCTCGCATTACATTATTTTCCATTTGCCTCTCGTTTTCCTCTCCCCCCAATTCACCCTTGTCGTTTTATTTGCCCGCTCTCTCCCTATCCTCCCTCTCTATTTGCCTCTTTTCGCCCGTTTGCTCTTGTTTGCTTATGTGCTAGTTTGTTTGCTTGTCGTCATGACTAGTCTCATATCTTCTCCGTTGTCTCCCGAGAGTGAAGTTCTAAATTTTAAACAAAGGGAGGGAGAAAATCTAAAAGATGCTTGGTATAGAATTTGCAATGCTCAAAATAGATCTACAAGGAAGCAATCTTCCTTAGTTCTTCTCCGCAATTTTTATGTAGGTGTTAATCCTTGGTATAGATATATCCTCGATACCATTGCCGGAGGGAATTTCTTGGGTAGCCATACTTTTGATTCTTATAATGCTATGCTAAATTTATTTGGCTCACCACCTCTTTTCGTTAATGGAACCACGTTAACTTTGGAGCATGTTATGCAAAGACTTGAAATTATCGAAAATAAAGTTGCTACTGTTGAATCAATTGAAAATCTAGATAAAAAGATCCACAATCAAATTACTCAATATGGATCTAAGGTAGGAATGACTTTGAAAAATATTAAGGAAAAAGAACCCATAGTTAATGAGAGAATGAACTTTCTACGAGAATTGATAAACTTGAGGGTATCATTACAAATTTGGGAACCGCTTTTTCTTCTGTAAAGAGTACTCCAAGTCCTCCTACTAAAATTTCCAAGCTTATGTACATTCCTAAAAATAAGGGTGAATCATCTAGTAAGGAAACTGCGGATCTTAAATCTATAAGTGTTCATCCCAATCTTTTTGCTATCATTAAGGAACCATTTATTACAAATGAATTTTTCGATCTTGTCCCTAAAAGTTTGATATTTAATAAAAAGAAAGAAATTCCTAAAGATGGTAGATGCCTAATTTAAGAATTGCCTACCAAAGATGGCAATACCTAGATCTATCCTTGCTTTTATGCCTAGCTATGGGCGTTAAACGATAGCGCTTGTTGGGAGGCAACCCAATTTTATTTTTTATTCCTTGCCTTTTGCTCCTGTTTAGTAATAAATAAATTATTTAGACTCTGTTTTGGTTGTGTTTTTTGTGTTTAATTAGTGTTTGTGCCAAGTAGAACCGTTGGGAAGACTTGGGGAAAGTCTTGTTGAACTTGCTGTAAAAAACAGAAACTTTAGCGCTCACGAGAACTGCTGTCATTTTTATTTGAAGAGTTCTATTTAGTTAATTATTTTTGAAGATGATTAATAGATAAATTCCTCACGTCCAGAAATTTATTTTAGAATTTTTTGGGGTTCCAGATCTTGTGCTAGCTACAGATTACTACAGACTGTTCTGTTTTTGACAGATTCTGTTTTTTCGTGTGTTGTTTGCTTATTTTGATGAATCTATGGCTAGTAAAATAGTTTATAATCCATAGAGAAGTTGGAATACAGTAGGTATAACACCAATACAAATAAATAATGAGTTCATTACAGTACCTTGAAGTGGTCTTTTGTTTTCTTTCGCTAATGGAGCTCACGAGTTTTCTATTTTGAGTTTTGTGTTGTGAAGTTTTCAATTTTTGGGTGAATTCTTTTGATGGATCATGGAACAAGGAGTGGCAAGAGCCTAAGATTGGGGATTCCCATGGCACCCCCAAGATAATCCAAGGACACCAAGAAGTCAAAGCTTGGGGATGCCCCGGAAGGCATCCCCTCTTTCGTCCACTTCCATCGGTAATTTACTTGGAGCTATATTTTTATTCACCAACATGATATGTGTTTTGCTTGGAGCGTCTTGTATTATTTGTGTCTTTGTGTCTTAGTATGCCACAATCATCCTTGCTGTACACACCTTTTGAGAGAGCCATACATGAATTAAAATTTGATAGAATACTCTATGTGCTTCACTTATATCTTTTGAGCTAAGTAGTTTTGCTCTGTGTGCTTCACTTATATCTTGAGCATTATAAGTTTGCTCTATGTGCTTCACTTAGATCTTTTAGAGCACGGTGGTGGATTTGTTTTAAAGAAACTATTGATCTCTCATGCTTCACTTAAATTATTTTGAGAGTCTCTTAACAGCATGGTAATTTGCTTAATAATAATATGCTTGGTATTCAAGATTTGTGAAACTTTCTTTTGAGCGTGTTGAATACTAAGAAAAGATTGAAGCATGATAATTGTTTTGAGATATGGAGGTGATAATATTAAAGTTATGCTAGTTGAGTAGTTGTGAATTTAAAGAATACTTGTGTTAAAGTTTGTGATTCCCGTAACATGCACGTATGGTGAACCGTTATGTGATGAATTCGGAGCATGATTTATTTATTGATTGTCTTCCTTATGAGTGGCGGTCGGGGACGAGCAATGGTCTTTTCCTACCAATCTATCCCCCTAGGAGCTTGCGGGTAATACTTTGCTTTGATAACTTCTAGATTTTTGCAATAAGTATATGAGTTCTTTCTAACTAATGTTGAGTCCATGGATTATACGCACTCTCACCCTTCCACCTTTGCTAGCCTCTCTAATACCGCGCACCTTTCGCCGGTATCATACACCTACCATATACCTTCCTCGAAACAACCACCATACCTACCTATTATGGCATTTCCATAGCCATTCTGAGATATATTGCCATGCAACTTTCCACCATTCCGTTCATGACACACTCCATCATTGTCATATTTCATATCCCGGTACACCGCCGGATGCATTCACATAGAGTC
The DNA here is from genome assembly GCF_056163025.1 of Triticum urartu. NCBI lineage: Eukaryota > Viridiplantae > Streptophyta > Magnoliopsida > Poales > Poaceae > Triticum > Triticum urartu. The sequence continues at coordinate 500,775,761 of NC_141874.1, read as the reverse complement.
ATATTTTGTTCTAAGTATCGAGTTGTAATTGTTGAGTTATAAGAAAAATAAAAGTGTGATGATCATCATTATTAGAGCATTGTCCCAGTGAGGAAAGAATGATGGAGACTATGATTCCCCCATAAGTTGGGATGAGACTCCGAACGAAAAATAAATAAAAAAGAGAGGCCAAAGAAGCCCAAATGAAAAGAGGCCATAAAATAAGAGAAAAGGCCCAAAAAAATAATGAGAGAAAAAGAGATAAGGGACAATGTTACTATCCTTTTACCACACTTGTGCTTCAAAGTAGCACCATGATCTTCATAGTAGAGAGTCTCTCATGTTATCACTTTCATATACTAGTGGGAATCTTTCATTATAAGAACTTGGCTTGTATATTCCAATGATGGGCTTCCTCAAAAATTTCCCTAGGTCTTCATGAGCAAGCAAGTTGGATGCACACCCACTTAGTTTCTTTTTGAGCTTTCATATACTTATAGCTCTAGTGCATCCATTGCATGGCAATCCCTACTCACTCACATTGATATCAATTGATGGGCATCTCCATAGCCCGTTGATATGCCTAGTTGATGTGAGACCATCTTCTCCTTTTTGTCTTATCCACAACCACCATTATATTCCACCTATAGTGCTATATCCATAGCTCATGCTCATGTATTGCGTGAAGATTGAAAAAGTTTTGAAAAATTTAGAGTATGAAACAATTGCTTGGCTTGTCATCGGGGTTGTGCATGATTTAAATACTTTGTGTGGTGAAGATGGAGCATAGCCAGACTATATGATTTTGTAGGGATAACTTTCTTTGGCCATGTTATTTTGAGAAGACATAATTGCTTTATTAGTATGCTTGAAGTATTATTATTTTTTATGTCAATATAAACTTTTGTCTTGAATCTTTCTAATCTGAATATTCATACCACAATTAAGAAGATTTGCATTGAAATTATGCCAAGTAGCACTCCGCATCAAAAATTCTCTTTTTATCATTTACTTACTCGAAGACCAGCAGGAATTAAGCTTGGGGATGCCTGATACGTCTCCAACGTATCTATAATTTTTGATTGCTCCATCCTATATTATCTACTGTTTTGGACTATATTGGGCTTTATTTTCCACTTTTATATTATTTTTGGGACTAACCTATTAACCGGAGGCCCAACCCAAAATTGCTGTTTTTTTTTGCCTATTTTAGTGTTTCAGATAAACGGAATATCAAAAGGAGTCCAAACGGAATAAAATCTTCGGGAATGTGATTTTCTCACCGAACGTGATCCAGGAGACTTGGACCCTGCTCCAAGGAATAAAAGAGGCGGTCATGAGGGTGGGGGCGCGCCCCCTGCCTCGTGGGCCCCTCGTTGCTCCTCCGGCGTACTTCTTCCTCCTATATATACACACGTACCCCCAAACGATCAGAACAGGTGCCAAAAACCTAATTCCACCGCCGCAACTTTCTATATCCACGAGATCCCATCTCGGGGCCTGTTCCGGAGCTCCGCCGGAAGAGGACCGTCATCACGGAGGGCTTCTACATCATCATAGCCTCTCCGATGAAGTGTGAGTAGTTTACCTCAGACCTTCGGGTCCATAGTTAGTAGCTAGATGGCTTCTTCTCTCTCTTTGAATCTCAATACAAAGTTCTCCCCATCTCTTGTGGAGATCTATTTGATGTAATCTTCTTTCTGCGGTGTGTTTGTTGAGACCGATGAATTGTGGGTTTATGATCAAGTCTATCTATGAATAATATTTGAATCTTCTTTGAGTTCTTTTATGTATGATTGGTTATCTTTGCAAGTCTCTTCGAATTATCCGTTTGGTTTGGCCAACTAGATTGGTAGTTCTTGCCATGGGAGAAGTGCTTAGCTTTGGGTTCAATCTTGCGGTGTCCTTACCCAGTGACAGAAGGGGCAGCAAGGCACATATTATATCGTTGCCATCGAGGATAACAAGATGGGTTTATTTCATATTGCATGAATTTATCTCTCTACATCATGTCATCTTGCTTAAGGCATTACTCTGTTTTTAACTTAATACTCTAGATGCATGCTGGATAGCGGTCGATGAGTGGAGTAATAGTAGTAGATGCGGGCAGGAGTCGGTCTACTTGTCACGGACGTGATGCCTATATACATGATCATGCCTAGATATTCTCATAACTATGCTCAATTCTGCCAATTGCTCAACTGTAATTTGTTCACCCACCGTAGAATACTTATGCTCTTGAGAGAAGCCACTAGTGAAACCTATGGCCCCCGGGTCTATTCTCATCATATCAATCTCCATTACTTTAATCTTTCTTTGCTTTTTTACTTTGCCTTTACTTTTTACTTTTCATCTTTATACCAAAAATACCAAAAAATATTATATCTATCAGATCTCACTCTCGTAAGTGACCGTGAAGGGCTTGACAACCCCTAATCGCGTTGGTTGCGAGTAGCTATCGCTTTGTGCAGGTATGAGGGACTTGAGCGTGGGCTCCTACTAGATTGATACCTTGGTTCTCAAAAACTGAGGGAAATACTTACGCCACTCTGCTGCATCATCCCTTCCTCTTCGGGGAAAACCAACACAAGCTCAAGACGTAGCAAGTATCTAGGTGACATTAGGGTTTTGGTTGATTTGTGTCTTAAGGTGTTATTCTAGTACGAACTCTATGATAGATCGAACGGAAAGACTAGCTTCGTGTTATTTTATTACAGACTCTTGAATAGATCGATCAGAAAGGATAACTTTGAGGTGGTTTCATACCCTACCATAATCTCTTCGTTTGTCCTCCGCTATTAGTGACTTTGGAGTGACTCTTTGTTGCATGTTGAGGGATAGTTATATGATCCAATTATGTTATTATTGTTGAGGGAACTTCCACTAGTGAAAGTATGAACCCTAGGCCTTGTTTCAACACATTGTTTGTGCTCACTTTTATCATTAGTTACCTTGCTGTTTTTATATTTTCAGATTACAAAAACCATTATCTACTATCCATATTGCACTTGTATCACTATCTCTTCGCCGAACTAGTGCACCTATACAATTTACCATTGTATTGGCTGTGTTGGGGACACAAGAGACTGTAACACCCCGGATGTAATTTACCTTATCTGTACTCCAACTCTTGCCGTTTCCGGCGCTAAGTTATTTTATTTCCTCGGTGTCGGGTTTTTGTCTCCGTGTGTTGTTGCTTTTGTCATGCATCACATATCATGTCATCATGAGCATTGCATTTGCATACGTGTTCGTCTCATGCATCCGAGCTTTTTCCCCGTTGTCCGTTTTGCATTCCAGCGCTCCTATCTCCCCCGGTGCCCCTTTATACCTCTTTTCATGTGTGGGGGTTAAACATTTCCGAATTGGACCGAGACTTGCCATGTGGCCTTGGTTTACTGCCGGTAGACCGCCTGTCAAGTTTGTGCCATTTAGACTTCGTTTGATACTCCAACGGTTAACCGAGGGACCGATAAGGCCTCGTGTGTGTTGCAGCCCAACTCCCTTCCAATTTGGCCCAAAACCCACCAAAACCCTCTCCATCATCTAGAGCATTCGATCACGATCGCGTGGCTGAAAACCGTGCTCAATTTGGAGCCTCCTAGCTCCTCCTACCTATAAAACTAGGTCTCCCCCGAAATTTTCGGGTCTTCCCTACCCTAAACCTATATCTTCTCCCTCTCGCCGCGCCGGACACGTCCGGTCCTGCCGGACACCACCGCGCCGCCGCCCCGCACCAGTGGCATCCTGCCACGTGGCGCGCCACCACCCGCGCCCGCTCCGGCCCGCTCGGCCTGGGGAGAGCCCTCGAAGCCCGCGCGTCGCCCGCCGCCGTCCGCCTCCTCGCCGGCGCATCGCCCGCCGCCCCGCGCTGCCTCGCTCCGGCCGCTGCCCGCCTCGCCGCCGCAGCAACTCCGGCCGGCCGTCGCGTGCCGCCCCTCGCCTACCTCGCCGCCGCGCCACCCCGTCCACTCCGGCGACGTCCTCCGCCGCCGCCCGGGGCCTCCTCGTCACCGGCGAGCACCCCGGCCACCTCTCCCTCTGACTACGGCGACGCCAGCTCTCTCCGGTGAACAGGGATCCGGCGAGCTCGGATCTGACCTCGGGGCCCGTGCAAACCCTAGATCTGGTTGACTTCTTCTCCCTCTCCCACATATTTTTTGCAAACTTTGGCATGTCATAACTCACTCATCGTAGATCTGATTTGTACATGTAGCATATCAAAATGTTCGTCTCGAGAAGTACATCATTTCATCTCATTGCATCATTTTCATTTGAGCTCATCTTGATGCCCGAAATGCTGTTGGAAGAGGGCTATGTGGTGAATTTGGCAGATCTGTTTCAGCAAATGGCATTTTGTCATTTTTGCCATGATTAATGTGTGCATGTTATGATCCTGAGCTCTACATGTGTTTTGTTATATGCCATTCCATCTTTACAGTGATGTATGCCATGTATTTTTTGATATTTGTGGTGACTAGCACAAGCTTGTTCTGTTTTTGTCGTTATGCCATATGTTCATGATGTTTCCTAGTGATCCGTTCCTCTTTTGAGGATGATCAGTAAGGGTGTTTTGTTAACATTGTGGTGCTCTATCCATCATGTCTTTGTTTGCAATTATGGATCAACCTAGCTTGAGTCAATCGAGCTTTACTTTTGCTATAAAATGATCCTGGCAGATTGTTGACATGTTTAGCGATTTTGCCGAGGATGTTGCTATTGATCCGTGCGTGCTATGATGATGTTCTTGCCATGTATAGCTTCTATGATATGTCTTCTTGATGGGTATATGTTTAGTTTGTCATGCCATGCTCTGTAGTGAGTGCATCGAGCTCATAAACATGCCTACTTGTTAACTGTTTTGCATGCTCCAGTTTTTCACTAAGTCTGAATCTGTTTATGTTTTTGCCATGTTCACATGCTTGCAATTGTATTTTCTGATCCCTTTTGGCTCAAGGTCACTAAGGGACTTTTGTTAAGTGATTTGAGTAGCTTCATGCCATGCCTTGCTTTTCCATTTTAAGTTCCTGCAGCATGTAGTTTTCATGCTCTAAAGATTGCTTCCTGCTAATAAATTCCAGACTTGTGTTAATTTCACTAAGTCTGAAACCTGTTATCATTTGCACTTTTGCCATGCTTGTTTGAACCTTGTAATGGATGATTTATCTATAGCTCAGTGTTCATCTTTTGTCAAGCATCATGAGTGGATCCCTGCCATGTATTTTTTTGCCATGTTTGAGTGCTGTAGCATATTTATATTGTTGCATTTAGTTGGTCACTAGCTGATTATCACAGACCGGTGCCATATTTGTTTTGCTTGCCATTTCCAAACCGTGCATCCGATTCCGGTGATCTTTATATCGATTTCAACCGAAATCACCTCACCTTTCCAGTGGCACTCTTGGATTTCCAAGTTGAGTCCAGGTTCAATCATACCTTGTCAAATCTTGCATATGCATCGCATCGCATCCCGCATATCATACCATGTTTGCATCATATTGCTTGAGCATTGCACGTGGTTGATTGTGTTCCATTTGCTTGTTGTTCTTGTTTGGGTAGAGCCGGGAGACGATTTCGTGAACGAGGAGCCCGTTGAGTTCGCTTACGAGGATCAAGTCAACTCTGAGAACTTTGCAGGCAAGATGACCATACCCTCGAAATCACTTCTATCTTTGCTTGCTAGATGCTCGCTCTTTTGCTATGCATATGCTATGATACCTACCACTTGCTTATCATGCCTCCCAAATTTCCATGTCAAACCTCTAACCCAACATGTCTTAGCAAACCGTTGTTTGGCTATGTTACCTCTTTGCTCAACACTCTTATAGCGTTGCTAGTTGCAGGCGAAGATTGGAGATCGTTCCTTGTTGGAACATTGTTTATTGTTGGGATATCACTATATTAACTCGTTATCTTAATGCACCCATATACTTGGTAAAGGGTGGAAGGCTCGGCCTTTTGCCTAGTGTTTTGTTCCACTCTTGCCGCCCTAGTTTCCGTCAAATCGGTGTTATGTTCTCGGATTTTTGCGTTCCTTACGCGGTTGGGTCATAATGGAACCCCTTGACAGTTCGCCTTGAATAACACTCTTCCAGCAATGCCCAACATTGGTTTTACCATTCGCCACCTAGCCTTTTTCCCTTGGGTTTCGCGGACTCAAGGGTCATCTTTATTTTAAACCCCCGGGCCAGTGCTTCTCTAAGTGTTGGTCCAACGGAGCGATGTCCGGGGCTACCAGGGGAAACTCTGGGCTGGCCTACCCGACGTCTGGCTCATCTGACTGTGCCCTGAGAATGAGATATGTGCAGCTCCTATCGGGATTTGTCGGCACATTCGGGCGGTGTTGCTGGTTTAGTTTTACCATTGTCGAGGATGTCTTGTAACCGGGATGCCGAGTCTGATCGGAATGTCTCGGGAGAAGGAATATCCTTCATTGACCGTGAGAGCTTGTGATGGGCTAAGTTGGGACTCCCCTGCAGGGATTTGAACTTTTGAAAGCCGTGCCCGCGGTTATGGGCGGATGGGAATTTGTCAATGTCCGGTTGTAGATAACATGAAACTTAACTTAATTAAAATGAATCAACCACGTGTGTAACCGTGATGGTCTCTTCTCGGCCGAGTCCGGGAAGTGAACACGGTGTTGGAGTTATGCTTGACGTAGGTTGTTTTAGGATCACTTCTTGATCATAGTTGTTCGACCGTGCTTTTGCCTTCTCTTCTCGCTCTCTTTTGCGAACAGGTTAGCCACCATATGTGCTAGTCGCTTGCTGCAGCTCCACATCATACCTTGCCTTACCTATAAGCTTAAATAGTCTTGATCGCGAGGGTGTGAGATTGCTCATCCCCGTGACTCACAGTTTACTTCCAAAACCAGATGCAGGGACCGATGATACCGCTCCAGACGATGCGCTTGAGCTCAAGTGGGAGTTCGATGAAGACTCTCGTCGTTACTATGTGTCTTTCCCAGATGATCAGTAGTGGTGCCCAGTTGGGGCGATCGGGGACTTTGTCGGATGTGGGGGTTGATCTTTATTTTGGTACCGTAGTCGTACCATGAGTGTATTGGATGATTGTATTGTTATTCATGTATTTGTGTGACGTGGCGAGTGTAAGCCAACTATGTACCTTTTCCCCTTTTATCTATTTATATGGGTTGTTGTGAAGATTACCTTACTTGCGACATTGCTTTCAATGCGGTTATGCCTCTAAGTCGTGCTTCGACACGTAGGAGATATAGCCGCATCGAGGGCGTTAAAAGTTGGTATCAGAGCCTTCCTCGACCTTAGGAGCCCCCTGCTTGACCGAATTGTTGGCGTTGTTGAGTCTAGAAAAATGTTTTGAGTCATTTAGGAATTATATATCGGAGAGTTAGGAATTCTTTTTACTCCCCAGTCCCTTCATCGCTCTGTTAAGGCATCCTGACATAGAGTTTTGACTCTTCTCTTCTCAAATTTCACTAAAAAAAATTTAGGATCACGCGGGTATCTTGGAATCGTTCCGATCGATTTGTGACGAGAACATTGTTCTTGGTGCCTCCTGTCATTTAGGGGTTGTGGCAGTGTCCCGGGGAGTTGAGCTCCGAGGTGTTGTCATCACAATTTTATCGTTGAGATTCTGGAATACCTGAGTTTCGCCGACATCGAAAATCTCTTTTATGCAGTTGTTGGTGAGATAACCTCGACGCCACCCAGTACTGGGGCGGGAGTTCGGGAGTATTGCCATAACTCGTATAACGAATGCTTTTCGAAGGTTGAGGTAAATGATTGCCGAAGGTTTCTCGGTTATGTGTTGAAGGATGGATACAGCCAGATGTAGGATTTGCTAGATTTGGGTGAGATATTATGCTTCCCCTGTATCCCCAACACCTGATTGCATAACCGGAAAGGTTCGGGAGTTTCATAGGTGGGAATTCTTGTAGCTCTAGTTCTTCTTCCGTGGATATTTGGTTGGGATTGGGTAATCCTCACCAAGTATTCGTTCTTGTTCCGTATCTTTTTGTTTTTCTTCTACCTCAATTCTAAGTGGCTTCTCAATTTATGGATATGTGACCATTTCGATTGGAATGCATTCGTTCATTTGGTTCGGATGTGAAGACTTTATGTTGCAATTTCAACCCATTTGATTCAGCTTCAATATTTGTCTGTCAATGTGCTAATGGATGTCAACCTCTCCAGGATAGCTCCTCCAACCCGCACGACTCCGAATCCTGATCCGCCACCACCACCTCCACCTCCGGAGGCATGGCAAGCTGTGATGGCCGCTACCAATGCAAACACGTAGCTGATCATGCAACTTCTTCAAGAGCGCAACCAAGGGAACCAGGGCCAGGGCAACAATCAGAATCAGTTTGCTACACTCAACCAGTTCCTCGCTAATCAGCCAAAGACCTTCAGCAATTGTGTTGAGGCAACAGACGCTGATGATTGGCTCGTGGACATATGCAAGCATTTTGAGTGCAGTAACGTCAGGCATGAGGACTTTGTCAAGTTCGCTTCGTTCCAACTCAAAGACCAAGCTGCAGAATGGTTTCAGTAGTACAAAGATTCCAGAGGAGGCCATGTGATTACCTGGGATGAATTCCGTCAAGACTTCAAAGCTCATCATATTCCTCAGAGTGTGGTTGAAAGCAAGCGTGAGGAATTCCGCAACCTGAAGCAAGGCACATGTCTGTTTACCAGTACAACAAAATGTTTTAGAAGCTCGCCCGTTTTGCTAAGCAAGACGTCCCTGACGAGAAGAGCATGATTTACCAGTTCAGGGGTGGTCTCAGAGAAGAATCCAGCTAGCTCTCGTCCTCTTTGAGACCAAGAGGTACGATGAGTTCTACAATATGGCAATGAAGCAAGAGACTGCTCAACTGAAGTGCGATGCTTCCAAGAAGCGAGTCAGAGATGCAACTCCTTCTTCCTCAACTCAAGTGGCTAAGCAGCAAAAGTATTGGCTTTCTCCTCCTCCGTTCCGTCAGCCTTATCAGCAGAAGAGCAAAGGTGGCAGTGGATCTTCCCACCCACCCAACCCTAGCTTTCAGAACAAGACTTCGTCTCAAGCTCCAAGATCAAGTGCTCCGTATCACCGTCCGCTCTGGGAGGTCACGTGCAACAAGTGCCAACAGAAGGGTCACTATGCCAACAAATGCTTCAATCAGAGGCGTCTCCCTCCTCCTCCTCCTGTGAGATCGACAAGTACAACTGTGGTCAAGCATAACCCCAAGTCTGCAAAGGTCAACTTGACGAATGCAGCTCAGGCAGAGGACTCATCAGATGTCATCATGGGTAACCTTCCTGTTAACGATATTCTTGTAAAAGTTCTTTTTGACACTGGTGCATCGCATTGTTTCATCTCGGGACCATTTGTTCCTAAGCATGAGTTGCCTTTACAAGATTTACCTAGGCAGTTATTAGTTGTTTCTCCGGGTAAATTCATGAACACAAGCGCTATAGCCCCGGATGTTACTATCACGTTGGGCGACTACAAGTTTCTATCCTCTCAAATGGTCCTTGGTAACTAGGATATTGATCTTATTCTTGGTATGGATTGGCTTTCTAAGCACAAAGCTCAGCTTGATTGTGCTGCCAGGCAGATTCAATTGACTCATTCGTCTGAGGATGTAATTGTCTTTGCCGCAAGGGATGATATCATTCGTCTGTTTTCTCTCAATGAGAAGGATGAGATGGAGGCCATCTCGCAAATTCCAGTCGTTTGTGAATATCAAGACGTCTTTCCAGAAGAGCTTCCAGGAATGCCTCCGCACCGGCAAGTTGAATTTTTCATCGATCTTGAGCCTGGTACGGAACCTGTTTGCAAACGTCCTTACAAGCTGGGACCTAAAGAGTTGAAGGAGCTGAAGAAACAAATCGATGAACAAGAGCGAATGGGTCTCATCCGACCTAGTTCTTCTCCGTGGGGTTGTGGAGTTCTTTTTTGAAGAAGAAGGATGGAACGTACCGACTTTGTGTTGACTACGGTCCATTGAACAAGAAGACTATAAAGAACAAGTACCCACTTCCCAACATCAATGAGCTATTTGAACAACTCAAAGGTGCTCAAGTATTCTCCAAGCTTGATCTCCGTATGGGCTATCACCAGATTCGAATTCGTGAGCAAGATATCCCCAAGACGACTTTCAGAACAAGCTATGGTTCATATAAATACACTGTCATGTCTTTTGGCCTCATCAACGCTCCGCCGACTTTCTCTCGCATGATGAACTTCATCTTCAACCACTACACAAATGACTTCGTCTTGTTCTACCTCGATGACATTTTGGTCTTTTCCAAGAACAAGGAATATCATGCCAAGCACTTGCGTTTGGTGCTCGATAAGCTCAGAGAACATCAGTTCTACGCCAAGTTTTCAAAGTGCGAGTTTTGGCTCGATGAGGTTCTCTATCTTGGGCATATCATCTCTGCCAAGGGCATAGCGGTGAATCCTAAGAAGGTGTCTGCAATTGCGATCTGGGAACCACCTCAGAACGTGAAGCAACTCCGTAGCTTCCTTGGTCTCGCAAGCTATTGTCGAAGGTTCGTTGAGAACTTTTCAAAGATCGCAAAGCCTCTTTCAAACCTTCTCCAGAAGCACGTGAAGTACGTTTGGTCTCCTGAATGTGACATCGCTTTCAACACCCTGAAAGAGAAATTAGTCACTGCTCCAGTTCTGACTCCTCCTGATGAATCCAAACCGTTCGAGGTCTTCTGTGATGCCTCTCTTCAAGGTCTTGGTGCAGTGTTGATGCAAGAGAAGAAAGTTGTGGCCTATACTTCTCGCCAGTTGAAGCCCAATGAAAAGAACTTCCCCACTCATGACCTCGAGTTGGCGGCAGTTGTGCATGCTCTTTTGACTTGGAGACATCTCTTACTGGGAAGAAAAGTGGACATCTTCACTGACCACAAGAGTCTCAAGTACATCTTCACTCAGCCTAATCCCAACCTCAGGCAGACTCATTGGGTCGAGATGATTCAAGAGTATAATCCGAGTATCGAATATACTCCAGGCAAGGCCAATGTAATTGCTGACGCATTGAGCAGGAAGGCTTACTGCAACAGTTTGATTCTCAAGCCTTACCAACCCGAGTTTTGTGAAGCTTTCCGCAAACTCAATCTGCAAGTTGTTCCTCAAGGTTTCCTCGCCAACCTTCAAGTCTCTCCTACTTTGGAAGATCAGATTCTCGAGGCTCAACTTCTTGATGCTATGGTGAAGAAGGTGAAGATTGGGATTGCCAAGAGTCAATCCAAGTACAAATGCTATCGCCTTGATGACAAGGATACTCTCTTCTTCAAGGATCGCATTGTTGTGCCTAAAGGCGACCTTCGTAAAGTCATTATGAACAAGGCTCACAATTCACTCCTCTCTATCCACCCTGGAAGTACAAAGATGTACCAGGACCTCAAGCAGGCGTATTGGTGGACTCGTATGAAGCGCGAGATTGCTTAGTTCGTGAATGAATGTGATGTCTGCAGAAGAGTGAAGGCAGAACACCAACGACCAGCTGGTCTCCTCCAACCTCTTGCCATTCCAGAATGGAAGTTTGACCACATTGAGATGGACTTCGTGACTGGGTTTCCAAAGTCCAAGCGTGGCAATGATGCTGTATTTGTTGTCATCGACAAAGTCACTAAAGTGGCTCACTTTCTGCCTATCAAAGAGTCTACCACAGCAGCTCAATTGGCAGAGCTTTATACTTCTCGGATTGTCTCTCTACACAGCATTCCACAGTTGATTTCTTCAGATCGTGGCAGCATCTTCACCTTGAAGTTTTGGGATTCTTTTCAGAAGGCCATGGGCACCAACATTCGTTTCAGCACAGCTTTTCATCCTCAAACTAGCGGCCAAGTCGAGCGTGTCAATCAGATCCTTGAAGATATTCTCAGAGCTTGCGTTATCTCTTTTGGTATGAAGTGGGAAGATTATCTTCCATATGCCGAGTTCTCCTACAACAACAGCTCCCAAGCGAGTTCGGGCAAGGCCCCATTTGAAATTCTCTATGGCAGGAAGTGCCGTACTCCTCTTAACAGGTCACAGACAGGTGAACGTCAACTTCTTGGAAATGACTTGATCACGGAGGTAGAAGAGATGTGCAAAGTCATTCGTGATAACCTCAAAGCAGCGCAATCGCGCCAGAAGAGCTACTATGATAGTAAGCATCGTGATTTGGCTTTCGAGATCAGAGAACATGTTTACCTCCGCGTCTCTCCAATGAAAGGTACTCGTCGCTTCGGTATCAAAGGGAAGCTTGCCCCTAGATATGTGGGCCCTTTCAAGATCGTCAGAAAGAGAGGCGATCTCGCCTATCAACACGAGCTTCCCTCCAACTTTGCAAATGTGCACGGCGTGTTCCATGTCTCTCAGCTCCGCAAGTGCTTCAAGACCCCTGACCGCACCGTCAACTTTGAAGACATTGATCTCCAAGAAGACCTTTCTTATCATGAGCACCCAGTTGCTATTCTCGAAGAAACTGAGCGCAAGACTCGCAACAAGTCAATCAAATTCCTCAAAGTCAAGTGGTCACACCATTCCGACCGTGAAGCCACCTGGGAACGCGAGGATCACCTCCGTTCTGAGTACCCGACATTTTTCCAGTCCTAGATCTCGGGACGAGATCCTTTCATAGTGGTGGAGTGTTGTAACACCCCGGATGTAATTTACCTTATCTGTACTCCAACTCTTGCCGTTTCCGGCGCTAAGTTATTTTATTTCCTCGGTGTCGGGTTTTTGTCTCCGTGTGTTGTTGCTTTTGTCATGCATCTCATATCATGTCATCATGTGCATTGCATTTGCATACGTGTTTGTCTCATGCATCCGAGCTTTTTCCCCATTGTCCGTTTTGCATTCCGGTGCTCCTATCTCCTCCGGTGCCCCTTTATACCTCTTTTCATGTGTGGGGGTTAAACATTTCTGGATTGGACCGAGACTTGCTATGCGGCCTTGGTTTACTGCCGGTAGCCGCCTGTCAAGTTTCGTGCCATTTGGACTACGTTTGATACTCCAACGGTTAACCGAGGGACCGATAAGGCCTCGTGTGTGTTGCAGCCCAACACCCTTCCAATTTGGCCCAAAACCCACCTAAACCCTCTCCATCATCTAGAGCATTCGATCACCACCGCGTGGCTGAAAACCATGCTCAATTTGGAGCCTCCTAGCTCCTCCTACCTATAAAACTAGGTCTCCCCCGAAATTTTCGGGTCTTCCCTACCCTAAACCTAGATCCTCTCCCTCTCGCCGCGCCGGACACGTCCGGTCCGGCCGGACACCACCGCGCCGCCGCCCCACACCAGTGGCATCCCGCCACGTGGTGCGCCGCCACCCGCGCCCGCTCCGGCCCGCTCGGCCCGAGGAGAGCCCCCGAAGCCCGCGCGTCGCCCGCCGCCGCCTCCACGGGCCCGCCGCCGTTCGCCTCCTCGCCGGCGCATCGCCCGCCGCCCCGCGCCGCCTCGCTCCGGCCGCCGCCCGCCTCGCCGTCGCAGCAACTCCGGCCGGCCGTCGTGCGCCACCCCTCGCCTACCTCACCGCCGCGCCGCCCCGTCCACTCCGGCGCCGTCCTCCTCCGCCGCCTGGGTCCTCCTCGTCGCCGGCGAGCACCCCGGCCACCTCTCCCTCCGACTCCGGTGACGCCAGCTCTCTCCGGCGAACAGGGATCCGGCGAGCTCGGATCTGACCTCGGGACGCGTGCAAACCCTAGATCCGGTTGACTTCTTCTCCCTCTCCCACATATTTTTTGCAAACTTTGGCATGTCATAACTCTCTCATCGTAGATCTGATTTGTACATGTAGCATATCAAAATGTTCGTCTCGACGAGTACATCATTTCATCTCATTGCATCATTTTCATTTGAGCTCATCTTGATGCCCGAAATGCTGTTAGAAGAGGGCTATGTGGTGAATTTGGCAGATCTGTTTCAGCAAATGGCATTTTGTCATTTTTGCCATGATTAATGTGTGCATGTTATGATCCTGAGCTCTACATGTGTTCTGTTATATGCCATTCCATCTTTACATTGGTGTATGCCATGTATTTTTTTATATTTGTGGTGACTAGCACAAGCTTGCAAAGTAGCGTAATCGGTAATGCTGATTTCAGGGACTTAGAATTTCACTACGTCCTTGTTCTGTTTTTGTCGTTATGCCATATGTTCATGATGTTTCCTAGTGATCCGTGCCTCTTTTGAGGATGATCAGTAAGGGTGTTTTGTTAACATTGTGGTGCTCTATCCAGCCATGTCTTTGTTTGCAATTATGGAGCACCCTAGCTTGAGTCAATCGAGCTCTACTTTTGCTATAAAATGATCCTGGCAGATTGTTGACATGTTTAGCGATTTTGCCGAGGATATTGCTATTGATCCGTGCGTGCTATGATGATGTTCTTGCCATGTATAGCTTCTATGATATGTCTTCTTGATGGGTATATGCTTAGTTTGTCATGCCATGCTCTGTAGTGAGTGCATCGAGCTCGTAAACATGCCTACTTGTTAACTGTTTTGCATGCTCCAGTTTTTCACTAAGTCTGAATCTGTTTATGTTTTTGCCATGTTCACATGCTTGCAATTGTATTTTCTGATCCCTTTTGGCTCAAGGTCACTAAGGGACTTTTGTTAAGTGCTTTGAGTAGCTTCATGCCATGCCTTGCTTTGCCATGTTAAGTTCCTGCAGCATGTAGTTTTCATGCTCTAAAGATTGCTTCCTGCTGATAAATTCCAGACTTGTGTTAATTTCACTAAGTGTGAAACCTGTTATCATTTGCACTTTTGCCATGCTTGTTTGAACCTGGTAATGGATGATTTAGCCGTAGCTCAGTGTTCATCTTTTTTCAAGCATCATGAGCGGATCCCTGCCATTTATTTTGTTGCCATGTTTGAGTGCTGTAGCATATTTATATTGTTGCATTTAGTTGGTCACTAGCTGATTATCGCAGACCGGTGCCATATTTGTTTTGCTTGCCATTTCCAAACCGTGCATCTGATTCCGGTGATCTTTATATCGATTTCAACCGAAATCACCTCACCTTTCTAGTGGCACTCTTGGATTTCCAAGTTGAGGCCAGGTTCAATCATACCTTGTCAAATCTTGCATATGCATCGCATATCGCATCCCGCATATCATACCATGTTTGCATCATATTGGTTGAGCATTGCCCGTGGTTGATTGTGTTCCGTTTGCTTGTTGTTCTTGTTTGGGTAGAGCCAGGAGACGATTTCGTGAACGAGGAGCCCATTGAGTTCGCTTACGAGGATCAAGTCAACTCTGAGAACTTTGCAGGCAAGATGACCATACCCTCGAAATCACTTCTATCTTTGCTTGCTAGATGATCGCTCTTTTGCTATGCCTATGCTACGATACATACCACTTGCTTATCATGCCTCCCAAATTTCCATGTCAAACCTCTAACCCAACATGTCTTAGCAAACCGTTGTTTGGCTATGTTACCGCTTTGCTCAGCCCCTCTTATAGCGTGGCTAGTTGCAGGCGAAGATTGGAGATCGTTCCTTGTTGGAACATTGTTTATTGTTGGGATATCACTATATTAACTCGTTATCTTAATGCACCTATATACTTGGTAAAGGGTGGAAGGCTCGGCCTTTTGCCTAGTGTTTTGTTCCACTCTTGCCGCCCTAGTTTCCGTCATATCGGTGTTATGTTCTCGGATTTTTGCGTTCCTTACGCGGTTGGGTCATAATGGAACCCCTTGACAGTTCGCCTTGAATAAAACTCTTCCAGCAATGCCCAACATTGGTTTTACCATTCGCCACCTAGCCTTTTTCCCTTGGGTTTCGCGGACTCAAGGGTCATCTTTATTTTAAACCCCGCGGGCCAGTGCTTCTCTAAGTGTTGGTCCAACGGAGCGATGTCCGGGGCTACCAGGGGCAACTCTGGGCTGGCCTACCCGACGTCTGGCTCATCTGAGTGTGCCCTGAGAACGAGATATGTGCAGCTCCTATTGGGATTTGTCTACACATTCGGGCGGTGTTGCTGGTTTAGTTTTACCATTGTCGAGGATGTCTTGTAACCGGGATGCCGAGTCTGATCGGAATGTCTCGCGAGAAGGAATATCCTTCATTGACCATGAGAGCTTGTGATGGGCTAAGTTGGGACTCCCCTGCAGGGATTTGAACTTTCGAAAGCCGTGCCCGCGGTTATGGGCAGATGGGAATTTGTTAATGTCCGCTTGTAGATAACATGAAACTTAACTTAATTAAAATGAATCAACCGCGTGTGTAACCGTGATGGTCTCTTCTCGGCGGAGTCCGGGAAGTGAACACGATGTTGGAGTTATGCTTGACGTTGGTTGTTTTAGGATCACTTCTTGATCATAGTTGTTCGACCGTGCTTTTGCCTTCTATTCTTGCTCTCTTTTGCGAGCAGGTTAGCCACCATATATGCTAGTCGCTTGCTGCAGCTCCACATCATACCTTGCCTTACCTATAAGCTTAAATAGTCTTGATCGCGAGGGTGTGAGATTGTTGAGTCCCCGTGACTCATAGTTTACTTCCAAAACCAGATGCAGGGACCGATGATACCGCTCCAGACGATGCGCTTGAGCTCAAGTGGGAGTTCGATGAAGACTCTCGTCATTACTATGTGTCTTTCCCAGATGATCAGTAGTGGTGCCCAGTTGGGGCGATCGGGGACTTTGTCGGATGTGGGGGTTGATCTTTATTTTGGTACCGTAGTCGGACCATGAGTGTATTGGATGATTGTATTGTTATTCATGTATTTGCGTGACGTGGCGAGTGTAAGCCAACTATGTACCTTTTCCCCTTTTATCTATTTATATGGGTTGTTGTGAAGATTACCTTACTTGCGACATTGCTTTCAATGCGGTTATGCCTCTAAGTCGTGCTTCGACACGTAGGAGATATAGCCGCATCGAGGGCGTTACAGAGACTCTTTGTTATTTGGTTGCAGGGTTGTTTGAGAGAGACCATTTTCATCCTATGCCTCTCACGGATTTATAAACCTTAGGTCATCCACTTGAAGGAAATTTTCTACTGTCCTACAAACCTCTGCACTTGGAGGCCCAACAACGTCTACAAGAAGGTTGTGTAGTAGACATCAAGCTCTTTTCTGGCGCCGTTGCCGGGGAGGTTAGCGCTTGAAGGTATATCTTTAGATCTTGCAATCAAATCTTTTTGTTTCTTGTTTAGCACTAGTTTAGTTTATAAAAGAAAACTACAAAAAAAATGGAATTGAGTTTGCCTCATACGCTTCATCTTTTTAATATCTTTCGTGAGAATGATGGAAAGGAAAATTGTGCTCAAATGCTAGAAGAAGAAGTCTATAAAATGTTTGGCACTAAATCTTTGAATGATGAGCATGATTGCAATGTTGTTAGTATGAACTCCTTGAATATCCATAGTACTAATGATGATTGCACTAGTCATGATGAAAATGTTTCTTATAAGCATGTTAACTTTTGTGGAATATAAAGAGCCTGCAAGTACACACCAATTAGGGAAAATAGATTTTGCAAGAGGCATAAGTATTTGGAAACTAAATGGTTGCAAGAGAGGCTAAATGTTTGTGCTGAAATTTAAAATTTCTTCACCATACTTGTGAACTTTGCAATGAACATGGTCATTTAAATCTCCGATGCAAATTGTTCCATGATCGTATCGTGTCCAAAAATTGTGATGATTTGATTTCCCTTACACATCATAATGAACTTAGTTTGCTTTTGCATTATGAAGAAATGAAATGTATAACTAAGCATATTCCAGAATATAACCTTGAGAAATTCCTCGATATTGATCTAGAAGAAAATTTTATGTAATAGTAGTAGATGCAGGCAGGAGTCGGTCTACTTGTCTCGGACGTGATGCCTATATACATGATCATACCTAGATATTCTCATAACTATGCTCAATTCTGTCAATTGCTCAATAGTAATTTGTTCACCCACCGTAGAATACTTATGTTCTCGAGAGAAGCCACTAGTGAAACCTATGGCCCTCGGGTCTATCTTTATCATATTAATCTCCTACTACTTTGTTATTTCCTTTGCTATTTACTATGCCTTTATTTTACTTTGCATCTTTATCATAAAAATACCAAAAATATTATCTTATCATATCTATCAGATCTCACTCTCGTAAGTGGCCTTATAGGGATTGACAACCCCTATTTGCGTTGGTTGCGAGGATTTATTCGTTTTGTGCAGGTACGAGGAACTCGCGGGTAGCCTCCTACTGGATTGATACCTTGATTCTCAAAAACTGAGGGAAATACTTACGCTACTTTGCTGCATCATCCCTTCCTCTTCGGGGAAAACCAACGCAGTGCTCAAGAGGTAGCAAGAAGGATTTCTCGCGCCGTTGCCGAGGAGGTCTACGCAAAAGTCAACATACCAAGTACCCATCACAAACCCTTATCTCCCGCATTACATTATTTGTCATTTGCCTCTCATTTTCCTTTCCCCCACTTCACCCTTGCCATTTTATTCGCCCTCTCTCTCTATCCTCCCTCTCTTTCCCTATTTGCCTCCTTTTGCCTGCTTGCTTTTTGTTTGCTTGTGTGTTAGTTTGCTTGCTTGTCACGATGGCTCAAGATAATATTAAATTGTGTGACTTCACCAATACCAACAACAATGATTTTATTAGCACTCCAATTTCTCCTCTTAACGATGCTGAATCTTGTGAAATTAATGCTGCTTTGCTGAATCTTGTCATGAAAGATCCGTTTTCCGGCCTTCCTAGTGAAGATGGCGCTACCCATCTAAATAGCTTCGTTGATTTGTGTGACATGCAAAAGAAGAAAGATGTGGATAATGATATTGTTAAATTGAAGCTATTTCCTTTTTCGCTTAGAAATCATGCTAAAGCTTGGTTTTCGTCTTTGCCTAAAAATAGTATTGATTCATGGAACAAGTGCGAAGGTGCTTTTATCTCTAAGTATTTTCCTCCCGCTAAGATCAGCTCTCTTAGAAACGATATTATGAATTTTAAGCAACTTGATCATGAATATGTTGCACAAGCTTGGGAGAGAATGAAATTAATGATACGTAATTGCCCTACTCATGGTTTAAATTTGTGGATGATTGTTCAGAATTTTTATGCCAGATTGAATTTTGCTTCTAGAAATCTTTTAGATTCGGCCGCGGGAGGCACTTTTATGGAGATCACTTTAGGAGAAGCTACTAAACTCCTAGATAATATTATGGTTAATTATTGTCAATGGCACACTGAAAGATCTACTAATAAAAAGGTGAATGCGATAGAAGAAATTAATGTTTTGAGTGGAAAGATGGATGAACTTATGAAATTATTTGCTAATAAGAGTGTTTCTTATGATCCTAATGATATGCCCTTGTCTACTTTAATTGAGAATAATAATGAATCTATGGATGTGAATTTTGTTGGTAGGAACAATTTTGGTAACAACGCGTATAGAGGAAATTTTAATCCTAGGCCTTATCCTAGTAATCCCTCTAATGATTATGGTAATTCCTACAACAATTCTTATGGAAATTATAATACGATGCCCTCTGATTTTGAATCGAATATTAAAGATTTTATTACTTCGCAAAAGAATTTTAATGCTATGATTGAAGAAAAATTGCTTAAGATTGATGATTTGGCTAGGAATGTTGATAGAATTGCTCTTGATGTTGATTCTTTGAAACTTAAATCTATTCCACCTAAGCATGATATCAATGAGTCTCTCAAAGCCATGATAATTTCCATTGATGAGTGCAAAGAAAGAACCGCTAGGATGCGTGCTAAGAAAGATGCCTTTATAAGAGTGTGTTCTTCTAGTTCCTATGAAAATAAAGATGAAGATCTAAAAGTTATTGATGTGTACCATATTAAATCTTTGTTTTGCAATATGAATCTTGATAATGATGGGACTGAATATGATCCACCTTTACCTAGAAGGCGTTCCAAGAATTTGGAATTTGTTGATCTTGATGCTAAATTTGATAAAAGTGGGATTGAAGAAATTAAAACCCTAGATGTTGCTAAACCATTATTATGGATTTCAAGGAATTTAACTATGAAAATTTCTCTTTGATTGATTGTATTTCCTTGTTGCAATCCATGCTAAATTCTCCTCACGCTTATAGTCAAAATAAAGCGTTTACTAAACATATCGTTGATGCCTTGATACAATCTTATGAAGAAAAACTTGAATCGAAAGTTTCTATCCCTAGAAAAATTTATGATGAGTGGGAACCAACTATTAAAATTAAAATTAAAGATCATGAATGCTATGCTTTATGTGATTTGGGTGCTAGTGTTTCCACGATTCCAAAGACTTTGTGTGATTTGTTAGGTTTCCGTGATTTTGATGATTGCTCTCTAAACTTGCACCTTGCGGATTCCACTATTAAGAAACCTATGGGAAGAATTAATGATGTTCTTATTGTTGCAAATATGAATTATGTGCCCGTATATATTATTGTTCTTGACATAGATTGCAATCCTTCATGTCCTATTATTCTTGGTAGACCTTTCCTTAGAACGATTGGTGCAATTATTGATATGAAGGAAGGAAATATTAGATTCCAATTTCCATTAAGGAAAGGCATGGAACACTTTCCTAGAAAGAAAATTAAATTACCTTATGAATCTATTATGAGAGCCACTTATGGATTGCCTACCAAAGATGGCAATACCTAGATCTATTCTTGCTTGTTATGCCTAGCTAGGGGCGTTAAACGATAGCGCTTGTTGGGAGGCAACCCAATTTTATTTTTATTCCTTTCTTTTTGCTCCTGTTTAGTAATAAATAATTTATCTAGCCTCTGTTTTGGTTGTGTTTTTGTGTTTAATTAGTGTTTGTTCCAAGTAGAACCGTTGGGAAGACTTGGGGAAAGTCTTGTTGAACTTGCTGTAAAAAACAGAAACTTTAGCGCTCACGAGAACTGCTGTCATTTTTATTTGGAGAGAGATATTTAATTAATTCTTTTTGCAGATGATTAATAGGTAAATTCCCCACGTCCAGAATTTTATTTTAGAATTTTGGGGGTTCCAGATCTTGCGCTAGCTACAGATTACTACAGACTGTTCTGTTTTTGACAGATTCTGTTTTTCGTGTGTTGTTTGCTTATTTTGATGAATCTATGGCTAGTAAAATAGTTTATAAACCATAGAGAAGTTGGAATACAGTAACTATAACACAAATATAAATAAATAATGAGTTCATTACAGTACCTTGAAGTGGTCTTTTATTTTCTTTCGCTAACGGAGCTCACGAGATTTTCTACTTTAAGTTTTGTGTTGTGAAGTTTTCAAGTTTTGGGTAAAGATTTGATGGATTATGGAACAACGAGTGGCAAGAGCCTAAGCTTGGGGATGGCCATGGCACCCCCAAGATAATCTAAGGACACCTAAAAGCCAAAGCTTGGGGATGCCCCGGAAGGCATCCCCTCTTTCGTCTACTTCTATCGGTAACTTTACTTGGAGCTATATTTTTATTCGCCACATGATATGTGTTTTCCTTGGAGCGTCTTGTATTATTTGAGTCTTTGCTTGTTAGTTTACCACCATAATCCTTGCTGTACACACCTTTCGAGAGATCCATACATGATTTGGAATTTGTAAGAATACTCTATGTGCTTCGCTTATATCTTTTGAGTTATATAATTTTGCTCTAGCACTTCACTTATATCTTTTAGAGCACGGTGGTGGATTTGTTTTATAGGAACTATTGATCTCTCATGCTTCACTTAGATTATTTTGAGAATATTAATAACATGGTAATTTTCTTAAAATCCTAATATGCTTGGTATAAAAGATTAATAATAAAACTTTCCTATGAGTGTGTTGAATACTATGATAAGTTTGATACTTGATAATTGTTTTGAGATATAAAGATGGTGATATTAAAGTTGTGCTAGTTGAGTAGTTGTGAATTTGAGAAATACTTGTGTTGAAGCTTGTGATTCCCATAGCATGCATCTATGGTGAACCATTATGTGATGAAGTCGGAGCATGATTTATTTTTTGATTGCCTTCCTTATGAGTGGCGGTCGGGGACGAGCGATGGTCTTTTCCTACCAATCTACCCCCCTAGGATCATGCAGGTAATACTTTGCTTTGATGACTTGTAGATTTTTGCAATAAGTATATGAGTTATTTATGACTAATGTTGAGTCCATGGATTATACGCACTCTCACCCTTCCACCTTTGCTAGCCTCTCTAATACCGCGCACCTTTCGCCGGTATCATACACCCACCATACACCTTCCTCAAAACAGCCACCATACCTACCTATTATGGCATTTCCATAGCCCTTCTGAGATATATTGCCATGCAACTTTCCACCGTTCCGTTTATTATGACAGACTCCATCATTGTCATATTGCTTAGCAAAACCATGTAGTCGACATCGTATTTGTGGCCATTCATAATTCTTTCATACGTGTCACTCATGCGTCATTGCATATCCCGGTACACCGCCGGAGGCATTCATATAGAGTCATATTTTGTTCTAAGTATCGAGTTGTAATTGTTGAGTTGTAAGAAAAATAAAAGTGTGATGATCATCATTATTAGAGCATTGTCCCAGTGAGGAAAGGATGATGGAGACTATGATTCCCCCACAAGTCGGGATGAGACTCCGGACGAAAAATAAAAAGAGGCCAAAGAAGCCCAAATAAAAAAAGAGAAAGAAAGGAGGCCATAAAAAAGAGAAAAGGCCCAAATAAAAAAATAAAAAAATGAGAGAAAAAGAGAGAAGGGACAATGTTACTATCCTTTTACCACACTTGTGCTTCAAAGTAGCACCATGATCTTCATACTAGAGAGTCTCTCATGTTATCACTTTCATATACTAGTGGCAATATTTCATTATAGAACTTGGCTTGTATATTCCAATGATGGGCTTCCTCAAATTGCCCTAGGTCTTCATGAGCAAGCAAGTTGGATGCGCACCCGCTTAGTTTCTTTTTGAGCTTTAATATACTTATAGCTCTAGTGCATCCGTTGCATGGCAATCCCTACTCACTCACATATATCTATTGATGGGCATCTCCATAGCCCATTGATATGCCTAGTTGATGTGAGACTATCTTCTCCCTTTTTGTCTTCTCCACAACCACCACTCTATTCCACCTATAGTGTTATATCCATGGCTCACGCTCATGTATTGCGTGAAGATTGAAAAAGTTTTGAGAATGTCAAAAGTATGAAACAATTGCTTGGCTTGTCATCGGGGTTGTACATGATTTAAATATTTTAGGTGGTGAAGATAGAGCATAGCCAGACTATATGATTTTGTAGGGATAACTTTCTTTAGCCATGTTATTTTGAGAAAGACATAATTGCTTTGTTAGTATGCTTGAAGTATTATTATTTTTATGTCAATATGACCTTTTTTCTTGAATCTTTCGGATCTGAATATTCATACCACAATTAAGAAGAATTACATTAAAATTATGCCAAGTAGCACTCTGCATCAATAATTCTGTTTTTATCATTTACCAACTTGAGGACGAGCAGGAATTAAGCTTGGGGATGCTTGATACGTCTCCAACGTATCTATAATTTTTGATTGCTCCATGCTATATTATCTACTGTTTGGGACATTATTTGGCTTTATTATCCACTTTTATATTATTTTTGGGACTAACGTATTAACCGGAGGCCCAGCCCAGAATTGTTGTTTTTGCCTGTTTTAGGGTTTCGAAGAAAAGGAATATTAAACGGAGTCCAAACGGAATGAAACCTTCGGGAACGTGATTTTCTCAACGAACAAGACCAGAGAGACTTGGACCCTACGTCAAGAAAGGAAACAGAGGCCACAAGGTAGGGGGCGCGCCTACCCCCCCCCCCCCAGGCGCGCCCTCCACCCACGTGGCCCCCCTGTTGCTCCACCGACGTACTCCTTCCTCCTATATATGTCCACGTACCCCCAAACGATCAAAAACGGAGCCAAAACCCTAATTCCATCGTCGTAACTTTCTATATCTACGAGATCCCATCTTGGGGCCTGTTCCGGAGCTCCGCCGGAGGGGGCATCGATCACGGAGGGCTTCTACATCAACACCATAGCCCCTCCGATGAAGTGTGAGTAGTTTACCTCAGACCTACGGGTCCATAGTTAGTATCTAGATGGCTTCTTCTCTCTTTTTGGATCTCAATACAATGTTCTCCCCACCTCTTGTGGAAAACTATTCGATGTAATCTTCTTTTTGCGGTGTGTTTGTTGAGACCGATGAATAGTGGGTTTATGATCAAGTCTATCTATGAATAATATTTGAATCTTCTCTGAATTCTTTTATGTATGATTGGTTATCTTTGCAAGTCTCTTCGAATTATCAGTTTGGTTTGGCCTACTAGATTGATCTTTCTTGCAATGGGAGAAGTGCTTAGCTTTGGGTTCAATCTTGTGGTGTCCTTTCCCAGTGAAAGTAGGGGCAGCAAGGCACGTATTGTATTGTTGCCATCGAGTATAACAAGATGGGTTTTCTTCATATTGCATGAGTCTATCCCTCTACATCATGTCATCTTGCGTAAGGCATTACTCTATTTTTAACTTAATACTCTAGATGCATGCTAGATAGCGGTCGATGAGTGGAGTAATAGTAGTAGATGCAGGCAGGAGTTGGTCTACTTGTCTCGGACGTGATGCCTATACACATGATCATACCTAGATATTCTCATAACTATGCTCAATTTTGTCAATTGCTCAACAATAATTTGTTCACCCACCATGGAATACTTATGCTCTCGAGAGAAGCCACTAGTGAAACCTATGCCCCCCGGGTCTATCTTTTTCATATTAATCTCCTACTAGTTAGTTATTTCCTTTGCTATTTACTTTGCCTTTATTTTACTTCGCATCTTTATCATAAAAATACCAAAAATATTATCTTATCATATCTATCAGATCTCACTCTCGTAAGTGGCCTTATAGGGATTGACAACCACTATTTGCGTTGGTTGCGAGGATTTATTTGTTTTGTGCAGGTACGAGGGACTCGCGCGTAGCCTCCTATTGGATTGATACCTTGGTTCTCAAAAACTGAGGGAAATACTTACGCTACTTTTCTGCATCATCCCTTCCTCTTCGGGGCAAACCAACGCAGTGCTCAAGAGGTAGCAAGTAGCAATAATATCGAGTTTCCTCTCTATGTATTGAAAATCTTGAAGTTATCCTTGTTTTACCTTCCTATGCAAGTTGATTCTTGTTCCCACAAGTTGTTTGCTCACAAAATCTCTTTGCATAGGAAGTGGGTTAGACCTAAATGTGCTAGCCATATTCTTCATGATTCTCTTTTTGTGTTACAATTCTTCTCTTTTATGTGAGCATCATTGAAATCATCATGCCTAGCTAGGGGCGTTAAACGATACCGCTTGTTGGGAGGCAACCTGAGGGAGTCCTGGATTAGGGGGTCTCCAGACAGCCGGACTATCTCCATTGGCTGAACTGTTAGACTATGAAGATACAAGATTGAAGACTTCGTCTCGCGTCCGGATGGGACTCTGCTTGGCGTGGAAGGCAAGCTAGGCAATACGGATATGGATATCTCTTCCTTTGTAACCGACCTTGTGTAACCCTAACCCTCTCCGGTGTCTATATAATCCGAAGGGTTCTAGTCCATAGGACAACAACCATAACATACAATCATACCATAGGCTAGCTTATAGGGTTTAGCCTCTCTGATCTCGTGGTAGATCTACTCTTGTACTACCCATATCATCAATATTAATCAAGCAGGACATAGGGTTTTATCTCCATCAAGAGGGCCTGAACCTGGGTAAAACATCGTGTCCCCTGCCTCCTGCTACCATTCGGCCTAGATGCACAGTTCGGGACCCCCTACCCGAGATCCGCCGGTTTTGACACCGACATTGGTGCTTTCATTGAGAGTTCCTCTGTGTCGTCACTGTTAGGCTTGATGGCTCCTACTATCATCGATAGCAATGCGGTCCAGGGTGAGACTTCTCTCCCCGGACAGATCTTCGTATTCGGCGGCTTTGCACTGCGGGCTAACTCGCTTGGCCATCTGGAGCAGATTGAAAGCTACGCCCCTGGCCGTCAGGTCAGATTTGGAACTTTGAACTACACGGCCGGCATCCGCGGAGACTTGATCTTTGACGGATTCGATCCACAGCCGGGCGCGCCGCACTGTCGCGATCGGTATGACCTAGCTCTGCCGCCGAACAGTACCTCAGAGGCCGCGCCCACATCAGCTCCGACTTTTAGCTCGGAGCCAACTGTGCCAAACGAGGACGGGTGGTTAGACACCGCCTCAGGGGCTGCAGTCTCAACGGCGATCGAGCCAAACACCAGCCTAACCCTCTGCGAAGCCCGTGACTCCAAGGTGCCGGACTCTTTTTCTGACTCCGAACCGCCCGCGCCCCTGCCAATCGAATCCGATTGGGCGTCGATCATGGAATTCACCGCCCTTCGGCGACATTCTGAATTCACTAAGGTCTCTCTCTTTGTCAGGAGAGCCCTGGCCGAATTATGGCCAACGGGATTGGGATGCGGACGACGAAGAAATTCGACGCCCACCCACCACCAACTTAATAGCCACTGTCGAGGACTCAACCAACATGCTCGACTTCGACTCCGAAGACATCGACGCTATGGACGACGATGCGGGAGGCGAATAGGAACCACTGCCCATAGGGCGCTGGACGTCCACTTCATCATATGAAGTATACATGGTGGACACACCAATAGAAGACGAGGACGAGGAACGAAAGGACGCACCGAAGGCTTGTTCCCTCGAGAAGCAGTCAAAGCGGCGGCGTAAGCGCCACCCCAAATCCCGCCTCGGCAGAAATAACGATCATACAGACCCAGCGTTGGAGCAGGGCAAACCACTGCCGGACCACGGCAATACGAAGAATCAAACCGAACAAACCAATTCTGTCAAAGATAATAGTACGGACGACATAACGCCGGACAGGCACCCGGAGCAGCAGAATGCCCGTCAAAGGCTTGTTGCCACCACGAGGAGTCTGAAAAAGTAGAAGCAAAGGCTCAAGGATGCGCAGGACACCCTCCAAATCAAATGGAGTAAAGTACTCAACACAGCAGCGAAGTACGACGACAATCGCCCCACCAAGAGCTACCCAAAGCGGAAGTTGCTACCTGAATTCGATGAGGAGGCCTCAGACCCCCACAACCAAAAATCAAAACAGCCACCTGGCCGGATTGACAACCTCACGGCCATCATAGAGCGGCAAACAATGCCACTCACAAGACAATACGCGATTCACGCGAGGGCTTGCACCAAAAGGACGGCGCAACCAGATCCATCTATGGACCACGCAAGCGCGCCCCGGCATACAATGTAACACAACAAGCATCCGAACAATGCGGTACACCCAGATACAGGGGTGCCGCACACCCCCTATGTTTCACCGATGAGGTGCTGGACCACGAATTTCCAGAGGGATTCAAACCCGTAAACATAGAGGCATATGACGGAACAACCGACCCTGGGGTCTGGATTGAGGACTATATCCTCCATATCCATATAGCTCGAGGAGATGATCTCCACGCCATCAAGTACTTACCCCTCAAGCTCAAAGGGCCAGCTCTTCACTGGCTTAAAGGCCTCCCCGAAAACTCCATTGGAAGCTGGGAAGAGCTCGAAGATGCTTTTCGGGCAAATTTTCAAGGGACTTATGTCCGACCTCCCGACGCGGACGATTTGAGTCATATAATTCAACAGCCCGGAGAGTCAGCCGGAAAACTTTGGAACATGTTCCTTACTAAAAAGAACCAAATTGTCGACTGTCCGGACGCCGAAGCCTTGGCAGCTTTTAAGCATAGCGTCCGTGACGAATGGCTTGCCAGACACCTCAGCCAAGAAAAACCGAGAACAATGGCAGCATTAACAAGCCTCATGACCCGCTTTTGTGTGGGTGAGGACAGCTGGCTAGCCAGATGCAGCACCAGCGACCCCAGTACATCTGAAGTTAGAGATGGAAACGGGAAATCACGGCGCAACAGCAATAACAAATGCCGGAATAAAGAAGACAGCACGAAGAGCACGGCAGTAAACGCCGGATTCAAAAGCTCTCGGCCAGGTCAGCAAAAGCCGCCCTCTAAAGGCGCCAGAGACGAACTGTCCAACCGAAACAAAATTCTAGACCAAATATGTCTGATCCATAGCACCCCTGGTAAACCTGCTAATCATACCCACAGAGAATGTTGGGTCTTCAAGCAGTCCGGCAAGCTCAACGCCGTACACCAAGCGAAGATGAGGATGAGCCTCTCAAGAAAGACACTAGGGAACAAAAGAAATTTCCCCCAGAAGTCAAAACAGTAAACGTGTTACACGTGATCAAGGGAAGAAACAAAACGGCAGTCCTAGAAAAGTATGCCCAAGGGCCTATCACCGCGGAGTCCTGCCACTGGTCGTCTCAACCGATCACTTTCGACCATCGTGATTACTCAGCAAGCATCCGGCGTGCAGGATGGGCTGCCCTGGTATTAGACCCAATAATTGACGGATGCTACTTCACACGAGTCCTGATGGACGGTGGCAGCAGTCTAAACCTGATATATCAGGATACAATCCGCGAAATGGGGATAGACCCAACAAAAATTTGCCATAGCAATACTACCTTTAAAGGAGTAACGCCAGGCCCAGTGGCTCATTGCACAGGCTCCCTGCTACTAAAAGTTATATTCGGCTTCCCCGATAACTTCCGTAGCGAACATTTAACCTTCCACATCGCTCCGTTCCAAAGTGGCTATCAAGCACTACTCGGACGCGAAGCTTTCGCTCGCTTTAATGCAATACCGCACTATGCTTCCCTCACACTCAAGATGCCCAGTCCACGCGACATCATACCGTAAACGGAAGTATTAAGCGATCTTTGCGCGCCAAAGAGAGTGCGGCTGCCTTGGCAGCCGCACACTAAAAACGGCCTCACCAACTAAAGCATTTAACAGGTCGTCAAGACCTCGAACACAGTTAGTCGAGTCCGGCGCCGCTATATATAATTTATACCGGATCAATGGTCACACCCCTATTACAAATACATGGGGCTCAACGCGCGCAGACAAGTGGCAATTTTTACTCATCTTCAATTATATATGGTTTCTTTAAAAACTATCTTTTCGCACGACAACTTTTTCACCTAAGTTCCTCTCTTTTACAGATGATCATCGTGCTACACCCGTCCAGGATACGGCACAACGGAGACACAGGCGCAGACGTGTAGCAGGGACCCGCTCCAAGGATTCTTTTTAGATTAAGACCCTGCGTAAACCTTTTTTACTGTCTCTTGTTGATACATATCCACCGAATTCTCAGCACAATTGAGAAGGATGCTGACGTCTTGGCATGTGGCCACGTCAGAACAATGCACGTACCTGGACACAAGGGGCTTCTTACGAAGGGCACTATTTAGGCCCGGTTTATACCATAAAGACCGAATACCATAGGGAGTGTTCGGCGTCGCGAGTTTGGCCTTATATGCATCAACTCCGAATCATTGTCTTTGGTCAAATGTTGGGTTTGCCCGGCTCCTGTGTTTTGGTGCCTTACGTTCCGCTTTACCGGCTAAGGTAGCACCAGGAGAACTACTGCGATTGTGCCCTGGTTCATCCGGACGAGCACCTCAGTAGAGAAAGCTGAAAACTGACTGTCATGATATAGCGTGAGACTGGTCAACCACTCGATGACCTATCGGAATGTTAGAATTCCTCCGCCTTAACGAAGGGCCATTTTCCGGCCAGCCATGTACGCACCCCGCGATCGGGAGAGTGCGGAACCACCAGGGGCTATCTAGTAGCCCCACTGTCAAACTCCTATGGCTAAGTGAAAGTGTTAAAGCATTATAGTCCGGTTCCCTCGCTCGCTACGCTACCACCTCCTTAATAGGACCAAGATGTTGGGTTAAGTGTGAACACGCGTTTTTTGCGAGCACCTCCGCATTATATGCGTGGGGGTTGAAGCCGACGGCTGCAATCTTTCAGGTTATACACATGTACACATAAACGGCCGCACAGGAGGCATCATACTACTTTCGGGCAAAAGTATAAACATAGCCTTATAAAAACTTCATAAAAGCATTATGCTTACAATGAGAATACATATCACTCAAACATAATGTTCTTCGAGCACTTGGCCTCTATCAAACGAGCACCCTTGAGAACCTCCTTGAAATAGTGCTCGGCAGCCACCCGACCTATGGCCGAACCCTGCGCCGCAACAGTGGTAGCGTCCATCTCCGCCCAGTATGCTTTAACACGGGCAAGGGCCATCCGCGAGCCTTCTATGCACGCCGACCTCTTCATCGCATTAATGCGCGGCACCGCACCAAGGAACTACTGCACTAAGCTGAAATAGCTGTTCGGCTTTGGCTTTTCCGGCCATAGCTGATCCACAACATACCTCATGGCAAGTCCGGACAACCTATTCAGTTCGGCCCATTCGACAAGCTAGTCAGTTAATGAAAGCGGACGCTCTGGAACGTGGAATTGCGACCAGAACAGCTTGTCCACTTCACGATCTGTTTGACCCTGGAAGTACATGGCCGCATCGGCAGCGCTCGCCGCCAAATCCATATACGCATCTGCCGAACTCCACAGCCGATCCAGAGGGGCATACCGTGGATCTCCGAACTTCCTCCGTAACATGAAGGGTTTCCCAGCCGCAATATCCCCGGCTTCCCACAGCTCCTCCTTCTTCGGTCTCATAGCAGAACGGGTGTCTTTGTCCGCCGCCGTGGCCTTCTCAAGGTCTGTTGCCTTCGCTCGGTTTTCTTTTTCAAGGACCCGGCAATGGTCGGCAGTGTCTTTTAATTCTACGGCCATCTTGGCCATCTTCTCTTGGCTCTCGCAATGTGTGGCCTTCTCGGCTTTCAATTCTTCGGCCGCCTTCAAAGCAGCGGCATTACTAATCCTTACTTGTTCCTTGGCTCGGGCAAGTTCTGCCCGCAAGGTTTCCACGGTGGCAGCTCCATCTGCAGTCACAACATATTAAAGATACTGGCATCATGCTGCTCTTACTATGTGACGTTCACCATATAATAACACTTACCCCGTGCCTCGTCAAGCCTCTTGTTAACAAGCTCGAGGTCGGCGTCTGCCGCATCCAGTTGCCATTTTAATTTGGCAAACTCACTAGTCCGGCTAGCCACCGGAGCTTCCACCACCTGCACATAAGGGCAGTCTGGTTATTGCCTGGGAATATGATCCTCTGTTCGCCGCCATTCTCGACGACAACCAGAGTCTCAGGGGCTACTATCTACACAGGGCACACCTAACATGTGCAGTACTATCACATATTATCTCACGTACCTCAAAGCCTGTCAGTAGACTCATAAAGGCTTCACGTAATCCGCTTTCGGCAGACGAGATTCTATCCATCACCGTACCCATCATCATACGGTGTTCTTCTGAGATGGCTGCTCGCCCCACCAACTCCCTCAGAACGTCCGACCACACACCAGACGGTGCCGGACTCTTTTGTCTGCTCTCTTCGGGAGCCGGACGCTGGGGACTTCGGGGATCTATGAGATTATCTTCTGGCCTCATCGGATCTGGAGAGGCCCTCCGTGACGACACTTCGGGGTCACCCGCTTCTTGAGCGGAGGAGTCCGGAGGAGGCATTTTGCTCTCCATCATCTCTGGAAGAAGATCCCCCGAAGACGAGCTCATCTGAGAGGGGCTAAGGCCTGAACTGCAAGATATATGCGGTGGTTATTTTCTCAGAAAAAAGATAGCATACCTTTAATATTGAAGTATTTAGGATCACTTATGACTCATTGGAGGGCTGATCCCCCCATGGACTTTGTGCGGCAAAAGCACCCCCCGAGGTAGGCCCTCTATGGGAGACTTCTTCTCCCGTTTGGAGGCTTCGGCTTCCGGATCCTCGGAAGCGGTCCTTTTCCTCCCCCGGTTGTCCTCCTTCGTGGATACGATCATTCCCTCGGTTGGAATGGGCAGTGATGGGGGCCCGCGTCCGCCCATATTTCCCCCCCCCCCGGTATCTTTCCTTCGAGGGCTCCGGGCAAGGTGCGACCTCGAGCATCTTTTCCAATACCGGATTTTCCAAACCCTCAGGGAGGGGGGCCAAACACCGAATCATCTTCGCCTTTGTTAGCCAGTCCTGGTCAAAAAGCAAACTCTCAGAAATAACTTCGTGACGAATAAAAGACAGTGTGTTCGGCCAGAGGGTTTCTTACTTGTTTGGCGGCGCGGTTACTGCTCAGGACCACGTCCTCGGTAATATCCGGACACTCTACTTGAGGTCCGAAGAATGACTTGTACATCTCCTCGTGCGTCAGGCCGAGGAAACTTTGAATGGCACGCGGTCCCTCTGGGTTGAACTCCCACAAGCGAAGGGGGCGGCGTCTGCAAGGCTGGACTTGACGAACCAGCATAACTTCTATTAACACAACCAAATTAAAATCTCCCTTGAAGAGATCTCGGATGCGGCTTTGCAGTATAGGCACGTCCTTGGCTGGACCCAACTCAGACCTCTCCTAATCCATGACATCAGTTGTAGTGGGGGGCCCGAGCGGAAAGCGGGGGCAGCTGCCCACTTGGCACTTCTGGGAGCCGTGACATAAAACCACTCCTGTTGCCATAATTCAGACACCTCTGGAAAGGAACCTTTCGGCCATGGAGCTCCCGCCATCTTGCCTATTGATGCACCTCCGCACGCTGCATGCTGCCCCTCGATCATCTTCGGCTTTACTTCAAAGGTCTTGAGCCACAGGCCGAAGTGAGGGGTAACGCGAAGGAAGGCCTCACACACGACAATAAATGTCGAGACGTGGAGAAAGGAGTCCGGAGCTAGATCGTGGAAATCTAGCCCGTAATAGAACATCAAACCTCTGACAAAAGGATCCAGAGTGAGGCCTAGACCTCGAAGGAAGTGGGAGACGAACACAACGTTCTCATTGGGTTCAGGAGTAGGGACGATCTGCCCTCGAGCGGGCAGCCGATGCGAAACCTCGGCCGTCAGGTATCTGGCCTCCCTCAACGTCTTAATGTCCTCTTCCGTAATGGAGGAGGGCATCCATCGGCCTTTAAGGCTGGATCCGGACATGATTGAAGATCCAGAGCACCTAACCTGGGCTTTGGGTGTTAGAACTCGAGGCGGGAGAAGAGTTCGATTGAGCACGAGAGAGAAAAACCGAAAACCTCGTCCCTTTATAAAGAGGGTGAATATCAAGCGTCCTCTCCGTAGCCGTTTAGGACTTGCCTATAATCTAGGAGTCCTAGACACGGTTGGGTTACCCACGACCGCATTAATGAGAATCCCGTAATAAGGGGACACGATCTCTGCTTTAACAAGACGTGTCGAAAAACTGCCTCGCATTATGCGCGGGGCTGGTTAAAAGAAACGGTTCAAATAATCACCGGACCATGACATAACGTCATGCTGCCAAAACAAGCCAACAAATTAGATCTGTGAAAATATTATTCTCTCTACGGTGGAATGTGGAACTTATTTTGCAGGGCCGTACACTATCCTCGTATTCAAATTCCTCTGTAATGTATTCGGAGAAGGAACCCGCCTTGCAATGCCGAAGACAATACTGCACGCCGGACTCATCGTCATTGAAGCCTGGTTCAGGGGCTACTGAGGGAGTCCTGGATTAGGGGGTCTCTGGACAGCCGGACTATCTCCATTGGCCGGACTGTTAGACTATGAAGATACAAGATTGAAGACTTTGTCTCGTGTCCGGATGGGACTCTACTTGGCGTGGAAGGCAAGATAGGCAATACGGATATGGATATCTCCTCCTTTGTAACCGACCTTGTGTAACCCTAACCCTCTCCGGTGTCTATATAAACCGAAGGGTTCTAGTCTGTAGGACAACAACCATAACATACAATCGTACCATAGGCTAGCTTATAGGGTTTAGCCTCTCTGATCTCGTGGTAGATCTACTGTTGTACTACCCATATCATCAATATTAATCAAGCAGGACGTAGGGTTTTACCTCCATCAAGAGGGCCCGAACCTGGGTAAAACATCGTGTCCCCTGCCTCCTGTTACCATCCGGCCTAGACGCACAGTTCGGGACCCCCTACCCGAGATCCGCCGGTTTTAACACCGACACAACCCAACTTTATTTTTATTCCTTGATTTTTGCTCCTGTTTAGCAATAAATAATTTATCTAGCCTCTATTATGATTGAGGTTTTATGTTTTAATTAGTGTTTGTGCCAAGTAGACCCGGAGACAATAATACTCTGGACCATGGAGAACCTCAGTCATATAGTCCAGCAGCTCGGAGAGTCAGCCCGAAAACTCTGGATCAGGTTCTTAATTAAGAAGAACCAAATTGTCGATTGTCCGAACACCGAAGCCCTGGCGGCCTTTAAACATAGTGTCCGTGACGAATGGCTCGCCCGACAGCTCAGCCAAGAAAAAACCTAAGTCCATGGTAGCTCTTACCGCACTCATGACCCGCTTTTGCACGGGAGAAGATAGCTGGCTAGCTTGTAGAAGCAACAACACCAACGACCCTGGCACCTCCGAAGCCAGAGATGGCAACGGTAGGCCATGACGCAACAAACACAAGCATCGAAGCAACAATGAAGATACCGAAGACACGGCGGTTAACACCGTATTCAGTGGCTCTAAACCCGGTCAGCGGAAGAAGCCATTCAAAGCAAACAAAGATGGTCCATCCAGTTTGGACAGAATACTCGATCGGCGTTGCTAGATCAATGGCACCCCTGACAAGCCTGCCATTCATACCAACAGAATTGTTGGGTCTTTAAACAGGCCAGTAAGCTAAACACCGAACATAAGGGGAAAGGGCCACCTAGCGAGGAGGACGATGAGCCTCGCCCAAAAAACATAGGGGGGCAAAATAAATTCCCCACTGAGGTAAAAACAATGAATATGATCTACGTCACTCATATCCCTAAGAGGGAGCGCAAGCGCGCCGTAAGGGACATTTACGCCATAGAGCCAGTCCCCCCAAAATTCAACCCATGGTCGGCCTGTCCGATCACATTTGACCGCAAGGACCATCCGACCAGTATCCGTCATGGAGGTTCAACAGCATTGGTCCTCGATCCAATCATCGACGAATTCCATCTCACGTGAGTCCTCATGGAGGACAGCAGGAGTCTTAACCTGCTTTATCAGGACATTGTCCGTAAAATGGGTATTGATCCATCAAGGATCAAGCCCACTAAAACCACCTTTAAAGGAGTAATACCCGGCGTAGAGGCCTGCTGCACAGGATCAATAATGCTGGAGGTAGTCTTCAGCTCACCGTATAACTTCCGAAGCGAAGATTTGATCTTCGACATCATCCCCTTCCGCAGCGGTTATCATGCACTGCTCGAACGAACCGCTTTTGCCTGTTTCAATGCAGTCCCGCACTATGCCTATCTAAAGCTTAAGATGCCCGGACTACGCGGTGTTATAACAGTCAATGGAAGCATGGAGCGCTCCCTCCATATTGAGGAGCATACCGTGGCCCTCGCATCGAAGGTACAGGGTGGCCTTATCAAGACGAATACTTCATCGGCCATCAAGCCCCAACACGCTGTCAAACGAGTCCGCTCTACCCTGCAGAACGACAGTTTGGTTCATCCAGAACTTGATTAGCAATTCGGCCTCCGTCAAAAACCCCACCTAATCGCGGCATATGTACCACGTGTACCTAACTACGCACTAAAAATACCATTGGCAAGGACGGAGGCACACTAAGGACAAAGTCCACAATACGGCTCGACCCTATTCGGACCTTCATATTCTTCCCTTTTTCTCTCTTTTTCTCTGTTTTATTTTTCATGTTCTCTAAAACCCAAATCAATTTTCGGTGGTACAAAGGGCCCTTTCCCAGGCCCCTTCTGTATACTCGATCATTGATCCTCTCAAAGGATCCTACACCAAGGTGAAAAGCGGCGCAGACGTGCGGCAGGGTGTGCAAAGGATCTTCAACACCACCTTTTTAGGACATCTATACAGATTTCCCTTGTTCTCAAATCCTTGGCATGTAAAATAGCCTTGATTATTATGGCATTCTCTGTAAGAACACGTTTGACGTATCAATCAAACTATGGCCGAAACAGTTTTGTCCAACCTTATTCGGTATTGCTTATTTCATAATCTGTATTCCGTCTTTACGACAGATTGACATATACACCTCAGCATAAATTGCCAGGGGCTCTATTCAGCCACATATATTTTTCAAAAACAAAAGTCCAAACACTTTTATAGTATACTTCGGTGTCACAAATACTGCATTATATGCATCGGCTCCGAATCATGTCTTTGGTCAATAGTTGGGTTGCCCGGCTCCTGTGGTTACCACCTTACGTTCCGCTTGTTTGGCTAAGGTAGTAAAGGGAGAACTACTGCGATTGTGTTTCTGGTTCGCCCGGTCCAACACCTCAGTAGAGAAAGCCGAAAACCGACTATCATGATATAGCGAGAGCTGGTCAACGGTTCGGCGACTTACTAAATATTTTGCGATTTCTTCCGTATTATATGAAGGACTGGCCTCCACCCAGTCACGCGCCTAAGGCAGCCATGTTCGGATAGCCGAACAAGCACCAGGGGCTAGCCTATAGTCCCATTGTCAAATTCCTATGGTCAAGTGAAAGTAATAAAGCCACATAGTCTGATTGCCTGGTTCGCTGCACTGACACCTCCTTTACGGACCAAGACGTTGGGTCAAGTGTGCTCATGTGCTACTCCGAACACCCTCGTAGTATCTACGTGGGTGCTGAACCAACGACTGGCAAACTTTCAAAAATAAATACACCGCACAGGAGGAAAATAATAAAAGCACAAGTATATTTCAAAGGCCTTTTTCATAACACAAAGACTGGGCAGCCCGGACACATTCATTCAAACATAATATCCTTCAAGCATTGACCCTCTATTAAACGGGCACCCTCCAGGACATCCTCGAAGTATTGCTCTGGCTTGCAGTAGTCCTTGCCCTCGGGTGGACCCTCAACTACCACGGCGGCGGCCTTCATCTTTGCCCAATGCATCTTGATGCAGGCAAAGGCCATCTGCGCTCCCTCTATGCACGCTGAGCGCTTCACAGCTTCAACTCAGGGCAGGGCGTCGCTGAGTCGCTTGTCCAAGCCGGAGTAGCTGCTCAAAATGGGTTCGGCTGGCCATAGCCGGACTATGATGTCCTTCATGGCCAAACCAGACATCCTATGCAACTCTGCCAACTGCATCATCTAGTTGTTCAGCAGCACTGGCCTTTCTGGTGCCAGGTAATGGGACCAGAAGAGCTTCTCCATGGTGTTTCCCTCTTGAGACCGGAAGAATTGCGCGGCGTCAGCCGCATTCCTTGGGAGATCCGCAAAGGCGTCCGGAGAACTCCATAGTCGATTAAGCAAGGCATATCTCCGACCGCCAAATATACTCTATAAAAGAAAGGGCTTACTAGCCGCTATCTGTTCGGCTTGATTGCTCTCCTCGCGAGCCGCCCGGGACTCGGTTCGCGCCTCCTTGGCCTCCTGAAGAGCCTTCGTGAGATCGATCGCTTGGGCCTTATTCTTCTCCTCCAAGGCCTCGCACTTTCTAGCGGCATCCTGGAGCTCCTGCTCCACTTCGTTCACCCGCTCCTCATCAAACCGCTTATTGATGCGGATGAGGTCCTCATCGGGCCGCTCCAGCTTCTGCTTGAGGTCGGATACTTCAGCGGCATGGGCGGTTGCCGCTAATAGTGAAGCCTATTTATCAAAATAGACAAGTATGTTATCTCCTGTGAATATTACTTGATCCTTAGTTCAGCCCTTATTTTCAAAAGCCGAACAAAGTCTCAGGGGTTACTATCTATACACATGCATATTCTTTACATATGCAAAGCAGCTAAGGATATTACATCACGTACCTCAAAGCCTGTTAATAGGCTGGTGAAGGCTTCGTTCAGCCCGCTTTTGGCAGACTTAACCTTCTCAACCACCATACCCATGAGGGTACGATGCTCCTCCAAAATGGAAGCACGTCGAAGCACTTCCACCAGAGTGTCTGGAGCCTCTGGATTGATAGAGGTCGCCGGTGGAGTCAATGCTCCCCCCTCCTTCAAAGGAGGTTGCTTGCTCGATTCCGGAGCCGTACGGGTCTCCCGAATAATGATCGGCTGGGGGCCAGATTGGTCATGTCCCCTGTTACCAGTCTCCATGGGGGTTGGTTCGCCCATGTTCTCGGCAACCGAGGTGTCACCCTCTGCCGCCGTCTGGGCGGCCTTCCGCACCTCTCCATGGCTCGGAGAGGCTCTTCAGGACAATACTTCGGCGTTATATATGGCAATTGGCGGGAAGGCTCGCGGAGGCATCTCTCTCTCCACCATCTCCGGCCCCAGCGAGTTCCCAGAAGATGGTGATAGTTGGGGGAGATCGTGGGCTAGACTACAGCTCACAATTTAAATGTGTTAAAACCACAATCATGAAACCATATATATATATACACAGTATCCTTGGGCACTTATCATGCGGCCAGGGGCTTCGACCCGGGGTGCCACTCGAGGATGGCTTCGGCATCCGAGTCCGAGTCGTCCGAAAGGGAAATCTTCACCCCTCTTGGATGCCTCCACCTCTAGGTCCACGGAGGCCCCCCTTTTCTTCTCCCCCCCCCCCTAACGGAAGAATTGCTCTCCTCCTCCTCCTCTTTGTCTTCATCTCCCTCATGGGAGGAGGGAGCTTCAGTATCTCCGGATGCAGCGTCTGAAGTACCTTTACGACGAAGGCCATTTTTGGCCTCCTTGCCCTTCTTCATGGAATTCCTCTTTGGCGCCTAGTACGGCGCTGAGACCAGCATCCTCGTTAGCAGAGGAATGTTGGGTCTTCGGGTAGCGGAGCCGGACACTAGATCCCCTCCACCTTCTTCGTCTAGCCCTGATGGAAGGATGGAAGGATCATCATACCCTTTGATTTACGAACTGAAGTTGTGTTCAAAAATTAGAAAACTTACTGGGGTGGCCGGATGAGCGCAGTCGAGGTCGATGTCTTCGGTCGTCTCCGGCCATGACTTCTGGGCCTTGAAAAGCAGCTTCCAGATCTCTTCGTGTGTCGTGCCGAAGAATCATTGCAGGGTCGGCTGACCATCCGGATTGAACTCCCACATGTGGAGAGGACGACACTAGCAGGGGAGAATCCGGCGGAAAAGCATCACCAGAATCTCATCAGCGAGACTGGTTTTCTTATCCATCATATTTTTTATGCGCTTTGGCAGCATCATCACCTCATCAGACGATGCCCAATCCAGGCTCTTGTTAATCCACGACGTGAGCCACATTGGGGGTCCGGATTTAAACTCAGGAGTGGCTGCCCATGTGGCGCCGCGGGGTTCGGTGAAGTAGAACCACTCCTGTTGCCACCCCTTCACGGTCTCCACAAAGGCCCCTTTGGGCCAGGTGACGTTGGGGAGCTTGCTCACCATGGCGCCGCTGCATTCCGCATGTTACCCGTCGACCACTTTCGGCTTCTGTTGAAGACCTTAAGCCATAGGCCGAAGTGGGGGGATGCGGAGGAGTGCCTCGCGCATGACGATGAGCGCTGAAATGTGGAGGAAGGAATTTAGGGCTAGATCATGGAAATCTAGCCCGTAGTAAAACATGAGGCCTCGGACGATAGGGTGGAGAGGAAACCCTAGTCCGTGGAGGAAGTGGAGGAAGTGGGGGATAAACCCTAGTCTGTTTTTTGGCAGGGAGCCGGTACGCGATATTCACGGCCAGGTACCCCACTTCCCAGAGTTCCTTGACGTTCCTCTCCGTCACGGAGGAAGTCATCCACTTGCACTACGAGCTGGATCCGGCCACGGCTGGAAAGGTTGGGTGGTGAGAAAGATTGAAGCTTGGGCGCTGGAGCTCGAGGACGGGAAGGCTGAGGAAGGAAGAAGGCGTGCGGTAAAAGGATGGATCTTTATCCGCTTATATAGGCAGTGAATATCAAACTCCCCCACCAGCCTTAAAACTCGTCTACTCCCAAGGGGTCGCGCGAATGGCACGGTTGGATTACCCAAACCCGTATTGATGAAAATCCCACAATAAGGGGAAATGATCTCTGCTTTGACAAGACGTGTCAATGGAGGCCGCACTTCGAAACATGAAGGGGGAGGCCGAAAAACAGTTTGAAATATTAAAAAAGGCCAGACGCGACGTTTCGCCAAAAAGGTTGTCAGTGGACATATCTTATTAAGTATTGTACCCTTGTGGTGGAGGGTTGAAACAATTATACAGAGCAAGATACTGTTCTCTTGCTCAGAAGACTGCTTTGTATGCGGACAAGAAACCCGCCTTGCAATGCCTAAGACAATCTACAAGCCGAACACATCATCATTGAATACTGGTTCAGGGGCTACTGAGGGAGTCCTGGACTAAGGGGTCCTTGGGTTTCCAGGCTTTCTGATATGGGCCGGACTGATGGGCCATGAAGATACAAGGTAGAAGACCTTCCCCCGTGTCCGGGTAGGACTCTCTTATGCGTGCATGGCAAGCTTAACGTTCGGGTGTGTAGTTTCCTTTCTCTGTAAACCGACCCTATACAACCCTAGGCCCCTCCGGTGTCTATATAAACCGAGGTAGATCAACTCTTGTAACCCCTATACTCATCAAATACAATCAATCAGGACATAGGGTTTTACCTCCATTAAGAGGGCCCGAACCTGGGTAAACATCGTGTCTCCCTTGTCTGCTGTTACCTTCGATCCTCAGACGCACAGTTTGGGACCCCTACCCGAGATCGGCCGGTTTTGACATCGACGGTCGTCTCAACGGATTTAGATGGTGCCCTATTTAATGTGAATGCAGCTGTCTCTAATGCATAACCCCAAAATGATAGTGGTAAATTGGTAAGAGACATCATAGATCGCACCATATGTAATAAATAACGGTTACGACGTTCCGACACACCATTACGCTGTGGTGTTCTAGGTGGCGTGAGTTGTGAAACTATTCCACATTGTTTTAAATGAAGACCAAACTCGTAACTCAAATATTCGCCTCCGCGATCAGATCGTGGAAACTTTATTTTCTTATTACGATGATTTTCTGCTTCACTCTGAAATTCTTTGAACTTTTCAAATATTTCAGACTTATGTTTCATTAAGTAGATGTACCCATATCTGCTCAAATCATCTGTGAAGGTCAGAAAATAACGATACCTGCCACGAGCCTCAATACTCATCTCCATTGTTCCGGAGAACGGAGTCTTAGTCATCTTGCCCATGAGGCATGGTTTGCAAGCATCAAGTGATTCATAATCAAGTGATTCCAAAAGTCCATCAGCATGGAGTTTCTTCATGCGCTTTACACCAATATGACCTAAACGGCAGTGCCACAAATAAGTTGCACTATCATTATTAACTTTGCATCTTTTGGCATCAATATTATGAATATGTGTATCACCACGATCGCGATTCAACAAGAATAGACCACTCATCAAGGGTGCATGACCATAAAAGATATTACTCATATAAATAGAACAACCATTATTCTCTAATTTAAATGAATAACTGTCTCGCATCAAACAAGACCCAGATATAATGTTCATGCTCAACACTAGCACCAAATAACAATTA
This sequence comes from Triticum urartu, assembly GCF_056163025.1. Classification (NCBI taxonomy): domain Eukaryota; kingdom Viridiplantae; phylum Streptophyta; class Magnoliopsida; order Poales; family Poaceae; genus Triticum; species Triticum urartu. Next base: position 500,734,351 of record NC_141874.1, on the reverse strand, counting down.
TTCAGGTCAAAAACTAATAGCGAAGGTAGATGTAGAGGTAGCATGCCGACGGCAATCACAACGACCTTGGAACCATTTCCGACGTGCATCGTCACCTCGTCCTTAGCCAATCTTCGTTTAATCTGTAGCCCCTGTTTCGAGTTGCAAATATGACAAACAGAACCAATATCAAATACCCAGGTGCTACTACGAGCATTAGTAAGGTACACATCAATAACATGTATATCAAATATACCTTTCACTTTGCCATCCTTCTTATCCGCCAAATACTTGGGGCAGTTCCGCTTCCAGTGACCAGTTCCTTTGCAGTAGAAGCACTCAGTTTCAGGCTTAGGTCCAGACTTGGGCTTCTTCCCGGGAGCAGCAACTTGCTTGCTATTCTTGTTAAGGTTCCCCTTCTTTCATTTGCCCTTTTTCATGAAACTAGTGGTCTTGTTAATCATCAACACTTGATGCTCCTTCTTGATTTCTACCTCCGCAGCTTTGAGCATTGCGAAGAGCTCGGGAATAGTCTTTTCCATCCCTTGCATATTATAGTTCATCACGAAGCCTTTATAGCTTGGTGGCAGTGATTGAAGAACTCTGTCAATGACACTATCATCCGGAAGATTAACTCCCAACTGAGTCAAGTGGTTATGGTACCCACACATTCTGAGTATGTGTTCACTGACAAAACTGCTCTCCTCCATCTTGCAGCTATAGAATTTGTTGGAGACTTCATATCTCTCAACTCGGGCATTTTCTTGAAATATTAACTTCAACTCCTGGAACATCTCATATGTTCCATGATGTTCAAAACGTATTTGAAGTCTCGATTCTAAGCCGTAAAGCATGGCACACTGAACTACCGAGTAGTCATCAGATTTAGCTTGCCAGATGTTCATAACGTCCAGGGTTGCTCATGCAGCAGGCCTCGCACCTAGCGGTGCATCAAGGACGTAATTCTTCTATGCAGCAATGAGGATAATCTGTGTAGTTGCTACCATCATCTTTCAACTTAGCTTTCTCTAGGAATGCATTAAAATTCAGGGAATGGTAGCACGGGCCATTGATCTACAACATAGATATGCAAAAACTATCAGGACTAAGTTCATGATAAATGTAAGTTCAATTAATCATACTACTTAAGAACTCCCACTTAGATAGACATCCCTCGAGTCATCTAAATGATCACGTGATCCATATCAACTAAATCATGTCCGGTCATCACGTGAGAGGGGGTAGTTTTCAATGGTGAACATCTCTATTTTGATCATATCTACTATATGATTCACGTTCGACCTTTCGGTCTCAGTGTTCCGAGGCCATGTTTGTACATGCTAGGCTCGTCAAGTTTAACCCGAGTATTCTGCACGTGCAAAACTATCTTGCACCCGTTGTATGTGAACGTAGAGCTTATAACACCCGATCATCATGTGGTGTCTCGGCACGACGAACTGTAGCAATGGTGCATACACAGGGAGAACACTTATACCTTCAAATTTTAGTAAAGGGATCATCTTATAATGCTACCACCATACTAAGCAAAATAAGATGCATAAAAGATAAACATCACATGCAATCAAAATATGTGACATGATATGGCCATATCATCTTGTCCCTTTGATCTCCATCTCCAAAGCACCATCATGATCTCCATTGTGACCGGCTTGACACCTTGATCTCCATCGTAGCGTCATTGTCATATTGCCAAGTATTGCTTCTACGACTATCGCTAACGCATAGTGATAAAGTAAAGCAATTACATGGCGATTGCATTTCATACAATAAAGCGACAACCATAAGGCTCCTGCTAGTTGCCGATAACTTCTACAAAAGATGATCATCTCATACAATAACGTATATAACATCATGTCTTGACCATATCACATCACAACATGACCTGCAAAAACAAGTTAGCCATCCTCTACTTTGTTGTTGCAAGTTTTACGTGGCGGCTACAGGCTTCTAGTAAGAACCGTTCTTACCTACGCATCAAAACCACAACGATTTTTCGTCAAGTGTGTTGTTTTAACCTTCAACAATGACCGGCCGTAGTCAGATTCGATTCAACTAAAGTTGGAGAAACAGACATCCGCCAGACACCTTTATGCAAAACTAGTTGCATGTCTGTCGGAGGAACCGGTCTCATAAACGTGGTCATGTAAGGTTGGTCCGGGCCGCTTCATCCAACAATACCACCGAATCAAAATAAGACGTTGGTGGTAAGCAGTATGACTATGATCGCCCACAACTCTTTCTATTCTACTCGTGCATATCATCTATGCATAGACCTGGCTCTCATACCACCGTTAGGGAACGTAGCATGCAATTTCAAGAATTTTCCTACGATCACGCAAGATATATCTAGGAGATGCATAGCAACGAGAGGGGGATAGTGTGTCCATGTACCCTCGTAGATCAAAAGCGGAAGCGTTAGGTTAACGCGGTTGTTGTTGTCGAACGTCTTTGCGATCCAACCGATCAAGTACCAAACATACGGCACGAGTTTAGCACACATTCAGCTCGATGATGTCCCTCGAACTCTTGATCCAGCAAAGTGTCGAGGGAGAGTTTCGTCAGCACGACGGTGTGGTGACGGTGATGGTGATGTGAAGGGGGGCACCGCATAGAGCTAAGAAACAGCTGTTGTGCTTTGGGGTGCCCCTGCCCCCGTATATAAAGGAGGAGAGGGGGGAGGCCGGCCAAGGGGCGCGCCATAAGGGGGAAACCGACTATGACTCCTAGTCCAAGTCGCCCCCTTCCTTCTTTCGGATGATTAAAGAGGGAAGGAGAGGGAGAGGGGGAAGGAAAGGGGGGCTCCACCCCTTGCGGGCTCCCCACTCTCTCCCATATGTCCCATGAAGGCCCATTACTTCCCCGCAGGGTTCGAGTAACCTCTCGGTACTCCGAAAAATACCCGAAACGATCTGGAACCATTCCGGTGTCCAAATACCATCGTCCAATATATCAATCTTTACCTCTCAACCATTTCGAGACTCCTCATCATGTCCATGATCTCCTCCGAACTTCGAACAAACTTCGGTCACCAAAACACATAACTCATAATACAAATCGTCATCGAACGTTAAGCGTGCGGATCCTACGGGTTCGAGAACTATGTAGACATGACCGAGACACATCTCCTATCAATAACCAACAGCGGAACCTGTATGCTCATATTGGTTCCTACATATTCTATGAAGATCTTTATCGGTCAAACCGCAGTGACAACATACGTTATTCCCTTTGTCATCGGTATGTTACTTGCTCGAGATTTGAGCGCCAGTATCTTCATACCTAGTTCAATCTCATTACCGGCAAGTATCTTTACTCATTCCGTAATGCATCATCCCGCAACTAACTCATTAGTCACATTGCTTGCAAGGCTTATTGTGATGTGCATTACCGAAAGGGCCCAGAGATACCTCTCCGATACTCGGAGTGACAAATCCTAATCTCGATCTATGTGAACCCAACAAACACCTTCGGAGACACCTGTGGAGCATCTTTATAATCACCAAGTCACGTTGTGAAGTTTGAAAGCACACAAGGTGTTCCTCCGGTATTCTGGAGTTGCATAATGTCATAGTCAAAGGAATATGTATAAGTCATGAAGAAAGTAAAAACTTATCAGTCATTATGCTAAGCTAACGGATGGGTCTTGTCCATCACATCATTCTCCTAATGATGTGATCCCGTTTATCAAATGACAACAAATGTCTATGGTCAGGAATCTTAACCATCTTTGATTAACGAGCTAGTCAAGTAAAGGAATACTAGGAACACTCTGTTTTGTCTATGTATTCACACATGTATCAAGTTTCTGGTTAATACAATTCTAGCATGAATAATAAACATTTATCATGATATAAGAAAATATAAATAACAACTTTATTATTGCCTCTAGGGCATATTTCCTTCACATGCATCTATGGCGAGCAGAGGGGGCGAGACACGACGATTGTGCAAAAGCGATCAACCTATATATGCATGTATGGAGAGACAGGTATAGTGTGCGTGATAGGAAGCAAGAGTGCGTGCGAGAAAGAAATGTTGATGGAGAAACTACAGATAGAGAGATAGAGATGCTAGCTAGAGGGACATCGGCTAGTTTGAGTGTTGAAGATGACCGCCGAGTGGTTCAGAGGGTGAAGTTATGTGTGTGTGTGAGAGAGAGAAAGATAAAAAGAGGGCGCATGACTGCATGTAGAGAGAATCATATATAGTATATGTGATAGGAAGCAAGAGTGAGGGCGAGAAATAAGGTTGATGGAGAAACTGATAAATAGAAATATAAAGATGCTAGCTAGTGTGTGTGTGTTAGAGATAAGAGTCGAGTGGACCAGAAGGCTGAGTTATGTGTGTGGGTGTGAGAGAGATAGAGAGAGGGTGCATGTGAGTCACATACAAACAAATATCAGAGAGAAATGAGATCCCGGGAGACAGAGTTTTGTGTTTATAAAAGAGAAATATATTTCACAACGAGAGTGGTAGCTAGAGAGACATATTAGGGAACGCGAGATATCTCTAGGGAGAGAGAGTGTGTGGGAGAGACATACAAGAGAGTGGTGGAGAGATATGAGACCCTGGGAGACAGAGTTTGTGTTTGTGTGTGAGAAAGAGATATTTAAGAGGAAGAGTTGTAGCTTCTCATACCTAAGGAGCCCAAGACATCTCTGTGTGAGAGGGGGTGTGCGAGTGGCACACAAAGGAATAGTAGAGAGAAATGAGACCCCGGGAGACGAAGTTTGTGTTCGTGTGAGAGAAAGAGATTTCACAGGGAGAATCAGAGTTAGAGACACATAGCAGGGAGCGAAATATACTTAGAGAGAGATAGAGTGAAGGTTGAGGGAGAGAGTACCATCAGTGTGTTACAAAAATAAAAGATCATTGTCGACATACATGTAGCACGCGAAATACCCGAGAGATGATGAAGGCTTATAGGTCTAGAGAGATATATAAGCATGAATGATAGCTATATGAGGCGAATATCTGGATTAAAGGGGATTCAAAAGAGACCACGACATCGATAATACCATAACGAAAATTGGTGTATCAAACATGCATATTCATTTGAATTTGGGGACACGTGTAATGCTATATAGTTTATCAATATTAGTGATCCATAGATTCTTTAATTAGAGACAATGCATGGTTTATATGTAATTAATGTCTAAACGGGATTACACTATATGTTCCATGTGTGAAACACATTATACATATTTGAGAAGTAAAAAAACTGCATGAAACACACATTAATTGGAGACAGATAGCGAGGAATGCATACATTGGATTTCAACATAAAAGTGGTTTCAAATATTTGAAAATCCAAATTAGGGTGGATACAGCCTTATGAATCTGAGATCATGCCATTTGTAAACCATATTTATGTATAAAGGGTGTTGTGCTTTTGAAAGTATATATAAAAAAGATGTATATAGAATTTTATTCCAATCAAAAATGGATCCTACCCGAACAAAAATAGAATACACACTAGATTCGAATTGAGTTGGCATGGTGAACGCGCACTCTTTCTCTGCAAAAATTTGAATGAAGCGAGGAAAGTTGCAGTAACCGCCCGAAACCAAAATTTGTGAGATGCAAATTATTGCCTATCCCTGACACCCAAAGCTTACTGACTCGATTTCTATAGGTTTCGATAGGGGTAGGCTTGTAATTTCACTCAAACGTGACATAACCGCCTGTCACCTAGATTCATACACGGTGGGCGCCAAAACACAGTGGGGCTCCTCGGTCGAAATCGCCTCCCTCCCCGATTCAAACATGGTGGGTGCCAAAACAAACTCTCATCGGCCAAAATCTTCGTCAGCAAATATTCGGTGTATGCGAGATTACCGTCCTATCCCTGATACGTGTCCAATGTATCTATAATTTTTTATTGTTCCATGCTGTTATATTATCATTCTTGGATGTTTTATAATCATTTTATGTCATTTTTTGGAACTAACCTATTGACATAGTGCCAAGTGTCGGTTGTTGTTTTCTGCATGTTTTTTACATTGCAGGAAATCAATACAAAACGGAGTCCAAACGCAACGAACCTTTTTGAGGATTTTTTTGGACCAGAAGACATCCAGTGGGCCGAAGAAGCACTTGGGGGCTACTCCGAGGGGAGCACAACCCACCAGGGTGCGCCTGGAGGCCCAGTCGCGCCCTGGTAGGTTGTGCCCACCTCGGGTGCCCCCCGGCTGCCTCTTTGCTCTATAAATACCCCAATATTCTAGAAACCCTAGGGGAGTTGACGAAAATCAATTCCAGCCGCCGCAGAGTCCAGAACCACCAGATCCAATCTAGACACCATCACGGAGGGGTTCACCACTTCCATTGGTGCCTCTCCGATGATGTGTGAGTAGTTCTTTGTAGACCTTAGGGTCCGTAGTTAGTAGCTAGATGGCTTCCTCCCTCTCATTTGATTCTCAATACAATGGTCTCTTGGAGATCCATGTGATGTAACTCTTTTTGCGGTGTGTTTGTTGGGATCGGATGAACTTTGAGTTTATGATCAGATCTATCTTTTTATGCATGAAAGTTATTTGAGTTTCTTCGATCTCTTATATGCATGATTGCTTATAGCCTCGTATTTCTTCTCCGATATTTGGGTTTTGTTTGGCCAACTTGATCTATTTATCTTGCAATGGGAAGAGGTGCTTTGTAGTGGGTTCGCTCTTATAGTGCTTGATGCCAGTGGCAGAACGGGAACCGAGACGTATGTATCGTTGCTACTAAGGACAAAACGATGGGGTCTGTTTCTACATAAATAGATCTTGTCTACATCATTTCATCATTCTTATTGCATTACTCCGTTTCTCCATGAACTTAATACACTAGATGCAAGCCGGATAGCGGTCAATGTGTGGAGTAATAGTAGTAAATGCAGGCAGGAGTCGGTCTACTAATCTTGGACGTGATGCCTATATAATGATCATTTCCTGGACATCGTCATGATTATTTGAAGTTCTATCAATTGTTCAATAGTAATTTGTTTACCAAAGGTTTGCTGTTTTTCTCAAGAGAAGCCACTAGTGAAATCTACGGCCCCCGGGTCTCTTTCTCATATTATTTGACTTTGCGATCTATTTTCCTTTGCTTTTATTTTGAGATCTATTAAACCAAAAATACAAAAATACCTTGCTGCACTTTATTTTATTTGGCGCTCGATCTATCAATATTTACTCCTCTCTCACGTTCGTTTGCCAATTTCTGGCGCCGCTACCTGAAAGGGATTGACAACCCCTTTTACACGCCGGGTTGCAAGTATTTGTTATTTGTGTGCAGGTGCTGTTTATGTAGTGTTGCTTGGTTCTCCTACTGCTTCGATAACCTTGGGTTCATCACCGAGGGAAATACCTACCGCCGCTGTGCTGCATCATCCCTTCCTCTTTGGGGAAATAACGACGTAGCTTCAAGCCGCATCAATCCCCAACTGACTAATATTGTTGTGATGCAGGAAATTTTAAACGGGGGCTAAGTTTGTAAATTTCCTCGCATTTGAGACAAGCGCGTCCTGAAGACATGGTTCCCTCTTCCTCTCTCCCTCCATTTCCCCATTCGTACTCCGTGGGCGCCAAAACACCCTCTCCACCCCAGCCTCCTCCGTCCGCCACCCCATCCACCGTTGTCCTCCTCCACCATGCTGGAGCTGATACCCTGACACCGTCGTCCATTACAAGAGATCGAACTCTCTCATCCATGGCTTCAGACCGGGATCCTTGCATCCCGTCCTCTCACTTCATCCCCGTTGTCGTCCACCTTGTCGGCGCTGCTCCTACGACTGTCTCGTCCATCGCGCCAGGACATTTCCCCCGCCGCCACCATCTACCCTCCTAGATCTGCATCCACACTGCCGACAGCCATCACTATCGCAACACTTTCAAATTCTCACAGATGCATACACAGGGACGCACCAGAGGCGGTACTCTTTCGTATCTGCTCAAATTATTTATCGCAACAAAAAAATAGATCGCCACTGCTTTACTGTGATTTCTTGTCCATCACTTACTTGTTAGTTGAAAGTGCGAATTTGCCTTTGTCCGGTTTTCACCTTCAGATCCGCCATGGCACGCTCAACACTAATGCTTATGGTTTTCCCCTTTTATATACCACACTAGTTAAATGACAGCAGACTAAATTTCAAAATTGGGTCAGTCGATTTTTGAGAGCTCGCCGGAGTTCGCTGGTGGGAAGGAAGGGGCTCACCGGAGGGCTGCCCCATTATCTATCTTAGGGTTTCGGGTGGGGACAGTGGTTGTGGGGGGCTTTCGTTGGGCTATGGTGGGGCTGTTGGAAATAAGCCCTAGAGGCAATAATAAATTGGTTATTATTATATTTCCTTGTTCATGATAATCGTTTATTATCCATGCTAGAATTGTATTGATAGGAAACTCAGATACATGTGTGGATACATAGACAACACCATGTCCCTAGTAAGCCTCTAGCTCGTTGATCAATAGATGGTTACGGTTTCCTGACCATGGACATTGGATGTCGTTGATAACGGGATCACATCATTAGGAGAATGATGTGATGGACAAGACCCAATCCTAAGCCTAGCACAAGATCATGTAGTTTGTATGCTAAAGCTTTTCTAATGTCAAGTATCATTTCCATAGACCATGAGATTGTGCAACTCCCGGATACCGTAGGAGTGCTTTGGGTGTGCCAAACATCACAACGTAACTGGGTGGCTATAAAGGTACACTACAGGTATCTCCGAAAGTGTCTGTTGGGTTGGCACGAATCGAGACTGGGATTTTTCACTCCGTGTAAACGGAGAGGTATCTCTGGGCCCACTCGGTAGGACATCATCATAATGTGCACAATGTGATCAAGGAGTTGATCACGGGATGATGTGTTACGGAACGAGTAAAGAGACTTGCCGGTAACGAGATTGAACAAGGTATCGGGATACCGACGATCGAATCTCGGGCAAGTATCCTACCGCTAGACAAAGGGAATTGTATACGGGATTGATCGAATCCTCGACATCGTGGTTCATCCGATGAGATCATCGTGGAACATGTGGGAACCAACATGGGTATCCAGATCCCGCTGTTGGTTATTGACCGGAGAACGTCTCGGTCATGTCTGCATGGTTCCTGAACCCGTAGGGTCTACACACTTAAGGTTCGATGACGCTAGGGTTATAAAGGAAGTTTGTATTTGGTTACCGAATGTTGTTCGGAGTCCCAGATGAGATCCCGGACGTCACGAGGAGTTCCGGAATGGTCCGGAGGTAAAGATTTATATATGGGAAGTCCAGTTTTGGTCACCGAAAAAGTTTCAGGGTTTATCGGTAACGTACCGGGACCACCGGGAGGGTCCCGGGGGTCCACCAAGTGGGGCCACAAGCCCGGGAGGGCTGCATGGGCCAAGTGTGGGAGGGGACCAGCCCCAGGTGGGCTGGTGCGCCCCCCCACAAGGGCCCAAGGCGCCTAAGGGGAGGAGGGGGGGCAAACCCTAAGGGCAGATGGGCCTTAGGGCCCATGCCTGGTGCGCCTCCCTCTCCCCCTCCCCTGGCCGCCCCACCAGATGGGATCTGGGCTGGCCGCCGCCCCTAGGGTGGAACCCTAGGTGGGGTGCAGCCCCCTTCCTCTCCCCTATATATAGTTGAGGTCTTTGGGGCTGCCAACACATGAGTTTCTGACCTCTCCCTGGCGCAGCTCTACCTCTCTTTCTCCTCATATCTCGCGGTGCTTGGCGAAGCCCTGCTGGATCACCATGCTCCTCCTCCACCACCACGCCGTTGTGCTGCTGCTGGATGGAGTCTTCCTCAACCTCTCCCTCTCTCCTTGCTGGATCAAGGCATGGGAGACGTCACCGGGCTGTACGTGTGTTGAACGCGGAGGTGCCGTCCGTTCGGCACTAGGATCTCCGGTGATTTGGATCACGACGGGTACGACTCCTTCAACCCCGTTCTCTTGAACGCTTCCGCTTAGCGATCTACAAGGGTATGTAGATGCACTCTCCTTCCCCTCGTTGCTGGTTTCTCCATAGATAGATCTTGGTGACACGTAGGAAAATTTTGAATTTCTGCTACGTTACCCAACAGGGGCCTCGCCAGAGGCAAAACTCGAGACATACGTGCAAGCAGTGCTCCTCAACCCATCAACCTAAACAACATGCCACTCATAATTCCAAACTTAGTTGCTCAAATATGAATCTGATATGATGGTGACATGTACTAAAACAGAGAATGTTTAATTGGTCAGTTAATGTTTCTACTTTACTTCCAAAAAGCACATGCGCCACATACCGAGGGACAGCATGGAGTTGCGTTCTTTATGCGCTCTGGTTGATCATGTGTGGCCAACCAACATTTTATTATCCAAAATCTGCTTTCTCTTCTTTAGCATGCTCCTCTTCTGTTCTTCCTTTGTAAGTACACTCTCCGTACCTAAATATAAGTCTTTGTAGAGATTCCTCCATGGACTATATACAGAGCAAAATGAGGGAATCTACACTCGAAAATGTATCTATATACATCCGTATGTGATCCATAGTGGAATCTCTACAAAGAATTGTATTTAGGAACAAAGGGAGTATAATAGTTGTACAGTTTGTTCTTTGTAGTGAAGAGGAGTCGGGACATTTGAAGTGTACAGGTCTATTCAGCCGCTTGTCATGGACGCTTTCAACTTTTTGTGTTGGTCTTCATGTCAATTGGCATGGACGCTTTCAACTCTTCGTATTCAATCGTATGTGTCGCCTTTGAGAGTTAGACTGGTAGTAACAGTATTGCGCCTTCAGTTGTAGAGAGCTGGTATGCGAAGCCTTTTAGCCATACCGGCAATATTGGCACATATATTCCAGCAAGTTCCACTTTCCTGATTTTTCTCCTGATGCTTAGGGTTTTCCCATTATATCTACACTACGATCTGCGTAGGTGCTTTGTGTCCTACTAGCAACCGTCCACCCTTTAAAGCTAAATAACACACCAATCATACGTCCTAAGGTTCTTCAAATACGAATGTGATATGATACTGACATTAGCTAACAGACACACATTTAATTGGTTAGCTAATGCTCCCACTTGAGTTTCCAAATGCATGTGGCCACATATAGAGAGACATCATGGAATTGCATTTCTTTGGGCGCTCTGATTCATCATGGGTGGGCAACCAACATTGTATAGAAAGAAGGGGAATCTCAATAATATGCTTCCCATTCTATTCTTTAACATGTTCCTCTTATGTTCTTCTTTAGTAAGTACAGTATGTTCCTTGTCAGGAAGGGGAGCAGGGACATCTGCAGTCGATAGCTCTATTGGGCCGGTTCTGCTACATGATTTCGCACTTCGAGTTGGTCTGCCATAATATCCTGGAAATGGTGGGAGCCATGCGGTCTTTGATAGACTAAACTGATAGTAACAGTTATACGCCTTCAGATGAATAGAGCTAGCCTGTAGGTGATCGATAGGCTGCATATTAGTAGCGGCAAAACCCTATATTTTCCAGCCAGTTTTGCTTTCCCTATTTATTTATGGTGGTTATGGTGTACCCCTATTATCTACACTACAATCTGCCTACTGGCTCTGCGCCCTCGTTATCATGGTTTGGCAATAAACTTTCTATATGATATATTATGAACCTATCATCTGCCAACTATCCTTACATCTGGGACCCCCAACAGGGAGCCTATTTTGTGTGTAGTTGTGCCATATTATATTAATCTACTCACCATATTACAGTACACATGGGCTCTCTCATCAGAATCCAGTGATAGCACACAAGGGTTTACAGGGAGCCTCTATTATATTACAATATCCTCTGCATTACAAAGATAATCTCACTACTATTTGTGTTTTCATGCTTTACAGATATTGTACGTAATCACAATGAATATAAGAATGCACACATCGGAAGAATCTTGCGGAACAGTTCAATGGGTAACAAACTTGGCATCAAGGGATTGAGGTCCATTGTGGATGCAATGAAGCCCACATGCTCCCGACCTATAGATTCGTATTCAGAATATGATCCTAATGACTATTCTGAGCTCAAGGAGTCAAAGGCCGATGGCCTATCCTATTCACCTAATAAGGTGCCTCTTCTAATTTGGCAAGGTTTTATTGGTTGCACATATCTTGCATAAGGTGTCTTGCATTTCTTTTGCTTCGTTGCACCGCCATCTACTTAGTTTACTCATGATATATGTGAAGATGCCATGCTCATCCATTATCAACACCTATTCCATTTGTTGTCATACCATGTTTTTCTATTCAAATGTTGTTCTTGTGTTTCAGACAACCAAAAGGAAGAGGGTGATTGCAGAACCTGAAGGAGTACAAGCAAAATCCTTGAAAAGGTGGTGCTACCGGAGAAATCACATAACACCCGACGTATATTGGCGATAGAACTAACGCCGCAAAACCTAGGATGTCGCAACTACGCTGGTCGCTGCTTTGCTCTTGTGAGTACCTATTTTCCTATCGATGTCCTTACATTCATACCTGGTGGATTATGTGACATCATTGTGCATTATAGCTCACTTATCCACTGTTAACTCCAAATTATCAGATCTATATTAATGCTTAAATTGATATAGAATAAACCCAATGCTTATGAAGAAATTTAGTTCTGCATTGTTCTTGTAAGTATATGTTGTCCTTCATAACTGTACTTATATTTGTCAGCTAGTTCTTCATGTACACTTTGCATCTTATTTTCCCTTGTCCTCCATTTTCTAAACATTAGATCTACATTTACTCTTACCAAAATATTAAATAAAACCAATGTTACTGAAGAAGTTTAGCTCCGCATTACTCTTATCAGTGTCCTTTGCATGTATGTTGTATTTACATTTGTACTCTGCATCTTAAGTTAAATAATCGCCATTTGTTCCTATATTTTCACATCTTTATTTACTCTTAACAAAATGTAGAATAAAGCCAATGCTCTTGAAGAAGAGTGTGCGGTAAACTTCTTGAATTGCCCCCCATCAATATGGACAAGGGCTTTATAGAGCCTGTCTTCACTACTAATGTAAGTTTGTCCTCCTCGAGCCTTCGAACTTTTTTGTGTATATTTGGATAGCTATGAGTGCAAATGTTGTTTATTTTTGTCATCTGCATCAAATTGCTTGTTCAAAGTTTATAAAGTAGAAGTACATAAACGTAAGTTTGTCCTTCTCAATTTCAGTCTTTAGTTGTACAACCTAGTTCCTTATTCATACCATGTAAATTAAACTAAACATAGCAAGTTATCTTCTTTAAAACTATGTGCATGCTTGTGTTCTTGATCTGTAATCCAGTGGTGTGGTGATACTACCAACAACAGCACAATGTCATATCCTGCTATGTCTCAACTATGAACAATGTCATATTATATTAATGTTATTTAAATCGTGTCTCTTTATTTCCAATCTGAAATGGTATAAATTGACAGTAGACTCACCATTCATGCTTATACGTTGTATAGAACTACATGTACGCTTGTGTTCTTGATCTGTAACCCAGTGGTCTAGTGAAGCTGGCCGCTCCTGCACAATGCCATTTCCAGTTGTCTTAACTATGAACAATGCCTATTATGTTAATGCTATTTTAAACTGCATCTCTTTATTTATGATAAATAAATGAGATGAATTGACAGCGCCGATGCTTATACGTGCAAAACCTATTATCTACCTACTTGTTTCTCTTACTGGGTGACAACACTGCTGCTAGGAAGAACTGCCACAACGATAGTGAGACGAACCCATTGTTTGTCCCTCTAACACATATTCCAGAGAAGAAGGCAACATATCTTGAGGGTAGGGATACAACCACGAAGTCATATCTTGATGTAGTGTCAAGCTTACTCAGTGACACAAGCTCGATGAAGTCGCCGCCTGAATTTGTTCGACTTTTTCAGTCTAAAATTAAAGCAGAAAGACATGCTTACGCTCAAATCTGACTGGAAATCCAATCTCTATGCAAGATTAAACATAAGTACATGATGTTTATTGATGCTATGTGATACGTCCATTCTGCATCATGCTTTTATATCGATATTTATTGCATTATGGACTGTTATTTCACTTTATGTCACAATACTTATGGCTATTCTCTCTTATTTTACAAGGTTTACATAAGGAAGGAGAATGCCGGCAGTTGGAATTCTGGGCTGGAAAATGAGCAAATATTAGAGACCTATTATGCGCAACTCCAAAAGTCTTGAAACTCCACGGAACATCTTAAAATAAATAAAGAAAAATCCTCGCCAAAGATGAAGGCCAGGGGACCCACACCCTGCTCATGAGGGTGGGGGGGCGCCCCCCCTAGGGCGCGCCCCCTACCTCGTGGGCCCCATGGTGGCTCTCCGACGTCCATCTTCTCCTATATGAAGTCTTTCGATGAGAAAAAAACCAGAAGGAACCTTTTGAGACGAGACTCCGCCGCCACGAGGCGGAACCTTGGCGGAACCAATCTAGAGCTCCGGCAGAGCTGTTCTGCCGGGGATACTTCCCTCCGGGAGGGGGAAATCATCACCATCGTCATCACCAACGCTCCTCTCATCGGGAGAGGGCAATCTCCATCAACATCTTCACCAGCACCATCTCATCTCCAAACCCTAGTTCATCTCTTGTATCCAATTCTTGTCTCAAAGTCTGGGATTGGTGCTAGTAGGTTGCTAGTAGTGTTGATTACTCCTTGTAGTTGATGCTAATTGGTTTATTTGGTGGAAGATCATATGTTCAGATCCTATATGCATATTATTACCCCTCTGATTATGAACATGAATATGCTTTGTGAGTAATTAATTTTGTTCCTGAGGACAAGGGAGAAGTCTTGCTATTAGTAGTCATGTGAATTTGGTATTCGTTTGATATTTTGATAAGATGTATGTCGTCTAGCCTCTAGTGGTGTTATGTGAACGTCGACTACATAACACTTCACCATTATTTGGGCCTAGAGGAAGACATTGGGAAGTAATAAGTAGATGATGGGTTGCTAGAGTGACAGAAGCTTAAACCCTACTTTATGTGTTGCTTCGTAAGGGGCTGATTTGGATCCATATGTTTCATGCTATGGTTAGGTTTACCTTAATACTTTTGTTGTAGTTGCGGATGCTTGCAATAGAGGTTAATAATAAGTGGGATGCTTGTTCAAGTAAGAACAGCACCCAAGCACCGGTCCACCCACATATCAAATTATCAAAGTATCGAACGCGAATCATATGAACGTGATGAAAACTAGCTTGACGATATTCCCATGTGTCCTCGGGAGCGCTTTTCCTATTATAAGAGTTTGTTCCGGCTTGTCCTTTTCTACAAAAAGGATTGGGCCACCTTGCTGCACTTTATTTACTTTTGTTACCTGTTGCCCGTTACAATTTATCTTATCACAAAACTATCTGTTACCACTTATTTCAGTACTTGCAGAGAATACCTTGCTGAAAACCGCTTATCATTTCCTTCTGCTCCTCGTTGGGTTCGACACTCTTATTTATCGAAAGGACTACGATAGATCCCCTATACTTGTGGGTCATCAAGACTCTTTTCTGGCGCCGTTGCCGGGGAGTGTAGCACCTTTGGTAGGTGGAATTTGGTAAGGAAAATTTATATAGTGTATTGAAATTTACTGTCACTTGTTACTATGGAAAGTAATTCTCTGAGGGGCTTGTTCGGGGTATCTTCACCCTGTCCAGTAGAGCAAAGAGTTGCTCCTCAACCAACTGAACCTATTGAAAATGAAACTCCTTTTTAATTTCCTTCGAGTATGATGGAAAAACTGCTAGCTAACCCTTTTAGAGGGGATGGAACGAAGCATCTTGATGAGCACTTAATATATGTGGATGATGTTTGTGGATTATTTAAGCTTGCAGGTATACCCGATGATGTTGCTAAGAAGAAGGTCTTCCCTTTATCTTTGAAGGGAGACGCATTGATATGGTATAGGCTATGTGATGATATGAAATCATGGAACTATAAAAGATTGAAATTGGAATTTCATCAAAAGTATTACCCTATGCATCTTGTTCATCGTGATCGCAATTATATATAGAATTTCTGGCCTTGCGAAGGAGAAAGCATCGCTCAAGCTTGGGGGAGGCTTAAATCAAAGTTATATTCATGCCCCAATCATGAGCTCTCGAGATAAATAATTATGCAAAGTTTTTGTGCTCGGCTTTCTGAAAACAATCGCACCATGCTCGATACTTCTTGTGCTGGCTCTTTTATGATGAAGACTATTGGAATCAGATGGAATTTATTGGATAGAATTAAACGCAACTCTGAAGATTGGGACCTCGAGAAGGTAAGGAGTCAGGTATGACATCTAAGTTTGATTGTGTTAAATCTTTTATGGATACCGATATTTTCCGTAAGTTTAGCACTAAATATGGACTTAACTCTGAGATAGTAGCTTCTTTCTGTGAATCTTTTGCTACTTATGTTGATCTCCCTAAGGAGAAGTGGTTTAAATATCATCCTCCCATAGAAGTAAAAGTAGCTGCACCTATTAAAGTTGAAGAAAAGACTGTGACTTATAATGATCCTATTGTTCCTACTTCTTATGTTGAGAAACCACCTTTCCCTGTTAGAATAAGGGATCATGCTAAAGCTTCAACTTTTGTTCGTAAAAGCAATATTAGAACTTATACACCTCCTGAGCAAGTTAAAGTATAAGCTAATATTGCTATTGTTAAAGATCTCTTGTCTGATAATATTGATGGGCATGTTATTCAGTTCAAAGGTGAAACTGCTAGAATTGCTAAACCTTGTGATAAAGATAAACATAGACCTGTGGTAGGCATGCCTGTTGTTTCCGTTAAAATAGGAGATCATTGTTATCATGGCTTATGTGATATGGGTGCTAGTGCTAGTGCAATACCTATTGACTTATACAAAGAAATTATGCATGACATTGCACCTGTTGAGTTAGAAGAAATTGATGTTACTATTAAACTTGCTAATAGAGATACTATTTCACCAATGGGAATTGTTAGAGATGTTGAAGTCTTGTGTGGGAAAACTAAAGATCCTGCTGATTTTCTTGTTCTTGGTTCCCCACAAGATAGCTTTTGTCCCATTATATTTGGTAGACCCTTCTTAAATACTGTTAATGCTACCATAGATTGCACAAACAATGTTGTTACTGTTGGCTTTGATGATATGGTTCATGAGTTTAATTTCTCTAAATTTAGTAAACAACATCGTGAGGAAGAATTACCTAGTAAGGATGAAATTATTGGTCTTGCTTCTATTGCCGTACCTCCTAGTGATCCTTTAGAACACTATTTTCTAGACCATGAAAATGATATGTTCATGAATGAAAGAAGGGAAATAGATGAAGTATTCTTTAAACAGGAACCTATTCTGCAACACAATTTGCCTGTTGAAATTTTAGGAGATCCTCCTCCACCCAAGGGTGATCCCGTGTTTGAGCTTAAACCTTTGCCTGATAATCTTAAATATGCTTATCTTGATGAAAAGAAGATATATCATGTTATTATTAGTGCTAACCTTTCAGAGCATGAAGAAGAAAGATTATTGAAAACTCTGAAGAAGCACCGTGCTGCTATTGGATATACTCTTGATGATCTTAAGGGCATTAGTCCCACTCTATGTCAACATAAAATAAATTTGGAAGCAGATGCCAAACCAGTTCGTGATCCTCAACGACGTTTGGATCCTAAAATGAAAGAAGTGGTAAGAAAAGAAATACTCAAGCTTCTGGAGGCAGGTATAATCTATCCTGTTGCTGATAGTCAGTGGGTAAGTCCTGTCTATTGTGTCCCTAAGAAGGGAGGTATTACTGTTGTTCCTAATGATAAAGATGAATTGATTCCACAAAGAATTATCACAGGTTATAGGATGGTAATTGATTTCCGCAAATTAAATAAAGTTACTAAGAAAGATCATTACCCCTTACCTTTTATTGATCAAATGCTAGAAAGACTATGCAAACATACACACTATTGCTTTCTAGATGGTTATTCTGGTTTCTCTCAAATACCTGTGTTGGCTAGAGATCAATCAAAGACTACTTTTACATGCCCTTTTGGTACTTTTGCTTATAGACGTATGCCTTTTGGTCTATGTAATGCACCTGCTACCTTTCAAACATGCATGATGGCTATATTCTCTAACTTTTGTGAAAAGATTTGTGAGGTTTTCATGGACGATTTTTCCGTCTATGGTTCCTCTTTTGATGATTGCTTGAGCAATCTTGATCGAGTTTTGCAGAGATGTGAAGAAACTAATCTTGTCTTGAATTGGGAAAAGTGCCACTTTATGGTTAATAAAGGTATAAGAAGTTTCCTTGGTCATGCCGAATTTTATAGGAGGTTCATTACGGACTTCTCAAAAATTTCTCGGCCCCTGACTAATTTATTGCAAAAAGATATACCATTTGTCTTTGATGATGATTGTGTAGAAGCCTTTGAAACACTTAAGAAAGCATTAGTCTCTGCACCTGTTGTTCAGCCACCTGATTGGAATTTACCCTTTGAAATTATGTGTGATGCTAGTGATTATGCTGTAGGTGTTGTTCTAGGGCAAAGAGTTGATAAGAAATTAAATGTTATTCATTATGCTAGTAAGACTCTAGACAACGCTCAAAGAAATTATGCTACTACTGAAAAAGAGCTTTTAGCAGTTGTATTTGCTTGTGATAAGTTCAGACCTTATATTGTTGATTCTAAAGTAACTATTCACACTGATCATGCTGGTATTAAATACCTTATGGAAAAGAAAGATGCTAAACCTAGACTTATTAGATGGGTTCTCTTGCTACAACAATTTGATTTGCATATTGTTGATAGAAAGGGAGCTGAGAACCCCGTTGCAGACAACTTGTCTAGGTTAGAGAATATTCTTGATGACCCACTACCTATTAATGATAGCTTTCCTGATGAACAATTAAATGTTATAAGTACTTCTCGTAGTACTCCATGGTATGCTGATTATGCTAATTATATTGTTGCTAAGTTTATACCACCTAGCTTCACATACCAGCAAAAGAAAAAGTTTTGCTATGACTTGAGACATTACTTTTGGGATGACCCACATCTTTATAAAGGAGTAGATGGTGTTATTAGACGTTGTGTACCTGAGCATGAACAGGAACAGATCCTACGCAAGTGTCATTCCGAGGCTTATGGAGGACACCACGCTGGAGATAGAACTGCACATAAGGTATTGCAATCTGGTTTTTATTGGCCTACTCTCTTCAAGGATGCCCGTAAGTTTGTCTTGTCTTGTGATGAATGCCAAAGAATTGGTAATATTAGTAGACGTCAAGAAATGCCTATGAATTATTCTCTTGTTATTGAACCGTTTGATGTTTGGGGCTTTGATTATATGGGACCTTTTCCTGCCTCTAATGGATACACACATATTTTAGTTGTTGTTGATTACGTTACTAACTGGGTAGAAGCTATTCCAACTAGTAGTGCTGATCATAACACTTCTATTAAAATGCTTAAGGAAGTTATTTTCCCGAGGTTTGGAGTCCCTAGATATTTAATGACTGATGGTGGTTCACACTTTATTCATGGTGCTTTCTCTAAAATGCTTGCTAAATATGATGTTAATCATAGAATTGCATCTCCTTATCACCCTCAGTCTAGTGGTCAAGTAGAGTTGAGAAATAGAGAGCTCAAATTAGTTTTGCAAAAGACTGTTAATAGGTCTAGAAAGAATTGGTCCAAGAAACTTGATGATGCATTATGGGCTTATAGAACTGCATACAAAAATCCTATGGGTATGTCTCCGTAGAAAATGGTTTATGGAAAAGCATGTCACTTACCTCTCAAACTAGAACATAAGGCATATTGGGATATTAAAGAGCTCAACTATGATTTCAAACTTGCCGGTGAAAATACGTTATTTGATATTAGCTCACTCGATGAATGGAGAACCCAAGCTTATGAAAATGCCAAGTTGTTTAAAGAAAAAGTTAAAAGATGGCATGACAAAAGGATACAAAAGCGTGAGTTTAATGTAGGTGATTATGTATTGCTATACAACTCTCGTTTAAGATTTTTTGCAGGGAAACTTCTCTCTAAATGGGAAGGCCCCTATGTTATCGAAGGGGTCTATCATTCCGATGCCATAAAAATCAACAACTTCGAGGGCACAAATCCGAAGGTGGTAAACGGTCAAAGAATCAAACATTATATCTCAAGTAATCCCATAAATGTTGAAACCAATATTATTGAAACCATAACCCCAGAGGAATACATAAGGGACACTTTTTGGAACGTTTCAGACTCCGAAAAGGAATAGGTATGTGGTACGGTAAGTAAACCGACTCCAAAACAATTTTTAAGGCAATATTTCTCTGTTTTGGAATTTTTAGAAAAATAGAAAAATAAGTAGCAGTCCGGGAAGGACACGAGGGCCCCACGAGGGTGGTGGGCGCGCCCTACCCCTCTAGGCGCGCCCCCTACCTCGTGAGCACCTAGTGTGCCTTCCGGACTCCGTTTTCTTGCACGATACATATTTTGGTCGGTAAAAATTCATTATATAACCTCCCGAAGGTTTTGACTCCCGTATCATGCAAACCTCCTATGTTCTTGTTTCGAGCCGTTTTTCTGACAGATCTAGGTTATCATGACGGCCCCAAGCACCTCCAAGGACAAGTTCTTCGAGAAGGTCATCAACCCTTACCTCGCGGAGGTGCTACGACACCCTCAAACCATTGAGTTGCATGATGGATTGCTGCACATCCGCGATGAAGAGGGACCAAAGGGGACCGGAAGCATGGAGACGAGGCTCGAAGCAGTGGAGCAACAAGTTTTCAAGTGCCAAGGGATGGTGGAACATGGACTCAACTCTAACCACATGATGATCGCGGAGTTTACTAGCAAACAGAAGTTGGATGCTGACAACATCGGGGAGACTATCTTCAAGCTTCATGAGAAGATCGAGCACCTCCAAGCCCAAATCTATGACCTGCAAAACCAAAACTGTGAGTATGAATATAGATTCAAAAGGATGAGTTTGGCTGCACATTTGAGGATCCCGGAGACTCAATCATGTTTCTATGATGGAGAACCTATGACTTGGAAGATGGACGCAAGGCCCGCATCATCTACAACACCTCCACCTTCCTCACCGACAAAGGAGATATAATCACATGGGTATGGGCACTCCCCTTGGCAACTGCCAAGCTTGGGGGAGGTGCCCCGGTATCGTATCATAATCACAACTCCTATCTTTACCATTTTTCTTAGTTCGATCTTATTAGTAGAATCTTGATCTAGTAGAATAAAGTTTATGGCATGATCTAGTTTTGAGTTTGCTTTATGATCTCTCTTTGTAATCGAGTCTATGAGCTATATATAATAAAGATTAGTGTTGAGTCAAGGGCTTGATTATTTTTCCATGATCTTGGGTGAGTAAAAGAAAAGAGAAAAGAATAAAAAGAAACAAAAAGTTCATATTGATCTTATTGAGAGTAATGACTTCACATAGAAGAGTATGATGATTAAAAGTTGTTGGGAGTTAGCAGACATAGCTTTGGTCATTGTTACAATTAATAGGAAGTAATAAGGAAAGAGAGGTTTTCACATATAGATATATTATCATTGACATCTTTTATGATTGGGAGCACTCATTAAAATATGACATGCTAAAGGGTTGATGTTGGACAAGGAAGACAACGTAATGAGTTATGTCTTTCTTATATCTGAGATAAAGTATATTGTCATGGATCCACTAACTTGTTGAGCTTGCCTTTCCCCCTCATGCTAGCCAAATTCTCAGCACCAAGTAGAAATACTACTTGTGCTTCCAAATACCCTTAAACCAGTTTTGCCATGAGAGTCCACCATATCTACCTATGGATTGAGTAAGATCCTTCAAGTAAGTTGTCATCGGTGCAAAGCAATAAAATTGCGCTAAATATGTATGATTGATTGGTGTGGGAGAAATAAGCTTTATACGAGCTTGTGATGTGGAAGTAATAAAAGCGACGGACTGCATAATAAAGGTTCATATCACAAGGGGCAATATGAAGTGACGTTCTTTCGCATTGAGATTTATGCATCCAACCATAAAAGCGCATGGCAACCTCTGCTTCCCTCTGTGAAGGGCCTATCCTTTATTATTATCTTCTACCTTATGCAAGAGTCATGGTGATCTTCACCTTTTCTTTTTCATTTTATCCTTTGGCAAGCTCAGCATGTTGGAAAGAACATGATATATGTATATCTAATTGGATGTAGGGGAGCATGAACCATTATTGTTGACATTGCCTTGAGGTAAAAGGTTGTGGGGCAAAACTATAAGCCCCTATCTTTCTCTATGTCCGATTAAAACTTCATAACCACAAGTATTGCGTGAGTGTTAGCAATTATGGAGGACTAAATGATAATTGAGTATGTGGACTTGCTTTTTAGCTCTGACATAGACTCTTTCCGATGTTATGATAAATTGCAATTGCTTCAATGACTGAGATTATAGTTTGTTGGAGCCCAATAAGGTTTATGATTTATACTTTTGCATTGTGAATAGATCATCACTTGAACATAAGTAATCATATGACAAAATCTATATATGTTGCTGTTATGAGAATAATCATGATGCCTTCATGTCCGTATTTTATTTTTATCGACGCCTCTACCTCTAAACATGAGGACATATTTATTGTTATCGGCTTTTCGCTTGAGGACAAGCGAGGTCTAAGCTTGGGGGAGTTGATACGTCCATTCCGCATCATGCTTTTATATCGATATTTATTGCATTATGGATTGTTATTTCACTTTATGTCACAATACTTATGGCTACTCTCTCTTATTTTACAAGGTGTACATAAGGAAGGAGAATGCCGGCAGCTGGAATTCTGGGCTGGAAAAGGAGCAAATATTTGAGACCTATTCTGCCCAACTCCAAAAGTCCTGAAACTCCATAGAACATCTTAAAATAAATAAAGAAAAATCCTCGCCAAAGATGAAGGCCAGGGGGCCCACACCCTGCTCACGAGGGTGGGGGGTGCCCCCCTAAGGCGCGCCCCTACCTCGTGGGCCCCCATGGTGGCTCTCCGACGTCCATCTTCTCCTATATGAAGTCTTTCGATGAGAAAAAACCAGAAGGAACCTTTCGAGACGAGACTCCGCCGCCACGAGGCGGAACCTTGGCGGAACCAATCTAGAGCTCCGATAGAGCTGTTCTACCGGGGATACTTCCCTCCGGGAGGGGGAAATCATCACCATCGTCATCACCAACACTCCTCTCATCGGGAGAGGGCAATCTCCATCAACATCTTCACCAGCACCATCTCATCTCCAACCCCTAGTTCATCTCTTGTATCCAATTCTTGTCTCAAAGTCTGGGATTGGTGCTAGTAGGTTGCTAGTAGTGTTGATTACTCCTTGTAGTTGATGCTAATTGGTTTATTTGGTGGAAGATCATATGTTCAGATCCTATATGCATATTATTACCCCTCTGATTATGAACATGAATATGCTTTGTGAGTAATTACGTTTGTTCCTGAGGACAAGGGAGAAGTCTTGCTATTAGTAGTCATGTGAATTTGGTATTCGTTAGATATTTTCATAAGATGTATGTTGTCTAGCCTCTAGTGGTGTTATGTGAACGTCGACTAGATAACACTTCACCATTATTTGGGCCTAGAGGAAGGCATTGGGAAGTAATAAGTAGATGATGGGTTGCTAGAGTGACAGAAGCTTAAACCCTACTTTATGCGTTGCTTCGTAAGGGGCTGATTTGGATCCATATCTTTCATGCTATGGTTAGGTTTACCTTAATAATTTTGTTGTAGTTGCAAATGCTTGCAATAGAGGTTAATCATAAGTGGGATGCTTGTCCAAGTAAGAATAGCACCCAAGCACCGGTCCACCCACATATCAAATTATCAAAGTATCAAACGCGAATCTTATGAACGTGATGAAAACTAGCTTGACGATATTCCCATGTGTCCTCGGGAGCGCTTTTCCTATTATAAGAGTTTGTTCCAGCTTGTCCTTTGCTACAAAAAGGATTGGGCCACCTCGCTGCACTTTATTTACTTTTGTTACTTGTTGCCCGTTACAATTTATCTTATCACAAAACTATCTGTGACCACTTATTTCAGTACTTGTAGAGAATACCTTGCTGAAAACTGCTTATCATTTCCTTCTGCTCCTCGTTGGGTTTGAAACTCTTACTTATCGAAAGGACTACGATAGATCCCCTATACTTGTGGGTCATCACTATGCAACTTAAGTTGGTGGATATAAGCACCAAAGAAGCACAGTCTCATCAGGTTGCTAAGCTGCTTGAGCTGCAGCTCCTGTGCCAGGCAAACCTTTCTTGAACTGTCTTGAAGTATTGTCGGTTATGTCTATTATTTTGTCGGCCTGTTAACTTCCGCTGGTGGCGACCTGCCCAGTTTATGTAATCTGCTGTCTGGTTGCCCTTTATTATCACTTGCGGTGAACTTTAATGCCCAGGGGATGTAATATGTTGTAATTTGTTTGTTGTATAGTCTAGGTTTATTCTTCATCATGATTTTGTAATTTATTTGTTGTTTCTGCTATCGTCGCTCTGAGAAAAGGTTGTAATCTTCGATTGGTGCACAATGAGCCAATAGGTTAGGTTTATAAAATAATAATTTCTATATTAAAACTGGTCGGTCGCCAATCGCTAGTACGGGCTGAACCGTGGGTCTACAATCATCTTGGGCCATTAGTTAGGTCTAGTCTTAATCTAGCCCACTATTAGTTTTGGGCCATTAAAAGGCCGAGTAAACTGCTTGCCTTAATTGGGCCCGAAAATTAAATAGGCTTTTAACAGATCGAAAACTAGATTCAGCCTTAATTATGGTGAACAAATCATGGGCCGACGGCGAGCCGTAATATAAAACAACCCATTATTGGCCCATTCGGGTGATGGGCCATTAACAAGGTGAAATGTTTTTGGGCCTTGGCTGACCCAATTACATGACGGGCAGGAAACAGGCCAGATGTATAAAGGGCCTAAATTAGGCCCAACACTCTCAAGGGCCTTTAACGGGCCGATAGGCAATTTGGGCTAGAATGTATCCACGAAGACTATGGGCCGTTAAGAGGTCGAAAGTAACTACAAACCATAATTAGGCCTAGGTGCAACTTGGGCCTTTAAATGGCCGAAAGTGAAACCGGGACGAAAGAGGCCCATATGTAGATAGGGCCGCTGACAGGCCGAAACTAATATCGGGCGAAACTGTTAAACGGGCCATTAAGAGGCCAGCAAATCTGGCCACCAATGGGCCCAATGTCACAGTAGCTGTTAAAAGGGTCGTATGTGTTATGGGCCGTAATTTGTCCCAAGAAATGAAAGTCAGTTAACGGGCCGGATCATGTTTGGACCGTAATTTGGCCCAAACTATTGCAGACTGTTAACAGGCCGGATCTGATATGGCCGTAAACTGGCCCAGAATGTTACAGTCATTTACCGGCCCATATCTGATGTGGTCTATAATTTGCTCAAGAAAATGTTAGGCTGTTATTGGGCCGACCCATTAGATCTAACGAAATCTTGTGGGCATGTTCTTGGGTCGGCTTTTAGACCTATATGGGTTGTGCCACGTGTCGATGTTTCATTGGCGATTCTTGTCAAATGGACGGTTGACATCTGTCGGAACGCTGAGCCGACACGTGCATCTGCCGGCGAATGAGAATTTTACACATGGAAAATCCCCATTGGTCCGGGCTATTAACGGGTTATCGGATCCAAACCAGAACCCGATAGCTTAACAGCGACCTGTTATGGTGGATGCCACGTGTCGGTAACCCTTGACGAAAGCACTTCTATGACGCGTGATTTATCGTCATGGAAGTGGACACTTCTATGATGATAATTTTGATAATGTCATGGAATGGTTCTACGACAGCACAGGTATGACTATCTTGATTATGTCATAAAATCGTCATGGATGTACATGCATGACAGATAATGTGACCTACTGTGACAAACATGTATCATCACAGAAGTGTATTTTTTTGTAGTGTTAGCATATTGATCGTTCAGTTTTATTGCTATTGCTTTCTTCATGTCAAATACATATTCCTTTGACTATGAGGTTATGCAACTCACGGATACCGGAGGAATACCTTATGTGCTATCAAACATCACAATGTAACTCGGTGATTATAAAGATTCTCTACAGGTATCTCTGAAGATGTTTGTTGGGTTGGCATAGATCGAGAATAGGATTTGTCACTCCGAGTATCGGAGAGGTATCTCTGGGCCCTCTCGGTAATGCACATCATAAGAAGCCTTGCAAGCAAATTGACTAATGAGTGACTTGCACGATGATGTATTACGGAATGAGTAAACAGAATTGCCAGTAACGATATTGAACTAGGTATGAAGATACCGATGATCGAATCTCGGGCAAGTAACATACCGATGGACAAAGGGAATTGTGTATGTTGTCATAACGATTCGACCGATAAATATCTTAGTAGAATATGTAGGAGCCAATATGAGCATCCAGGTTCCACTATTGGTTACTGACCGGAGAGGTGTCTCGGTCATGTCTACATAGTTCTCGAACCCGTAGGGTCCGCACGCTTAACGTTCGATGACGATATAGTATTATATGAGTTATGTGATTTGGTGAGCGAATGTTGTTTGGAGTCCCAGATGAGATCACGGACATGACAAGGAGTCTCGAAATGGCCGAGAGGTAAAGGTTGATATATAGGACGATCGTATTCGGACACCGGAAGTGTTTTGGACGGTACCGGGTACATATAGGGTCACCAGAAGGGGTTCCGAGCACCCCCGGTAAAGATATGGGCTTAATGGGCCAGGGGAGGGACTGACCAGCCCACAAGGGGCTGGTGTGCCCCTCCACCAGGTTGGCCAGCCCTAGGGAAAGGAAAGGGGGAAGGGCAAGTCCCTCCTTCCTTCCCCTCCTCAAGGGAGAAAGGAAGGGGGCGCCACCTGCCCCTTCCTTCCCCTGGCTCCTATACAAGGAAGGGGGGCCGAACCAGGGCAGGAGCCCAAGTGGGATTCGGTCCCACTTGGGGTGCCCCTTGGCCTCTTCCCTCTCCCTCCCACCTATGTATATGAGGACGGGGGCACCTAGCACGACGAACATCAATTGTTAGCCGTGTGCGACGCCACCCTCCACAGTTTACACCCCTGGTCATATTCTCACGGTGCTTAGGCGAAAGCCCTGCACGATGGGGTTGGCGGCGGCGGGGCGCGGCAGGCGGCGGGGTTGACGGGTGGTGGCGGGGTGGGGGTGCGGGGCAGCGCTATTTAAAGGAGGGGGCTTGCTTGGGGGAGGGGCAAGGTGGCGCGGGAGAGTCCCGGCCGGACTCGGCTTCGGGCGGCTGTGGCCTCCCGATCTCCTGGAGGGAGACGAGGCGCGGGGAGGTGGGCCGGCTCGGCTGGGCTCCGGCCCAATCGGGCGCTAGAGATTTTTTTAAAATAATTTAGCCGAAACTTAAATAAATCCTAGAAAATAAAATAAAAATCTAAAAATGTCAAAACAAATTTTCACCAACTAAATAAAATATTTAGAACAAGGTGAACATTTTCTTGTCCCTAAAATGCAATTTTGAAAAACGTGCAATTTTTCTAATTCAAATAAAATAGCAATAAACTCCGAATAAAATATAATATTTGATTTTAATATTTTTCCTCCAATATTTCATTTATTTTGGAGAAGTCATATTATCTCCTCTCATATATTTTAATATGAAATATTTTCGGAGAGAAAAATAATTAAAACCAAAAATCCTCATTTCAATATTTGATAAAACTCAAATATGAAAACAGGGAAATCCCCAACTCTCTCCGAGGGTCCTTGAGTTGCTTAGGATTTCGAGGATCGTGAAACGAAATGCAGCAAAAATATGATATGCGGGAATGATCTATGTATAACATTCCAAATTGAAAATTTGGGATGTCACAAACCTACCCCCCTTAAGATGAATCTCGCCCCCGAGATTTGGGTTGGCTAGAAAATAGGTGTGGGTGGTCTTTGCGAAGATCATCCTCTCGTTCCCAGGTGGCTTCATCCTCGGTATGATGGCTCCACTGAACTTTGCAAAACTTGATAACCTTGCTGCGGGTGACTCGGCTGGCAAATTCAAGAATCCTGACTGGCTTCTCCTCATAGGTCAGATCACTGTCCAACTGAATCGCCTCCAAGGGCACTGTATCTCTTAGCGGTATAACGGCCATCTCAGCATGACACTTCTTCAGCTGTGAAACATGAAACACATCGTGAACTCCTGACAGTCCTTCTGGTAAATCCAACTTGTAGGCAACTTCTCCCATACGCTCCAAAATTCGATTGGTCCTACAAATCTCGGGGCTAACTTTCCCTTAACTCCAAAACGTTTCAATCCTCGCAGGGGTGACACTCGCAGATATGCTCTATCTCCAATTTCATAGGTTATTTCCTTGCGTTTCGAATCTGCATAACTCTTCTGTCTGGACTGAGCTACCTTCAATCTATCTCGGATCAACTTAACCTTTTCTTCCGACACCTTGATCAAATATGGTCCAAACAACTGCCGGCCTCCAACTTCATCCCACATCAACGGTGTTCTACACCTCCGTCCATACAGGGCTTCGAACGGTGCCATCTTCAAACTGGCTTGATAGCTATTGTTGTATGAGAACTCCGCATAGGGCAAATTGTCATCCCAACTAGATCCAAAATCTAGCGCACAGGCTCTCAACATATCCTCCAGAATCTGGTAGACTCTCACGGTCTGTCCATCCGTCTACAGGTGGAATGCTGTACTGAACTCCAATCTTGTTCCCAAAGTCTGGTGTAGTTGATGCCAAAACTTTGAGGTAAACTGTGTTCCTCTATCTGATACAATTGTCCTCAGAACTCCATGCAGGCATACGATCCTGGTCATGTATATCTTGGCCAACTTCGCACTTGTATAGATGGTTTTCACTTGGATAAAGTGAGCCACTTTGGCCAAGCGATCAACTACTACCCATATAGAATCATATCCTGATTTGGTCCTGGGTAATCCGGTGATAAAATCCATGCCAAGTTTATCCCACTTCCATTCGGATATCGGCATAGGCTGTAACAATCCTGCTGGCTTTTAATGCTCAGGCTTCACTCTCTGACATACATCACATACGGCTACATACTCGGCAATATCCTTCTTCATACCAGTCCACCAGAAACGTTGCTTCAAATCCAAATACATCTTGGTGTTTCCGGGTGTATCGAGTATGGTGAGTCATGAGCCTCCTGAAGTATTAATTTCCTGATCTCTGTGTTATTGGGCACATAAATACGGTCCTCAAACCATAAGGTGTCGTGCTCATCCTCACGAAAACCTTTGGCCTTTCCTTTGCCCATTCTCTCCTTTATCTCAACAATCTCTTTGTCATCCTTCTGAGCTTCTCGAATCTTTCCTAACAATGTCGACTGAACTTCCATTGTTGCAATAAAACCTCTAGGAACAATCTCCAATCGAACTTCCCTGAGATCATCTGCTAACTCCTTTGGCAATCCCGTGCTCACTAGGTGATACGTCTCCAACGTATCTATAATTTTTGATTGCTCCATGCTATATTATCTACTGTTTTGGACTATATTGGGCTTTATTTTCCACTTTTATATTATTTTTGGGACTAACCTATTAACCGGAGGCCCAGCCCAGAATTGCTGTTTTTTTGCCTATTTCGATGTTTCGAAGAAACGGAATATCAAACGGAGTCCAAACGGAATGAAACCTTCGGGAACGTGATTTTCTCACCGAATATGACCCAGGAGACTTGGACCCTACGCCAAGGAAGCTTCGAGGTGGGCACGAGGTAGGGGGGCGCGCCCTATACACCCAGGCGCGCCCCCACCCTTGTGGGCCCACCGAAGTTCCACCGACGTACTTCTTCCTCCTATATATACCTACGTACCCCCAAACGAACAGAGACGGATCCAAAAACCTAATTCCACCGCTGCAACTTTCTGTATCCACGAGATCCCATCTTGGGGCCTGTTCCGGAGCTCCGCCGGAGAGGGCCGTCATCACGGAGGGCTTCTACATCATCATAGCCTCTCCGATGAAGTGTGAGTAGTTTACCTCAGACCTTCGGGTCCATAGTTAGTAGCTAGATGGCTTCTTCTCTCTTTTTGGATCTCAATACAAAGTTCTTCCCCTCTCTCGTGGAGATCTATTCGATGTAATCTTCTTCTTTTTTGCGGTGTGTTTGTTGAGACCGATGAATTGTGGGTTTATGATCAAGTCTATCTATGAATAATATTTGAATCTTCTCTGAATTCTTTTATGTATGATCGGTTATCTTTGCAAGTCTCTTCGAATTATCAGTTTGGTTTGGCCTACTAGATTGGTTTTTCTTGCCATGGGAGAAGTTCTTAGCTTTGGGTTCGATCTTGCGGTGTCCTTTCCCAGTGACAGAAGGGGCAGCAAGGCACATATTGTATCGTTGCCATCTAGGATAACAAGATGGGGTTTATTTCATATTGCATGAATTTATCTCTCTACGTCATGTCATCTTGCTTAAAGTGTTACTCTATTTCTAACTATACTCTAGATGCATGCTGGATAGCGGTCGATGAGTGGAGTAATAGTAGTAGATGCAGAATCGTTTCGGTGTACTTGTCACAGACGTGATGCCTATATACATGATCATGCCTAGATATTCTCATAACTATGCTCAATTATGTCAATTGCTCAACAGTAATTTGTTCACCCACCGTAGAATACTTATGCTCTTGAGAGAATCCACTAGTGAAACCTATGGCCCCCGGGTCTATTCTCATCATATCAATCTCCATCACTTTAATCTTGCCTTGCTTTTTTACTTTGCCTTTTACTTTTCACTTTGCATCTCTATACCAAAAATACCAAAAATACTATCTATCAGATCTCACTCTCGTAAGTGACCGTGAAGGGATTGACAACCCCTAATCGCGTTGGTTGCGAGTAGCTATCGTTTTGTGCAGGTACGAGGGACTTGAGCGTGGCCTCCTACGGGATTGATACCTTGGTTCTCAAAATCTGGGGGAAATACTTACGCTACTCTCCTGCATCATCCTCTCCTCTTCGGGGAAAACCAACGCAAGCTCAAGAGGTAGCAAGAAGAATTTCTGGCGCCGTTGTCGGGGAGTCTACGCAAAAAGTCAACATACCAAGTACCCATCACAATCCCTATCTCTCGCATTATATTAGTTGCCATTTGCCTCTCGTTTTCCTCTCCCCCACTTCACCCTTGCCGTTTTATTCGCCCTCTCTTTCTCCTTCTCCTTGTCCTCCTCCTTTCTCTGTTTGCCTTTTCCTCGCTTGCCTTTTGTTTGCTCATGTGTTGGATTGCTTGTTTGTCATGATGGCTCAAGATACTACCAAATTGTGTGACTTCACCAATACCAATAATAATGATTTTCTTAGCACTACGATTGCTCCTCTTGCCAATACTGAATCTTGTGAAATCAATACTGCCTTGTTGAATCTTGTTATGAAAGATCAATTTGCCGGCCTTCCTAGTGAAGATGCTGCTACTCATCTGAATAGCTTCATTGATTTATGTGATATGCAAAAGAAAAAAGATGTCGATAATGATGTCATTAAATTGAAGCTATTTCCTTTTTCGCTCAGAGATTGTGCTAAATCTTGGTTTTCGTCTTTCCCTAAAAATAGTATTGATTCTTGGAACAAGTGCAAAGATGCTTTTATCTCTAAGTATTTTCCTCCCGCTAAGATCATCTCTCTTAGAAACGATATTATGAATTTTAAGCAACTTGATCATGAACATGTTGCACAAGCTTGGGAGAGAATGAAATTAATGATACGTAATTGCCCTACTCATGGTTTAAATTTGTGGATGATTGTACAAATTTTTTATGTCGGATTGAATTTTGCTTCTAGAAATCTTTTAGATTCGGCCGCGGGAGGCACTTTCATGGAAATCACTTTAGGAGATGCTACTAAACTCCTAGATAATATTATGGTTAATTATTCTCAATGACATACTAAAAGATCTTCTAATAAAAAAGTGCATGCGATAGAAGAAATCAATGTTTTGAGTGGAAAGATGGATGATCTTATGAAATTATTTGCTACTAAGAGTGTTTCTTCTGATCCTAATGATATTCCTTTGTCTACTTTGATTGAGAATAACAATGAATCTACATATGTGAATTTTGTTGGTAGGAATAATTTTGGTAACAACGCGTATAGAGGGAATTTTAATCCTAGGCCTTATCCTAGTAACCCTTCTAATAATTATGGAAATTCCTACAGCAACTCTTATGGAAATTATAATAAGATGCCCTCTGAATTTGAGAATAGTGTTAAAGAGTTTTTGAATTCACAAAAGAATTTTAATGCTTTGCTTGAAGAGAAATTACTTAAAGTTGATGATTTGGCTAGGAACGTTGATAGAATTTCTCTTGAGATTGATTCTTTAAAGCTTAGATCTATTCCTCCCAAGCATGATATCAATGAGTCTCTCAAAGCCATGAGAATTTCCATTGACGAGTGCAAACAAAGAACCGCTAGGATGCGTGCATCCAAAGATGCCTTTATTAAAGCGTGTTCTTCCAATTCCTATGAAAATCAAGATGAAGATCTAAAAGTTATTGATGTGTCCCCTATCAAATCTTTGTTTTGCAATATGAATCTTGATGAAACTGAATATGATCTTCCTTTACCTAGAAGGCGTTCTAAAAATTCGGAGTATTTTGATCTTTATGATGAAATTGATGAAAGAGGGATTGAAAGAAATAAAAATCTAGATGTTGCTAAACCCACTATATCGGATTTCAAGGAATTTAATTATGAAAGTTTCTCTTTAATTGATTGTATTTCCTTGTTGCAATCCGTGCTAAATTCTCCACATGCTTATAGCCAAAAGAAAGCCTTTACCGAACATATTGTTGATGCCTTGATGCAATTTTATGAAGAAAAGCTTGAGTTAAAATTTTCTATCCCTAGAAAACTCTATGATGAGTGGGAACCAACTATTAAAATTAAAATTAAAAATCATGAGTTTTATGCTTTGTGTGATTTGGGTGCTGGTGTTTCCACTATCCCCAAAACTTTGTGTGATTTGCTAGATTTCCGCGATTTTGATGATTGCTCTCTAAACTTGCATCTTGCGGATTCCACTATTAAGAAACCTATGGGAAGAATTAATGATGTTCTTATTGTTGCAAATATAAATTATGTGCCCGTAGATTTCATTGTTCTTTATATAGATTGCAATCCTTCTTGCCCTATTATTCTTGATAGACCTTTCCTTAGAACGGTTGGTGTGATTATTGATATGAAGGAAGGGAATATTAGATTTCAATTTCCATTAAAAAAGGGCATGCAACACTTTCCTAGAAAGAAAATAAAATTTCCATATGAAACTATCATGAGAGCCACTTATGGATTGCCTACCAAAGATGGCAATACCTAGATCTATCCTCGCTTTTATGCCTAGCTAGGGGCGTTAAACGATAGCGCTTGTTGGGAGGCAACCCAATTTTATTTTTAGTTTTTTTTATGTTTTTCTTATGTTAGGGAATAAATAACACATCTACCTTATGTTTGGATGTGGTTTTGTGTTTTAATTAGTGTTTGTGCCAAGTTAGACCTATTGGATCTTCTTGGATGATAGTTATTTGATCTTGCTGTAATTTCAGAAACTTTGTGTTCAGTGCCCGAATTATTAAAAATCATCAGAATGGCATAAAATACTGATTCAAATTTCTGCTGATCAATAAACAAATTGTCTAGGTTGTCCAATTTTGGTAGATTTTTTGGAGTTCCAGAAGTTTGCGTTAGTTACAGATTACTACAGACTGTTCTGTTTTTGACAGATTCTGTTTTTCGTGTGTTGTTTGCTTATTTTGATGAATCTATGGCTAGTAAAATAGTTTATAATCCATAGAGAAGTTGGAATACAGTAGGTTTAACACCAATATAAATAAAGAATGAGTTCATTACAGTACCTTGAAGTGGTCTTTTGTTTTCTTTCTCTAATGGAGCTCACGAGATTTCTATTGAGTTTTGTGTTGTGAAGTTTTCAAGTTTTGGGTGAATTATTTTGATGGATTATGGAACAAGGAGTGGCAAGAGCCTAAGCTTGGGGATGCCCATGGCACTCCCAAGATAATCCAAGGACACCAAAAATTCAAAGCTTGGGGATGCCCCGGAAGGCATCCCCTCTTTCGTCTACTTCCATCGGTAATTTACTTGGAGCCTCTGTTGGAAAAGGCAGTGCCTAGGAGGCGCTTAGGCACGCTTAGGCGCTAGGCAATGGCCAAACGCCTCGCCTAGGGCATAAATGGAGGTCTAGGCAGGGCAAGCAAGGAATTGCCTACCCAAGCAAGAAATCATGCATCATATTGCACTGATATGTCAAACGTGTTATATTCCAATGCAGTAGACGGTAATTAACTTATTTATATGCCCTAAAATAATATCAACACCCATATAATAATCACAAATACACTACGAGTAAAACCAATATTACTGCCTAGGCCACGCCTAGGGTGCTTAGGCACCGCCTAGGCACTAGGCGAAGGCCAACCGCCTCGCTTACGCCTACCGCTTTTTCCAAACTTGCTTGGAGCTATATTTTTATTCACCAACATGATATGTGTTTTGCTTGGAGCGTCTTGTATTAGTTGTGCCTTTGTTTGCTAGTGTGCAACAATCATCCTTGTTGTGCACACCTTTTGAGAGAGCCATACATGAATTAGAATTTGATAGAATACTCTATGTGCTTCACTTATATCTTTTGAGCTATGTAGTTTTGCTCTATGTGCTTCACTTATATCTTTTGAGCGTTATAATTTTGCTCTATGTGCTTCACTTAGATCTTTTAGAGCACGGTGGTGGATTTGTTTTAAAGAAACTATTGATCTCTCATGCTTCACTTAAATTATTTTGAGAGTCTTAATAGCATGGTAATTTGCTTAATAATAACATGCTTGGTATTCAAGATTTGTTAAACTTTCTTTTGAGTGTGTTGAATACTAAGAAAAGTTGGATGCTTGATAATTGTTCTGAGATATGGAGGTAGTAATATCAAAGTCATGCTAGTAGAGTAATTGTGAATTTGAGAAGTGCTTGAGTTAAAGTTTGCAAGTCCCGTAGCATGCACGTATGGTAAACGTTATGCAACAAATTTGAAACATGAGGTGTTATTTGATTGTCCTCCTTATGAGTGGCGGTCGGGGACGAGCGGTGGTCTTTTCCTACCAATCTATCCCCCTAGGAGCATGCGCGTAATGCTTTGGTTTTTGATGGCTTGTAGATTTTTGCAATAAGTATATGAGTTCTTTATGACTAATGTTGAGTCCATGGATTATACGCATTCTCACCCTTCCATCATTGCTAGCCTCTACGGTACCGTGCATTGCCCTTTCTCACATCGAGAGTTGGTGCAAACTTCGCCGGTGCATCCAAACCCCGTGATATGATACGCTCTTTCACACATAAACCTCCTTATATCTTCCTCAAAACAGCCACCATACCTACGTATTATGGCATTTCCATAGCCATTCCGAGATATATTGCCATGCAACTTTCCACCATCCAGTTTAGCATGACACATTCATCATTGCCATATTGCTAGCATGATCATGTAGTTGACATAGTATTTGTGGCAAAGCCACCGTTCATAATTCTTTCATACTTGTCACTCTTGATTCATTGCATATCCCAGTACACCGCCGGAGGCATCCATATAGAGTCATACTTTGTTCTAGTATCGAGTTGTAATCATTGAGTTGTAAATAAATAGAAGTGTGATGATCATCATTCAATAGAGCATTGTCCCCCCAAAAAAAGAGAAAGGCCAAAGAAAAAAAGAAGGCCCCGAAAAAAGAAAATAAATAAAAAGGGGCAACGCTACTATCCTTTTTTCCACACTTGTGCTTCAGAATCTTCATGATAGAGAGTCTCGTGTTTTGTCACTTTCATATACTAGTGGGAATTTTTCATTATAGAACTTGGCTTGTATATTCCAACAATGGGCCTCCTCAAGTGCCCTAGGTCTTCGTGAGCAAGCAAGTTGGATGCACACCCACTTAGTTTCTTTTGTTGAGCTTTCATACATTTATAGCTCTAGTGCATCTGTAGCATGGCAATCCCTACTCCTTGCATTAACATCAATCGATGGGCATATCCATAGCCCATTGATTAGCCTCGTTGATGTGAGACTTTCTCCTTTTTGTCTTCTCCACATAACCCCATCATTATATTCTATTCCACCCATAGTGCTATATCCATGGCTCACGCTCATGTATTGCGTGAAAGTTTATGAGTTTGAAATTATTAAGGTATGAAACAATTGCTTGGCTTGTCATCGGGGTTGTGCATGATGAGAGCATTCTTGTGTGACGAAAATGGAGCATGACTAAACTATATGATTTTGTAGGGATGAACTTTCTTTGGCATGTTACTTTGAGAAAACATAATTGCCTTGTTGGTTTGCTTGAAGTATTATTATTCTATATGTCAATATGCACTTTTGTCTTGAATCTTTCTAATCTGAATATTCATACCACAATTAAGAAGATTTGCATTGAAATTAAGCCAAGTAGCACTCTGCATCAAAAATTCTCTTTTTATCATTTACCTACTCGAGGACGAGCAGGAATTAAGCTTGGGGATGCCTGATACGTCTCCAACGTATCTATAATTTTTGATTGCTCCATGCTATATTATCTACTGTTTTGGACTATATTGGGCTTTATTTTCCACTTTTATATTATTTTTGGGACTAACCTATTAACCGGAGGCCCAGCCCAGAATTGCTGTTTTTTGCCTGTTTTAGGGTTTCGAAGAAACGGAATATCAAACGGAGTCCAAACGGAATGAAACCTTCGGGAACGTGATTTTCTCACCGAATATGACCCAGGAGACTTGGACCCTACGCCAAGGAAGCTTCGAGGTGGGCACGAGGTAGGGGGCGCGCCCCCCACCCTCGTGGGCCCACCGAAGCTCCACCGACGTACTTCTTCCTCCTATATATACCTACGTACCCCCAAACGAACAGAGACGGAGCCAAAAACCTAATTCCACCGCCGCAACTTTCTATATCCACGAGATCCCATCTTGGGGCCTGTTCTGGAGCTCCGCCGGAGAGGGTCGTCATCACGGAGGGCTTCCACATCATCATAGCCTCTCCGATGAAGTGTGAGTAGTTTACCTCAGACCTTCGGGTCCATAGTTAGTAGCTAGATGGCTTCTTCTCTCTTTTTGGATCTCAATACAAAGTTCTCCCCCTCTCTCGTGGAGATCTATTCGATGTAATCTTCTTCTTTTTTGCGGTGTGTTTGTTCAGACCGATGAATTGTGGGTTTATGATCAAGTCTATCTTTGAATAATATTTGAATCTTCTCTGAATTCTTTTATGTATGATTGGTTATCTTTGCAAGTCTTTTCGAATTATCAGTTTGGTTTGGCCTACTAGATTGGTTTTTCTTGCCATGGGAGAAGTGCTTAGCTTTGGGTTCGATCTTGCGGTGTCCTTTCCCAGTGACAGAAGGGGAAGCAAGGCACGTATTGTATCGTTGCCATCGAGGATAACAAGATGGGGTTTATTTCATATTGCATGAATTTATCTCTCTACATCATGTCATCTTGCTTAAAGCGTTACTCTGTTTTTAACTTAATACTCTAGATGCATGCTGGATAGCGGTCGATGAGTGGAGTAATAGTAGTAGATGCAGAATCATTTCGGTCTACTTGTCACAGATGTGATGCCTATATACATGATCATGCCCAGATATTCTCATAACTATGCTCAATTCTGTCAATTGCTCAATAGTAATTTGTTCACCCAACGTAGAATACTTATGCTCTTGAGAGAATCCACTAGTGAAACCTATGGCCCCCGGGTCTATTCTCATCATATCAATCTCCATCACTTTAATCTTGCTTTGCTTTTTTACTTTGCCTTTTACTTTTCACTTTGCATCTCTATACCAAAAATACCAAAAATACTATCTATCAGATCTCACTCTCGTAAGTGACCGTGAAGGGATTGACAACCCCTAATCGCGTTGGTTGCGAGTAGCTATTGTTTTGTGCAGGTACGAGGGACTTGAGCGTGGCCTCCCACTGGATTGATACCTTGGTTCTCAAAAACTGAGGGAAATACTTACGCTACTCTGCTGCATCAACCTCTCCTCTTCGGGGAAAACCAACGCAAGCTCAAGAGGTAGCACTAGGGTATTAGCATAACTCTTCCGGCTCAAAGCGTCTGCTATGACATTGGCCTTGCCTGGATGATAGTGAAGCTTCATGTCATAATCCTTTATGAGCTCCAACCATCTCCTCTGCCTAAGGTTCAACTCCTTCTGTGTGAAAATGTACTTCAAACTCTTATGATCCGTGTACACATCACAACGGTTTCCAATAAGGTAATGTCTCCAAGTCTTCAACGCATGTACTACTGATGCTAACTCCAAATCATGTGTGGCATAATTCAATTCGTGCGGTTTTAGTTTTCGTGAGGCATACGAAACAACTCTCCCGTCCTACATAAGCACACTTCCAAGTCCTAGGCGGGAGGCATCGCAATACACTTGAAACTCCTTGCGTATGTCCGGTAGAATCAACACTGGGGCTATAGTTAAACGTTTCTTTAACTCCTGAAAACTCGCCTCACATTCTTCCGTCCATTTAAATTTGGTATCCTTCTTTAATAACTCCATCATTGGTTTTGCAATCTTGGAAAAATTCTCAATGAATCTCCGATGGTATCCTGCGAGTCCAAGAAAATTGCGGATCTCGCTAACCGAAGTGGGTGCCAACCATTCAGTGACTGACTGAACCTTGGTGGGATCTACTGCTACACCTTCTCCTGATATAACGTGTCCAAGGAATCTGACTTCCTTCAACCAAAACTCACATTTGCTAAACTTGGCATACAACTGGTGTTCCCTGAGTTTCTCGAGAACTAAATGCAAATGCTCTTCGTGCTCCTCCTCATTCTTTGAGTATACCATTATATCATCAATGAACACCACAAAAAACTTATCCAAATATTCCATGAACACCTTGTTCATCATTCTCATGAAATAGGCAGGGGCGTTAGTCAGTCCAAATGACATGACCGTATACTCATACAACCCGTACCTTGTGGTAAATGTTGTCTTTGGTATATCCTTCTCTCGAATCTTTAGCTGGTGATATCCAAATCACAGATCGATCTTTGAAAACACCTTAGCTCCTTGCAGCTGGTCAAACAAATCATTGATCATCGGTAGTGGGTATTTGTTCTTGATCGTAACCTCATTTAACGCGCGATAATCAACAACCATTCTTAGGGACTTATCCTTCTTCTCAACCAAAAGCACTGGGGCTCCCCATGGTGATGAACTCCGTCGAATGTAACCTTTCTCCAATAACTCCTTCATCTGCTTTTTGATCTCCTCCAGATCATTCGCGGGCATCCGGTAGGGTCTCTTTGATATAGGCCCGGTGCCTGGCAACAGTTCTATCAGAAACTCGATGTCTCGATCCGGTGGCATGCCTGGTAACTCTTCTGGAAAAACATCCGGGTAATCTTTCACTATAGGCACTTCCCCCAGAACAATTCCCATGAGGGTATTCACTTGGCTACACCTAGGCGCAAGCCTAGATACATACTTAATCCTTTTTCCCTCAGGGGTAGTGAGACAAATTTACTTACTAACACAGTCAATGCTTCCTCCATACTTTGACATCCAGTCCATGCCTAATATCACATCCAATCCTTGTGACTCCAACATTATTAGGTCGGATGGGAAAACATGGCTACCAATGGTTAAGGGTATCTGGTCGCACCATCGACTAGCCATATACTCTGCTCCAGGTGAACTTACTAACAGAGGGGTCCTAAGGGTTTGGGTTGGCAGTTTAAACTTATCCACGAATCCCCTTGATATGTATGAATGCGATGCACCAGTATCAAAAAGAACAAGGGCGGTAAAAGACTTAACCAAAAACTTACCAATAACCGCGTCTGGCTGCTCTTCAACCTCCTCTGCGTTAACGTGGTTCACTTGTCCTTTGTTGAATGGATTGGGCTTCTTTCCAGCGCTCCCATTACCGTTTCCATTCTTCGCTTCAGGGCACTCCATGGCATAGTGTCCAGTCTTCCCACACTTGAAACAAGTAACATGGCTTAGGTCTCTCTTGGTGGGTGTGGCTGGATTGGAACGGTTCTGATTGTTGCTTGCTCCATTCCCATTCCCATTCCTTGGGCCAGTATGATTATGTGTACTTCCTCCATTGTGGGTGTGGCCTCCATGGTTATGAACAAGTCCTCCCGAGTTCGGGGTTAGGCGAGGCTTCTGCTGAGCTCCTAAATTATACCTTCCTTGTCCATACTTCCTCTTGCGGCTCTCAATCTGCTGCTGCCTCCCTTCAATCATAAGAGCCTTATCTACCAACTCCTGGTAGTTGTTGAATGTTGCCACCATCAACTGCATGCTCATCTCATCATTCAACCCTTCCATAAACTTCTCCTGCTTTGCGGCATCTATGGCCACATCATTAGGGGCATAGCGAGATAACTTGTTAAACTCATCCGCGTACTGAGCCACAGTATGGTTCCCCTGGCGTAAGTTGCGAAACTCACGCTTCTTCATACTCATAGCTCCAGTTGAGACATGGGCTGTATGGAAAGCTTGCTGAAACTGGTCCCATGTAACAGTGGTTATAGGGCAGGTGACAGTGTAATTCTCCCATCATGAGGCTGCTAGTCCATCCAACTGATGTGCGGCAAAACACACCTCTCAGCATTTGTACATCCTGCAGTGGTTAACTCCCTTCCAATCCCGCAGAGCCAATCATATG
Source organism: Triticum urartu (assembly GCF_056163025.1). NCBI lineage: Eukaryota > Viridiplantae > Streptophyta > Magnoliopsida > Poales > Poaceae > Triticum > Triticum urartu. The sequence goes on along the minus strand of NC_141874.1, from coordinate 500,693,648 downwards.
CCACTATCGGCTCGGTGCTACTGGAAAACAGTGGCGGCTGCAACCTCAGGAAGCGGGCTAAGTTGTCCACTGGTGGTAGTGGCAGTGGGTTGTTGTTGTTGTTGCCTTGGTTCTAAACTAACAACTGCATCAGGGTATTCTGCTACTGGATCAACTGAGTGAGCTCCGGTGGGAAAGTAAATCCGGGGTCACGTCTTAGAGGCATATGATGGGTTTAGAGGGAAGAGAATAGAATAGAATGAGGTCTGATGAGAAAAACACTACCCATATGCACATGAGACAAACACAATCATTTCACTCAATCAATCAAGCAAGGGCATACAATTGATCTAAATATCATTACAAAAGTGCTCGGACTATACTATATACATGGTGGAATACTACTACTGATGTGGTGGTCTACTAAAAATATTGATCTACCGAAGACTCCATGCTGTCTGCTCCAGCTTCATCTTCATAGTCATCATCGCTATCGTCGGGGTCCGAGTCGGTGTCGTCGATGATGATGTAGTCCTCCGTACGAATCTCCTTGGATTCTTTGTCTTCTCCTCCTGGTGCGGGGTCTCCCATGAATACTCCTAGCTTCCTTTCCAGATCGTCATTCTTCTCCACTGGTACAACGATTTCCTCCTCATAATCTTCAGTGTAGCCTTGAGTTCTTCCTCCAGTTCCGTGATCCTAGTCATCGCCTTCTTCAGATCTATCATTCATGCGCACATCTGGTTCTCCTGGTGATGAATGTGCTAGGTTAACTCCTGGATGAAAGCTGCAATTGATCTATCCTTCCTGGTGCTGATCATCTCCCATTGCTCGTCTCGGCGCCCACAAATCTGGTAGATAGTATCCTTAAGCTCCTTATGGTAAACTTCTCCAATGCGTCCCATGGTGATGTGAGCTGCCATACTCTTTCCTAGACTCTAGGTTGTTGCATCGAAGGAAAACTCTATGGACTTAGTGACTGGCGCGAATGTCCTTCCTGGAACTTGAACTTGAATCATCCATCGCTCCTCTTCTAGTAAAGTGGCGTTGTAAGTCCCGGTGAAGCTTGGTATTCCAATGTTTAGGTACCTAGTGACTTCCTTCAAGTGTCGTCCAAAGGGTGTGCCTTCATCCGGTTGTGCAAACTTGTTCCTTGCGCTCGCCATCCTAAAGAATAGAAAATGGAGAGGAGTCAGAAATGAGAAGAGAATAGTGATCTATGGCTTTTAGCTTAGTGGTCGTGTCCTACACTCAGCGTGTGCTCTGATACCATCTTGTAGCGACCCGACCTCAAACGGTCAAGTCTCTATGCTTCAATGTCATCCCTAGATCGGTAATGCTGACACACACAGTACTCGAGGATTTATAACAGAGTGGCAATCACACACTTATTACATCGAATGTCTGAAAAGAGAACTTATTACAATAAATATGGCTTAAGGCCATCTAATACGATAACAGCGGAAGGCTTGGAAGATAAAGTGAGTCCATCAACTCCAATGGCATAGCTGAGCTGCACGGCAACGACCTAACGAACCTTACTCCTCGTCTGAAAAGTCTGCAACATAATACGTTGCAGCCCGAAAACGGGTCAGCACATGGAATATGCTGGCAATGTAACACAGTAGAGCAAGAACAGAATAATGCTATCACTACATGCATATTTGGCTGGTGGAAAGCTCTATGGTTATAGTTTTGCGAAAAGCCAATTTTTCCCTACAACAAAGGAATATATTTTATTTAACTATCATGGTAGTTGAAACATCATTGAGAAGGTTTCTCCAACTCAATCCCAATTAAAAGTAATTATCAACCCAACAATATTAATTTAGAGTGATGAGATATATATGATAATCCAAGTACTAGATACTCAAGATTTGTCCATAACTGGGGACACGGCTAACCATGATTAGTTTATACACTCTGCAGAGGTTTGCGCACTTTTCCCACAAGACTCGATCTCCTCCGTTGGATTTTCGCACTACATGATGTTTGAGAAACGGATGACCGAGACACAATCTTTCAGAAGCATTAACTCTCTACTCCGGATAGACTATACCACCTACAACCCACTACCTGCTAGTCTATCTCTTCAAGAGCTTCACGCAACTTACTCAATTGTGCTAGAGCCCATAATAGCATGTGGCTGCACACGGAAGTTTCTAGCATGAAATATCTCAGTTCGCTTTGAGCCTGGGTGGCGGACCTTAGGATTATCACACGGGTACTCCGGGATATCCTAGGACAACACTGGATTCTCCAGGTGCCCAACAAACAATCCACCCAGATGTGTATTTAAGTTGCCACCTTAAGTTGAACCATTAATTAATAATCTCACATCTGTCATGGATTCACTCGCCCAAACCACGTCTACGAGTATAGCATAGCAATATAAGGACTACGTAGAAGTAACTCCCAAGGGTTTGATAATAACAGGGCAATAGGTTCTACCTCATCAACTACTTCCCATCCCACATGTTAAACAAATCCTAATCATGCAATATTTGAGGATTGGAGCTAATGCATAAAAACTGGGTATGAAAGGAGTATGATCAAAGTGTTACTTGCCTTGCTGATGATCCGCAAAACCTAGAGACTCGTAGTAGCACGCCTCACACTCCGGGTGTTCTATCGCAAACAAACAATAGCATGCATAAGCAATCAAGCAAAGAAGCACGGGTAAAAATCAAATAAGAAGATCTAACCAGAAAGTTCAACTTAAGAACTCCGGTTTGCAAAAAGAATCAAATCAAACGGAGCAACGAAACTCAAACTGCGAGGGAAACAAGATTCATTTACTAATATGAACCTAAGTCAAATTTTACAGTACCAAAATCTTGTTAAAGTTGATTAAACAGAAAGAGGGTTTCGAGACGGAGATCTAGGCGCTTGAATTGCCTGATTCCGATAAACGAGCAAAAAGATAAACTAAAACGAAAATCGGATCAAAAATCGCGATCGAAAATAATCGCGGAAAATTCGAGAAAAAGAAAAACTGACGAACAGGCTAACGAACGAACGTTCGTTGTCTGCGGCTAACGAGTGAACACCGTTCGTTAAAACGAATGTATGGATGAACGTCCGCTAAATAAACTAAACCGAGAAAAACCGGCGAACCGATCTAAAAAATGAACCTAGGGTTTTCTAAAAAAACCGGATCGGTTTTTCTCTCAAAACCGGCGACGGCGAGGCGACTACCTTGACGGGGCGGCGGGCGGTGCGGCGCGGCGGCGGGGAGGTGTGGCGCGGTGGGCGAGGCGCGGGAGCGGTGCGGCTTGCGGCGTGCGGCGGCGGGGTTGGCGGGTGGTGGCGGGGTGGGGGTGCGGGGCGGCGCTATTTAAAGGAGGGGGCTTGCTTGGGGGAGGGGCAAGGCGGCGCGGGAGAGTCCCGGACGGACTCGGCTTCAGGCGGCGGCGGCCTCCCGGTCTCCTGGAGGGAGACGAGGTGCGGGGAGGTGGGCCGGCTCGGCTGCGCTCCGGCCGAGTCGGGCGCTGGAGATTTTTTTAAGTAATTTTGCCGAAACTTAAATAAATCCTAGAAAATAAAATAAAAATTTAAAAATGCCAAAAAAATTCACCGTCTCAATAAAATATTTAGAACAAGACGAACATTTTCTTGGCCCTAAAATGCAATTTTGAAAAATGTGCAATTTTTCTAATTCAAATAAAATAGCAATAAACTCCGAATAAAATCAAATATTTGATTTTAATATTTTTCCTCCAATATTTCATTTATTTTGGAGAAGTCATATTATCTCCCCTCATATATTTTAATATGAAATATTTTCGGCGAGAAAAATAATTAAAACCAAAAATCCTCGTTTCAATATTTGATAAAACTCAAATATGAAAACAGGGAAATCCCCAACTCTCTCCGAGGGTCCTTGAGTTGCTTAGGATTTCGAGGATCGCAAAACGAAATGCAGCAAAAATATGATATGCAGGAATGATCTATGTATAACATTCCAAATTGAAATTTTGGGATGTTACATTGGCATAGATCGAGATTAGGATTTGTCACTCCGATTGTCGGAGAGGTATCTCTGGGCCCTCTCGATAATGCACATCACTATAAGACTTGCAAGCAATGTGACTAATGAGTTAGTTGCATGATGATGCACTAGGAACGAGTAAAGAGACTTGTCGGTAACGAGATTGAACTAGGTATGATGATACCGATGATCGAATATCGGGCAAGTAACATACCGATGACAAAGGGAACAACGTATGTTGTTATGTGGTTTGATCGATAAAGATCTTCGTAGAATATGTAGGAGCCAATATGAGCATCCAGGTTCCGATATTGGTTATTGACCGGAGATGTGTCTCGGTCATGTCTACATAGTTCTCAAACCCCTAGGGTCCGCACGCTTAACGTTCGATGACGATTTGTATTGTGAGTTATGTGTTTTGATGTACCGAAAGTTGTTCGGAGTCCCGGATATGATCACGGACATGACGAGGAGTCTCAAAATGGTTGAGACATAAAGATCGATATATTGGACCATGTTATTCGAACACCAGAAGTGTTCCGAAAAGTTTCAGAGAAAACGGAGTGGTGGAGGGTTACCGCCCCCCCCCCCCCGGGAAGTTATTGGGCCTCATGGGCCTAGTGGTGGAAGAGAGGAGGCAGGCCAAGGTATGGCGCGCGCCCCCTAGCCCAAACCGAATTGGACTAGGGCTAGGGGGTTGGGCACCCTTTCCTTATCTTCTCCCTCTCCTTCCTTCTTCTCCTACTTAGACTAGGAAAGGGGGGAACCTATTCCTACTGTTCCTTTGAAGTTTAATGCGTTCCTATAGAAAGCCAAGTTGAAAGATGATGATAGCAACTACACGGACTAGGTCCGTAACTTGAGGATTATCCTCATTGCTGCACAGAAGAATTACGTCTTGGAAGCACCGCTAGGTGCAAAGCCCGCTGCAGGAGCAACACCAGATGTTATGAACGTCTGGCAGAGCAAAGTTGATGACTACTCGATAGTTCAGCGTGCCTTGCTTTACGGCTTAGAATCGGGACTTCAACGATGTTTTGAACGTCATGGAGCATATGAGATGTTCCAGGAGTTGAAGTTAATATTTCAAGCAAATGCCCGAATTGAGAGATATGAAGTCTCCAATAAGTTCTATAGCTGCAAGCTGGAGGAGAATAGTTCTGTCAGTGAACATATACTCAGAATGTCTGGGTACCACAACCACTTGACTCAACTGGGAGTTAATCTACCCGATGCTAGTGTCATTGACAGAGTTCTTCAATCACTGCCACCAAGCTACAAAAGCTTCGTGATGAACTATAATATGCAGGGGATGGATAAGACAATTCCCAAGCTCTTCGCAATGCTAAAAGCTGCGGAGGTAGAAATCAAGAAGGAGCATTGATACGTCTCCATCATATCTATAATTTTTGATTGTTCCATGCTAATATTCTACAACTTTCATATACTTTTGGCAACTTTTTATACTATTTTTGGGACTAACATATTGATCCAGTGCCCAGTGCCAGTTCCCGTTTGTTGCATGTTTTTTTCGCAGAAAATCCATATCAAACGGAGTCCAAACGGGATAAAAACTGACGGAGATTTGTTTGGAATATATGTGATTTTTGGGAAGAAGAATCAATGCGAGACGATGCCCGAGGGGGCCATGAGGCAGGGGGGCGCCCCAGGGGGTCAGGCGCGCCCTGGGCCCTCGTGGCCATCCCGTAATGCGGTTGGTGCCCTTCTTTCTCTGTAAGAAAGCTAATATTTGGATAAAAATCGTGTCCAAAATTCAGCCCAATCGGAGTTACGGATCTCTGGGAATTTATGAAACGGTGAAAGGGCAGAATCAGGAACGGAGAAACAGAGAGAGACAGAGAGACAGATTCAATATCGGAGGGCTCTCGCCCCTCCCATGCCATGGAGGCCATGTACCAGAGAGGAAACCCTTCTTCTATCTATGGAGAAGGTCAAGTAAGAAGAATAAGAAGGGGGGCTCTCTCCCCCTCTCTTCCGGTGGCGCCGGAACGCCGCCGGGGCCATCATCATCACCGCAATCTAGACCAACAACTTCACTGCCATCATCACCAACTCTTCCCCCTCTATGCAGAGGTGTAACCCCTCTTTTACCCGCTATAATCTCTACTTAAACATGGTGCTCAACGCTATATATTATTTCCCAATGATGTATGGCTATCCTATGATGTTTGAGTAGATCCGTTTTGTCCTATGGGCTAATTGATGATCGTGATTGGTTTGAGTTGCATGTTTTATTATTGGTGTTGTCCTATGGTGCTCTCCGTGCCATGCAAGCATGAGGGTTCCCCGTTGTAGGGTTTGCAATATGGTCATGATTTGCTTATGGTGGGTGGTGTGAGTGATAGAAACACATACCCGAGTAAGTAAGTTGTTTGCGTATGGGAATAAAGAGGACTTGATGCCTTATAATGCTATGGTTGGGTTTTACCTTAATGATCTTTAGTAGTTGTGGATGCTTGCCAGAGTTCCAATCATAAGTGCATATGATCCAAGAAGAGAAAGTATGTTAGCTTATGCCTCTCCCTCAAATAAAATTGCAATAATGTTTACCGGACTAGTTATCGATTGCCCAGGGTCAAATAACTTTCTTGTGTGACAACAAGCTCTTTACTAAAACTAACTTAGTTATGTCTTCATCTAAACAACCCCTACTTTTTATTTACGCGCTCTTTATTATGTTGCAAACCTATCCAACAACACCTACAAAATACTTCTAGTTTAATACTTGTTCTAGGTAAAGCGAACGTTAAGCGTGCGTAGAGTTGTATCGGTGGTCGATAGAACTTGAGGGAATATTTGTTCTACCTTTAGCTCCTCGTTGGGTTCGACACTCTAACTTATCGAAAGAGGCTACAATTGATCCCCTATACTTGTGGGTTATCAAGCATCAAGTGTTGATGGTCAACAAGACCACTAGTTTCAAGAAGAAGGGCAAAGGGAAGCAGGGGAACTTCAAGAAGAACGGCAAATAAGTTGCTGCTCAAGTGAAGAAGCCCAAGTCTGGACCTAAGCCTGAGACTATGTGCTTTTACTGCAAAGGGACTAGTCACTGGAAGCGGAACTGCCCCAAGTATTTGGCGGATAAGAAGGATGGCAAAGTGAAAGGTATATTTGATATATATGTTATTGATGTGTACCTTACTAATGCTCGTACTAGCTCCTGGGTATTTGATACTGGTTTTGTTGCTCATATTTGCAACTCGAAATAGGGGTTGCAGATTAAGCGAAGATTGACTAAGGACGAGGTGACGATGCGCGTGGGAAATGGTTCCAAAGTCGATGTGATCGCCGTCGGCACACTACCTCTACATCTACCTTCGGGATTAGTTTTAGACCTGAATAATTGTTATTTGTTGCCAGCGTTAAGCATGAACATTATATCTAGATCTTGTTTGATGTGAGACGGTTATTCATTTAAATCGGAGAATAATGGTTGTTCTATTTATATGAGTAATATCTTTTATGGTCATGCACCCTTGATGAGTTGTCTATTTTTATTGAATCTCGATAGTAGTGATACGCATATTCATTTTATTGAAGCCAAAAGATATAAGTTTAATAATGATAGTGCAACTTATTTGTGGCACTGCTATTTAGGTCATATTGGTGTAAAGCGCATGAAGAAACTCCATGCTGATGGGCTTATGGAATCACTTGATTATGAATCACTTGATGCTTGCGAACCATGCCTCATGGGCAAGATGACTAAAACTTTGTTCTCCGGAACAATGGAGCGAGCAACAGACTTATTGGAAATAATACATACTGATGTAGGTGGTCCGATGAGTGTTGATGCTCGCGGAGGGTATCATTATTTTCTGACCTTCATAGATGATTTGAGCAGATATGGGTGTATCTACCTGATGAAACATAAGTCTGAAACATTTGAAAAGTTCAAAGAATTTCAGAGTGAAGTGGAGAATCATCGTAACAAGAAAATAAAGTTTCTACGATCTGATCGTGGAGGTGAATATTTGAGTTACGAGTTTGGTCTCCATTTGAAACAATGTGGAATAGTTCCGCAACTCACGCCACCCGGAACACTACAGCATAATGGTGTGTCAGAACATCGTAACCGTACTTTATTAGATATGGTGCGATCTATGATGTCTCTTATTAATTTACCGCTATCGTTTTGGGGTTATGCTTTAGAGACAGCTGCATTCACATTAAATAGGGCACCATCTAAATCCGTTGAGAAGACACCATATGAATTATGGTTTGGCAAGAAACCCAAGTTGTCGTTTCTTAAAGTTTGGGGCTGCGATGCTTATGTGAAAAAGCTTCAACCTGATAAGCTCGAACCCAAATCGGACAAATGTGTCTTCATAGGATACCCAAAGGAAACTTTTGGGTACACCTTCTATCACAGATCCGAAGGCAAGATATTCGTTGCTAAGAATGGATCCTTTCTAGAGAATGAGTTTCTCTCGAAAGAAGTGAGTGGGAGGAAAGTAGAACTTGATGAGGTAACTGTACCTGCTCCCTTATTGGAAAGTAGTTCATCACAGAAATCAGTTCCAGTGATTCCTACACCAATTAGTGAGGAAGCTAATGATGATGATCATGAAACTTCTGATCAAGTTACTACCGAACCTCGCAGGTCAACCAGAGTAAGATCCACACCAGAATGGTACGGTAATCCTGTTCCGGAGGTCATGTTACTTGACCATGACGAACCTACGAACTATGAGGAAGCGATGATGAGCCCAGATTCCACAAAATGGCTTGAGGCCATGAAATCTGAGATGGGATCCATGTATGAGAACAAAGTATGGACTTTGGTTGACTTGCCCGATGATCGGCAAGCCATAGAGAATAAATGAATCTTCAAGAAGAAGACTGGCAGTGACGGTAATGTTACTGTCTACAAATCTCGACTTGTTGCGAAAGGTTTTCGACAAGTTCAAGGAGTTGACTACGATGAGACATTCTCACCCGTAGCGATGCTTAAGTCCGTCCGAATCATGTAAGCAATTGCCGCATTTTATGATTATGAAATTTGGCAAATGGATGTCAAAACTGCATTCCTTAATGGATATCTTAAAGAAGAGTTGTATATGATGCAACCGGAAGGTTTTGTCGATCCAAAAGGTGCTAACAAAGTGTGCAAGCTCCAGAGATCCATTTATGGACTGGTGCAAGCATCTCGGAGTTGCAATATATGCTTTGATAGTGTGAGCAAAGCATATGGTTTTGTACAGACTTTTAGAGAAGCCTGTATTTACAAGAAAGTGGGTGGGAGCTCTGTAGCATTTCTGATATTATATGTGGATGAAATATTGTTGATCGGAAATGATAATGAATTTCTGAATAGCATAAAAGGATACTTGAATAAGAATTTTTCAATGAAAGACCTCGGTGAAGCTGCTTATATATTGTGAAGGAAATGTGCCCTAGAGGCAATAATAAAGTTGTTGTTTATATTTCCTTATATCATGATAAATGTTTATTATTCATGCTAGAATTGTATTAACCGGAAACTTAGTACATGTGTGAATACATAGACAAAACGAAGTGTCCCTAGTATGCCTCTACTTGACTAGCTCGTTAATCAAAGATGGTTAAGTTTCCTGACCATAGACATGTTTTGTCATTTGATGAATGGGATCACATCATTACAGAATGATGTGATGGACAAGACCCATACGTCAGCTTAGCATAAATGATCGTATAGTTTTATTTCTATTGCTTTCATCATGACATATACATGTTCCTCTGACTATGAGATTATGCAACTCTCGAATACTGGAGGAATACCTTGTGTGCTATCAAACATCACAACGTAACTGGATGATTATAAAGATGCTCTACAGGTGTCTCCAATGGTGTTTGTTCAGTTGGCGTAGATCGAGATTAGGATTTGTCACTCCGATTGTCGGAGAGGCATCTCTGGGCCCTCTCGGTAATGCACATCACTATAAGCCTTGCAAGTAATGTGACTAATGAGTTAGTTGCAGGATGTTGCATTACGGAACAAGTAAAGACACTTGCAGGTAATGAGATTGAACTAGGTATGATGATACCGATGATCGAATCTCCGACAAGTAACATACCAATGACAAAGGGAACAACGTATGTTGTTATGCGGTTTGACCGATAAAGAACTTCATAGAATATGTAGGAGCCAATATGAGCATCCAGGTTCCGCTATTGGTTATTGACCGAAGATGTGTCTCGGTCATGTCTACATAGTTCTCGAACCCGTAGGGTCCGCACGCTTAACGTTCGATGACGATTTATATTATGAGTTATGTGATTTAATGTACAGAAAGTTGTTCGGATTCCCGGATGAGATCACGGACATGACGAGGAGTCTCTAAGTGGTCGAGACATAAAGATCAATATATTGTAAGGCTATATTCGGACATCGGAAAGATTCCGAGTGATTCGGGTATTCGGAGTACCGGAGAGTTACGGGAATTCGTCGGGGGAAGTAGTGGGCCTTAATGGGCCATACGGGAAAGGAGAGAAGGGCCTCAAGGGTTGGCCGCGCGCACCCCCATGGCAAGTCCGAATTGGACTATGGAGGGAGTGGCGCCCCCCTCTCTTTCCTTCTCCCTCTCCTACTCCTTCCCTCTCTCCCCTCTTGGAAAAGGAAGGGGACTCCAACAGGGATTGGGAATCCTAGTTGGACTCCCCCAATAGGCGCGCCCCTCCTAGGCCAGCCTCCTCCTCCTCCCTCCTTTATATACGTGGGCAGGGGGCACACCAAAGGCACTCCAAGATTTGTCTTAGTCGTGTGCGGTGCCCCCCTCCACAGTTACACACCTCGGTCATATCATCGTAGTGCTTAGGCGAAGCCCTGCGTCGGTAACTTCATCATCACCGTCACCATGTCGTCGTGCTGAAAAAACTCTCCCTCAACCTCAACTGGATCAAGAGTTCGAGGGACGTCGCTGAGCTGAAGGTGTGCAGATCGCAGAGGTGCCGTGCGTTCGATACTTGGATCGGTTGGATCGTGAAGACGTTCGACTACATCAACCGCGTTACTAAACGCTTCCGCTTTCGGTCTACGAGGGTACGTAGACACACTCTCCCCTCTCATTGCTATGCATCTCCTAGATAGATCTTGCGTGATCGTAGGTAAATTTTTTGAAATACTACGCTCCCCAACATATTGGGCATCAAGATCTATAGAGATAGATCAAGACGCTTAATTGGACTTTCACAAAGCACGTGCCTTGATAAAGTTTTGAAAAGGTTCAAAATGGATCAAGCAAAGAAAGGGTTCTTGCTTCTGTTACAAGGTGTGAAGTTGAGTCAGACTCAATGCCCGACCACTACAGAAGATAGAGAGAAAATGAAAGTCATTCCCTATGCCTCAGCCATAGGTTCTATCATGTATGCAATGTTGTGTACCAGACCTGATGTGTGCCTTTCTATTAGTTTAGCAGGGAGGTACCAAAGTAATCCAGGAGTGGATCACTAGACAGTGGTCAAGAACATCCTGAAATACCTAAAAAGGACTAAGGATATGTTTCTCATTTATGGAGGTTACAAAGAGCTTGTCGTAAACGGTTACGTCGATGCAAGCTTTGACACTGATCCGAATGACTCTAAGTCAAAAACCTGATATGAATTTTTATTGAATGGTGGAGCTGTCAGTTGGTGCAGTTCTAAGCAGAGTGTCGTGGCGGGATCTACGTGTGAAGCGGAATACATATCTGCTTCGGAAGCAACAAATGAAGGAGTCTGGGTGAAGGTGTTCATATCTGATCTAGGTGTAATACCTAGTGCATCGGGTCCAATGAAAATATTTTGTAACAATACTGCTGCAATTGCCTTGGCAAAGGAATCCAGATTTCACAAGAGAACCAAGCCCATCAAGAGATGCTTCAATTCCATCCGCAATCAAGTCAAGGAGGGAGATATAGAGATTTGCAGGATACATATGGATCTGAATGTTGCAGACCCGTTGACTAAGCCTCTCTCACGAGCAAAACATGATCAGCACCAAGACTCCATGGGTGTTAGAATCATTACTGTGTAATCTAGATTATTGACTCTAGTGCAAGTGGGAGACTGAAGGAAATATGCCCTAGAGGCAATAATAAAGTTTTTATTTATATTTCCTTATATCATGATAAATGTTTATTATTCATGCTAGAATTGTATTAACCGAAAACTTGATACATGTGTGAATACATAGACAAACAGAGTGTCCCTAGTATGCCTCTACTAGACTAGCTCGTTAATCAAAGATGGTTAAGTTTCCTAGCCATAGACATGTGTTGTCATTTGATGAACGAGATCACATCATTAGAGAATGATGTGATGGATAAGACCCATCCGCTAGCTTAGCACTATGATCGTTTAGTTTATTTCTATTGCTTTCTTCATGACTTATACATGTTCCAATAACTATGCGATTATGCAACTTCTGAATACCGGAGGAACACTTAGTGTGCTATCAAACGTCACAACAGAACTAGGTGATTATAAAGATGCTCTACAGGTGTCTCTGATGGTGTCTGTTGAGTTGGCATAGATCGAGATTAGGATTTGTCACTCCGATTGTGGGAGAGGTATCTCTGGGCCCTCTCGGTAATGCACATCACTATAAGCCTTGCAAGCAATGTGACTAACGAGTTAGTTGTAGGATGATGCATTACGGAACGAGTAAAGAGACTTGCCGGTAATGAGATTGAACTAGGTATGATGATACCGACAATCAAATCTCGGGCAAGTAACATACCGATGACAAAGGGAACAACGTATGTTGTTATGTAGTTTGACCAATAAAGATCTTCGTAGAATATGTAGGAGCCAATATGAGCATCCCGGTTCCGCTATTTGTTATTGATCGGAGATGTATCTCGGTCATGTCTACATAGTTCTTGAACCCGTAGGGTCCGCACGCTTAACGTTCGATGACGATTTGTATTATGAGTTATGTGTTTTGATGTACCGAAAGTTTTTAGGGGCCCCGGATGTGACAACGGACATGACGAGGAGTTTTGAAATGGTTGAGACATAAAGATTGATATAATGGACCATGTTATTCGGACACCGGAAGTGTTCTGGGTAGTTTCAGATAAAACCGGAGTGCCGGAGGGTTACCGAACCCCCCCCCCCGGAGGTTATTGGGCCTCATGTGCCTAGTGGTGGAAGAGAGGAGGCAGGCCAAGGTGTGGCGTGCGCCCCGTGCCCAAACTGAATTGGACTAGGGCTAGGGGGCGCCCCCTTTCCTTCTCTTCTCCCTCTCCTTCATTCTTCTCCTACTTGGACTAGGAAAGGGGGAACCTATTCCTACTAGGAGTAGGATTCCCCCCCTTGGGCGCCCCTTGTGGCCGGCCAGCCTCCTCCTCTCCTCCTTTATATACAGGGGAGGGGGCCCATAGACACACAAGTTGATCTTTAGCCATGTGCGGTGCCCCCCTCCACAGTTTTACACCTCGGTCATATTGTCGTAGTGCTGAGGCGAAGCCCTGCACCGGTAACTTCATCATCACCATCAACACGCCGTCGTGCTGATGGAACTCACCCTCGGCCTTAGCTGGATCAAGAGTACGAGGGACGTCATCGAGCTGAATGTGTGTAGATCACGGAGGTGTCGTGCGTTAGGTACTTGATTGGTTGGATCGTGAAGACGTTCGACTACATCAACCGCGTTAGTAAACTCTTCCGCTTTCGGTCTACGAGGGTACGTAGACACATTCTCCCCTCTTGTTGCAATGCATCTCCTAGATAGATCTTGCATGATCGTAGGATTTTTTTGAAATACTGTGTTCCCCAACAAAAGTGTTCTCCGTGAGTATGCACCGTTGCTACAGTTCTTCATTTCGAGACACCTCATGATGATCGGGTGTGATAGACTCTACGTTCACATACAACGGGTGTAAAACAGTTTTGCACATGCGGAATACTTGGGTTAAACATGATGAGCCTGGCATGTACAGACATGGCCTCAGAACACTGGAGACCGAAAGGTCGAACATGAGTCATATAGTAGATATGATCAATATGGAGATGTTCACCATTGATGATTACCCCATCTCACGTGATGATCGGACATGGGTTAGTTGATTTGGATCATGTATCACTTAGACAACTAGAGGGATGTTGTTTTAACTGGGAGTTCATTAGTAATTTGATTAATTGAACTTTAATTTATCATGAACTTAGTCCTAATAGTATTTACAAATTATATTGTAGATCAATAGCTCGCGTTGTAGCTCCCTTATGTTTTTGATATGTTCCTAGAGAAAACAAAGTTGAAAGAAGATAGTAGCAACGATGCGGACTGGGTATGTGATATGAGGATTATCCTCATTGATGCACAAAAGAATTATGTCCTTGATGCACCGCTGGGTGACAGACCTATTGCAGGAGTAGATGCAGACGTTATGAACGTTTGGCAAGCTAGATATGATGACTACTTAATACTTTAGTGCGCCATGCTTTAAGGCTTAGAAACAGGACTTCGAAAATGTTTTGAATTCCATAGAGCATATGAGATGTTCCAAGAGCTGAAATTGCTATTTCAGACTCATGCCCGTGTCGAGAGGTATGAGACCGCTGACAAGTACTTTGCCTATAAGATGGAGGAGAATAGCTCAGCTAGTGAGCATGTGCTCAGAATGTCTGGGCACTACAAATTGCTTGAATCAAGTGGGAGTTAATCTTCCATATAAGATAGTGATTGACAGAATTCTCTAGTCACTATCACCAAGCTACTAGAACTTCGTGATGAACTATAATGTGTAAGGGATAATGGAAAAGATTCCTGAGCTCTTCGCGATGCTGAAATCGGCGAAGGTAGAAATCAAGAAAGATCATCAAGTGTTGATTGCTAACAAGACCACTAGTTTCAAGAAAAAGGGCAAAGGAAAAGAAAAGGGAACTTCAAGAAGAATGACAAGCAAGTTGCCACTCCCATGAAGAAGCCCAAAGATAGACCTAAGCCTGAAACTAAGTGCTTCTACTTCAAAGGGAATGGTCAGTGGAAGCGGAACTACCCCAAATACTTGGCGGATAAGAACGATGGCAGAGTGAACAAAGGTATATTTGATATACATGTTATTGATGTGTACTTTACTAGTGTTCATAGTAACCTTAGGGTATTTGATACGTCTCCAACGTATCTATAATTTTTGATTGCTCCATGCTATATTATCTACTGTTTTGGACATTATTGGGCTTTATTATCCACTTCTATATTATTTTTGGGACTAACCTATTAACTGGAGGCCCAGCCCAGAATTGATGTTTTTTGTCTGTTTTAGGGTTTCGAAGAAAAGGAATATCAAACCGAGTCCAAACGGAATGAAACCTTCGGAAACGTGATTTTCTCATCAGATAAGATCCAGGAGACTTGGACCCTCCATCAAGAAAGCCACGAGGCGGTCACGAGGGTGGAGGGCGCCCCCCCAGGGCGCGCCCCCCAGCCTCGTGGGCCCCTCGAAGCTCCACCGACGTACTTCTTCCTCCTATATATATCCATGTACCCCCAAACGATCATATACGGAGCCAAAAACCTAATTTCACCACTGCAACTTTCTGTATCCACGAGATCCCATCTTGGGGCCTGTTCCGGAGCTCCGCCGGAGGGGGCATCGATCACGGAGGGCTTCTACATCATCATCCAAGCCCCTTCGATGAAGTGTGAGTAGTTTAATTCAGACCTACGGGTCCATAGTTAGTATCTAGATGGCTTCTTCTCTCTTTTTGGATCTCAATACAATGTTCTCCCCCTCTCTCGTGGAGATCTATTCGATGTAATCTTCTTTTTGCGGTGTGCTTGTTGAGATGATGAATTGTGGGTTTATGATCAAGTCTATCTATGAATAATATTTGAATCTTCTCTGAATTCTTATATGTATGATTGGTTATCTTTGCAAGTCTCTTCGAATTATCAGTTTGGTTTGGCCTACTAGATTGGTTGTTCTTGCCATGGGAGAAGTGCTTAGCTTTGGGTTCGATCTTGCGGTGTCCTTTCCCAGTGACAGAAGGGGCAGCAAGGCACGTATTGTATCGTTGCCATCGAGGATAACAAGATGGGTTTTTTTATCATATTGCATGAAAGTATCCCTCAACATCATGTCATCTTGCTTAAGGCCTTACTCTGTTTTTAACTTAATACTCTAGATGCATGCTGGATAGCGGTCGATGAGTGGAGTAATAGTAGTAGATGCGGGCAGGAGTCGGTCTACTTGTCTCGGACGTGATGCCTATATACATGATCATACCTACATATTCTCATAACTATGCTCAATTCTGTCAATTGCTCAACAGTAATTTGTTCACCCACCGTAGAATACTTATGCTCTTGAAAGAAGCCACTAGTGAAACCTATGGCCCCCGGGTCTCTTTCTCATCATATTAATCTCCATCACTTCATTATTGCTTTGTTTTTTTACTTTGCTTTTACTTTTTACTTTGCATCTCTATACCAAAAATACCAAAAATATTATTTATCATCTCTATCAGATCTCACTTTCGTAAGTGACCGTGAAGGGATTGACAACCCCTAAGCGTGTTGGTTGCGTTGAGCTATTGTTTTTGTGTAGGTATGAGGGACTCGCGCGTAGCCTCCTACTGGATTGATACCTTGGTTCTCAAAAACTGAGGGAAATACTTACGCAACTTTGCTGGATCATCCTCTCCTCTTCGGGGAAATCCAACGCAGTGCTCAAGAGGTAGCAAGAAGAATTTATGGCGCCGTTGCCGGGGAGGTTCGCGCAAGTCAAGATTTGACTCCCGACAATGAGCCATTTCTGGCGCCGTTGCCGGGGAGTCTGCGCAAAAGTCAACATACCAAGTACCCATCACAATCCCTATCTCCCGCATTACATTATCTGCCATTTGCCTCTCGTTTTTCTCTCCCCCCAATTCACCCTTACCGTTTTATTCGCCCTCTCTCTCTATCCTCCCTCTCCCTCTCTATTTGCCTCTTTTTGCCCGTTTGCCTTTTGTTCGCTTGTGTGTTAATTTGCTTGTTCGTCACGATGGCTCAAGATAATACTAAATTGTGTGACTTCACCAATACCAACAACAATGATTTCCTTAGCACCCCGATTGCTCCTCTTACCAATGCTGAATCTTGTGAAATTAATACTGCTTTGCTGAATCTTGTCATGAAAGATCCGTTCTCCGGCCTTCCTAGTGAAGATACCGCTACCCATCGTAATAGCTTCGTTGATTTGTGTGACATGCAAAAGAAGAAAGATGTGGATAATGCTATTGTTAAATTGAAGATATTTCCTCTTTCTCTTAGAGATCGTGCTAAAGCTTGGTTTTCATCTTTGCCTAAAAATAGTATTGATTCATGGAACAAGTGCAAAAATGCTTTTATCTCTAAGTATTTTCCTCCCGCTAAGATCATCTCTCTTAGAAACAATATTATGAATTTTAAGCAACTTGATCATGAACATGTTGCACAAGCTTGGGAGAGAATGAAATTAATGATATGTAATTGCCCTACTCATGGTTTGAATTTGTGGATGATTATACAAATTTTTTATGCCGGATTGAATTTTTCTTCTAGAAATCTTTTAGATTCGGCCGCGGGAGGCACTTTTATGGAAATCACTTTAGGAGATGCTACTAAACTCCTAGATAATATTATGGTTAATTATTCTCAATGGCATACTGAAAGATCTATTAATAAAAAGGTGCATGCCATAGAAGAAATTAATGTTTTGAGTGGAAAGATGGATGAAATTATGAAATTATTTGCTAATAAGAGTGTTTCTTCTGATCCTAATGATGTGCCCTTATCTACTTTGATTGAGAATAATAATGAATCTATGGGTGTGAATTTTGTTGGTAGGGACAATTTTGGTAACAACGCGTATAGAGGAAATTTCAATCCTAGGCCTTATCCTAGTTATCCCTCTATTAATTATGGTAATTCCTACAAGAATTCTTATGGAAATTATAATAAGATGCCCTCTGATTTTGAAAGTAATATTAAAGAATTTATTTCTTCGCAAAAGAATTTTAATGCCATGATTGAAGAAAAATTGCTTAAGATTGATGATTTGGCTTGGAACGTTGATAGAATTGCTCTTGATGTTGATTCTTTGAAACTTAGCTCTATTCCACCTAAGCATGATATCAATGAGTCTCTCAAAGTCATGAGAATTTCCATTGATGAGTGCAAAGAAAGAACCGCTAGGATGCGTGCTAAGAAAGATGCCTTTATAAAAGCGTGTTCTTCTAGTTCCTATGAAAATAATGATGAAGATCTAAAAGTTATTGATGTGTCCCCTATTAAATCTTTGTTTTGCAATATGAATCTTGATAATGATGGGACTTAATATGATCCACCTTTACCTAGAAGGCATTCTAAGAATTCAGAATTTGTTGATCTTGATGCTAAATTTGATAAAAGTGGGATTGTAGATATTAAAACCCTAGATGTTGCTAAACTCACTATTATGGATTTCAAGGAATTTAACTATGAAAATTGCTCTTTGATTGATTGTATTTCCTTGTTGCAATCCGTGCTAAATTCTCCTCACTCTTATAGTCAAAATAAAGCGTTTACTAAACATATCATTGATGCCTTGATGCAATCTTATGAAGAAAAACTTAAATTGGAAGTTTCTATCCCTAGAAAACTTTATGATGAGTGGGAACCTACTATTAAAATTAAAATTAAAGAGCATGAGTTTTATGCTTTGTGTGATTTGGGGGCTAGTGTCTCTACTATTCCCAAAACTTTGTGTGATTTGCTAGATTTCCGTAATTTTGATGATTGCTCTCTAAACTTGCATCTTGCAGATTCCACTATTAAGAAACCTATGGTAAGAATTAATGATTTTCTTATTGTTGCAAATAGGAATTATGTTCCCGTAGATTTTATCGTTCTTGATATAGATTGCAATTCTTCTTGCCCTATTATTCTCGATAGACCTTTCCTTAGAACGGTTGGTGCAATTATTGATATGAAGGAAGGAAATATTAGATTCCAATTTCCATTAAAAAAGGGCATGGAACACTTCCCTAGAAAGAAAATAAAATTACCATATGAATCTATGATGAGAGCCACTTATGGATTGCCTACCAAAGATGGCAATACCTAGATCTATTCTTGCTTGTTATGCCTAGCTAGGGGCGTTAAACGATAGCGCTTGTTGGGAGGCAACCCAATTTTATTTTTATTCCTTGCTTTTTTATCCTGTTTAGTAATAAATAAATTATTTATCCTCTGTTTTGGTTGTGTTTTTTGTGTTTAATTATTGTTTGTGCCAAGTAGAACCATTGGGAAGACTTGGGGAAAGTCTTGTTGAACTTGCTGTAAAAAACAGAAACTTTAGCGCTCATGAGAACTGCTGTCATTTTTATTTGGAGAGTGATATTTAGTTAATTCTTTTTGCAGATGATTAATAGATAAATTCCTCACGTCCAGCTATTTATTTTAGAATTTTTGGGGTTCCAGATCTTGCGCTATCTACACATTACTACAGATTGTTCTGTTTTTAACAGATTCTGTTTTTCGTGTGTTGTTTGCTTATTTTGATGAATATATGGATAGTAAAATAGTTTATAATCCATAGAGAAGTTGGAATACAGTAGGTTTAAAACCAATATAAATAAATAATGAGTTCATTACAGTACCTTGAAGTGGTCTTTTGTTTTCTTTCGCTAACGGAGCTCACGAGATTTTCTACTTTAAGTTTTGTGTTGTGAAGTTTTCAAGTTTTGGGTAAAAGATTTGATGGATTATGGAACAAGGAGTGGCAAGAGCCTAAGCTTGGGGATGCCCATGGAACCCCCAAGATAATCTAAGGACACCCAAAAGCCAAAGCTTGGGGATGCCCCGGAAGGCATCCCCTCTTTCGTCTACTTCTATCAGTAACTTTACTTGGAGCTATATTTTTATTCACCACATGATATGTGTTTTGCTTGGAGCGTCTTTTATGATTTGAGTCTTTGCTTATTAGTTTACCACAATCATCCTTGCTGTACACACCTTTTGAGAGAGCCATACATAATTTGTAATTTGATAGAATACTCTATATGCTTCACTTATATCTTTTGAGCTATATAATTTTGCTCTTGTGCTTCACTTATATCTTTTAGAGCATGGTGGTGGATTTGTTTTATAGAAACTATTGATCTCTCATGGTTCACTTAGATTATTTTGAGAGTCTTAATAGCATGGTAATTTGCTTAATAATAATATGCTTGGTATTCAAGATTTGTAAAACTTTCTTTTGAGTGCGGTGAATACTAAGAAAAAATTGATGCTTGATAATTGTTTTGAGATATGAGGATGGTGATATTAGAGTCATGCTAGTTGAGTAGTTGTGAATTTGAGAAATGCTTGTGTTAAAGTTTGTGATTCTCGTAGCATGCACGTATGGTGAACCGTTATGTGATGAAGTCGGAGCATGATTTATTTATTGATTGTCTTCCTTATGAGTGGCGGTCGGGGACGAGCGATGGTCTTTTCCTACCAATATATCCCCCTAGGAGCATGCGCGTAATACTTTGCTTTGATAACTTGTAGATTTTTGCAATAAGTATATGAGTTCTTTATGACTAATGTTGAGTCCATTGATTATACGCACTTTCCTTCCTTCCACCATTGCTAGCCTCTCCCATATCGCGCACTTTTAGTCGGTATCATACTCCCACCAAATACCTTCCTCAAAACAGCCACCATACCTACCTATCATGTCATTTCCATAGCCATTCCGAGATATATTGCCATGCAACTTTCCACCGTTCCGTTCATTATGACACGCTCCATCATTGTCATATTGCTAGCATGATCATGTAGTTGACATCGTATTTGTGGCAAAGCCACCGTTCATAATTCTTTCATACATGTCACTCTTGATTCATTGCATATCCCGGTACACTGCCGGAGGCATTCATATAGAGTCATATTTTGTTCTAAGTATTGAGTTGTAATTGTTGAGTTGTAAGAAAAATAAAAAGTGTGATGATCATCATTTTTAGAGCATTGTCCCAAGTGAGGAAAGGATGATGGAGACTATGATTCCCCCACAAGTCGGGATGAGACTCCGGACGAAAAAAAAGAGGCCATAAAAAAGAGAAGGCCCAAAAAATTGAGAGAAAAAGAGAGAAGGGACAATGTTACTATCCTTTTACCACACTTGTGCTTCAAAGTAGCACCATGATCTTCATGATAGAGAGTCTCTCATTCTGTCACTTTCATATACTAGTGGGAATTTTTCATTATAGAACTTGGCTTGTATATTCCAATGATGGGCTTCCTCAAAATGCCCTAGGTCTTCGTGAGCAAGCGAGTTGGATGCACACCCACTTAGTTTTTTTTTATTGAGCTTTCATATACTTATAGCTCTGGTGCATCCGTTGCATGGCAATCCCTACTCACTCAAATTGATATCTATTGATGGGCATCTCCATAGCCCATTGATACGCCTAGATGATGTGAGACTATCTTCTCCCTTTTTGTCTTCTCCACAACCACCATTCTATTCCACATATAGTACTATATCCATGGCTCACGCTCATGTATTGCGTGAAGATCGAAAAAGTTTTGAAAATGTCAAAAGTATGAAACAATTGCTTGGCTTGTCATCGGGGTTGTGCATGATTTAAATACTTTGTGTGGTGAAGATAGAGCATAGTCAGACTATATGATTTTGTAGGGATAGCTTTCTTTGGCCATGTTATTTTGAGAAGACATAATTGCTTTGTTAGTATGCTTGAAGTATTATTATTTTTATGTCAACATGAACTTTTGTCTTGAATCTTTTGAATCTGAATATTCATACCACAATTAAGAAGATTTACATTGAAATTATGCCAAGTAGCACTCCGCATCAAAAATTCTGTTTTTATCATTTACCTACTCGAGGACGAGCAGGAATTAAGCTTGGGGATGCTTGATACGTCTCCAATGTATCTATAATTTTTGATTGCTCCATGCTATATTATCTACTTTTTTGGACATTATTGGGCTTTATTATACACTTTTATATTATTTTTGGGACTAACCTATTAACCAGAGGCCCAGCCCAGAATTGTTGTGTTTTTGCCTGTTTTAGGGTTTCGAAGAAAACGAATATCAAACGGAGTCCAAACGGAATGAAACCTTCGGAAACGTGATTTTCTCATCAGATAAGATCCAGGAGACTTGGACCCTCCGTCAAGAAAGCCACGAGGCGGTCACGAGGGTGGAGGGCGCCCCCCCCCCAGGGCGCGCCCCCTGCCTCGTGGGCCCCTCGAAGCTCCACCGACGTACTTCTTCCTCCTATATATATCCACGTACCCCCAAACGATCAGATAAGGAGCCAAAACCCTAATTCCACCGCCGCAACTTTCTGTATCCACGAGATCCCATCTTGGGGCCTGTTCCGGAGCTCCGCCGGAGGGGGCATCGGTCACGGAGGGGTTCTACATCATCATCCAAGCCCCTCTGATGAAGTGTGAGTAGTTTAGTTCAGACCTATGGGTCCATAGTTAGTATCTAGATGGCTTCTTCTCTCTTTTTGGATCTCAATACAATGTTCTCCCCCTCTGTCATGGAGATCTATTCGATGTAATCTTCTTTTTGCGGTGTGTTTGTTGAGACCGATGAATTGTGAGTTTATGATCAAGTCTATCTATGAATAATATTTGAATCTTCTCTGAATTCTTTTATGTATGATTGTTTATCTTTGCAAGTCTCTTCGAATTATCAGTTTGGTTTGGCCTACTAGATTGGTTGTTCTTGCCATGGGAGAAGTGCTTAGCTTTGGGTTCGATCTTGCGGTGTCCTTTCCCAGTGACAGAAGGGGCAGCAAGGCACGTATTGTATCGTTGCCATCGAGGATAACAAGATGGGGTTTTTATCATATTGCATGAAACTATCACTCTACATCATGTCATCTTGCTTAAGGCGTTACTCTGTTTTTAACTTAATACTCTAGATGCATGCTGGATAGCGGTCGATGAGTGGAGTAATAGTAGTAGATGCAGGCAGGAGTCGGTCTACTTGTCTCGGATGTGATGCCTATATACATGATCATACCTAGATATTCTCATAACCATGCTCAATTCTGTCAATTGCTCAACAGTAATTTGTTCACCCACCGTAGAATACTTATGCTCTTGAGAGAAGCCACTAGTGAAACCTATGGCCCCCGGGTCTCTTTCTCATCATATTAATCTCCATCACTTTATTATTGCTTTGCTTTTTACTTTGCTTCTACTTTTTTACTTTGCATCTCTATGCCAAAAATACCAAAAATATTATTTATCATCTCTATCAGATCTCACTTTCGTAAGTGACCGTGAAGGGATTGACAACCCCTAAGCGTGTTGGTTGCATTGAGCTATTGTTTTTGTGTAGGTACGAGGGACACGCGCATAGCCTCCTACTGGATTGATACCTTGGTTCTCAAAAACTGAGGGAAATACTTACGCTACTTTGCTGCATCATCCTCTCCTCTTCGGGGAAATCTAACGCAGTGCTCAGGAGGTTGCAGTATTTGATACCGGTTCAGTTGCTAAGATTAGTAACTCGAAACAGGAGTTGCAAAATGAACAGAGACTAATTAAGAGCGAAGTGACGATGTCTGTTGGAACTGATTCCAAGGTTGATACGATCACCATCACACACTCCCTCTACCTTCGGGTTTAGTGTAGAACCTAAAATAAATGTTATCTGGTGTTTGCGTTAAGCATGAATATGATTAGATCATGTTTATTGCAATATGGTTATTCATTTAAGTTAGAGAAAAATTGTTGTTCTATTTACATGAATAAAACCTTCCGCGGTCATACACCCAAGGTGAATGGTTTATTGCATCTCGATCATAGTGATACACATATTCATAATATTGATGCCAACTAGGTGGGTGGTGGGTGGGACATAAATTTCCTTGTCATTGGCTCTAAGCCCGATCTTGTGTTAGACCAATGTTTGGTCATTTGAGATTGATAGTTTCTAAATACGATCCAGCATCTCATTAAGGTGAGACAGTTCCTCGAGGTCCATGGCCTGGCCGTAGGCCGGGCTGATCTGAAGTGTAAGTTGTGGGTCGCTTGACGCAACCTCAACGTGTTGTTTGTCCATGGCTGACTCATGGCCAACAAGGGGGGTTAGATCTGAGGTTAGTGCCGGAGCCAAGCTCTGGCTTGCTCTGAGGTCAAGGCCTGAGGGGGGGACAAGGTCCACACCCGAGTCTGAGCCTGGCGTGATGACAAACGACTCTGTGCCCGAGGTTGGACTCACTTTGGGATCCGATCTGTAGTTTGGGTCGGAGGTTGGCTCAGGGGTCAAGCCCGAGGGCCGGTGGGCTATCGATCCGGCCCGGCATCCAACCAAAGATGACGAGATCGCCGCATGAATCTGCGGTGTATTCCAAACTCCCAAATGTAACAACCCGGCCCGGAGCGAAATTCACATAACAATGCCGCCGAATGCAAACAGTTGGCCGGGGATGAAGATGTCACTGTAGCAGGTGTTGCAGTTGCTCTGCAGATGAACCATTAATCCTTTGTCGATCGCACAAGCGGTACTCCCAATGAAAGCACCAATGTCTATACTAAAATTGGCAGACCTGAGGGTAGGGGTCTCGAGCTATGGATCTCGGGTCTGTGGGTAATAGGGGACGAAGGAGACAATATTTACCCAGGTCCGGGCCCTCTCGGAGAGGTAATACCCTACATCCTGCTTTGATCGCATTGATGATTGTGTATCGAGTACAGGCTTGATCTACCTCGAGATCGTAAGTTGTATTCTAACCACAGGGCTAGATGGTTATACTTGTGACCGCCCCCCATGGACTAAACCCCTCATCTTATATAGACGATGGGGGTTATCTAGGGTTACACATGGTCTGTCGCCAATCTAGGGATAAACATGTCGGCGGGCAATGATGTCCTTGGAGTACACGCCAAGTCTTCGGCATAGTCCATCTTGATCACACCGAAGTGCGTGGCTGCCGGAGTCCTTCCTTATGAGAACGGTGGGACAGCTAGGTTGGTACCCCCTAGTCCAGGACACCATGACTTCATGACAAAAAAACTATAACTAAAGGGGTGAAATGACGATAGAACCCGTTGCTTAGAGAAGACAAGTGATTTGTTTGCCCAGTTCCAGCTGTTGTTACAGCTATATGTCTGGTTAGGGAGGCTGAGATTGAACTCATAAGACCTAGTCTTCACTTTATTCCCCTTGAGCTAAGGTCACTATAGACCTCACCCAATCACTCAGGTAAGTCTTTAAGGTAGACTTCCAAACCTTCATAGACTCCGTTCACCGACAATCCATAAACTCTTGGGTGCTTGGAACGCAACGCCTAACAGGCTAGAAGTTCAAAGTCTTCATGTGTAACAAGTCTTCGGCTCACTTAGAACAGAATGTCTTCAGTGATGCTCAATCATTTTGGGTTGTGGGTGTTTGGGTTTTTCCTCGCAGGAAAATTCTCTCAAAGGCTTCGGAGGTGGGTTGCTCTCAAACGATAAAAGCCATGCAATAACTAGGATAACCGTCAACTTATGGTGGGGGAGGTGGTGATAACCCACAAGTATAGGGGATCGCAACAGTTTTCGAGGGTAGAGTATTCAACCCAAATTTATTGATTCGACACAAGGGGAGCCAAAGAATATTCTCAAGTATTAACAATTGAGTTATCAATTCAACCGCACCTGAACGACTTAATATCTGCAGCAAAGTATTTAGTAGCAAAGTAATATGGAAGTAACGGTAATGGTGGGAAAAGTAACAGTACAGTTTTGTAGTGATTGTAACAGTGGAAACGGAAAAGTAACTAAGCAAAGATCAATATGTGAAAAGCTTGTAGACAATGGATCAGTGATGGATAATTATATCGGATGCGATTCCGCATGCAACAGTTATAACATATGGTGACACAGAACTAGCTCCAGTTCATCAATGTAATGTAGGCATGTATTCCGAATATAGTCATACATGCTTATGGAAAAGAACTTGCATGACATCTTTTGTCCTACCCTCCCGTGGCAGCGGGATCCTATTGGAAACTAAGGGATATTAAGGCCTACTTTTAATAGAGTGCTGGAACAAAGCATTAACACTTAGTGAATACATGAACTCCTCAAACTATAGTCATCACCGGGAGTGGTCCTAATTATTATCACTTCGGGGTTACCGGATCATAACACATAGTAGGTGACTATTGACTTGCAAGATAGGATCAAGAACTCACATATATTCATGAAAACAAAATAGGTTCAGATCTAAAATCATGGCACTTAGTCCCTAGTGACAAGCATTAAGCATAGCAAAGTCATAGCAACATCAATCTCAAAACATAATGGATACTAGGGATCAAACCCTAACAAAACTAACTCGATTACATGATAAATCTCATCCAACCCATCACCGTCCAGCAAGCCTACGATGGAATTACTCATGCACGGTGGTGAGCATCATGAAATTGGTGATGGAGGAAGGTTGATGATGACGATGGCGACGGATTCCCCTCTCCGGAGCCCTGAACGGACTCCAGATCAGCCCTCCCGAGAGAGATTAGGGCTTGGCGGCGGCTCTGTATCATAAAACGCGACGAATCCTTCTCTCTGTTTTTTTTCTCCCCGAACGTGAATATATAGAGTTGGAGTTGAGGTCGGTGGAGCCTTAGGGGGGCCACGAGATAGGGGGAGCGCCCCCACCCTCATGGACAGGGTGTGGCCCCCCTGGTGTTGATTCTTTTGCCAGTATTTTTTATAAATTCCAAAAATATTCTCTGTGAAGTTCCAGGTCATTCCGAGAACTTTTATTTGTGCACAAAAATAACACCATGGCAATTCTGCTGAAAACAGCATTAGTCCGGGTTAGTTCCATTCAAATCATGCAAGTTAGAGTCCAAAACAAGGTCAAAAGTGTTTGGAAAAGTAGATACGATGGAGGCGTATCAACTCCCCCAAGCTTAAACATTTGCTTCTTCTCAAGAAATTCAGTTGACAAACTGAAAGTGATAAAGAAAAAACATTTACAAACTCTGTTTGATCTTGTTGTTGTAAATATGTAAAGCCAGCATTCAAGTTTTCAGCAAAGATTATGAACTAACCATATTCACAATGACATTTGGGTCTCATGTTTACTCATATCAATGGCATAATCAACTAGCGAGTGATAATAGTAAATCTCGAATGACAACACTTTCTCAAAACAATCATAATATGATATAACAAGATGGTATCTCGCTAGCCCTTTCTGAGACCGCAAAACATAAATGCAGAGCACCTTTGAAGTTCAAGGACTGACTAAACATTACAATTCATGGTAA
Source organism: Triticum urartu (assembly GCF_056163025.1). NCBI lineage: Eukaryota > Viridiplantae > Streptophyta > Magnoliopsida > Poales > Poaceae > Triticum > Triticum urartu. Next base: position 500,666,453 of record NC_141874.1, on the reverse strand, counting down.
AAGAGATCCAGTCACATTCATACTCAATGTAAACTAATAGTAATACATGCAAATGACAGCGGTACTCTCCAACCGGTGCTTTTTAATAAGTGGATGATGACTCAACATAAAAGTAAATAGATAGGCCCTTCTCAGAGGGAAGCGGGGATTTGTAGAGCTGCCAGAGCTCAATTTTTGAAATAGAGATAAATAATACTTTGAGTGGCATACTTTCATTGTCAACATAACAACCGAGAGATCTCAATATCTTCCATGCTACACACTTTATAGGCGGTTCCCAAACAGAATGGTAAATTTTATACTCCCCCACCACCAACAAACATCAATCAATGGCTTGTCCGAAACAACGGGTGCCTCCAACTAAAAACAATCTTGGGGGTTCACAATTATTTTAATTTAAGCATGGGACTAGGCATCCCGGTTACCAACCATTTTCTCGTGGATGAGGAGCGGAGTCCACTCCTCGTGAGAATAACCCACCTAGCATGGAATATATGGACAGCCCTAGATACATGAGCTATTCGAGCATACAAAACAGAATTTCATTTGAAGGTTTAGAGTTTGGCACATACAAATTTACTTGGAACGGCAGGTAGATACCGCATATAGGAAGGTATGGTGGACTCATATGGAATAACTTTTGGGGTTTATGGAAGTGGATGCACAAGCAGTATTCCCGCTTAGTACAAGTGAAGGCTAGAAAGAGACTGGGAAGTGACCAGCTAGAGAGCGATAACAGTCATGAACATGCATTAAAATTAATCAACACTAAATGCAAGTATGAGTAGGATATAATTCACCATGAACATAAATATCGTGGAGGCTATGTTGATTTTGTTTCAACTACATGCGTGAACATGTGCCAAGTCAAGCCACTCGAATTGTTCAAAGGAGGATACCACCCTATCATACCACATCACAACCATTTTAATAGCATGTTGGCACGCAAGGTAAACCATTATAAACTTCTAGCTAATTAAGCATGGCATGAGCAACTATAATCTCTAATTGTCATTGCAAACATGTTTCATTCATAATAGGCTGAATCAGGAATGATGAACTAATCATATTTACAAAAACAAGATAGGTCGAGTTCATACCCGCTTTTCTCATCTCAATCAGTTCATCATATATCGTCATTATTGCCTTTCACTTGCACGACCGAACGGTGTGGACAATAATAATAGTGCATGTGCATTGGACTAAGCTGGAATCTGTAAGCATTCAATACAAGGGAGAAGACAAGGTTATATGGGCTCTTTGTTAGATCGATAATAATGCATATGAGAGCCACTCAACATTTTCATCATGGCCTTCTCCTCTCGACCCCCAAAGAAAAGAAAAGAAACAAAACTATTTACACGGGAAAGCTCCCAACAAGCAAAAGAAGAACGAGAAATCTTTTTGGGTTTTCTTTTAATTACTACTACTACAGGCATGGAAAGTAAACTAGCTAAAAGCTACAATTAATATTTTTTTGGTTTTTATTAAGGTTTCTCAAACACACAAGAAGAATGCTGGAAAAGAAAATAAACTAGCATGGATAGTACAATGAAAAAGTATGAGCACTGACAACTTGAATGAGTGTGTGAACATGAATGTCATGTCGGTGAGAAATACATACTCCCCCAAGCTTATGCTTTTGGCCTAAGTTGGCCTAGGGCCATGGCTCAAAGCTGCCCTCTCCGGTGTATGGAGGGGTGTCCTCTGGGTGCCACTGGTTGGCGATCTCCTCCGGATCCCACTGATAAATAGACTGTCGATAAGGGTCAAGAGGTGGCTCCGGCTCAGGCTCTGGAGCTGGTGTCCAGCTCCAGTATGCATGAACGGTCTCTGGCAAAACGAGGTACGTGCCTGAAAATATGTTAAACAAAGAGGGTGCAGGAAAGGTAATAATCTCATAGTAGTTTTTATCAAATATCAATTGATACTTAAGCATCTTCTTCTTATCTTTAACAATAAAATCATGTGCTACCATACTCATATAATCTAGAAAAATAGGGGGCAACAACTTTTCCTCTTTCTCATAATGCCTAATAGGTATCCTAAAGTGTGCAGCAAGGCGTGAAGCAAAGATGCCTCCAAAGATGGGGCCCTTTGTTCGGTTCAGATTTAACCATTTAGCAACAATAGCGCCTAAACTGAAAGTGGTATCACGAAACAAAGCATGGCACAAAATAACAATATCAGAGGCACTAAGATTTCCACTATTCCCACGACCAATTAAGCATCTACTAGCAAATATGGCAAAGTAACATAGAACAGGAAAATGTATGCTAGTAATTCTTGCATCGGAAACTTTCCTCGTTTTCCCTACAGCAATTGTATTAATAAACCCCTCCACATCATTACGATGTGGTTCCTTTATGCTGCCCGCAAAGGGGATCTTACAGACCCGACAAAAATCATATAGTGACATCTCCTTAACCTCATCATATAAGTGAAATTCCATTGAAGGTGGTGATTTCTTAGCATGAAAGTAAAAAAATTGCACGAAAATATTAGCGAGGAGGAGATAATGTTCGCGCTGGTTGCGGAGGAAGTCGATGAGGCCTGCATTCTCAGCCAAATAATAAAAGTCATCATAAATACCGGCTGCTCTCAAGAACTCATCACAAGGCCATTCGCACGGCCGAACCTCTGCAGTGCGAGAGAGATTATATTTGGGCTTCTTATTCTCTTCACTTTGCTTATCCTTCGAGCTTCGGCTCAAAGAGCCCCTCAACAATCTTTTCATCATTTTCTTTCTCTGGAAAATTTCTGAAACTTTTAGTGACTCAAAATAAAAGTGAATCAAACTCAACAAGATTGATAGCAACTACTCCCACAAGTGCCTAGAGACCATATCATGCATTAAAACTACTTTTGACCACATAAATTTGACATGCAAGCTCAAGAACAGGGTCACCTAAGCAGCAAAAGTTTGCAATAAATAAAGCACTAGAACAAAAACTAATTGGACCATTGGAGGAGTCACATACCGAAGAATAATCCCCCCGCAGTTTTGTGAATGGAGTTTTGATCTAGGAGATCGAAAATGGCAGCAAGATGAGCTAGAACTCGGGTTTGAGCTAGTGGATGATTTTTTCTGGAGGAAGACGAAGTGTGTGGGTGCAAGAATAAGTGGAGGGGGCCACGTGGGGTCCATGAGGTAGGGGGTGCGCCCTGGATCCTCGTGGCCAGGTGGTGTGGCCCCGAGGTGTATTCTGAGTGCCAATAATTCTTACATATTCTACAAAAAATCATCTAAAATTTTCAAGATATTTGGAGAACTTTTATTTTTGGGGTATTATTTATTGCAAGGATAATTCAGAAAACAGACAGAAAATACTATTTTGCTTTATTTAATCTAAATAACATAAAGTAAAAAGAAGGTATATAGAGTTGTGCTTTCTAACTTCATCCATCTCATGCTCCTCAAAAGGAATCCACCAACAAGGTTGATCAAGTCTTGTTAACAAACTCTTTCCGAGGTGCATGAAACCGGAGAATTTTCGAATAACACTAAGTTACCTCAACGGGAATATGAACATCCCCAACAATAAGAATATCATATTTCTTCTTGACAGTAGGAAGAGGGAATTCAAAACCTCCAATAGTAATCGTTGGAATTTTTCCAATAGAATTAATACTGTGGACTTGAGGTTGTTTCCTCGGAAAGTGTATCATATGCTCATTACCATTAACATGAAAAGTGACATTGCTTTTGTTGCATTCAATAACAGCCCCTACAGTATTCAAAAAGGGTCCAGCAAGAATAATAGACATACTATCGTCCTCAGGAATATCAAGAATAACAAAGTCCGTTAAAATAGTAATGTTTGCAACCACAACAGGCACATCCTCACAAATACCGACAGGTATAGCAGTTGATTTATTAGCCATTTGCAAAGATATTTCAGTAGGTGTCAACTTATTCAAATCAAGTCTATGACATAAAGAGAGAGGCATAACACTAACACCGGCTCCAAGATCACATAAAGCAGTTTTAACATAGTTTCTTTTAATGGAGCATGGTATAGTTGGTACTCCGGGATCTCCTAGTTTCTTTGGTATTCCACCCTTAAAAGTACAATTATCAAGGATGGTGGAAATTTCAGCTTCCGGTATCTTTCTTTTATTTGTGACAATATCTTTCATATACTTAGCATAAGGATTCATTTTAAGCATATCAGTCAAACGCATACGCAAAAAGATAGGTCTAATCATTTCAGCAAGGCGCTCAAAATCCTCATCATCCTTTTTCTTGGATGGTTTAGGAGGAAAAGGCATGGGTTTCTGAACCCATGGTTCTCTTTCTTTACTGTGCTTCCTAGCAACAAAGTCTCTCTTATCACAATGTTGATTCTTTGATTATGGGTTATCAAGATCAACATCAGGTTCCATATCTACATCATTGTCATTGCTAAGTTGAGCATCAACATGAACATCATCATTAACATTATCACTAGGTTCATGTTCATTACCATATTGTGTTTCAGCATCAGAAATAGAAATATCATTGGGATTCTCAGGTGTGTCAACAAAAGGTTCACTAGAAGCATGCAAAGTCCTATCATTCTTGTTTTTCTTCTTCTTAGAAGAACTAGGTGCATCAACATTAGTTCTCTGAGAATCTTGCTCAATTCTCTTAGGGTGGCCCTCAGGATACAAAGGTTCTTGAGTCATTTTACCCCCTCTAGTCACAACTCTAACAACATTATCATTTTCTTGTTATTTAATTCATTGAGCAAATCATTCTAAGCTTTAAGTACTTGTTCTACTTGAGTGGTAACCATAGAAGCATGTTTACAAATAAGTTTAAGTTCACCTTTAACTCTAGACATATAATCACTCAAGTGTTCAATCATATAAGCATTACGTTTCAATTGTCTACCAACATAGGCATTGAAGTTTTCTTGTTTAACCATAAAATTATCAAACTCATCCAAGCATTGGCTCGCAAATTTAGTAGATGGGATTTCACCCTTATCAAATCTATAGAGAGAATTTACCTTTACTACCTATGTAGGGTTATCAAAACCATGTATTTCTTCGATAGGTGGTAAATTCTTAACATTTTCAGCTTTAATACCTTTTTCTTTCATAGATTTCTTTGCCTCTTGCATATCTTCGAGACTGAGAAATAGAATACCCCTTTTCTTTGGAGTTGGCTTAGGAGTTAGTTCAGGAAGTGTCCAATCATTTTCATTACTCAACATATTATTCAATAGCAATGCAGCTTGATCAACAATTCTTTCCCTGAAAACACAACCAGCACAACTATCTAGGTGGTCTCTGGAAGCATCGGTTAGTCCATTATAAAAGATATCAAGTATTTCATTTTTCTTGAGAGGATGATCATGCAAAGCATTAAGTAATCGGAGAAGCCTCCCCCAAGCTTGTGGGAGACTCTCTTCTTCAATTTGCACAAAATTATATATTTCCCTTAAGGCAGCTTGTTTTTGATGAGCGAGGAAATATTTAGTAGAGAAGTAATAAATCATATCCTGGGGACTACGCACATAACCAGGATCAAGAGAATTAAACCATGTTTTAGCATCACCCTTTAATGAGAACGGAAATAACTTGGGGATATAGTAGTAACAAATTTTCTCCTCATTAGTGAATAGGATGGCCATATCATTCAATTTAGTAAGATCTGCCACAACAGTTTCATATTCATAGCCATAAAATCAGATTCAACCAAAGTAATTAACTCAGGGTCGACAGAGAAATCATAATCCTTATCAGAGATACAGATAGGTGAAGTAGCAAAAGAGGGTCATCTTTCATTCTAGCATTTAAAGACTTTTCTTTCAGATTAGCTAACAGTTTCTTAAGATCATATATATCATTGCAAGCTAACAAGTCTCTAGCAGTTTCTTCATCCATAACATAACCCTCAGACACAACAAGCAATTCATATCTAGGGGGAGAATCTTCATCATCACTTTCATCAATATTATCAGTTTCAATAATTTCATTCTCTCTAACCCTAGCAAGTTGTTCATTAAGAAATTCACCTAATGGCATAGTATTATCAAGCATAGAAGTAGTTTCATCATAAGCATCATGCATAGCAGAAGTGGCATCATCAATAACATGTGACATATCAGAATAAACAGTAGGTGTAGGTGTCGCAAGTTTACTCAAAACATAAGGTGAATCAAGTGCAGAGCTAGATGACAGTTCCTTACCTCCCCTCGTAGTTGAGGCCTCCTTTGGTTCATAGGGTAGGTATATCATAGGAATAGGAAATTCATAGGAAGTGAGGTGGCATGCATCTCACTTCCTATAGGAAAAGAGATGTCACTTGATTCATAGGATGGGATTTTTCCCATTGAGTCTAGGATAATGTTTTTCCCTTTGAAATGTGATGGATTGATTCCTATCCTATATAGGAATAGGAATCCATTACTACAAACCAAAGGGCTCCATAGGAATTTTTCTTACAAAAATCTTATCCTCTAGAAATCCTACAAGATTCCTCCAAACCAAAGGAGGCCTGAGGGAAAAATCTTGGTTCTTTCATCTTTCAAGTTCCTCATAGTGAGAACAGATATAAATCCCAAGTGACTCAAAGAGTAGAGCTATGCTCCCCGGCAACGGCGCCAGAAAATAGTCTTGATAACCCACAAGTATAGGGGATCGCAGCAATTTTCGAGGGTAGAGTATTCAAACCAAATTTATTGATTCGACACAAGGGGAGCCAAAGAATATTCTCAAGTATTAACAGTTGAGTTGTCAATTCAACCGCACCTGAAAGACTTAATATCTGCAGCAAAGTATTTAGTAGCAAAGTAATATGGAAGTAACGGTAATGGTGGGAAAAGTAACAGTAGCAGTTTTGTAGTGATTGTAACAGTGGCAAAAGAAAAGTAACTAAGCAAAGATCAGTATGTGAAAAGCTCGTAGGCAATGGATCAGTGATGGATAATTATATCGGATGCGATTCCGCATGCAACAGTAATAACATAGGGTGACACAGAACTAGCTCCAGTTCATCAATGTAATGTAGGCATGTATTCCGAATATAGTCATATGTGCTTATGGAAAAGAACTTGCATGACATCTTTTGCCCTACCCTCCCGTGGCAGCAGGGTGATAACCCACAAGTATAGGGGATCGCAACAGTTTTCAAGGGTAGAGTATTCAACCCAAATTTATTGATTCGACACAAGGGGATCCAAAGAATATTCTCAAGTATTAGCAGCTGAGTTGTCAATTCAACCACCCATGGAAACTTAATATCTGCAGCAAAGTGTTTAGTAGCAAAGTAATATGATAGTAGTGGTAACGGTGGTAAAAGGTAACGGTAGCAAAAGTAATATTTTTGGTGTTTTATGGTGATTGTAACAGTAGCAACGGAAAAATAAATAAGCGAAGAACAATATATGGAAAGCTCGTAGGCATTGGATCGGTGATGGAGAATTATGCCGGATGCGATCGATCATGTAACAGTCATAACCTAGGGTGACACAGAACTAGCTCCAGTTCATCAATGTAATGTAGGCATGTATTCCGAATATAGTCATACGTGCTTATGGAAAAGAACTTGCATGACATCTTTTGTCCTACCCTCCCGTGGCAGCGGGGTCCTATTGGAAATTAAGGGATATTAAGGCCTCCTTTAAATAGAGTACCGGAACAAAGCATTAACACTTAGTGAATACATGAACTCCTCAAACTATAGTCATCACTGGGAGTGGTCCCGATTATTATCACTTCGGGGTTACCGGATCATAACACATAGTAGGTGACTATTGACTTGCAAGATAGGATCAAGAACTCACATATATTCATGAAAACATAATAGGTTGAGATCTGAAATCATGGCACTCAGTCCCTAGTGACAAGCATTAAGCATAGCAAAGTCATAGCAACATCAATCTCAGAACATAACGGATACTAGGGATCAAACCCTAACAAAACTAACTCGATTACATGATAAATCTCATCCAACCTATCACCGTCCAGCAAGCCTATGATGGAATTACTCACGGACGGTGGTGAGTGAGGGAGTCCTGGATTAGGGGGTGTTCGGGTAGCCGGACTATACCTTCAGCCGGACTCCAGGACTATGAAGATACAAGATTGAAGACTTCGTCCCGTGTCCGGATGGGACTTTCCTTGGCGTGGAAGGCAAGCTTGGCGATGCGGATATTCAAGATCTCCTACCATTGTAACCAACTCTGTGTAACCCTAACCCTATCCGGTGTCTATATAAACCGGAGGGTTGTAGTCCATAGGACATCATCTCCATATACGACAATCATACCATAGGCTAGCTTCTAGGGTTTAGCCTCCTTGATCTCGTGGTAGATCTACTCTTGTAATACCCATATCATCAATATTAATCAAGTAGGACGTAGGGTTTTACCTCCATCGAGAGGGCCTGAACCTGGGTAAAAACATCGTGTCCCTTGTCTCCTGTTACCATCCGGCCTTGAAGCACAGTTCGGGACCCCCTACCCGAGATCCGCCGTTTTTGACACCGACATTGGTGCTTTCATTGAGAGTTCCTCTGTGTCGTCGTCTTTAGGCCCGATGGCTCCCTTGATCATCAACAACGATGAGGTCCAGGGTGAGACTTTTCTCCCCGGACAGATCTTCGTCTTCGGCGGCTTTGCACTGCGGGCCAATTCGCTTGGCCATCTGGAGCAGATCGAAAGCTACGCCCCTGGCCATCAAGTCAGGTTTGGAAGCTTAAACTATACGGCTGACATCCGCGGAGATTTGATCTTCGACGGATTCGATCCACCACCAAGCGCGCCGCACTGTCTCGCGGGGCATGATCTAGCTCTGTCACCGAACAGTATCCCGGAGGCTGCAAACGCACCAGCTCTGACCCTTAATTCGGAGCCAGTTTTGTCAATCGAGGCACGTCACCTCGGGGGCTGCGATCTCAAAGGAGATCGAGCCGAACGCCGGCCCCACACTCCACGAGACTCATGACTCCGAGGATCCGGACTCCTCTCCGGACTCCGAACCCCCCGCGCCCCTGCCGATCGAATCCGATTGGGCGCCAATAATGGAGTTCACCGCCGCAGACATCTTTCAGCACTCGCCTTTTGGCAATATCCTGAATTCTCTCAAGTCTCTCTCTTTATCAGGAGAGCCTTGGCCGAACTGCGGTCAGCGAGGATGGGATATGGACGATGAAGAAATTCAAAGCCCACCCACCACCCACTTGGTAGCCACTGTCGACAATTTAAACGACGTGCTCAACTTCGACTCCGGAGACATCGACAGCATGGATGACGATGCAGGAGATACCGATGAACCAACGCCCATAGGGCATTGGACAGCCACCTCATCTCATGATATGTACATGGTGGATACCCCTAAAGGAAGCGACAACGAGGAAAAAGGGAATGGAACGGGAGATCGACCCCCCTAAAAGCAATCAAAGCGTCGGCGTAAACGCCGACCCAAGCCCCGCCTTGATAAAAACCCAGCCATAGAGTAGGACGAGCCGGTAGATGACGAGCAGGCCTTAGAGAAACCGTCCGAACAGGGCAACACGGATAGAGAAACCGAACATCCCTCCTCCGGTGAAAACGGCATTCCGGACGACCTCATGCCGGATAAACCCATGGAGCAGAAGAATCTCCACGAGAGGCTCGTTGCAACTGCACGCAGCCTGAAAAAGCAGAAGCGGAAGGCAAAAACAGCGGAAGATGCACTCCGGATTAGATGGAGTAAAGTAATCAATACCGCAGATAAATACGGCGACGGTCGCCGCACTAAAAGCTATCCGAAAAGAAAGCTACTGCCTGAATTCGACGAAGAGGCCCTAGAGCCCTCGCACTCAAAAAATAAGAAAGCCACACGGTCGGATAGACGACCCCATAAAGCGGCAAGTGGCGCCGCACTTAAATCGGCATGCGACCCACCTAAGGATTCGCATCATGGCCCAGTTAGGTCCATTTATGGGCCAAGAAAGCAAGCTCTCGTAAGCAATGCAATAAAGCCATCATCAGAAGCCGGCACACCCAAATACAGGGGCGCCGCACACCCCCTATGTTTCACCGATGAGGTCCTGGACTATGAATTTCCAGAGGGATTCAAACCCATAAACATAGAGGCATATGATGGAACAACAGACCCTGGAGTCTGGATCGAGGATTATATCCTCCACATACACATGGCTAGAGGAGATGATCTCCACGCCATAAAATATTTACCCCTTAAGCTTAAAGGGCCAGCCCGGCATTGGCTTAAAAGCCTTCCTGAAAACACAATTGGAAGTTGGGAAGAGCTCGAGGATGCTTTCCGAGCAAATTTTCAAGGGACCTATGTCCGCCCTCCGGATGCAGACGATCTTAGTCACATAACTCAACAGCCCGAAGAATCAGCTCGGCAGTTCTGGAATAGATTCCTCACTAAAAAGAATCAGATAGTCGACTGTCCGGACGCCGAAGCCTTAGTAGCTTTCAGTCATAACGTCCGAGATGAATGGCTCGCCAGACACCTCGGCCAAGAAAAGCCAAGAACAATGGCCGCACTAACAAGCCTCATGACCCGCTTTTGTGCAGGAGAGGACAGCTGGTTGGCAAGGTGCAGCCCCAGCGACCCAAGTACATCCGAAACTAGGGATGGAAACGGAAAACCGCGACGCAACAAGGACCGTCGCCGGACTAAGGAAAAAAGTCCGAAGAGCACGGCAGTCAATGCCGGATTCAAAGGCTCACGACAAAATCAGACAAAACCGCCCCTCCAGGATAACAGGGACGATCCATCCAACTTAAATAAAATCCTGGACAGGATATGTCAGATACACAGTACTCCCGGGAAGCCTGCTAACCATACCCACAGAGATTGTTGGGTTTTCAAACAATCCGGCAGACTCAATGCCGAACACAAGGGGCTCGACACACCAAGCGAAGACGAGGACGAACCCCAAAAGCAGAGCACCAGGAAACAAAAGAACTTCCCACAAGAAGTAAAAACAGTGAACTTACTTCACATAACAAAATGTGCGGCGCCCATAAAGGTACGCACCACACGACCTATCCCCAAAGGGTCCCGCCACTGGTTGTCAAAACCAATCATCTTCGATCAGCTAGATTATTCTAGAAGTATCAAGAATGCAGGCTGGACTGCCTTGATACTCGATCCAATAATTGGCGGACTCCAGTTTTCAAATGTCCTTATGGACAGCGGTAGTGGACTAAACCTGATATATCAGGATACAATCCATCACATGGGGATAAATCCAGCAAGAATCCGCCGTAGCAAAACCTCCTTTCAAGGGGTAACACCTGGTCCGGACACCCATTGTATGGGTTTTCGCCGGCTCGAAGTTATATTTGGCTCTGCCGATAACTTCCACCGCGAAAAGCTGACCTTCCATATCATCCCGTTCTCAAGTCGCTATCAAGCACTACTGGGACGCGAAGCTTTCGCTCGCTTTAATGCAATATCGCATTATGCATCTCTCATGCTTAAGATGCCCGGTCCACGAGGCATCATCTCTTTGAAGGGGAAGCACTAAAGTGCGCCTCCCCAAGCGGAGGACTGTGCGGCCGCTTTGACAGCCCCACAGTAAAATGGCCTCACCAGCCAAAAAACTTCAAAATAGGTCATTAAAGACCACGAACGCGGATAGACGAGTTCGGTACAAAATCATCATTAATGCAGGCTTAGTGGCCATATACCCCCGCACTAGGGGCACCATGCATATACAATAAGAGACAATAAAGCTCAATTTTATATATTTTTTACTTTATACTTTGTTTATTTTAAACTTTTGTTCCGCACGACCCGTTTTCAACTCAGTTCCTCTCTTTTACAGACGAACGTCGTGCGGCGCCCGTCCAGGATACGGCACAACGGAGACACAGGCGCAGACGTGCAGTAAGGACCCGTCCTAAAGGATTCTTTTTAGATTAAGACCCTGCGTAAACCTTTTTTACTGTCTCTTGTTGCTACACATCCCCTGGTTTTTTCTGATATAACCAAGGAGGAGGCTGGCGTCTTGGCATGTGGCCACGTCAGAATTTTTGCGCGTACCTGGACACTAGGGGCTTTTTTAATAAAGAGTGTTGTTTCGCCCGCACTCATAAAGACCGAACACCTTAGGGAGTGTTCAGCGTCGCGAGTTTTGGCATTATATGCATCAGCTCCGAATCATGTCTTTGGTCAAATGTTGGGTTGCCCAGCTCCTGAGTTCGGCTACCTTACGTTCCGCTCTATCGGCTAAGGTAGCACCAGGAGAACTACTGCGATTGTGCCCCGGTTCGGCCAGGCGAGCACCTTAGTAGAGAAAGCCGAAAACTGACTGTCATGATGTAGCGTGAGACTGGTCAGCCACTCGATGACCTATCAGAATCTATCGGATTCCTCCGCTTTAACGAAGGGCCGCTTCCCGGTCAGGCACATACGCGCCCCGAACTCGGGCGAGCGCAGTCCCCACCAAGGGGCTACCTAAATAGTCTCACTGTCAAGCTCCTATGGCTAAGTGAAAGTGTTAAAGCATTATAGTCCGGTTGCCTGGCCCGCTGCGCTATCACCTCCTTTGTAGGACCAAGACGTTGGGTTAAGTGTGAAAATGCGTCTTCTGCGAGCACCCCCGCACTATGTGCGTGGGGGCTGAAGCCAACGACTGCCATCTTTCAGATTTTGTATATATATATATATATATATATCTTAAAACGGCCGCACAGGAGGTGTTCCCAATACTTGAAGGCACAAGTATAAAAAGGCCACTATAGTTTATCAAAATATTACTTTACAATTACATATGCTATCATAACATAGCATCTTTCGAGCACTGCGTCTCTATTACACGAGCGCCTTCAAGGACTTCCTGAAAATAGTGCTCGGAGGGTACTCGGCTTTTGTCCGAATCTCGGGACGCAACAACGGTGGTCTCCATCTCTGCCCAGTATGTCTTGACACGGGCAAGAGCCATCCTTGCGCCCTCTATGCATGCTGACCTCTTCATTGCATTAATACGCGGCACCGCGTCAAGGAATTGCTGCACCAAGCTGAAATAACTCTTCGGCTCCGATCTCCCCGGCCATAGATGACCCATGACGTACTTCATGGCGAGTCCGGATAACCTATTCAGTTCGGCCCATTGAGCCAAACGATCGTCCACTGCCAGTGGACGCTCTGGATTGTGAAACTGCGACCAGAAAAGCTTTTCCACTTCGCGATCTTTCTGATCTCGAAAGTGTTCGGTCGCATCAGTAGCACTCGCTGCCAAATCCAGATAGGTATCCTCCACACTCCACATCCGGTCCAACGGAGCAAACTTCGAATCACAAAATTTCCTTCGCAGCATAAAGGGCTTTCCAGCCGCAATCTGTTCGGCCTGACGCAGCTCCTCCTTCGCAGCTCTCATCGCAGAGCGCGCGTCCTTGGCATTGGCAACGGCCTTCTCTAAGTCCGTCTGTTTCGCCTGGTCTTCTTTCTCAAGAAGTCTGCAACGGTCTGCAGCGCTCTTTAACTTTTCGGCCATCTCTTCCTTGCTTCGGCAATGAGCAGCCTGTTCGGCTCTCAGCTCTTCAAGGGCTTTCTTGGTAGCCGCATCACTTTTTCTGGCTTGTTCTTTAGCTCGGGCAAGTTCTGCCCTAAGACTCTCCATGGCGGCCGCACCATCTGCGTCAAGCACACACATCGTAAGACACTGGCATAAAACTCTTCTTACCTGATGCCGCCCGAGGAATTACATACCTTGAGCCTCATCAAGCCGCTTGTTGACAAGCGCGATGTCGGCATCTGCCATGTCCAGTTGCCGCTTTAGTTCGGCAAAATCATCAGTTCGGCTCGATTTCGGACACCCTGCCGCCTACATTCAAAGGCGACATCTTAGACCTAGGATTATGATCCTCCGCGTGCCGTCATTTCTTGACGATGCGCAGAGTCTCTGGGGCTACTATCTACACAGGGCGCATCTTATTCATGCGCAATTGACAAAAGTGTACATTATCTAATGTACCTCAAAACCCATCAGTAAACTTTTGACGGCCTCATGCAATCCGCTCTCTGCGGATGAGATCCTTTCAATCACCGTGCCCATCAACGCACGGTGCTCCTCCGAGATAGAAGCTCGCCCCAGCAGAATCTTTAGCTCCTCCGGCCGAGCACCAGACAGTGCTGGACTTGTCCCATGACCTCTTTCGAAGGCCGGACGCGAAGAACCTCGGGGGGCCACATAGCTATCTTCCGCCCCTGCCGGATTCGGAGAAACCCTCTGCGACGACACCTCAAGGTCGCCCGCCTCGCTAGGCGGCACGGCAGGGGGAGGCGTCCCGCTCTCCATCATCTCCGGAAGAAGATCCCCCGAAGACGAGCTCTGCTTAGAAGGGCTAAGGTCCGAGCTACAAGGTAAAAATTCGGTTAATCTTCTCAGATATAAATCAAGGATTTCCCTCATCCCTCAAAAGGAAAATCTTTCTCTACTTACGGCTCGCTGGAGGGCTGATCCCCTTGAGGGCGTAGTCCGGCCGAGGAACTCCCCGGCGTCAGACCCTCTGACGAGGATTTTCCCCCCGCTTCGAGGCCATGGTTTCCGGGTCGTCAGAGGCGGCTCTCTTCTTCCCCTTAGGAGAGGAATTGTCGGTTCCCCCCTTCGGAGCAGCCTCCTTCGAGGAGGCCATAGTTTCCTTGTCCTCCCCCTTGCTTCCCTCCAAAGGCATTATCTCCAGCATACTGACCAGCACGGGATCCGGCCTGGTTTCGGGAAGGGGAGCCGGACACCTGATCAGCTTTGCCTTCGCTATCCACTCCTGTTTAAAAGGACGTCTCTTTTAGGGGCAAGTTTATGACAATTATACCGATAGAAGGTCCGGGCACAAGGTTGCTTACTTGAGTATCCGGGCGATTGCAGCTTAGGCCTGCGTCCTCGGTTAAATCCGGACACATCTCTTGTGATCCGAAGAACAGTTTATACATCTCCGCGGGCGTTGCGCCCATGAAATTCTGGAGAGCTCGCGGTCCCTCTGGATTGAACTCCCACAGGCGAAGGGGGCGACGTTTGCCGGGCAATATTCGGCGAATCAGCATGACCCGCGTCACCTTGACCAGGCTGAGGTCTCCCTCCAAGAGATCCTTAATGCAGCCCTGTAACAAGGGCACGTCTTTGGGCAAACCCCAATCTAACCCTCTGTTGACCCATGACGCTAGCCGTGGTGGGGGACCCGAGCGAAAGGCAGGAGGCGCCACCCACTTGGTGCTCCAGGGAGAGGTGATATAAAACCACTCTCATTGCCACAAGCCTAGCTCCTCTTGAAAAGAGCCCTCGGGCCATGGAGCATCAGCATCTTTGCTTATAGCAGCGCCTCCGCACTCTGCGTGTTGTCCCTTGATCATCTTCGGCTCCACTTTGAAGGTCTTGAGCCATAATCCGAAGTGAGGGGTAACACGGAGGAACGCTTCACACACGACAATAAACGAGGAGATATGGAGGATGGACTCCGGAGCTAAGTCGTGGAATTCCAGCCCGTAATAAAACAGCAGTCCCCTCACAAAGGGATCCATTGGGAAGCCCAACCCCCGAAGGAAGTGAGACATGAACACCATGCTCTCACCGGGCTGGGGACTGGGAATGACCTGCCCTTGAGCAGGCAACCTATGCGAAATTTCGCCGGTCGGGAACTTAGCCTCCCTCAACTTTAGTACGTCCTCCTCCGTGACGGAGGAGGGCGTCCATCGGCCTTGAAGGTCAGAACCGGACATTGTTGAAGGTCCGAAGCACCTGGAATCTGGAGCCTAGGGTGTTGGAACTCGAGGCGACGGGCGAACTCGCTTGAGATTGAAAAAAGGACTAAGGCCTTGATCTCTTTATAAGAGGTTGAATACCAAGAGCCCTCCCCGTAACCGTTCGGGACTTGTCTTTAATCGAGGAAACGTGCTAACGGGCGCGGTTGGGTTACCCACGTCCGTATTGATGAGAATCCCGTAAAAGGGGTACATGATCTCTGCTTTGACAAGACGTGCCAAGGAAACCGCCTCGCAAAACGTGCTGAGGTGGAAAAGTAAAAACGATTCGAGTAAAGGACTTGGCCGTAGTGTGATGACGCACTGTGGAATACGTCGGCAGATTTGATTTGTTTTAATATTATTCTCTCTATGGCAATATGTGGAAACTTATTTTGCAGAGCCGGACACTACTCTTGGTGTTTACAATCTTCTATGAAGGACTTGGAGGAGGAACCCGCCTTGCAATGCCGAAGACAATCTGCGCGCCGGACTCGTCGTCATTGAAGCCTGGTTCAGGGGCTACTGAGGGAGTCCTGGATTAGGGGGTGTTCGGGTAGCCGGACTATACCTTCAGCCGGACTCCAGGACTATGAAGATACAAGATTGAAGACTTCGTCCCGTGTCCGGATGGGACTTTCCTTGGCGTGGAAGGCAAGCTTGGCGATGCGGATATTCAAGATCTCCTACCATTGTAACCAACTCTGTGTAACCCTAACCGTATCCGGTGTCTATATAAACCGGAGGGTTGTAGTCCGTAGGACATCAACTCCATATACAACAATCATACCATAGGCTAGCTTCTAGGGTTTAGCCTCCTTGATCTCGTGGTAGATCTACTCTTGTAATACCCATATCATCAATATTAATCAAGCAGGACGTAGGATTTTACCTCCATCGAGAGGGCCTGAACCTGGGTAAAAACATCGTGTCCCTTGTCTCCTATTACCATCCGGCCTTGACGCACAGTTCGGGACCCCCTACCCGAGATCCGCCGGTTTTGACACCGATAGTGAGCATCATGAAATTGGTGATGGAGGAAGGTTGATGATGACGATGGCGACGGATTCCCCTCTCCGGAGCCCCGAACGGACTCCAGATCAGCCCTCCCGAGAGAGATTAGGGCTTGGCGGTGGCTCTGTATCGTAAAACGCAATGAATCCTTCTCTCTAATTTTTTTCTCCCCGAACGTGAATATATAGAGTTGGAGTTGAGGTCGGTGGAGCGTCAGGGGGCCCATGAGGCAGGGGGGCGCGCCCCCACCCTCGTGGACAAGTGGTGGGCCCCACGACGTGGATCTTTCTTCCAGTATTTTTTATATATTCCAAAATAATTCTCCGTTGATTTTCAGGTCATTCCGAGAACTTTTATTTCTGCACAAAAATAACACCATGGCAATTCTGCTGAAAACAGCGTCAGTACGGGTTAGTTCCATTCAAATCATGCAAGTTAGATTCCAAAACAAGGGCAAAAGTGTTTGGAAAAGTAGATACGACGGAGACGTATCAACTCCTCCAAGCTTAAATCTTTGCTTGTCCTCAAGCAATTCAGTTGATAAACTGAAAGTGATAAAGAAAACCTTTTACAAACTCTGTTTGCTCTTGTTGTTGTAAATATGTAAAGCTAACATTCAAGTTTTCAGCAAAGATTATGAACTAACCATATTCACAATAACATTTAGGTCTCATGTTTACTCATATCAATGATATGATATGACAAGATGGTATCTCGCTAGCCCTTTCTGAGACCGCAAAACATAAATGCAGAGCACCTTTAAAGATCAAGGACTGACTAGACATTGTAATTCATGGTAAAAGAGATCCAATCAAGTCATACTCAATGTAAACTAATAGTAATGAATGCAAATGACAGCAGTGCTCTCCAACTGGTGCTTTTTAATAAGAGGATGATGACTCAACATAAAAGTAAATGGATAGGCCCTTCACAGAGGGAAGCAGGGATTTGTAGAGGTGCCAGAGCTCAGTTTTGAAATAGATATGAATAATATTTTGAGCGGTATACTTTCATTGTCAACATAACAACCGAGAGATCTCGATATCTTCCATGCTACACACATTATAGGTGGTTCCCAAATAGAATGGTAAAGTTTATACTCCCCCTCCACCAACAAGCATCAATCCATGGCTTGCTCGAAACAATGAGTGCCTCCAACTAACAAGAGTCCCGGGGGAGTTTTGTTTGCAGTTATTTTGATTTGATTTGCATAAAGCATGGGACTGGGCATCCCGGTGACCAGCCACTTTCTGTGAGTGAGGAGCGGAGTCCACTCCTCTTGAGAATAACCCACCTAGCATGGAAGATACAGACAACCCTAGTTGATACATGAGCTATTCGAGCATACAAAACAGAATGTTTATTTGAAGGTTTAGAGTTTGGCACATACAAATTTACTTGGAACGGCAGGTAGATACCGTATATAGGTAGGTATGGTGGACTCATATGGAATAACTTTGGGGTTTATGGAATTGGATGCACAAGCAGTATTCCCGCTTAGTACAGGTGAAGGCTAGAAAAAGACTGGGAAGCGACCAGCTAGAGAGCGACAACAGTCATGAACATGCATTAAAATTAATCAACACCGAATGCAAGCATGAGTAGGATATAATGCACCATGAACATAAATATCGTAGAGGCTATGTTGATTTTGTTTCAACTACATGCATGAACATGTGCCAAGTCAAGCCACTCGAATCGTTCAAAAGAGGATACCACCCTATCATACCACATCACAACCATTTTAATAGCATGTTGGCACGCAAGGTAAACCATTATAAGCTCCTAGCTAATTAAGCATGGCATAAGCAACTATAATCTCTAATTGTCATTGCAAACATGTTTATTCATAATAGGTTGAATCAGGAATGATGAACTAATCATATTTACAAAAACAAGAGAGGTCAAGTTCATACCAGCTTTTCTCATCTCAATAAGTATATCATATAACCATCATTATTGCCTTTCACTTGCACGACCGAATAGTGTGGATAATAATAATAGTGCACGTGCATTGGACTAAGCTGGAATCTGCAAGCATTCAATTCAAGAGAGAAGACAAGGTAATATGGGCTCTTTGTTAGATCAACAACAATGCATATGAGAGCCACTTAACATTTTAATCATGGTCTTCTCCTCTCGACCCCCAAAGAAAAATAAAAGAAATAAAACTATTTACACGGGAAAGCTCCCAACAAGCAAAAGAAGAACGAGAAATCTTTTTGGGTTTTGTTTTTAATTATTACTACTACAGGCATGGAAAGTAAACTAGCTAAAAGCTACAACTATTTTTTTGTTTTTTCTTAAGGTTTTTCAAACACACAAGAAGAAAGCATAAAAAAGGAAAATAAACTAGCATGGATATTACAATGAAAAAGTATGAGCACCGACAACTAGCATGAGTGTGTGAACATGAATGTAATGTCGGTGAGAGATACGTACTCCCCCAAGCTTAGGCTTTTGGCCTAAGTTGGTCCATGGCCAGGGCTGGCCTGGCGGATATCCAAAGTAATAGTTGGGATCGTACTGAGATGAATCCCCCTGGTGCCACTGGTTGGCGATCTCTTCCGGATTCCACTGATAAACAGACTGCCGGTGAGGATCAAATTGTGATTCCGGCTCTGGCTCTGTAGCTGGTGTGGGGTTTCAGTAGGCGTGAATGGCCTCCAGCGGAACAAGGTACTTGCCTGCAGATAAGTCAAACAAAGAAGGAGCAGGCAAAGTGATAGTCTCAAGGTGATTTTTATCAAATATCAGCTTGTACTTAACCATCTTTTCCTTATTCTTAACGATAAAATCATGTTCTACCATACTCTTATAGTCTAGAAAAATGGGAGGTAGCAACTTCTCTTCCTTCTCATAATGTCTAATAGGTATGTTAAAATGTGCAGCGAGGCGCGAGGCGAAGATACCTCCCAAGATGGGGCCCTTAGTACGGTTAAGATTTAACCGCTTTCCAACAATAGCGCCCATACTAAATGTGTCATCACGGAACAAGGCATGGCACAAAATAACAATATCAGGGGCACTAAGGTTTCCACAGTTTCCGCGACCAATTAAGCATCTACTAGCAAATATTGCGAAGTAACGTAAAACAGGAAAATGTATGCTAGTAATTCTTGCATCGAAAACTTTCCTCGTTTCCCCTACAGCAATTGTATCAATAAACCCTTCCACATCATCACGATGTGGTTCCTCTACACTGCCCTCAAAAGGGATCAAGCAAACCCGACAAAAATCACGAAGTGACATCTCCTTATGCTCATCATATAAATAAAATTCCACCGTAGGTGGTGAGCTCCTAGCATGGAAATGAAAGTTTTGCACAAAGATATTGGTGAGTAAGAGATACTGTTCGCGTTGGTCGTGGAGGAAGGCGGTGAGGCCTGCATTCGCAGCCAATTCATAGAAATCATCATAAGTCCCGGCTGCTCTGAAGAAATCATCACAAGGCCATTCACACGGTCGGACCTCCGCGGTGCGAGGGAGATTATACTTGGGCTTCTTGTTCTTTTCACTTTGTTTATCCTTCGAGCTTCGGCTCGATGAGACCCTCAAAAATCTCTTCATCTTTTTCAAAGAACAATCCCCCAAAGCAGTTTTGTGAATGGAACTTTGAGCAAGGAGATCGAAAATGGCAACAGGATGAGCTTGGACTCGGGTTTGAGCTGGTTAGTGATGTTTTTGGGAGGAAGAAGGAGTGTGTGGTAGCTGGAATAAGTGGAGGGGAGCCACCGTGGGCCCACGAGGCAGGGGGCGCACCCAGGGGGTAGGGCGCGCCCTCCACCCTCGTGGCCAGGTGCTTGCTCCCCCTGTTGTGTTCTCAATGCCAGATATTCTCAAATATTCTAGAAAAAAATCATATTTAAATTTCAGGGCATTTGGAGAACTTTTATTTCGGGGTATTTTTATTGCATTGATAATTCAGAAAACAGACAGAAATTACTATTTTTGCTTTATTTAATATAAATATCAGAAAGTAAAAAGAGGGTACAGAGATTTGTGTTTTCTAAATTCATCCATCTCATGCTCATCAAAAGGAATCCGCTAACAAGGTTGATCAGGTCTTGTTAACAAACTCATTTCGAATAACATGAAACCAGAGAATTTTCAAATAACACTAGGTTACCTCAATGGGGATATGCACATCCCCAACAATAAGAATATCATATTTCTTTTTGACAGTAGGAAGAGGAAATTCAAAACCTCCAATAGTAATTGTTGAAATTTGTCCAATAGAATTGATATTGTGGACTTGAGGTTGTTTCCTCGGAAAGTGTACTGTATTCTCATTACCATTAACATGAAAAGTGACATTACCTTTGGTGCAATCAATAACAACCCCTGCGGTATTCAAAAAGGGTCTTCCAAGAATAATAGACATACCATCGTCCTCGGGAATATCAAGAATAACAAAGTCCGTTAAAATAGTAGCGTTTGCAACCACAACAGGCATATCCTCACAAATACCGACAGGTATAGCAGTTGATTTATCAGGCATTTGCAAAGATATTTCAGTAGGTGTCAACTTATTCAAATCAAGTCTACGATATAAAGAGAGAGGCATAACACTAACACCGGCTCCAAGATCACATAAAACAGTTTTAACATAGTTTCTTTTAATGGAGCATGGTATAGTTGGTACTCCTGGATCTCCAAGTTTCTTTGGTATTCCACCCTTAAAAGTATAATTATCAAGCATGGTGGAAATTTCAGCTTCCGGTATCTTTCTTTTATTAGTAACTATTTCCTTCATATATTTAGCATAAGGATTCATTTTAAGCAGATCAGTCAAACGCATATGCAAAAAGGTAGGTCTAATCATTTCAGCAAAGCGCTCAAAATCCTCATCATCCTTTTTCTTGGATGGTTTAGGAGGAAAAGGCAAGGGTTTCTGAACCCATGGTTCTCTTTCTTTACCGTGCTTCCTAGCAACAAAGTCTCTCTTATCACAATGTTGATTCTTTGATTATGGGTTATCAAGATCAACATCAGGTTCCATATCTACATCATTGTCATTGCTAAGTTGAGCATCAACATGAACATCATCATTAACATTATCACTAGGTTCATGTTCATTACCATATTGTGTTTCAGCATCAGAAATAGAAATATCATTGGGATTCTCAGGTGTGTCAACAAAAGGTTCACTAGAAGCATGCAAAGTCCTATCATTCTTGTTTTTCTTCTTCTTAGAAGAACTAGGTGCATCAACATTAGTTCTCTGAGAATCTTGCTCAATTCTCTTAGGGTGGCCCTCGGGATACAAAGGTTCCTGAGTCATTTTACCACCTCTAGTCATAACCCTAACAGCATTATCATTCTTATTATTTAATTCATTAAGCAAATCATTCTGACGTTTAAGTACTTGTTCTACTTGAGTGGTAACCATAGAAGCATGTTTACTAATAATTTTAAGTTCACCTTTAACATTAGCCATATAATCACTCAAGTGTTCAATCATGTAAGCATTATGTTTCAATTTTCTACCAACATAAGCATTAAAATCTTCTTGCTTAACCATAAAGTTGTCAAATTCATCCAAACATTGGCTAGCAAACTTAGTAGGAGGGATTTCAACTTTATCATATCTATAGAGAGAATTTACCTTTACTACATGTGTCGGGTTATCGAGACCATGTGTTTCTTCAGGCGGCAAATTAAGACCATGTATTTCTTCAATAGGGGGTAAATTCTTAACATCTTCAACTTTAATACCTTTTCTTTCATAGATTTCTTTGCCTCTTGCATATCTTCAGGACTGAGAAATAGAATACCCCTTTTCTTTGGAGTTGGCTTAGGAGTTGGTTCAGGAAGTGTCCAATTATTTTCATTGGTCAACTTATTATTCAATAGAATTTCAACTTGATCAACAGTTCTTTTCCTGAAAACACAACCAGCACAACTATTTAGGTAATCTCTGGAAGCATCAGTTAGTCCATTATAAAAGATATCAAGTATTTCATTCTTCTTGAGAGGATGATCGGGCAAAGCATTAAGTAATCGGAGAAGCCTCCCCCAAGCTTGTGGGAGACTCTCTTCTTCAATTTGCACAAAATTATATATTTCCCTTAAAGCAGCTTGCTTCTTATGAGCAGGGAAATATTTAGCAGAGAAGTAGTAAATCATATCCTGGGGACTACGCACACAACCAGGATCAAGAGAATTAAACTATATCTTAGCATCCCCCTTTAATGAGAACCGAAATAATTTAAGGATATAATAGTAGCGAGTTTTCTCATCATTAGTGAACAGGGTGGCCATATCATTTAATTTAGTAACATGTGCCACAACAGTTTCAGATTCATAGCCATAGAAAGGATCGGATTCAACCAAAGTAATTAACTCAAGATCGACAGAGAAATCATAATCCTTATTAGTAACAAAGATATGTGAAGTAGCATAAGCAGGATCATATTTTATTTTAGCATTCAAAGTTTTTTGTTTCAGCTTAGCTAAAAGTTTCTTAAGATCACTCCTATCATTTCAAGCAAGAAAATCTCTAGCAGTTTCTTCATCCATAACATAACCCTCAGGAACAACAGGTAATTCATATCTAGGGGGAGAATCTTCATCATCACTTTCATCAATATTATCAGTTTCAATAATTTCATTCTCTCTAGCCCTAGCAAGTTGTTCATCAAGAAATTCACCAAGTGGCACAGTAGTATCAAGCATAAAAGTAGTTTCATCATAAGTATCATGCAAAGTAGAAGTGGCATCATCAATAACATGCGACATATCAAAATTAATAGCAGAAGCAGGTTTAGGTGTCGCAAGCTTACTCAAAATAGAAGGTGAATCAAGTGCAGAGCTAGATGGCAGATCCTTACCTCACCTCGTAGTTGAGGAAAAATCTTGGTTCTTTGATCTTTCAAATTCTTCATAATGATAAGCAGATATAAATCCCAAGTGACTCAAAGAATAGAGCTATGCTCCCCGGCAACGGCGCCATAAAATGTTCTTGATAACCCACAAGTATAGGGGATCGCAACAATTTTCGAGGGTAGAGTATTCAACCCAAATTTATTGATTCTACACAAGGGGAGCCAAAGAATATTCTCAAGTATTAGCAGCTGAGTTGTCAAATCAACCACACCTGGAAACTTAATATCTGCAGCAAAGTGTTTAGTAGCAAAGTAATATGATAGTAGTGGTAACGGTGGCAAAAGGTAACGGTAGCAAAAGTAATATTTTTGGTGTTTTATGGTGATTGTAACAATAGCAAGGAAAAGTAAATAAGCATATATGGAAAGCTCGTAGGCATTGGATCGGTGATGGAGAGTTATGCCGGATACGATCCATCATGTAACAGTCATAACCTAGGATGACATGGAACAAGCTCCAGTTCATCAATGTAATGTAGGCATGTATTCTGAATATAGTCATACGTGCTTATGGAAAAGAACTTGCATGACATCTTTTGTCCTGCCCTCCCGTGGCAGCGGGGTCCTATTGGAAACTAAGGGATATTAAGGCCTCCTTTTAATAGAGTACCGGACCAAAGCATTAACACATAGTGAATACATGAACTCCTCAAACTACGGTCATCACCGGGAGTGGTCCCGATTATTGTCACTTCGGGGTTGCCGGATCATAACACATAGTAGGTGACTATAGATTTGCAAGATAGGATCAAGAACTCTCATATATTGATGAAAACATAATAGGTTCAGATCTGAAACCATGGCACTCGGGCCCTAGTGACAAGCATTAAGCATAGCAAAGTCATAGCAACATTAATCTCAGAACATAGTGGACACTAGGGATCAAACCCTAACAAAACTAACTCGATTACATGATAAATCTCATCCAACCCATCACCGTCCAGCAAGCCTACGATGGAATTACTCACGCACGGTGGTGAGCATCATGAAATTGGTGATGGAGGAAGGTTGATGATGACGATGGCGACGGATTCCACTCTCCGGAGCCCTAAACGGACTCCAGATCAGCCCTCCCGAGAGAGTTTAGGGCTTGGCGGCGGTTCCGTATCATAAAACGCGATGAATCCTTCTCTTTGATTTTTTTCTCCCTGAAAGTGAATATATGGAGTCAGGGTTGAGGTCGGTGGAGCGTCAGGGGCCCCACGAGGCAGGGGCGCGCGCCCAGGGGGGTAGGGCGCACCCCCCACCCTTGTGGACAGGTGGTGGCCCCCCTAACGTGGATCTTTCTTCCAATATTTTTTATATATTCCAAAATAATTCTCCGTTGATTTTCACGTCATTCCGAGAACTTTTATTTCTGCACAAAAATAACACCATGGCAATTCTGCTGAAAACAGCGTCAGTCTGGGTTAGTTCCATTCAAATCATGCAAGTTAGTGTCCAAAATAAGGGCAAAAGTGTTTGGAAAAGTAGATACGACGGAAACGTATCACATGGTCCTATTGAAAACTAAGGGATATTAAGGCCTCCTTTTAATAGAGTACCGGAACAAAGCATTAACACTTAGTGAATACTTGAACTCCTCAAACTATAGTCATCACCAGGAGTGGTCCCGATTATTGTCACTTCGGGGTTACCGGATCATAACACATAGTAGGTGACTATTGACTTGCAAGATAGGATCAAGAACTCACATATATTCATGAAAAGATAATAGGTTGAGATCTAAAATCATGGCACTCAGTCCCTGGTGACAAGCATTAAGCATAGCAAAGTCATAGCAACATCAATCTTAGAACATAATGGATACTAGGGATCAAACCCTAACAAAACTAACTCGATTACATGATAAATCTCATCCAACCCATCACCGTCCAGCAATCCTACGATGGAATTACTCACGCACGGCGGTGTGCATCATGAAATTGGTGATGGAGGAAGGTTGATGATGACCATGGCGACGGATTCCCCGGAGCCCCGAACGGACTACAGATCAGCCCTCCCGAGAGAGATTAGGGCTTGGCGGCGGCTCTGTATTGTAAAACGCGATGAATCCTTCTCTCTGATTTTTTTTCTCCCCGAACGTGAATATATAGAGTTGGAGTTGAGGTCGGTGGAGCCTCAAGGGGCCCACGAGACAGGGGGCGCGCCCCCCACCCTCATGGACATGGTGTGGGGCCCCCGGTGTTGATTCTTTTGCCAGTATTTTTATAAATTCCAAAAATATTCTCCGTGAAATTTCAGGTCATTCTGAGAACTTTTATTTCTGCACAAAAATAACACCATGGCAATTCTGCTAAAAACAACGTCAGTCCGGGTTAGTTCCATTCAAATCATGCAAGTTAGAGTCCAAAACAAGGTCAAATGTGTTTGGAAAAGTAGATACGATGGAGACGTATCAGGTGGCTATTTATAGCCAGGAGGCAACCTGACATGATATCACCGAACTGACCCTGGGTCAGTGGCCATCCGACATGTGTCCTAACGGTTGGACTTGAGACACACGTGGAAGCTTCGCTTGACCTACAAGGAAAGCTGACTCAACTAACTCTCGAAGAGGTTTTCTCTCATTGTCTTCACTAGAATACATAGGATGTTAGGTTGAGCATCACATCAGTTTCTGACTTTGTTTACCTCGACCCCATTTAACAGTGTGGTAGTTCCTATGACTCAAGAAAAAGGAAAATCAACTACGAAAAGAGCATGTCTTCACACTCCATTGTCTTCAAGCGAAAGTCTTCACGTACCACCATTGTCTTCAATGTCTTCATACATTTTTAGGGCTCATCTTTGATGGTAAACCCAATCTCCAGGGACTTCTATCTATGTTTACCTGTGAACCTCATACACACATTAGTCCCTTAACCAGGTTTGTCGTCAATACTCCAAAACCAACAAGGGGTAGCACTAGATGCACTTACATGTGGACACTGATATGGGAGCCGGCCATCCAAAGCTCTCCCTAAATGTCCGCCCAAGTTTGGTAAATTTTTCATTCAAATGCACCAGCCAAACTCGTGTGCCCTATCACATAGCACCCGGTCACAACCCAAAAAGAGGCAATTATTCATAGTTTAACATTCCCGATCTCAAAAGAATATCAGTCTAGTAGTCCATGCAAAAATTTGCCCTGTCGTACAAGCCTTGATTGCTAACTCTGCCATTGTCGGTGCCTCAGCCGCCTCCTTCTCCACCTCCGCATCCAGATGATGGTTCTGCCGCTTCGACATCCCGAAATTAATGGCTTGCACGACCATCCTTGCATCGTCATCCAACTCAACCACCTGCAAGGTCAACATCTTTGCCTCCACCAAAGTGGCTGGGATACGAACCTTCTTCTCTTCGAGCATGTCCTTCTTCTCTTCAAGCTTGAGCTTCTTCTTGGTCACCGCCATTAACATGTTGAACCACTCGGCCTTACGTGCCTCCTTCATGTTGGAGTACTTGACATATGCCTCATCCTTCTTCGCCAAGATGTCCTCGAACCTCTCCTTCATCTTGGCCAACCTGCTCGCCTCGCCTTCTCCTCCTCCCACTTATTTCCTGGAACCCTATCCCAACCCTCTCCACCGGTTCTTTTGTTGGGTCGATTGGATCTCTCATTTCTTCCTTAGTGCCAAAGTCAGCGATCTTGGCAGAGTTGGCAATCAATACACTCCACTTGTGTTGTCCATTCAACTTCAACCAACAATTCATGAGGACGATGTTCTTCTTGTCCAACTTCAAGAACAAATTACACGCACGGGGATGCTACAAAATATAAAACATTGTCAAAAATTTGCAGATCCAATCCGGCCAAATTACTAAAACATAGAGCATATCCGGCCATTAAGTTGCATCTCAGGCCCAATGACCAACACACTTACTTGCTTGGATATTTGGGCACCACTTGGCCACCATGTGATGAGTTGCTTCAAGTGGCCGCAATACTTGGACACAAACTCTTGAATGATGTACCATCGATGGTTGAGAGACTTCACCGAACGATTGCGGATGAGTTCATCGGTGTCGGGCTTGAAATGCTTGTGCTCATGGAACCAAGTGTGAATGTTGGCCCAAAATGTTTAGCCATTTTGCTTCATGCCATGGATCGGATTGATGCTAGTAGCTAACCACACGTCGCACAACAACTCGTCCTCCCTCATGTTTGTCGGATTTTGGGTTCCCGCAGACCCTTGAGGTTCGAACACTGGGGTGCGCACGGAGATCTCTCCCCTACCGATATGCGTCCAATCTCCTCGCGTGATCTAGGCTGGAAACAACGAACAACACAAGGGACACAAGGTTTATACTGGTTCGGGCCACCGTTGTGGTGTAATACCCTACTCCAGTGTGTGGTGTGGTGGATTGCCTCGGGGGCTGATGATGAACAGTACAAAGGAAGAACAGCCTCGCGAGAGGTGTTCTTGAGCTGGTGCGATGAACTGCTAGGGTGAGTTCAGTCGCATCTCTCTCTCTCTGCTAGGGCTCTACTAGATTTCTAGATGTCTCTCTACTCTGTGTGGCTAGTTCTACTTATAGAGGCCCTGGGCCTCTCCCCAAATAATGAGCGGGAAGGGCGCCAACAATTGGCCATTTTAAAGGGGAACATCTAGTACAAGTTATCCTGACCAAAGGTGGTCTTCAACTGCCAAAAGTACTGGTGATGACGCCGTCTTGGGCTCCACGGTGACCTCCGTCCTGCCGCTCTGCTGGTCTTGGTCTCGTTGCACCGGAATGGCAACCTTTGCCCGATGCCTTGGCCTGCGCTTGCCCCCTTTGCACCAAAGGGGAAACAAGGACACTGCGCAGGCCGGCGCCCGCCTGGTCTCGATCGTCATGGCTTGCGTCACGGGCTCCTCGCGAGGTATCCCCGCCTTGATCTCTCCGCCTCCTCGCGAGCCTGCCTGATGAGGCTGCCTCAGAGGAAGCTTTATGTTGTCCGCCCCGCGAGGCTTGGCCCCTCGCGAGGGTCTTGAGCTTGAGCTGATGAAGATGGGCCATGCTAGACCCCCACTTGAGCCACGCCGCAGGCCGCAGGCAGGCAAGTCTGGGGACCCCCGTTCCCAGAACGCCGACAATGTTCAAGCTTTATCCTCTGCCCCTTTTCATTGGATCGGTTGTAAATTCATCCGGATCAGGTTGGTCGTCGTCGTCCACCTCCTGGTCTTATTGACCAGTGGCTCAATCCTGATGCGTGCCCGGTTGTGCGCCCGGTTGCGTGCCCTGTTGGGTGTATGTGTTCGGTTGTGCGCCCTGGGTGTACGTGTCCGGCTAGGTGTACGTGTCGGACTGGCTGTACATGCCTGGTTGCGGGGACTCCGAGTCATCCACTTGCCCATCCTCATAGCAGCCTATGCCTATGTCTCTGTCATGGATCATCTCAAACAATTGCGTGTCTACATTGTCGTACGCCGGCTCGCCCACTTGAGTCATACCGGCGAACAGCGTGCGAGCACCGAGTTGCTCCACGCCTGACGTCCACGTTCGGACAAGCTACGGCGATGTAGACTCCAAGAAAAGCTGTGTCGCGTTGACGTCGATGCAGAAAGGCATGTGCTGCTAGGCGGTGTAGAAGGAGCGAGCCTTATATTGCTCTGGCCAGGGCGGTGTCTTCACGGACGGCCATGGCGGCGGCGCCCCGAGTCCCTGGCCCCGCCCTGCACCCCAACCGCCGTCGGTGCCATATGACCGCCCCTGGACGACCAACACCTCCGCTGCCCTTCTGCTTCTCGAATTGCTCTGCCTGCCTTCTGTCTAAGCCAACGATCTTGCCATGTCGTTGAGCTGATCTTGCGGGCGACCGCCTTCGCTGGATCCTCCACCACTGACTCCGGCAACTTTTCGTAAGGGTCCTCCATGCGGCGGTTGTGGCGGCGAAAAAGGGCGGGCATTGGGGTGGGGAGCGGCGAATGGAAGAGGAGACGCTTGAGAAATAATGATTTTCCGATGAAAACAGTGCGACCAGCTCCAAATGCATGGGTTCCGCCTCAGTTTTGGGTGGGGTGGGTGTGTCGGAGTCCTACATGGCTGGCACTTGGACTTACACAAAGCCCCCTTGTTTTGTTCCGGTTTGCGAGAAAACGGAAGTCCGAACGGGTCCACGGAAGGATGAGGGAGGTTTGATGGTCCGCATTGATGATGCCCTAACATTAACATTTACACCAAACATTGCATTTCCAACACTTGCTAAATTAATTTGAACTATCTACTTTCACCTTCTGACTGTCATCTCCACATTTTGCATGGAATATGAAACACATGGACACGGTTCCGAAGAACGGAACACGGACGATGGTGCCCACGAATGACAGGCGCACCTGAGTATGTACATGCGCACCTGAAAGGCTGAGACGGTTGTCTTGTTGCTTCCACCATGCTCGCAGAAAAACAGGGAGCAATTGTTCTAACCTAGAAATCGAGATGCCAACTGTCCTCGTCTTTAACGATGCTGCCACCGGAAACACTGGACACTTGAATCGGTGTCGCAATTGGTCGGCATACAAAATATTAATAATGTCAAAAACGTTACCTGCCTGTCTGTAATTGCCATTAGACGCACAAAATAACAAACTCACCTTGTTTCTAGAAATAGTACTCTATATGCGAGCTGATTAACTAAGTTATCTCGGAACAAAGCACCGATTAGCTAATAGCAGTCTAGGAAAATCTAGCTAGGGATGAACTAATAAGGTTGCTTTTGAGCAAACGCTTTGACCAGTTATGGAATGGAGAGATGCTGAGCGGAGCCGTAGGGCTGGGCTTAGCTAGAGACAGATGATGCTGAGCTACAGGCAGTGTCACCAAGGTACGGACACCATCCCGATAATTGATGTGCTATTGACTTACCCTGCTTACTCTCTCGCAATTCATGCCAATCCATCACTGATCTAGCTTGCTTACACTAGTTGCTGCTACCGCCTGGGCGGCGCATTGGGTCTAAAAATATGCTCTGGGTCATGTAAAAACAATGTGGTGCTTGAAACAGTATGATTTGGCAAGAGTTGGTAGAGCCGATAAGGGCGACGCTCCCTTGCTGCGCCTGATCATGAGATTAACTACATTTTTCTTTTCTTCTTGCAATAGAGTTACACTTTACTCCCTTTCTAGTAACTGGACCACCCACTAATCTACATTTCTACTGTGTGCATACGGGCCTGACATATCTCGCGGCTGCAGCAGCCGACATTAAAGGTACTGTACATATTTTAGATCGATTATTAAGGGAATACAATGCTGCGGCACGTTGCAAGATTTCCTACTTTTAGCCGCAAATCTAGTGGTCGCGTGCTCACTGATGAGTGTGCCCTACAGAGTCTCGTGTGCAATGCAGTGCAGACATGGTTGGAAACGTTTTGACCCATCCCGGGCGTTGCACGCTCCATGTTCCTTCTTGGCAGCGGTGTAATTTTTCCTCCTGGTAGAAGAGATTCTCACGTACTTCCGGACAATTCCTGAGATGGTATCCCCTATAGCTCCAAGAAAAGAAAAGGTTCTTCAATGTCATTGCTCGTAGCACCCGCCTTCACTTCCTCTCTCTCTCTCTCTGTGTCACTGCGCTGCATCATGCATGCATGCATCCGGCATGGTTGATGGGAGCTTTGATGTATAGCCGCTACTGCCTACTGTAGGTGCGTGGCGTGGACGAGATGGTAGGCGAGAATCTCTTCCTTTGCAGAGGCCGTACGAGCGAGCGCCATGATTTCCTGAATGCTTTTCAGGAACCACGCGTGGGGTACAGCGGGATGATACGTGTTGCACCCGGTTGAAGTAGTGGCAATGATTCCAGCCTCGTGTTTTAGTCTCGAGATCGAGGCCGGGGACGAGCTCTTTTCCTGCTGCATGCATGAACGAGAAAAAGACTGGGCTTGTTCTTGGATGACCTATTTGGTCCGAATTTGTCCGTTTGAGATAAAATACGACTCAGCGGTAATACCTAAACGGACAAAGTTGTTCGCTGGTGTCCGTTTCAGTCCGGCCCAACCCCAAATCCAGATCAAAGTTGGGTCACAAATGGGTCTGAACGGACACATACGGACGCGCTCCTCGGCCTCTCTCGTCCGCTCGTGTCCGCCACTAGCCCACAGGTCAGCGACCCACACCGAGCCACTCCCGACCTCGTTGCTCTTGTTGCTCCCTCGCCGGCTGTCGACCGCCCGTCGCGTCCGCCGTCGCCCCGCGCCCGCCGCCGTGCGCAGCGGAAGCTCGATACTAGTTAGCTAGCTAGCTAGCTAATACTAGTGCGTGCGCAGCAGCAGCTGGGTGGGAGCTAGCTAGCTAGCTACTAGCGCGTGCGCAGCAGCGTGCTAGCACCAGCTCCGGGCGAGGGCGCGTCTCGGGGTGCCGGCGAGGTGGGTCGGGGAGGCGGCGGCGAGCTGCTGCGCTGGCACGGCGTGGCCAGGGCGTGCGCGGCGGGCTGCTGCGCGGGCGGGGCGCCGCAGCGGCGAGGCGGGGCGGGGCGGCGGCGACGGAGCTGAGGACGGGGCGGGACGGCGGCGAGGCGGAGGAGCTTGGGGCGGGGCGGCGGCGAGGCGGAGGAGCTCGGGGCGGCGGCGACGGAGCTGAGGACGGGGCGGGACGGCGGCGAGGCGGGCGGGCGGGCACGGCGCGGGCGCAGGCGCAGGCGGGCGAGCCGCAGGGGCACAGGCACAGGCGCGGGCGGGCGCGAACGCACGCGGGTGGGCGCACGCGGCGCGGCGCGGTCGAGGCGTGGGCGCGTCCGAACGCGGTGCAGGCGTAGGTGGGTGGACGCGGCGGGCACGACACAGGCGCAGGCGGACGCGGAGCGGTGCCGCGGCGAGGACGAGGCTAGGACGGCGAGGGCGAGACTGGGCGAGCTCGCGGCGAGGCGGGGGTTCGCGCGGGGCGGCATGGCAGGCCATGGACAAAGCGGGGCGGACAGTTTGGGGTTTCAGAGGCCTTGTGCGCGTTGGGTGCAACTGTCCCATACGTATGTCCGCCCCCTGGACGTCCGCCAAATCACACCTCAAACGGACAAAAGCGGACGTCCGGATGGGTCACAGATGGGTCACGCGGTGGAGTTGGCTGAACGGACGTTTGTTTTGTCCGAATTTTGTTTGTTTGGGTAAGACAATGAGGTCGTGTTCGGGCGTGTCCGGGAATGCGGTGGCCATGCGTCCAGCGCACGGCTGCATCCGTTTGCCCCATCCTATCTGCCGGGACCAAAAAATGCCCATATTTTCATCAAAACTAGTTTACACGTTTAAACATTTGTCAGAAAATTAAAATAATTTTACAACCCAATTGAAATTGTCTTTAATAAAATAGTTTTACAATCAAATCGAAATTGTCTTGACTGAACATAAAATGAACCAATACATCTATTGGTTGCCAATATGATCCCACGCGTGCTCAACTAAGTCATTTTGAATATTCAAATGAGTTTGCCAATCACGCATCTCACGGTGGAATTGGACAAACTATTCAAATGTGGCTGGGTCTTGGTGCAGGGGCTCAATATTTTTACCATGATAATCAAATCCTTGGTCGAAGATAGTCTCATCACGCTCGTCTTCGACAATCATGTTATGCATGACCACACAAGCAGTCATCACCTCTCAAAGCTTCCTTTCATCCCATGACAGTGCAGGGTTTCGAACGATACCCCACCGAGATTGAAACACACCAAAAGCACGTTCCACATCCTTTTTAACACTCTCTTGCATTTGGGCAAATCTCTTTCTCTTTTCACCTTGGGGTTTCGAGATTGTCTTCAGAAAAGTTGACCACTGAGGATATATACCATCAGCTAGATAGTATTCCTTGTTGTATTGGTGGCCGTTGATCTCAAAGTTGACAGGTGGGGAGTGGCCTTCTGCAAGCCTCGCGAAGACTGGAGAACGCCGGAGCACGTTGATATCATTGTGAGAACCTGCCATGCCGAAGAAAGAATGCCATATCTAAAGATCATGCGATGCCACCGCTTTCTAATATGACAGTGCACCGTTGACATGCCCCTTGTACTGGCCCTGCCAAACAAATTGACAGTTCCTCCACTCCTAGTGCATACAATCTATGCTGCCAAGCATGCTTGGAAAGCCTCTAGCTGCGTTGGTCGCCAACAATCTCTCTGTATCAGCGGCAGTTGGCTGCCTCAAGTACTCTGGGCCAAACACCTCGATCACAGCCTGGCAAAACTTGTACATTGACATTAGACATGTTGTCTCACTCATACGCACATGCTCATCCACCAGATCGCCTGGAATACCATATGCAAGCATGCGGATGGCCGCGGTGCATTTCTGATAAGAGAAGAATCCAAACTTGCCAATGGCATCCGTCTTGCACTCGAAGTATGGGTCATGAGCAACCACATCCTCTCGGATACGATTGAACACATGCCTTGCCATACGAAAACGGCGACGAAATTTATCCGGCTTGAAAATCGGAGTGTTCGCAATGTAATCGGCATAGAGCAGGGCGTGGCCTCTCTCCCTGTTGCGGTTCAGGTTGGGAGCACGGCCAGGGACTGACCCCCTGTACCGAGGAAGCTGCCGTTGAATGTGGTCGTGAACGAACAGTGCATCCACCACAAGATCTTCATCATCCGACGACGAATCGTCTGATGAATAAAGGAAGTGATGGAAGAAAAACTCATCTCCACTGTCCATACCTTTGTGGGTAAAATGTCGAACACCTTGCGGTCGTGGTGGCGAAGAGGCCACGGTGATCACCTCAACGCAGTAGGGGTGGTTGCCGGCCGGCTACTGGCCGCTCTGGAGCTCTCGTCGGAAGCTGTCGAGGCCGCCGTGGTACGTCACCGGCGGTCGTGTCCCCTCTACCACCGGCAAAGACGGCGACGACCAAACCTCCTCCGATCAACGGCCAAAACTACGGCGAAAGCGCGGGCGTGGTGGCGGCCATGTCGAGACGTGGTTTGTAGGGACGGCCGGGGGCTGCGCAGTGAGGAGGCGGCCGGAGAATAGCGGCGATGCCGGCGGCGGGACATGGCGGGAGAGAGAGGGTGGAAGCGTTGGGAGCGAAGGGACTGCTAATGTCCCCGACAGGCGGGCCATGGAAGGACAAGGGCGTGCGTCGAAGCCGTCCGCGTGCGTTCGTTTTACCTCAAACCGAACGCAAGTTTGAGCCAAGGATGGATCAAAAATGAACAGAATCCGAACATTTGTCCGTTTAAGACCGCGCGTTGAGCCCCGTTATTCATCCTTTTTATCTCAAACGGACGTGCGTGGATAGGATGGGGTCACACGATGAAGTTGGCACATGTCTGTCTCTAGTTAAAATGCACTCGTAGGCTCGAGCTGCAAATGAGCTGATGGGAAATCAGCAAGATCAAGCATGCCCGGGTGCAGTGTTGTGCAAGTACTACACAGGATGGATGTGCTAGAGGGAAGCCCCAGACACGCGGCCGAATCAGACTGCGTATATATATGACCTTGCAAAGCCGGAGATGAGGACAAAACAACCAGGGGCATGGCGTAGTTGGATTGGATGTGATGCCGGAATAGAGAGCTGAACCGTCTTCTGGTGCGACTCATCCTGAGCACCATTGCAGGTGCAGCAATGTGTCATATTCCTTAATGGGCCCTGGTAGTTGTAAAGGACAAAGATAGCATGCCCGAACAATAAGTGCGCCAGCTATATCTCGCCTAACATGAGACTAAGCTTCCGTCTCGCCTGACGGGCTCGTTCATATGGGCCGGCCCGTAACACGGTCGCTCGCTCTCTCATTCTACGTGCTGCCATTTCGTTTTATTTTATTTTTTATCGGTTTTATTTTGTTTTCTGTCATTTCATTGTTTTTCTTTGTTTCTTTTCCAAGTTCTATCGATTTTTTCATTTATTTTGATTTTTATTTAAAGTTTCTTTTTAGTTTTTTGTTAATTTTATCATTTTATTTGTTTTTGTTTGTTTATTAGTGTTTATTTTTTGGTTTTATTATTTTTCTTAAAAAAATATACAATAGGAACATTTTTTCTAAAAAATCGTATTTTCTAAAAACATGATAAATATTTTTGACAACTTCTGTTTTTTTGTCTACATTTCAATACACATTGTACATTTTCTGTATACACCAGAAACATTTTGTATATTCACATTAGAATTTTAGAAATACATGATTAACATTTTTTAAACATTTTTATGTCTACCTTTTCCATATACATTATATATATTTTGTACATCTGGAACCTTTAATATATACACGTTTAAAATTTTCAAAATTTATTAGTAACATTTTAGAAAACATACACTTTCACCACACATATTTTACATTTGTTGCATACGCCAGAAACATTTTTTCTATACATGTTTAACATTTTTTAATGTGTACCAATTTATTTAACATTTTCTAAATGCATGACTAACATTTCCCAAAAATATTTAAAACTTGACATTTCATTTCTACCTTTGTCCGCACACTTTTACCTTTTTTTGTATACATCGGAATCAGTTTTTCTAAACACATTTAATATTTTTAAATGCATGCTTAATATTTTTCAAAAAATTTATATAAAGTAATTTTTACCATGGATATATTTTGCATATTTCGAAATACAAGCAAACGTAGAAGAAATAAAACAGAAAAAAATGAATGCAAAAATGTGAAAAAAGGGGAAAACCCGTTTAAAGCCTATGCCCGCACTGAGCCGACCCCAATCGGGCGGCTGCTTGTGGAGAGACATCGTACGGTCTCCCAACAATAAGGTTGTGGCGGACAATACATTGTCGGGTCATATATACAACCATTCTAACTAAGGGCTATTCCACGAGAGCTCCTCATCGGCGCCAATTGCGCCAGGAAGTCTTGAGAGAGTTATGTCTTGCCCGTACTCATTCCTATTAAGAATCACCTACAAGAGAGTGAATTGGGCAGGCACATTAGTGTCACTGTCATTTGTGTCATTGTGTGGTCCACTCTGCTCTGGGTTCTTTTTTCCGTGGGGAGTTTTTTTTTCCGTTCTTGTGTTTTTTTACCGGTTTCCTTTGGGTGTTTTTCTTCCTTATACTTTGATTACTTTGTTTTCTCACTAGTGTTCTTTGGTTTTTCTTTCTTTGTTTACTTTGATTCTCTTAGTTTCTATCTGGGTTTTCTTTTTGCTTCTTTGTCCGTTTTTATTGGCTTTCTTTTTTAACACATATTACTTTTTCTTAGTACACAATGTATGTTTCTAGTGAACATGTAAAACATTTTATTGATAAACGTTTGGCATTTTTCAAATACGTAACGTAATTTTTTTAAACATATTTTAAAAACTCTTTTGAATACATAATAACATTTTCCAAACACACGTTTTACCTTTTTTAATGGCAATTTTTAAAAAATAATTACATGAACTTTTTCGCATTGTATAAAATTATTCAGAATTCCCGTGAACATTTTTTGGAAAACATATGAACAATTCTTTAAAATGCCATGTATAAGCTTTTAATGTAAATAAACATTTTTTTAATATGGGACCATTTTTTTACATTGCATAAATATTTTTCTTCAATGCCATGCTTTTTGTTTTAATCACAGAAATTTCCATTAAAATGTCACGTATATTTTCTGAATGGTACAAAAAATAATCTATATTCTATATACATTTTTTAAAATATCACAAACTTATTTTCTAAACTCATGATTGCTTTAAATGTATGGCATTTTTTAATGTGACAAACATTTTTCGCGCACATGATTAATATTTTCTACTTTTTCACACTGTACATTTTCATGTATTTCAGACACATTTTTCTATACACATTTAACATTATCAAATGGATGATTAAAATTTCTCAAATTTTATGTACAATTTTTTAGTAATATATATTTATAATATTTCGAAATATAAACAATAGTTAAAAGAAAGCTAAAATGTGAAGAAAGAAAGAAAAAATAAGAATGACTTCAGCATGACGAGTCCACATAGTTACAGGGCTGACCCAGCAAGGGCTCCCTACAGCTAGGAGTCGTTTAGTGCTCTCTTCGCTCTTTCGCCTTTTCTCTTGCTTGTACGTTGAAATCATCAGTTAAGGATCATGCCTTGCGTATGTCATTCCCACCTTCAATGTGCTGACACGTGCGCACCACTTGTCGCAACGTGAAAGATATCCCTTCTTCCATATACTTGTTTTTTCAAAATATTTTATCTCTTGAACTATGCATCCAAATCACGTACCATTTTCACAGTTGGATTCCTCGCGTCAAAATCTTCGAAACTAAACCGCATGTCGATAGGTTTCGATCAAATTTATTGTTCACGTACCATTTTCATGAGTGTTTTTTGCTTTCCGAGAGGCACAACTGTGTTTCTCGCGGAAGTAAATTTGTGCCTTGACGCGAAGCAACTTTGTGCCTCTCGTGGGAAAAGAATGTGTTTTTCTCTATTCATGAGGCACAACTCTACCTGTCGCGGATGCAAACTGTGCATCCAGCATTAGCAAATTTGTGCCTCTCGTGCAAGCAAGAAAAAATGTGTTTTTTCTTTCTTTCCGGGAGGCACAGTTGTGCCACTAGCGGAAGCAAATTTCTGCCTCCACGAGAGGCAAATCCGTGCCTCGTGTGGAAGGAGAAAAGAACCCGTATTTTTGCGTGCAATTTTTTCACCGGTTGTTTCTCTCCAATGTATGGAAAACCGGGCAAAAGCCAAAAGGCCGAGAAAAGCATGTAAACCCCGAAAATGCATACAAAAAGTAAAAAATAAAATCCCGAGGGAGCACCAAATACGTGACACATGGCGCGCTCTCAGCCCAACAAAAGTGACCCTTGCGGGGCTCCTGCAAGGGGCACCTTGATTAGTTGCTCCCCTATTACGTAGGTCGTTTGTGCCATTTATTCGCTTGATTTTTGTGCACCCTCTTCTTAGAGTTTATGTATTTTATGAAAAATTGACAGATTTAGAAATGTGAAGTCAATTTTTTACAGATTTGAAAAAATCAGTAACTCTAAAAAATGTTCAAGAATATTTAAAAAATAGTCACGAATTGGAAAAAACTTACCAAAATTTAAAACAAAACAAAAATAAGGAAAATAAAAATAAACAAATAAAACCAAGAAAAACCTGGTAAAGAAACAGATAAAAATCCAGCAGAAGAAAAACCCGAACCAGAAGCTACAAAATCAACCCGGACCAGAAAATAAACCTTCTACTGTGCAGTTACATGGGCTGGCCCATCGTTCCATGATGGTGTGCGCCATGTACCAAATGGCCTCTGTTTGGTGGCTTAAGTGCCAAATAGAAATTGGCCTGTTTCACGGGAATTTCCTATTTGCCGCTCTTTGCGGCAAGTAGTCGACCGGACGCACAGGCAGATTGACGAGCGCGTTAGGATGGGCCGGCCCGTTCAAACGTTAGAGCGAATCCGGTTTTGGGAATCTTCTAGATAGTTCCCAGCCGGTTTTTCTGGTTTTGGGAACCTTCTAGAAGGTTCCTGAACCGGTTTTTCTATTTCCTCTTTTACCCCTTTTTGTTTCTTTTCTTTTAATGTTTTTTTTCTTTTTCGTTTTAATGTTCTTTTTTCTGTTTTCTTTTTTATCTTTTTTTCGTTTTTTATGTTTCTTTTTTTTCCTGTTTTCTCTTTCTTTTTCATTTTTTCGTTTTTTGTTTTTCTCTTTTCAAAGTTATATTATTATTTTTTCAATTTTTTTGTGTTGCTCATAATTGTTCAAAACTTCACAAAATGTTCTCATTTTTCAAATTTTGTTCATGCTTTCAAAAAATTGTTCAAAACTTCACAAAATGTTGTCATTTTAAAATTTTGTTCATCCTTTCAAAAAAATTGTTCAAAACTTCACAAAATGTTCTCATTTTCAAATTTTGTTCCTTACTTGAAAAAATGTTCATGCTTTCAAAAAATTATTCAAAGTTAAAAAAA
Organism: Triticum urartu; assembly: GCF_056163025.1. Lineage (NCBI taxonomy): Eukaryota > Viridiplantae > Streptophyta > Magnoliopsida > Poales > Poaceae > Triticum > Triticum urartu. Next base: position 500,627,049 of record NC_141874.1, on the reverse strand, counting down.
TGTTCTCATCTTCAAATTTTGTTTCTCTTTTCTTTTTTTAGTGTCTTTTTCTTTTTATGTTTTTTTCACAATTTCACAACTTTGCAAAATTTGTTCGCAAATTAAGAAAAATGTTCGTTTTTTCAAAAAAAAATCGTGAGTTTCAGTAAATGTTCCTTTTCAAATTTTGTTTGCATTTTTTCAGAAAATGTTCGTGTTTGAAATTTTTGTTCGTGAGTTTCGTAAAATGTTCCCATTTCAAAAATTTGTTCACACATTTCAAATTTTGTTCGGGAGTTTTAAAGAATGTTCACATATTTCATACGAACTTAACTTTTTCTCTCAAACATAACGTTCGCGTACAAAATTGTGTTCTCTAAATTCAAAATATGTTCGGGATTTTAAAAAGTGTTCATTTTATCAAAACTTTGTTCAAGCTTTTTAGTTGTTCTTCTAGCATTCAGCAAACGCGAACAATTTTTGAATTTTTAAATTTTTGAACATATCCAATGTTTAAGGTTTGTAGGTGGGGGTGTTAGATATGTAGTAGATGATCTTTTAAAGTACCCGCGTTACATATGACCGAAGGAGGTAGTTAGCTCGCCTGGTTAGTGACAAGAGTATGCTAGCTCCAGATGCAGGGATCGATCCCCCGCTCCGCGTTATAATTTTAGATGATCATTTTGCTGTTTCGTCACGACGATGGGCCGGCCCATTCGGGAGGCTGTATCTGTGCGGCGCGTGCGAATCGGACGCAAAGAGCGACGCATAGGAGGTCCCTGTTTCACGTACACTAGGTCACACTCACAACAGCATGAAGAGAGTGTTACGGCTTGTCGTGATGTAGGCTTTATGGGCCAAATACAGTACTGCTACTAGCCTAGTCTCCCAGTAGTAAATCCTATATGACGTCCGTGCACGTCGTATAGTTGAGGCTTGACTGAAGACTCCAACAGACGGGTAGGTCCACGTAACCATTGTTTTTTTTTCTCTTTTCAGATATTAATTTTTATGTTTTCTTACTTTTGCACACTTTCTATTTTTATATTCTTTGCATTATATGGTGAACTTTTTTTCAATAAATACACACTGAACTTCTTCTTGTATACGGCTAACATTAACAAATACACAGTTAACATTTTTAATGTAAGATGAACATTTTTGTTGTATACATTGAATTTTTAATATAGTATGAACTTTTCAATTATATGATGAACATTTTAATACACACTGAACATCTTTTTAATATATGGCGAACTTTTTATTGTACACAGAACCTTTTTACTGTATAATACACATACTGAAAATTTTAAAATTATATATTTCTATTTATAATAAATTTCTAAAATGTCTAGGTCCTAAAAAATAAAAATCAGTTTTGTGCAAAAAATAGACTAAAAGACAAAGAGAAAGTAAATAAATAACCACTCGCGAGTAGAGTGGGCTAGCCCATTCGGCCTGGCTTCAACGAAGCCTCTTCTATTTGCCTCATGCGGGCGCCAATAGGAGGTCTCTGCACTTCTTTTTTATTCTTGGAAAACTAGCAGACATGAAACTTGTCATTGTTGCGGAAAGTTCTACGATTTCTAGAAGGAATAGTTTAAAAAATCTTGCAGTAATATATTGGCGTTCATGCGGCAACTGTTGGAGATATACATGAGTAGTGTTTAATTGTTGATGTTGGAGGGAATAAATTTCGGAATTCTTATAGCTACATCTAAACAAAAATATCACTGTATTTGATTTAGTCATTTGAATTATATATGCACATATAAAGCGGGCCTAGAGTTCCTGAGACATATGCATCCTTGTTTGTACTATGATTTTATGCTAAAGTGCAAAGCTGTTTATATAAATATATATTAATTAATGTAAACAAGTAAATCATAAGAGTGACATGATTGAATGTGTGCGGAAGCCCACCTAAGTGTTAATCACTATTTTATATGCGCAACACAAAATAATTGTTGAATGATGTGAGAGGAGTATTCTAGGGATGCATGTCGTCTCGAAAAGAAATGGATGGGTGAGATTTAAATGATGACATGGAAGCATGCATGCGTGGAAAAATATCTATTTAATGATTTGTGGTGGTGTTAATATGATAATATTAGATGATAATACCATGTGTAACAGTTTTCATAAGCAATATTTTCAAAACTATGATGTTGTGTATACTGTATTAAATATACATGTGTGATGTTGAGTTTTTCTTTAAGTGGAAGAAGATAGATGAATTACATACTGTAAATTAATTAAAACCAAAATACTATTACATAAAGTTACAACAATGTAAGGTGTTCGGAGCTGCTGAAGTTAGAGATCCAATTGGAGAGACCATCATAAGAGGCTCTCGTGACCCTATGCAGGAGTAGCTTAGCTCCTCCTTAAAGATCTTCCTACATCTATACAAGTTTGGCTCTATGTTCTTGAAGATATAATCATTGTATATTTTCCAAATGCTTCAAGTGACCGAGATAATTAAGACCATAAAGAAGGGAACTTTCAAATAATTCCTTGGTATGTGCATATTCTCATGTGGAGACTATCAGAGAACTAAATGCATGGGCAGAGATAATCCCAACAATAGAGGGTAATGGACATCGAAAGACCATATGGTCTCTGCATTCAGTAAGATGTTGATCGCACACGACACATGCATATGAAGGCAGATGCAAGGTTTTCCATTCAAGCATATCCCTTCAATAAGTCTCGCAACGAGAAATAACAAAAAGAAAACTTGATGCTTGCGGTCAACACAACAGTTCCATAATCCCATAGCCATTTGAAAGCAGTTGTTGTGTTTTGATTGCCTTTAGAAAAATGTAATCCTTGGAGGTGGAAAATGTAGATCCCCAAAGCATAAACCCAAGAATAATGCTCATATCCTAACTTGAAAGCATGCACTTGTTTTTGGAGAAAAAAATTGAGCAAAAAAATTCTATGACGACACCTCTTAATTTCTGAAGACCGAGAACTTTAGCCATGGAAATATTGTTATCCATATTTTTAATAAAAATCATGCTCAATATTGTGGAATTGTTGATGTTGAAGGAGAATATATTTTGACAATATTGTAGTCAATCAAATCAAAATATAGTGATTTGATTAAGGCATTTGAATCATACATGCAGATATAGCAACAAAAAGATGTTCTTAACACATTATCTATGTGTGTACTATGATTTTATTGTGGAAATACATACTTGTTGTTATTAAGGAGTAATAATTAAGGGAAAAGTACCAACATTATTACTATATTTAATACATACACCATATAAAAGGAGAATTTAATATGGTAGGAGGGTATCATGTGGATGTGTGTCATTTGGAAAACAAATATATGGTCCAGATACAGATGATGTGGGAGCATACATAGACAAAATAGCTATTTAATGACTTGCAGGGTTTTTATCTTCGGGACACTCCCCCTATTTGCTTATACAAGGCTCATACGTCCATTTTGCATCATGTTTTCCTACTGTTATTTATAATGTTTTTTATGCATAATAATGATTTATGGAGTAATTCTAATGCCTTTTTTCTCATAATATGCAAGGTTTACACAACGAGGGAGAATACCGACAGCTGGAATTCTGGACCTGAAAAAGCTATGTCAAGGATACCTATTCTGCACATCTCCAAATGAGCTAAAAATTTATGGAGAATTATTTTGGAATATATATATTAAATATTGGAGCAAATAACTATCAGAGGGGGCTGCCTGGTGCCCACAAGACACTAGGGTGCGCCAAGCCCCCAGGTGCGCCCTGCTGGGTGGTGGGCAGCCCAGCCCACCTTCAGTGCCCATCTTCTGGTATATAAGGTCTTTTGACCTAGAAAAAAAATAAGGAGAGGACTTTCGGGACGGCGCGCCGCCGTCTCGAGGCGGAACTTGGGCAGGAGCACTTTTGCCCTCCGGCGAAGCGATTTCGTCGGGGGAACCTCCCTCCCAAAGGGGGAAATTGAAGCCATCGCCATCACCAACAACCCTCTCATCTTTGGGACGCCAATATTCATCAACATCTTCAACAACACCATCTCATCTCAAACCCTAGTTCATCTCTTGTGTTCAATCTTTGTACCGGAACCTCAGATTGGTACGTGTGGATGACTAGTAGTGTTGATTACATCTTGTAGTTGATTACTATATGGTTTATTTGGTGGAAGATTATATGTTCAGATCATTATGCTATTTAATACCCCTCTGATCTTGAGCATGAATATCATGAGTATTTACCTTTGTTCTTGAGGTCACGGGATAAGTTATGTTGCAAGTAATCATGTGAATTTGATATGTGTTCGATATTTTGATGATATATATGTTGTGATTCCCTTAGTGGTGTTATGTGAAAGTCGACTACATGACACTTCACCATCTTTGGGCCTAAGGGAATGCATTGTGGAGTAGTTATTAGATGATGGGTTGCTAGAGTGACACAAGCTTAAACCCTAGTTTATGCGCTACTTCGTAAGGGATTGATTTGGATCCATATATTTGATGCTATGGTTAGCTTTTATCTTAATACTTTTGTCATACTTGCAGATGCTTGCGAGGGGGTTAATCATAAGTGGGAGGCTTGTTCAAGTAAGAAAGACACCCAAGTACCGGTCCACCCACATATCAAATTATTAAAGTAGCGAATGTGAATCAAACCAACAAGAGGAAAGTGACTAGATGAAATTCCCGTGTGCCCTCAAGAACGCTTTGCTTATTATAAGAGACCGTTTTGGCCTGTCCTTTGCTACAAAAAGTATTGGGCTACCTTGCTGCACTTTATTTACCGTTACCTACTTGTCCGTTACAAATTATCTTGCTATCAAACTACCGGTTACCGACAATTTCAGTACTTGCAGAAATTACCTTACTGAAAACCGCTTGTCATTTCCTTCTGCTCCTCGTTGGGTCTTACTTATCGAAAGGACCACGATTGATCCCCTATGCTTGTGGGTCATCAAAGGACACTAGGTAAAATACATTTACATCTATACAAGGCCACCAACAGTGTCGAGGAAAAAATAATGATATTTTTTCGTACTAACAACTTGCTCAATACTTGCATTCGTGCAGTGATAATGACAGTCGGCTACTTCCTCGCTCAATGTCCGGCTCAGTTTCCTACTCTTTGCTTGCGTCTGCTCATCTCCTTCTCTACTTCTTCCTCCCTTGTCCATCCCATCTTATTATTCTCCTATGGCTAGTGGAGACGTCGGTAGTAGAGGATGGCCACCAGCCTCTAGGCGACGATGGCAAATCATATGCAGGCAGTGTCTGTATTTCAAGTGGCGGCTGACATTGGGCTACAATGAGGGAGTATATAAAATACATACATGTGGCTTGCCTTGCATATCTGATGCAACCAAACATTCATTGCACCAGACATACCCGAGATCGAAACATGTACTACGTCTATAGTTTAGGCAACAAAAATGATATACAAACGATGAAGAACAATACGCATTTTGTACAACGCTGATCTAAACAGTAAAGTAAAGCCAATATATGGTGTACGTGGATTTTTGTACCAATACCAGTCATATTTGACCGTGTGTACTAAGAACACTTTAAGTAATACCCTAGAATCAACAAGGAGCACATCTTTTTACGTTTCCTTGTTGTTCTCTAGCGACAAAGTCAAAGATGAAGGCAAATGAGCAAACACTACAAAAAAAGACACATCCGTAACATTTTGGGCCGAACGAAAATTTTTCTGTCATACTTATGACACTTCTATGACGATAATTTTGACAAAACCCGGTATCATCATAGATGTGGTGGGGTCCGACTTTTATGACAAAAAATCATGACAGAAAATGGGCTTTCGTCCTAGGCGGGCCGGAGACGCGGCTGCATGACATTCTTTGGGCCGTCCATGACGGAAAAAACCGTGGTAGAAGCGAGGGCGAGGAAAATATCGGGGAGTTCCCGGTTACGGTGGGTGGTCGGGGGCCGAGCGATGCGCGTTTCTCTCGTACGTACGCGTGTGTGTGCGAGGCGTTGCGCTCTAACTGAACCCGAGCGAGGCGTTGGGCTCTAACTGAACCCGAGCGATTGCACTTCATGCTACGCGTTACACTGAACCCGAGCAATCGATCGATCCCTTGCTGTTAACTGAACTCGAGTGATTCCTTCGCTACTGCTGCTAATTGAAGCCGATCAAACACTGCTGCCTCCTTCCCTGGATGAACAGTTGCTACCTCTTTTAGCACTGCGTTGGTTTTCCCCGAAGAGGAAAGGATGATGCAGCAAAGTAGCGTAAGTATTTCCCTTAGTTTTTGAGAACCAAGGTATCAATCCAGTAGGAGGCTGTTGGGTTTCGTAGTAATTTCAAAAAATTTCCTACGCACATGCAAGATCATGGTGATGCATAGCAGAGGGGAGAGTGTGATCTACGTACCCTTGTAGATCAACAACGGAAGCGTTAGCACAACGTGGTTGATGTAGTCGTACGTCTTCACGGCCCGACCGATCAAGCACCGAAACTACGGCACCTCCGAGTTCTAGCACACGTTCAGCTCGATGACGATCCCCGGACTCCGATCCAGCAAAGTGTCGGGGAAGAGTTCCGTCAGCACGACGGCGTGGTGACGATCTTGATGTACTACCGTCGCAGGGCTTCGCCTAAGCACCGCTACAATATTATCGAGGACTATGGTGGAAGGGGGCACCGCACATGGCTAAGAATATGATCACGTGGATCAACTTGTGTGTCTAGGGGTGCCTCCTGCCTCCGTATATAAAGGATCAAGAGGGGGGGTGCGTCCAGCCAGGGAGGGCGCGCCAGGAGGAGTCCTACTCCCTCCGGGAGTAGGACCTCCCCCTTTTCCTAGTTGGAATAGGATTCGGGAAGGGGGGAAAGAGGAGAGAGAGAAGGAAGGGGGGCGCCGGCCCCCTCTCCCTGTCCTATTCGGACTAGGGGGGAGGGGCGCGCGGCCCAGTCCTGGCCACCTCTCCTCTCTTCCACTAAAGCCCGCTAAGGCCCATATACCTCCCGGGGGTTCCGGTAACCTCCCGGTACTCCGGTAAAATCCCGATTTCACCCGGAACACTTCCGATATCCAAATATAGGCTTCCAATATATCAATCTTTATGTCTCGACCATTTTGAGACTCCTCGTCATGTCCGTGATCACATCCGGGACTCCGAACAAACTTCGGTACATCAAAACTCATAAACTCATAATATAACTGTCATCGAAACCTTAAGCGTGCGGACCCTACGGGTTCGAGAACAATGTAGACATGACCGAGACATGTCTCCGGTCAATAACCAATAGCGGAACCTGGATGCTCATATTGGCTCCTACATATTCTACGAAGATCTTTTATCGGTCAGACCGCATAACAACATACGTTGTTCCCTTTGTCATCGGTATGTTACTTGACCGAGATTCGATCGTCGGTATCTCAATACCTAGTTCAATCTCGTTACCGGAAAGTCTCTTTACTCGTTCCGTAATACATCATCTCACAACTAACTCATTAGTTGCAATGCTTGCAAGGCTTATGTGATGTGCATTACCGAGAGGGCCCAGAGATACCTCTCCGATAATCGAAGTGACAAATCCTAATCTCGAAATACGCCAACCCAACATCTACCTTTGGAGACACCTGTAGAGCACCTTTATAACCACCCAGTTACGTTGTGACGTTTGGTAGCACACAAAGTGTTCCTCCGGCAAACGGGAGTTGCATAATCTCATAGTCATAGGAACATGTATAAGTCATGAAGAAAGCAATAGCAACATACTAAACGATCGGGTGCTAAGCTAATGGAATGGGTCATGTCAATCAGATCATTCACTTAATGATGTGATCCCGTTAATCAAATAACAACTCATTGTTCATGGTTAGGAAACATAACCATCTTTGATTAACGAGCTAGTCAAGTAGAGGCATACTAGTGACACTCTGTTTGTCTATGTATTCACACATGTATTATGTTTCCGGTTAATACAATTCTAGCATGAATAATAAACATTTATCATGATATAAGGAAATAAATAATAACTTTATTATTGCCTCTAGGGCATATTTCCTTCACAGGCTACGCGCGAGTCCCTCGTACCTGCACAAAACAAATAAATCCTTGCAACCAACGCAAATAGGGGTTGTCAATCCCTATAGGGCCACTTACAAGAGTGAGATCTGATAGATATGATAAGATAATATTTTTGGTATTTTTATGATAAAGATGCAAAGTAAAATAAAAGCAAAGTAAATAACTAAATAGTAGGAGATTGATATGATAAAGATAGACCCGGGGACCATAGGTTTCACTAGTGGCTTCTCTCGAGAGCATAAGTATTCTACGGTGGGTGAACAAATTACTGTTGAGCAATTGACAAAATTGAGCATAGTTATGAGAATATCTAGGTATGATCATGTATATAGGCATCACATCCGAGACAAGTAGACCGACTCCTGCCTGCATCTACTACTATTACTCCACTCATCGACCGCTATCCAGCATGCATCTAGAGTATTAAGTTAAAACAGAGTAATGCCTTAAGCAAGATGACATGATGTAGAGGGATAGACTCATGCAATATGAAGAAAACCCCATCTTGTTATCCTCGATGGCAACAATACAATACGTGCTTTGCTGCCCTTACTGTCATCGGGAAAGGACATCGCAAGATTGAACCCAAAGCCAAGCACTTCTCCCATTGCAAGAAAGATCAATCTAGTAGGCCAAACCAAACTGATAATTCGAAGAGACTTGCAAAGATAACCAATCATACATAAAAGAATTCAGAGAAGATTCAAATATTATTCATAGATAGACTTGATCATAAACCCACAATTCATTGGTCTCAACAAACACACCGCAAAAAGAAGATTACATCGAATAGATCTCCACAAGAGAGGGGGAGAACATTGTATTGAGATCCAAAAAGAGAGAATAAGCCATCTAGCTACTAACTATGGACCCGTAGGTCTGAAGTAAACTACTCACACTTCATCGGAGAGGCTATGGTGTTGATGTAGAAGCCCTCCGTGATCGATGCCCCCTCCGGCGGAGCTCCGGAACAGGCCCCAAGATGGGATCTCGTGGATACAGAAAGTTACGGCGGTGGAATTAGGGTTTTGCCTCCTGTTCTGATCATTTGGGGTACATGGATATATATAGGAGGAAGAAGTACGTCGGTGGAGCAACAGGGACCCCACGAGGGTGGAGGGCGCGCCTGGGGGGGGGGGGGTAGGCGCGCCCCTACCTCATGGGCTCCTGTTAGCTGGCTTGACATAGGGTCCAAGTCTCCTGAGTTGTATTCGGTGAGAAAATCACGTTCCCGAAGGTTTCATTCCGTTTGGACTCCGTTTGATATTCCTTTTCTTCGAAACCCTAAAACAGGCAAAAAACAACAATTCTGGGTTGGGCCTCCGGTTAATAGGTTAGTCCCAAAAATAATATAAAAGTGGATAATAAAGCCCGATAATGTCCAAAATAGTAGATAATATAGCATGGAGCAATCAAAAATTATAGATACGTTGGAGACGTATCAAGCATCCCCAAGCTTAATTCCTGCTCGTCCTCGAGTAGGTAAATGATAAAAACAGAATTTTTGATGCGGAGTGCTACTTGGCATAATTTTAATGTAATTCTTCTTAATTGTGGTATGAATATTCAGATCCGAAAGATTCAAGACAAAAATTCATATTGACATAAAAATGATAATACTTAAAGCATACTAACTAAGCAATTATGTCTTCTCAAAATAACATGGCCAAATAAAGTTCATCCCTACAAAATCATATGGTTTAGTCATGTTTCATTTTCGTCACACGAGAATGCTATCATCATGCACAACCATGATGACAAGACAAGCAATTGTTTCATACTTTAGTAATCGCAAACCTATAAACTTTCACGCAATATATGAGCGCGAGCCATGGACATAGCACTATAGGTGGAATAGAATATAATGAGGGGGTTATGTGGAGAAGACAAAAAAGGAGAAAGTATCACATCAACGAGGCTAATCAATGGGCTATGGAGATGCCCACCGATTGATGTTAATGCAAGGAGTAGGGATTGCCATGCAACGGATGCACTAGAGCTATAAATGTATGAAAGTTCAACAAAAGAAACTAGTGGGTGTGCATCCAACTTGCTTGCTCATGAAGACCTAGGGCATTTGAGGAGGCCCATTGTTGGAATATACAAGCCAAGTTCTATAATGAAAATTTCCCACTAGTATGAAAGTGATAACATGAGAGACTCTCTACTATGAAGATCATGGTGCTACTTTGAAGCACAAGTGTGGAAAATGATAGTAACATTGTCCCTTCTCTCTTTTTCTCTCATTTTTTTTCTTTTCTTTTTTGGGCCTTTTCTCTTTTTTATGGCATTTCTCTTTTTTTTGGGCCTTCTCTCTCTATTTTTATGGCCTTTCCTCTTTTTTTATATTCCTCACTTGGGACAATGCTCTAGAAAATGATGATCATCACACTTCTATTTATTTACAACTCAATGATTACAACTCGATACTAGAACAAAGATGACTCAATATGAATGCCTCCGGCGGTGTACCGGAATATGCAATGAACCAAGAGTGACATGTATGAAAGAATTATGAACGGTGGCTTTGCCATAAATACTATGTCAACTACATGATCATGCTAAGCAATATGACAATGATGAATGTGTCATGATGAACGGAATGATGGAAAGTTGCATGGCAATATATCTCGGAATGGCTATGGAAATGCCATAATAGGTAGGTATGGTGGCTGTTTTGAGGAAGATATAATGAGGTTTATGTGTGAAAGAGCGTATCATATCACGGGGTTTGGATGCACCGGCGAAGTTTGCGCCAACTCTCATGTGAGAAAGGACAATGCACGGTACCGAACAGGCTAGCAAAGATGGAAGGGTGAGAGTGCGTATAATCCATGGACTCAACATTAGTCATAAAGAACTCACATATTATTGCAAAAATCTACAAGTCATCAAAAACCTTGGTACTACGCGCATGCTTAGGGGGATAGATTGGTAGGAAAAGACCATCGCTCGTCCCCGAGCGCCACTCATAAGGAAGACAATCAAATAACACCTCATGTTTCAAATTTGTTGCATAAAGTTTACCATACGTGCATGCTACGGGACTTGCAAACTTCAACACAAGTATTTCTCAATTTCACAACTACTCAACTAGCACGACTTTGATATTATTACCTCCATGTCTCAAAACAATCATCAAGCATCAAACTTCTCTTAGTATTCAACACACTCATAAGAAAGTTTTATTATTAATCTTGCATACCAAGCATATTAGGATTTTAAGAAAATTACCATGCTATTAAGACTCTCAAAATAATCTAAGTGAAGCATGAGAGATCAATAGTTTCTATGAAACAAATCCACCACCGTGCTCTAAAAGATATAAGTGAAGCACTAGAGCAAAATTATATAACTCAAAAGATATAAGCGAAGCACATATAGTATTCTAACAAATTCCAAATCATGTATGGCTCTCTCAAAAGGTGTGTACAGCAAGGATGATTGTGTTAAACTAACAAGCAAAGACTCAAATCATACAAGACGCTCCAAGTAAAACACATATCATGTAGTAAATAAAAATATAGCTCCAAGTAAAGTTACCGATAGAAGTAGACGAAAGAGGGGATGCCTTCCGGGGCATCCCCAAGCTTTGGCATTTAGGTGTCCTTAGATTTATCTTGGGGGTGCCATGGGCATCCCCAAGCTTAAGCTCTTGCCACTCCTTGTTCCATAATCCATCAAATCTTTACCCAAAACTTGAAAACTCCACAACACAAAACTTAAAGTAGAAAACTCGTGAGCTCTGTTAGTGAAAGAAAACAAAAGACCACTTCAAGGTACTGTAATGAAATCATTATTTATTTATATGGGTGTTATACCTACTGTATTCCAACTTCTCTATGGTTCATAAACTATTTTACTAGCCATAGATTCATCAAAATAAGCAAACAACACACGCAAAACAGAATCTGTCAAAAACAGAACAGTCTGTAGTAATCTGTAGCTAGCGCAAGATCTGGAACCCCAAAAATTCTAAAATAAATTGATGGACGTGAGTAATTTATCTATTAATCATCTGGAAAAATAATTAACTAAATATCACTTTCCAAATAAAAATGACAGCAGTTCTCGTGAGCGCTAAACTTTCTGTTTTTTACAGCAAGTTCAACAAGACTTTCCCCAAGTCTTCCCAACGGTTCTACTTGGCACAAACACTAATTAAACACAAAAAACACAACCAAAACAGAGGCTAAATAATTTATTTATTACTAATCAGGGGCAAAAAAGCAAGGAATAAAAAATAAAATTGGGTTGCCTCCCAACAAGCGCTATCGTTTAACGCCCCTAGCTAGGCATAATAAGCACGAATAGATCTAGGTATTGCCATCTTTGGTAGGCAATCCATAAGTGGCTCTCATAATAGATTCATCATGTAATTTAATTTTCTTTCTAGGAAAGTGTTCCATGCCTTTCCTTAACGGAAATTGGAATCTAATATTTCCTTCCTTCATATCAATAATTTCACCAATCGTTCTAAGGAAAGGTCTACCAAGAATAATAGGACATGAAGGATTGCAATCTATGTCAAGAACAACAAAGTATACGGGCACATAATTCCTATTTGCAACAATAAGAACATCATTAATTCTTCCCATAGGTTTCTTAATAGTGGAATCCGCAAGGTGCAAGTTTAGAGAGCAATCATTAAAATCACGGAAACCTAACAAATCACACAAAGTCTTTGGAATCGTGGAAACACTAGCACCCAAATCACATAAAGCATAGAATTCATGATCTTTAATTTTAATTTTAATAGTTGGTTCCCACTCATCATAAAGTTTTCTAGGGATAGAAACTTCTAATTCAAGCTTTTCTTCATAAGATTGCATCAAGGCATCAACGATATGTTTAGTAAACGCTTTATTTTGACTATAAGCATGAGGAGAATTTAGCACGGATTGCAACAAGGAAATACAATCAATCAAAGAGCAATTCTCATAGTTAAATTCTTTGAAATCCATAATAGTGGGTTTAGCAACATCTAGGGTTTTAATTTCTTCAATCCCACTTTTATCAAATTTAGCATCAAGGTCAAAAGATTCAGAATTCTTGGAACGCCTTCTAGGTAAAGGTGGATCATATTCAGTCCCATCATTATCAAGATTCATATTGCAAAACAAAGATTTAATAGGGGACACATCAATAACTTCTATATCTTCATCATTATTTCCATAGGAACTAGAAGAACACACTTTTATAAAGGCATCTTTCTTAGCACACATCCTAGCGGTTCTTTCTTTGCACTCGTCAATGGAAATTCTCATGGCTTTGAGAGACTCATTGATATCATGCTTAGGAGGAATAGATCTAAGTTTCAAAGAATCAACATGAAGAGCAATTCTATCAACGTTCCTAGCCAAATCATCAATCTTAAGCAATTTTTCTTCAACATAGCATTAAAATTCTTTTGCGAAGTAATAAATTATTTAATATTAGAATCAAAATCAGAGGGAATCTTATTATAATTTCCATAAGAATTGTTGTAGGAATTACCATAATTATTACAAGGATTACTAGGATAAGGCCTAGGATTGAAATTTCCTCTATACGCGTTGTTACCAAAATTGTTCCTACCAACAAAATTCACATCCATAGATTCATTATTATTCTAAATCAAATTAGACAAGGGCACATCATTAGGATAAGAAGAAACACTCTTATTAGCAAATAATTTCATAAGTTCATCCATCTTTCCACTCAAAACATTAATTTCTTCTATCGCATGCACCTTTTTATTAATAGATCTTTCAGTATGCCATTGAAAATAATTTACCATAATATTATCTAGGAGTTTAGTAGCTTCTCCTAAGGTGATTTCCATAAAAGTGCCTCACGCGGCCGAATCTAAAAGATTTCTAGAAGCATCAATCCGGCATAAACATTTTGTATAACCATCCACAAGTTTAAACCATGAGTAGGGCAATTACGTATCATTAATTTCATTCTCTCCCAAGCTTGTGCAACATGTTCATGATAAAGTTGCTTAAAGTTCATAATATCCTTTCTAAGAGAGATGATCTTAGCGGGAGGAAAATACTTAGAGATAAAAGCATCTTTGCACTTGTTCCATGAATCAATACTATTTTTAGGCAAAGACGAAAACCAAGCTTTAGCATGATCTCTAAGCGAAAAAGGAAATAGCTTCAATTTAACAATATCATTATCCACATCTTTCTTATTTTGCATGTCACACAAATCAATGAAGCTATTAAGATGGGTAGCTGCATCTTCACTAGGAAGGCCGGAGAACGGATCTTTCATGACAAGATTCAGCAAAGCAGTATTAATTTCACAAGATTCAGCATCGGTAAGAGGAGCAATCGGAGTGCTAATAAAATCATTGTTGTTGGTATTGGTGAAGTCACACAATTTAGTATTATCTTGAGCCATCGCGACAAACAAGCAAACTAACACAGAAGAAAACAAAAAGCAAGCAGGCAAAAAGAGGTGAATGGAGAAAGAGAGGGAGGATAGAGAGAGAGAGAGAGGGCGAATAAAACGGCAAGGGTGAATTGGGGGGGAGAGGAAAACGAGAGGCAAATGGCAAATAATGTAATGCGGGGGATAAGGGTATGTGATGGGTACTTGGTATGTTGATTTTTGCGTAGACCTCCCCGGCAACGGCGCCAGAAATCCTTCTTGCTACCTCTTTCAGCACTGCGTTGGTTTTCCCCGAAGAGGAAGGGATGATGCAGCAAAGTAGCGTAAGTATTTCGCTCAGTTTTTGAGAACCAAGGTATCAATCCAGTAGGAGGCTACACGCGAGTCCCTCGTACCTGCACAAAACAAATAAATCCTCGCAACCAACGCAAATAGGGGTTGTCAATCCTATAGGGCCACTTACGAGAGTGAGATCTAATAGATATGATAAGATAATATTTTTGGTATTTTTATGATAAAGATGCAAAGTAAAATAAAAGCAAAGTAAATAACTAAATAGTAGGAGATTGATATGATAAAGATAGACCCCGGGGCCATAGGTTTCACTAGTGGCTTCTTTCGAGAGCATAAGTATTCTACGGTGGTTGAACAAATTACTGTTGAGCAATTGACAGAATTGAGCATAGTTATGAGAATATCTAGGTATGATCATGTATATAGGCATCACGTCCGAGACAAGTAGACCGACTCCTGCCTGCATCTACTACTATTACTCCACTCATCGACCGCTATCCAGCATGCATCCAGAGTATTAAGTTAAAAGAGAGTAACGCCTTAAGCAAGATGACATGATGTAGAGGGATAGACTCATGCAATATGAAGAAAACCCCATCTTGTTATCCTCGATGGCAACAATACAATACGTGCCTTGCTGCCCTTACTGTCACCGGGAAAGGACACCGCAAGATTGAACCCAAAGCTAAGCACTTCTCCCATTGCAAGAAAGATCAATTTAGTAGGCCAAACCAAACTGATAATTCGAAGAGACTTGCAAAGATAACCAATCATACATAAAAGAATTCAGAGAAGATTCAAATATTATTCATAGATAGACTTGATCATAAACCCACAATTCATCGGTCTCAACAAACACACCGCAAAAAGAAGATTACATCGAATAGATCTCCACAAGAGAGGGGGAGAACATTGTATTGAGATCCAAAAAGAGAGAAGAAGCCATCTAGCTACTAACTATGGACCCGTAGGTCTGAAGTAAACTACTCACACTTCATCGGAGAGGCTATGGTGTTGATGTAGAAGCCCTCCATGACCGATGCCCCCTCCGGCGGAGCTCCGGAACAGGCCCCAAGATGGGATCTCGTGGATACAGAAAGTTACGGCGGTGGAATTAGGGTTTTGGCTCCTGTTCTGATCGTTTGGGGGTACGTGGATATATATAGGAGGAAGAAGTACGTCGGTGGAGCAACAGGGGCCCCACGAGGGTGGAGGGCATGCCTGGGGGGTAGGCTTTCACTGAGGGTCCTTTTAGCTGGCTTGACGTAGGGTCCAAGTCTCTTGAGTTGTATTCGGTGAGAAAATCACGCTCCCGAAGGTTTCATTCCATTTGGACTCCGTTTGATATTCCTTTTCTTCGAAACCCTAAAACAGACAAAAAACATCAATTCTGGGCTGGGCCTCCGGTTAATAGGTTAGTCCCAAAAATAATATAAAAGTGGATAATAAAGCCCGATAATGTCCAAAACAGTAGATAATATAGCAAGGAGTAATCAAAAATTATAGATACGTTGGAGACGTATCAACAGTGAGCGTTGTTGAGGTGGTTTGGATGAACAGTTCCCGGTGGGGGGTTGGATGAATAGGAACCCGTGGTAGTAGAGGCCGTTGCCGCTGGATGAACAGTACCCCGATCGATCGAGCTGGTGGATGAACAGGACCCCTTAGAGGGCTGGATGAACAGGACCCCGTGGAGGGCTGGTTGAACAGTAGCCGGTGGAGGGCTGGTTGAACAGTAGCTAGTGGAGGGCTGGATGAATAGTAGCCTGTGGAGTGATGGTTGAACAGGACCCCCGTGGAGAGGGCTGGTTGAACAGTAGCCGGTGGAGGAGCGCGCAGTGGAGGCTGAATGAATAGGAGCCCACTGATGAACAGTCGCAGGTGGAGGCTGGAGGAGGTCGACGGTGGATGAACAGTAGCCCGTGGAGGCTGGAGGAGGTCGACGATGGATGAACAGTAGCCCGTGGAGTCCCGTTTTGCAGTACGCCACACCCCTCCCGATGAACAAGACCCCCGTTTCGACCGTAGCGCTCCAACACAAGTATGTTTCCTCCGTTTTGCGGTACGCCACACCCCTCCCGGTCAACAGAACCCCGTTTCGACCGTAGGAGGTCCAACAGAAGTCTGTTTCCTCCATTTTACAGTACGCCAGAGCCCTCCCGATGAACAGGATCCCGTTTCAACCATGGCCGGTCGAACACAAGGTCGTTTCCTCCGTTCTGCGGTACACCAGGCCTCGTTTCCATTGGTTGTTCCGTCCAAGCCGGTTGGCTCCCGATGAACACGACGACGCATTCCGTTCCGACCCAGCCGGTTGGCTCCCCATGAACACGACCACAACGCAGTTTCTCTGTTCCGAGCCAGCCATGTACACGAGCCCTGGTCGTACGTAAGCACGAGTAGGCGTTCGAGACCCCTCCCGTATGTACGTACGTGGCCATATTTTATTTCTTGCACCCTGGCCGCTGTATGTACGTGTACATGCTACGTGCGCGCCTCTACTATGACACGTGCGCGCCTCTACATCGACCAGTATGTACGTACACGCTCGCGACCAGAATGACAAAGCTACATACGCTTCGACGAGGTGGGTCCCGACTGTCAGGCACTTCCTTGTGTGTGAAGATGTAGCTGGTGGGTCCCAACAGTCAGGGGGGAAACGTTTTTTTCGTGAAATACGGTGGCCCGTCTAGTGGGTCCCTACTGTCAGGTGGAGGAATAATTATTTCATGCGTAATATGGAGGCACTTCCTTTCTGCGGCCGTGGACCCAGCTGTCAGCCTCTCCATGTACAGTACTCTTTCGATGGAAGTTGTTCCTTGACCATGTTGACCATGCCGCGCTGATAGCACCAATGCGATGGACGACGACGAGGCCTAGGAAGGGGACGACGTGAAGCCGGGGAAGACGCGGCAGTGGAAGCCCACACAAAGAGGAGTATGAGGGTTCACTGGTTCGGCTGCGGTGTGAGGCTGCCGTCGCCGCAGAATAACAGGGGGTGTGGGTGAGTAGAGGCGGATGGCCTGGCCAGTGGTGGGAGTAGTAGGGGGCGGCGAGGCCTCCGTGGCATCACAGCCGGCCACGGGAGGCAGGAGCACGCGGCACGACCGACGCTGGTTTGGGTGGCTGGAGGAAGAAGACAAGAGGTTGAAGAAGTACTACGGCCGTTGGATGGACATCGTACGGTCACTGGAGTTAGAATCATTCATATTGACTAAGTTGACAAAGCCCTCCGTCCCCGTCAACTTAGTAGGCCCACAAGTTAGCCTCCCACGCAGGGGGTATTCATTTTTTTGTGCGTAATAAGGAGGCACTTCCTTGCGTGCGAAGATATAGCTGGTGGGTCCGAGCTGTCAGTGGGAGGAACTTTTTTTCGCGAAATACACAGGCCCTTCCGATGGGTCCCAGATGTCAGGTGGAGGATTTATTATTTTGCCCGTAATAAGGAGGTATTTCCTTATGTGCGGCCATGGACCCAACTGTCAGCCTCTCCATGTACAGTCCACTTCCGATGGATGCCGTTCGTTGACCACGCCACGCCGAGAGCACCAGGGCGGTGGACGACGGCGAGGCCTACGAAGGGAACGACACGGAGCCGGGGAAGACACGGCAGTGGCTGCCCACACGGTGGGGAGTACGAGGGTTGAATGGTTCGGATGCCATCGCCAGAAAATAACAGGAGGTGTGGGTGAGTAGAGGGATAAACAGGCCAAGGATGCGAGTACGGTGGGGCAGTGAGGCCTGCCCGGCAGCACAGCCGGCCACGGGAGGCGGGAGCAGGCGGTTCCGCCGGCGCTGGTTTGGGTGGCTGGAGCAAGAAGATTAGAGACTAAAGAAGCACGATTGCCGTTAGATTGACATCTAACGGTCTGACGCTGGTAGAGTCGATTATTGATTAAGTTTCTTTTTTTGAGAAACCTTGTGTACGCATGAACTTAGTAGGCCCATAAGTCAGTCTCCAAATCTGTGGCAGACAACATAAAGCCCATTTGCTACAAAAATTATAATTTGCAGCCCATTTGCTAATTCTTAAGTAATTTATTATAGCCCATTTTCTGCCCAGGACCACGGTCAAAAAGTTCAACCTTATTTTACATATTTCGGTGGAGTCCGAACTGTTGTAATCCCGAAATGATAAACATTTTTTTAAGAACTTATTGATTTGCCAAAAATCGTTTTGTCTTTGTAAACAAATAAGACGTGGGACAATTGAGTTGGTTTAAGGGAAAACCAGTGGTAAAGAAATCAGCGCTGGGAGAGAAAACAACAACAAAAATAAGGATATAAATATAAAAAGGGAACTTTATGTATTTTCAATATAATGATACGTGTACATGAACTAGTAAAACTATAGGTAGAGATTAGAAAACGGATGTAGGACATGGCGTTTCAAGAGGAAAATAGAACTGGGCTGTGTGTTTGATTCAGTAAAAAAACTACCTGCGGATGTTGTAAGACAAAATATAACTAACGCTGGCGGGCCAGAGGCCAGTAGATACCTGCTGGATCTTTGTGCCCCGCTGACGTTATGGGCTGGGCCTATTAAAAACAAAACCAAGCCTGGGCAGTCTACAACCCAGTTAAAACTTGCTCGACCTGAAAAAACAATATACCTGCTACCTGCTCAACAAACGAGAGAATTCTGTAAGTACAGACTGATAACTGGGATGCAACAGGTATATTGTTTTTTCATCGTGATAATCAAGGTTGGAAAAAGTGCTAGGCGGTACGCGGGCGATGACTCTCTGCCTAGCGCCTAGCCTGCCTAGGCGGGCCAAGGCGTTTTGTATGGTAGCGGGTTAGGAGGACAATTTTTTGGCTAGGCATAGCCTTAGGCATTTTCTAGTACAGTAGATTATGACAATTGAATGATAATAAGATACTCCCTCCATCCCATGATATAAGATCTTATATTCTCATGATATTAAGATCTTATATTATTGGAAGGAGGGAGTACATCACAACAACGGGAAGAACTAAAAATGATCTACTCAAGGGAAGTAGCAGTAACATAGAAACATCAAATATTCAAATATAGTTGAGGCAAAAATCACGCAAGACCCAATATGGCATATAGCATTATAAATTATGAGCACAAGTTCACAAGTACTTTATTCCTAGAATCTTATTTGAAAGACTTATCTCAAGTCACAACAGGGATAGTTCCACACAGACGCACAACTTGAGTTAATTTAGGATCAATAGGACGTGTCCACTGTCAATGGGACCTATCTTGTGTGGCTCAGCGCTTCCAATACAAGTAACTTCGGCATCTCCAACACGAGAAATATTCACGCCTTCTCTGAGCTAGAGCTCTAGCTCACTGGAAGTATTTTCCTTCCTCTTCTTAGATGCCTCCTCAAGAGATTTCTTGCACCTATCTTTAGCTTCATGCGAGCTTTTCTTGCATTTAGCCACAAAATTACCAACGTGAGCCACATGCTGCTTGTGACGATAAACACCTCCAATGATCACATGGTTACAAAACAAACACTTCACTTTGTCCTTGTTGGAAACATCGGCTAGACTCCCATACTCCCATCCCACATCATCCGACTTTCTCTTACGGGCATTCTCTTCCTACAACACTAACGTTGTGTTTGTCTCCAACATCCTACAAATGCTCAAATACACAACAACAATTGTTCAGTAATTCACATCGATAATGATAAAAATATGGGCTAGGTCTATCAAAGTGGAGAGCACAAGTAGGCATAAATCTAGATAATAATCAAAGCAAAAATGTAATATAGTTGTCTGTACGGGTGTGCGTGTGTCCACATCTGAAAACACATAGTGGAAGATAAATCATTACCCACTCAATTAGGTATATGATTTTTACAGAAGAAGGCAGAAGCAAAGCAATATAAGTTATAATATCATAAATTCATAGTGTATGTAGATCAAATATGAAATAGGTAGGAAGCTGTCGATCGAGAGATTCCAAGCAAAACAAACTAAATAGAAAATACAAAAACTGCAATGAGGGAAACCAAAGAACATCATTTTTTGTATTACAAGATAATAAATTTGTTGCATAATTGCATTGGAAACTTATTTAGTCCTGCAAGGTTGCAACGCTCGATATAGATCCAGAAGCAAATTCGTTTTTATACCGACTAAACAACCCTCTGATTAATGAACCTCGAGTCTCCACACTCCACAGTAAAGATTACCAGCAACCACATACATATGATCCTACTTTTACACTAGGACTAGTTCTGGATGGTGTTGCATCTTGGCATCAGGCAACAGAAGAGAAAATCATGTAGCACAAACTTCACTAACATCAAGATGCTACTTATAACGGAAGTTATTTGACAAGCACTGATGCGCACAACACAGTGATTTACTTGAAGAGACGAATGATCCCAATTTTATACGAGTTTTGATGATAAATCAGGGATGTGTATCTCCAGTACCGAAGAGCTGATCAACCTGCTGCTACCCAAGATGGTTATGCGTACAATATGCAAGTTTAGGGAAATGGTGGCAACTTCTCCAGGAAGCAGAATGATTACCTTCAGAACAGCCGCCTGTAGGTAGCAGTCCTCTTTAACTTCTTCAGGCACTAGATAGGACCAGCCCTTATTAACTTGTCGTATGAGCTGTCAAGTAAAACATCACACAATTATAATTTATATGTATAGTCTATTGATGATTCTAGTTGAGCTGACGGTTAATGACCATCAGCAAATCAGTGCAAGTGTATAACCTATCAGTATAATTATGAATAATTATCTACTGGGTGTAATCCAAGAATTTTTATTCAGGGTGGAATTCCAGGAAGATATTAGAGCTGAGAAGTGATTTTTAATATGAGGATAACCACAATCTTCATTATTTGCAGTCTTGTGTTATCCCAAGTATACTATAGTGTTCGTTTCAAAAAAATAACTCTACTGTTCAGTACAGAAAAGTCCACTTACAATAGTCATCTTATCAATTTCCTCTTCATAGTTCTGGAGTTAACAAATAATAGAAAAATTGCAGACCAATGAAATTACAAGCGAGGGATGGATCAAGCAACATCCAACCAGCAATCCAGAGGCAAATAATATTGTATACTTTTCAAAGATCATCTATGAAGTAAATAGATCTACAAAACTGCAGATCGAGTGTCCTAAAAAAACTACAAATTGAGGGATTACAAGAGAGGGATGGAGTAGCAACCAATAGCAATCCGATGGGACGGGCAGCAGGAAAATCTATAGGCTACAGTAGAGGACAAGACATGGGAAGCGGAGGAACAAATGAAATCGCATCTCACTTACAGGAAACAGCAGGGAGAAGAGACCGAACCTCAAATGTTCACACGCGGAGAGATGGCGAGGAGGAAGAAGTACGGGCGGCGTGGAGGAGTTGAATCTTTACCTTCTAGTGGCCGGAGGATGAAGCGACGATGGAATAGCTCAGGCCGTCACCGCCCTTTTGTGTTTATATATATATCCAAATCCTAGCCAAATATAGTATCTCCTTTCCTCTCGCTGGCAAACTCCCCGCAATCTTCTCGCCATCTTCCCCAAAATTCTCGCACCTTCCCGTCCGTGCTTTCAGCGGCGCGAGCTCCATACCGGGCCGCACCTTGCCCTGCCTTGCGCCGCCTCCTCGCCGCTTTCTATTGCATAATCGCGTCTAGGCGTACGCGTTGCTCCGCCTAAGCGATGGGGGCCGCCTAGAGTGCCGTTTAGGCCCAAGGCTATGCGATGGGCTATCGCCGAGCACTTCAGCGCGCCTAAGCGTACGCCTAATTTCGCTTTTTATATGCATGCACTTGTTTCGAAAAATTTGGAGAACTGGGAATTCGAACGGCAGGTGCTTATGCTACCCATCAAATAAAAATCAGGTGCCTGAAAATTCGTTTCGAAACAAATGATTCAGCTTTATATCCACGTCGACCCTTGGCATGATGGTTGGAATAAAATGCCAAGTTCATACCGAAAGATCGTTAACAACAATACCAACCTGCGGATGACAAGGTAGTACAAGTACCAATACCAAACTAACTTATAATCTTTTTACTCCTGGCCCTAGTGTTCGTCTGGTAGAAAATCTTGCAGAGGATCAGCTCTCGCTCCTTCTCTTGCTCCAGGTCCCTGAGGTGGTACTGGTGCATCACCCAGTTGGTCCTCTGCTGGTCGAAGTTCTTGTTGGTGTGCAGCAACAGAACCTTTTTGCTGCCTATCTACCGGCCGTTGACCACCACCGGCAAGGTATTGCCGGTTTTGTGCCACATCGTGTGCATGCCGCACTCCGACTGTATCTTGCGACGCGTCCACGTGCCCCTTTTGAATGCCCTGGAATTGCACTGGAATAAATGCTTGCTTAGGCCACCAGTGTGATACCTGCAGTATTGTCGAATACAGGTTTTAGTGTATGTGGTTGGCATTTTCATAGCATCTTTGGCATGTTGCAGTCACTTGTTTCACTTTTTATTAACTGTCAAATTGTAATTGCTTCACTAGGTCTATGTCTAAAAAGAAAAATAGAACTATAAACAAAGGAATATGTTTGTGCAACTAGACGGCCGATCGGTGTCTTACCTGAAAGTTTCTCAGGATGGGTGTAGCATATGCCGTGCTCGCTGTCGATGGTTGGTATGAACAAATCGATGAGAGGGTGAGATCTCGCGCTGTCAACAGTCACTTTGGCCTCAAGGTGCTCGATCAGCTCCTGATCTGTGGGATCGAACTTGATGTCAG
Organism: Triticum urartu; assembly: GCF_056163025.1. Classification (NCBI taxonomy): domain Eukaryota; kingdom Viridiplantae; phylum Streptophyta; class Magnoliopsida; order Poales; family Poaceae; genus Triticum; species Triticum urartu. Next base: position 500,603,628 of record NC_141874.1, on the reverse strand, counting down.
CCGGCAGCACCGGCTAATCCTTCTTGGACTTGCATCGGTTAATTCCAGTTATATGGTACTCAATGTATGATCAATTGACTGTTTTAAGTGAATGATGAAAGATTTCGACATATAAGTGGTACTCCAAATCTGAAGTCCACAATACCCGAAGACGCCGCCGGGATTCTTGTGTCACCTCACGCGTAGCGTGTTGTCACGTCAATTCAATATGTGGACATGATGAATAATTTGACCGATGTATACTAGTACTGCTACTGTACTACTTGCTAGTCGTATTTAGTGTCACATTTTAACCATAGATTTAACTAACAAAATGTCAATGCATGTCACCGAAAATTATTCCATTGGAAACTATGTTCAAATACGGATAAAACGATATAATTTTTTGTGACATGCATTAACATTTAGTTAGTGAAATTTATGGTCAAAATTTGACACAAATTACGAAGGGGACCAGTAAACCAGGAGGGAGGTAGTAGTACGAGTAGCGCAATATACGGCATAGAGGACTAGTGCAAATTTAGAAATGGGGTAAGAAGTTACAAGGCTGTGCGACAGACTTCGCAGGCTACATGAGTAATACAAAATATAATTCCCATTGGACAACAGTTTCACCAACAAGTACACACTTGAAGCCTAATTGATACATATATATGGTTTCTGCACAACATCTCCATCATCATTATCAGTACATCCTACGCAGGTGAGTTAGTACGCACTTGATCCCGGAAAGGTATCTATCCTTCTAACCAGAGGAGTGCTTCAAACTAAGAACAATACATAATATCCAACAACAGAGGGTCATGCTACAACAGCAGGACACATGGCTCAGTCTAGATATCAGTATGAATCAAGTTGTGCATATTTGCTGTTGGCATGAACCACATCGCTGCATGTCGGGTTTGCAAAAGCCATCCATCGCATGGAAGCTTGATGCCTTTCACACACTGAAGATTATCTGGCAACAAGCTGTGTCGACGAATCTCTGGATATGGTGATTCATGAAACCCATCGTATGATGTGTAAACACAGTTCCCCCTAGCGAATGGAAGTTGCATAGCACGGTAATCATCACCGGTGATATGATCGATGATTGGTTGGATGATCGGATAATTGAGCCCGAGGAACATGGAGTGGTTGCCGAGGTTATAAACCCGTCTCCAGTTGAATACGCCTGGCCCAATGGAGTTGGGATCTTTCTCGAACACAAAGCAGCCTTAGTCATCAATGTCACGAACGCCCCAGGCATTTTACTGCATGTGGTTTGATGAAATGGTTTGGTTAATTTGGTACGTGCAAATGAGCATCAAATGACCGTCGTCAGCTGAACGAGCGATAAACCACCACGCATCGACTGGTATGATTCCAGGTCCTGGAATCATGAAGGCCGGCGCATTTACGTCTGCTGCAATAATTCAAAGGGGACCAAAAGGACAAAAATAAACAATCATGTTCAGAGTACGTGTGGAATTAAGATTATTATAACAGTGACACATATCATAGACAGAGAATTGCAATGCCGTGGTCATAATCATACCCCAAGTTAAAAAAATAAGCCAATGGCTTTCATATTCTAGCAATATATCATGGTTCAAACATCATGTAACAATGAGAGGAAAACAAATATGATAGGGCCTACTCATATTCTACCATAGCACTTACTACAGTTATCATATCAACTCTAAGCAATAACATGCGTTGTTATAAAAATCCTGGAAATGATAGTAATATATAGCAATCATGAGGTTATACTCATGCTATCTATTCTAGCAATCATTAGATGCCAATTGTTCTCATATCAACTCTAACAATAACATGTGTGGTCATAGAAATCTAGGAAATGAGAGGACCATATATAAATGATGTGGTTATATACATACTATATATTCTAAATTTGTAACAATGAACAGACAGTCGTATTCTTAAGGTAAAGATGAGATGAGATAGAACAATTACACGACGATATATTCCACCAGTATAGGCAGCCAATCTGTGCGTCGACCGCATAAACGATGCCATCGTGCACTATAGCATCAGACAAAAATGTTGGGTGAAGAGGATCGACGATGAGCCTTAACCATGTATGGCGACTAGATTCCAGATAGACTAATCCCATGTTGAACACGACAATGATCTTGTAATCCATGCAGTCTTGTGATGGTGTGGGCACTTCGCAGATTATAACCTTCAGCAAACAGAGGTCGAGCCAAAAGCTCGACGCGTCTCGTGCGTAGTAGGCAGGAGTGTCTAGCGGCGGTATCGAACGATGGAAGGGTGATCTCTCGCTGGGTGTAGATATCCACGAGATGCCACAGACTACTGGATTGGTGGATGAGGACGATCCAGTTGGCCTTCATCCCCGCCCAGTAGTGGCCGCGCATGAAGGACAGGTGGACGGGTAGTGGTAGCATGTCGAGGGGCACCACGGCAACCTCCGTAGGATCGTCAAGTCGGTGTTTGGGCCACCTGTGAATATCGGGCATCAGCAAGCAGGGTCTCTTGAAAAGAGCCGGCCGATTGCAGACGAGTAGAAGATACAAAGACACCAAGCATGCGGCCAGGCGGACGGTGCTGAGCAGGTCCATACGATTGCAAATCTGCTCCAAGAGAACATCGGGGAGGGAATTCCAATCGCGGCCCTGCGTGTCAGTCGGTTCTGCCATAGGGTTTTGAGGGCGCCGAGTGATTGGGGTTTTCGATGCCTGCGAGCCAGCGGGGAAGTGGATTCGGGTGGGCGAGCAAAGAAGATGGCGTGTGTGGCCGAGCTGTGAGCGGGGGGATATGGTACGCGTGAGCTACCAAGGAAGATGGCGCGGGCGGGCGAGCAGTGAGCGGGGGGAAATGGTGTGCGGCCGACAATGGGGAAGAGAGGAGGAAGAATAAGAGAGGAGGAAGAAGAGTGAAAGACGGGGAAGAAAGTGCATTAAATCTCAATTCTACTAGTACTACTACCAGGATATACCGTCCTTCGGAGTGTAAATAGTTACGCCGATGACATGTGGGTCTACCTCAAGAGGGCCCATATGTCAGTTAATGGAGGAGAGAGGTGCGTAGTCGTATTTGTGGAAGCGTGCTCCACTGGCAAACATGATGCTGTACTGGGTAAGGCTGATTTAGTAGTTCAGCTTATTAATCAAGTGTCCCATCTGCTGCAGTGTGTATTGTCACTTCACTGTGAAGACTAGTTGAATAGTTCTCTCTGACCGAGATGGGGAATAATGGATCGCGAAGACTTCCTATCTACAGTATCCCTATGCCTGTAAGCTCGGGCCCCTCCCAATGCTCCGCCTTGTACAGATGCTAAGGCTGCCATGTAGGCAAAAAGTCTGATGTGGGAAGGTAATTAAGAGGAGAGATAAGTGTGGTGACCCCAGTACTAAGCGCGAGAACCTAGACAAAAGACTTAAATGGAATAATTCCACCAATGCGTGAAGAACTTTAGTTACAAAATCATTAAATAAAGGATGCTTAGCACCAACAAGTTAAGCACCTGTACATGTAGCATTGGGAGCTTTAGTTGCTAAAGTTTTTAATGTGCTTAGCACCCCATGTAAGCATCGATGCATCCTGTCCAACAAGATGAAACATTGGCCAAGGCACCCGACATCAATAATGTAGGAGTACTAGTACTACCTCCTTTCCGGTTTATAGGGCTCAATTCAAAATCTCATCAACCAAGGTAGATGATGAGTGGTGGAATAATTTTTGTAGTTTGCAAAAAAACACTCAATTAATGCACTCGTTTTCCTCCACAGTGGAGAGTAACATACACTAGTAACATACACTAGTAACATACACATATCCCTAGGCTATGTTACTACCTTCATAGCGGGTAGTAACTTAGGTGTGGTGTCATGCATGGCTTCATTTATTAGGTTATAGACTCATATTGCATTGGGAGATGTGATGTTACAGTAACTAGCTAAGTTAGTAGAACTACATCTCTCTTCATTAACTCATTTCCACATAGACAAATTTGCTGAGTTGGACTTGAAGTTACTGCTGAAGTTACTCCCACTGTGGCTAGTCTCAAAAAATTATGCTTACCAATGCATTAATTTTGTGTCAAACTTTGACCATCTACTCCTTCCATCCAGGTGAGTCATCTTTGGTTGTGCACCGTGACCAAGGAGGGAAAAACAAGAGAACTTAATGTTTATTTGCTACTCCCTCTATTCCTAAATATTGTCTTTTTAGACATTCAAATGGAATACAACATATGGATGTATGTAGACATATTTTAGAGTGTAGATTCACTCATTTTGCTCCGTATGTAGTCACTTGTTGAAATCTCTAGAGAGACAAATACTCCGTGGGAACATAGGGAGGCTTTTACTCCGTATTTGGGAACAGAGGGAGTATCACAATATGGAGGGAACAAAGGAAGCTTGAAATATGAACATGTCAATGGGAGGGAGTAAAGCCTCATGCATGCATGCAACATGCAACACTCACACGTACACATGGACGCATGCAACACTCACGCACCCATGCCGCACACAGCACACGACACAACACACACACACGCTCACGCTCAAGTGCTCAACCTACTCCCTACGTCCGTGAAAGTCTGTACATTTAGAGATTTACACATTGACCAGGGCATAATTAACGCCCAAAAGTAGCAGATTTATGTGTGCATGCGACCATTGAGAGAAGAACATTAAATGAAGATTGTTGCATGCTATAATTAAGGATAGACATGTAGCCTATAGCTAGAGCACAAGTTAGTCAATCAATATCGATTTTAGATTAAATGCTAAATGCATTGGAAGTGTAGATGTACACTCTTTGTTTTTTAGCCGATGTACACTCTTTGTTGGAAGACCGAGAGAGTACACGTGCATGCACTCACATACAGCCAGGGTGGTTCACGGGCAAGGGTTGGACTCCTGTCGCGCCTATGTAAAGTTTTGTTCAACTGATTTCTTTGCTCTACCAACTGACAGGTGGGACCTAGAAACCAGGTGACAATTTAACAAGGTTAACAAAGTGCCACGTCGACTATGTGGCTGGTCATTAGGGTGCAATACGGTGCTCTACGATGAGCTAGTGATTGTATAATCACCGTAAAACTATATATAGTGACCAAAGAGCATATTGTTACATACGTTGACCGCCAGTGTATTTTCTCGTTTCAAATTAAGCCATATTTAACCGGAAAGGACTAGTATTTGTACTGCTTTGATGTGTCCCGTCAACTCGCCGAATGAGGAGAAGCTTGCTTACTACGACTCTCCCTCGCCCACGTGCGCGGTGGCTCGCAGGACGTGGAGAGGGTTTTGACTACATCACCCTCTCCCTCTCCCTCTTGCTCGCCCTCGCGGTGGACGTGCAATAGTTCAACCGGTGTCAGATTGCGAGAAGCATATTGTACTGTAGTATCGTCATTGTTGGACCTTCTGAAGAGGCGAAGAGCCAAGTGCAAGGTTCACACGAGTATGAACTGTTGAACCTCTCGAAGAGTCAAAGAGCCAAGCGTAAGGTTTTATAGGAGTTGTCGTCCTAGTAGGAGTACTACAACTATAGCGAACAATGCTACTGTATGATGCCTCCACGTCACCTATATCCAAAGCCGTGCCACCTTTTTTTCTCAATGAGCGTGTTGGATCCCGTGCAACAACCACACAAGTTGCACGTACACATAGATTTACTAGTAATAAATTCTAAAGGACAAATGCCAGTATGCCACACATTCATTAGATAAATTTGTGCACGACTGGTCTACATATATTCACAGCGCTACTGTTCACAATTTACCATACCCACTTACACGTTATAGATGGGCTATATGTCCTCCTCCAGGTTCCAGTCCCAGGTGTTCTTCATGGATGGCACGATCCATAGTAGCGGGCAACGAGAATCATTATCATAGCTTTCTAGTCCAGTTCCACACGATGGAGAGTCATCTAAGCTGAAGCGACATAAATCAGGGATAGTGTGTCCCAGCATGTCGTTCATCCGGCGGTGCGCACTAAAGACACAACCATGCTTCATGAATGGCAGGCCTTCGGCGTCGTGCACGGAAGGTGGCATCCGCTTCACAATGGGGTAGTTGTCCCCAATGAAAAGCGAGTACTCTCCAAGAGTGTTCCTCGGCACCCACGTAGTATCACGGGGGTCGAGCTCGGTGTCGTTCATCTGGTACACGTGGTATCTCAGATATGGACACATGGTGATGTACACAGTCAAGCTCCATGCATAATAATATTGTGCTCAAATATGGCGGTTAGTAATACTGTGCAGCAAATAGTACTACTCCGGTATAGAGGAAGTAAAATAACCGGCTTATTATATATAGCCACTCTTGGCTACATGGATGAGATAGTAAGACATGGAAAAAATGGTGGCAGCTAGTGGGTTCAAGTCTTCAAGGGCCTAGCTAGCTATACGCGTCCTCTAAGGTAAAAAGTACTCCTACGGCTGGTCGTAATGGTAGTATCACATGTAGTATCATGCATGCCAACTAGGCAATTTTGATGAGGTGTCATAGAATTAAATGAAGACAGAGAGGATTGAGTATCATATCATGATACCGTGTCATAATAAATGCTATGCTACTATGTGTCATGCATGGCAATAAATAAAGTACTACATGATACTAGTATATGATACTATGCATTAGGAAGGTAGTATCATACACTGGTATCATATGCATGATACTAGTATATGATACTCCCCATTACAACCAGCCTACTAGTAAGTAGTACAACAACGAAAGAGAAGGCGAGAGGGTTAAAAAATATAATACTAAATGGAATACCTGGGTAGATGGTGACGGTCCGATCGTGGTAGATTGTGTGACCATGTTGCACATCAATGGTACCATGGGTAACGACTGCTAAGGTAGTTGATCCCAATATGCCAAAGTCAGCCACAAGGTTCCAGGTTAGACCGAATCGTGGATGCAAATGCACATCTAGGATCGGCGATCTTATTTTGATCGAGGGATGACTGGTCCCTGCAAAATTGTGGAGTACCGTTAGGGATGCAAATGGTGGTTTGTGCATTCCGTTTGTAATCTCCCGTACCGTAGGATGGCAACCAGATGAAACAAGCCCCCTGGCTTGTCACCGCGAAGATGCGGCCTAGATGGCGCACGACGTCTTCGAACGTGTAGGGGTACAAATCTGCCGCGGCCAACATGCGCCAGCCTCTGCCGTTACTGCCTCTTGCATTGATGGCAATCCTTATGTCGAACACCGCGATGATATAGTAATCGTTGTAGCCGCATCACTTTGTCGGCGGGTCCGCAATTGCTATCTTCTTCAATCTCATGTAGGTATCATCATACGTATTCAAGCTCAGCTAGTCCGGAAGGCCGATTCCAATGGTTGAGAAGGGGTCTACGGGAACGCTCGCACTGCTGTGGATGTTGTGCAAAATTATGGTGGTATCCGGCCGGAGGTATGCAAGCCAATCTTCGTTGGCACCGACCCAGACCTATATATAAGACGGTGGGCAGCGGAGAAATTACGGGATGGAAATGGAATAACTAAGTACTACATGATCAAACTCCATGACTGACCTGCTCATCGGACAAAATCCGACTACCTCTCAACGTCGGCAACTCTAGCGGAGTCAACGTGCAACCATGGACAGGGAGCGGTGGACTATTAGAAGGATTGTCCCATAGAAGAACCTTCTCCTCGAGGACGCATGGAAGACCAACAAGCATGGCCTTTTCCCAAGCCTGTTTAAGCACCGTCTTGAAAAAGTTGGTGCAGGAAGCACCGAGTCTTGCGGTGGTGAGGACCTCAGAGTGGCATGTGATTTCTCCCACAGGATCGTCGTCCATGGTCTCCCAGCCCCGACGAGGAGGAGAACCGCCTGGCGAATCCATGGGAGCAGCGACGAACTACTTTCTCTTCAGGGGGAGGGGAACTGGCGAGGAGGAGATAAGAGCGTAGTAACCGCAGGGCCTCGTCCCTTCCAACTGTAGCTCCTCGATCGTTCCTTAGCGAAGGGGTGAGGATATTATTTACTACGTACTCATACTGTAGCAGTACTGGTACTACTTTCTCAACTAGTAGTGCGATGTACTATTCTTCTAGTATAGTGCACCAGTTTTGAACTCCTAATCTCAGGGCCAAGGAGCTACAGTTGGAAGTGGAGGGTAGTACTGTTCTCTAGGACCATCATTGTACTATCAATGCAGGGAAAGTACACCTGTGTAGTGGGTACTCTCGGTGCTCTATTCAAGCGCGTAGCTGGCCTACTCAGCCGCTCCTCCCACGCGCACACTAGCAGCCTGTTTATCAGCGATGGTTACTGCGGGGGCAGAACATTTAGGTTATTTGATACAGCGAGACTAGGCTTTTCGCTTCCATTTGTGGAGGTGTAATGGATCTCGTCGAACTTTGTTAGTAGTTCCTTCTTTATGAATGAGATGAGGCAAAGATTTTGCCTCCATTTAAAAAAATCACGTCAAGAGGAATTTCTTTTATAGAGCCGATAATGGAGTGAAGTCCATGCGTGCAACGCCACAAGTTACATAGTACTAGTAGAGTACTAGCACTTTATGTACAGAGCCATATTGCACAGTTCCCAATGTCGCGCCAGGCTTTTCTGGCTCCTCGGGCTTAATTGGGAGGCGCTAGTTTAAATATGCTACTAGCTGACGAGGAAGCTGCAAGCGAGGTGTGGCTAGGGCGAGCACGCGAGCCACAAGATGATGGGAAGGAAAACCCGTTCACGTGGCTGGGCTATCTAGTGCACCCAGATTGTGGTGCGACACGTCTCTTCGACTTCAAAACTCAAACTACCCGTGTACAATATTGGCTCGCAGCGAAGTTACTATTTAAAAAAAGGCCAGCGTGCGTTTGGCCGGGATCGAACCCACAAAATGAGGTATACACTCCCACGACCACTAGTAGTACTCGTTGGAGTACAACACAACCTAGAATCGCCTTTTGTCGCTAGTAGTACATTGTTCCTTACAAGAAACCACTAATAATCCCAAGAAACTACTAGTACCACTTGCATACGTGGCAGACTTAAGATAAGACTACCTTATCAACCATTGTACATGCCCTTACCAACCAGCCCTACCAAGAAACGACTACTCTAAAAGTGCCGTTATATGCATGTTTCAACCTATGTCGCCCCTTAAGTCAACGCCTTCTATTCGACCGACAAGTTTGGCATTATGACTTGTGGGACCTACATATAAGTCTGCACAAAAATCCCCGAGTGACCTCCTACCTCCGGCCCATCCACCTAGTCATCCTCGGCCATGGGACGCAGCTACCGCCGCTGGCAGGAGGCGAGGTCAAAACCACCGGCGATGCGGAGCCCATCATGCGGCAGCCCGAATGCCAGCTCCGTCTGGCGCTCGCGGCCGCTAGCTAGCCAAGATAGCTCTGTCCAACTGCTTGTCTGCAAGGTTTGCTAGCTAGTTTGGCACGGCGGCGCGGCGGCTTGCTCGCGTGCGCCGCGCTAAGGCCAGCCATCTGGCTCGAGTGAAGGCCAGCGCGGGGGCTTGCTCGCTCGTGAGTCACGCTCGGGCTAGCCTGCCAACCCGTGCGGAGGCTAGTGCAGCGTCCGGCCCGTCCGGTAGAGCGGCGGCCATCTCGCTCATCACCGGCGCCACCGACGAACACGCATCAGTACTGTTTTAAGTAATTATTCAGGAAAAATAATGATTTGAGGGGGAATAACAGGATAGAAGGTCAGATGTGGGTCCCTCGTGTCAACAGTCAAACAAAATGTGTTGGTTTAAGCTGCCTCGTCAGCACGGACATGTGGGCCAACCCTGTCATAAACGGGTTTAAACGAGCCTAATCGGCACTAGGTAGTAGTTTTTGGCACGGATTAAGGAATTTTGGGTATGTTTTTGCTATTTTTTGTACAATAGTTTCTTCCTAGGGCTGGTTGAAAGTGGTAGTTTTTTGTTAAATACTCTACATATTGTAAGTAGGAGTGAAAGTTAAGCTTTGGAAGCCAATAAGCAAGGCTAGTTACATAGTGCATATGTGTACGTGATTGAAAGTAAATATCAACCATGAGTGACTAATATCTTGATGGAAAACTCGAAACTATGGAAATACTAGCATTTTTTGCATGGTTGGAAATACTAGCAATGTTCACGTGCATTGCAACGGATCATAATTAGAATAATACTTATTCACAAACTTGATACAAAACACTCTAATTTTGATATACATATATCACTAGAGATATATTATGTTTCAATCAGAATATATTCCTTGGGCTATTTTGCTGAGGCGAGGGAGGGATGTGGTTGGTTTTAAGATACTAATTATGGGTTTTTCTGCAAATTGGTAGGGAAGTGGGATGTTGGTGAGAAAAGGCAACAACTTACCTCACAGTCGTTAGATGTAGATCAAATGGTCAGAAATGACAGATGGCAGACACACCATCATCACCAACTTAGTCTTCTGTAGGAGTACCAGCAAGATATCCGTGCATTGCACGGAACAAGATGCATTTTTTTATAAAACACTTGTTGTGATTGACCCATGCGGGAGTAATCCCATGTGTAAAAGTAATGATATCTCGAGAAATAGGAGATAAGGTGAAGAGGAGTGGGGCGTGGTGGTGATTGGTGGTCCAACTGAGCGGAGGCATGGGGATGAGTGACGCCGGCAGCGGCCACCAGGCCAGTTTGTTCCAAAGGCTTCCTTTTTTAATTGCTCAACAATGATGTTGTTGGAGATAAGGATGAACGAGGGAAGGCCTTGTGTGTAAGTATGGAGAGAGGTGCGGGTATCTTTTAGTTTAATTTCCATCCGTAAGATATAGATCGGACGGTCTATATTGTAAGATGGCACGCGTACCATCATCACCAACTCGGTTTTTTATAAGAAAGAAATATAAGTATGGAGATACAAACGTATTATCGATACTTGTTTCCGTAAACTAGGATCTACATTCTATTCAACGCCTCAGCATGTGGGGCCTTAGCACAATGACTTCTCGACTGTGTAAAACAAAGGTTTTCCTATCGTCGATAAGGAGGGGGTGACGGCAGCGCATTTTCGGCTTGCTCTAGTCCTAGTAGTCATACTAGGTTGTCTACACACGTGTAGATTTATTCTTTCTCACATCTCATGTTTGCGAGAGAGAGAGCCAGTGTGCGTGTGTGATTTGTCTAGAGACTGAGTCAATGATAAGAGATTCTTTGTGTCTATGTGTGTGCAGGATAGAGAGAGACATGTACATGGGGCTTTGTGTTGTGTAACATGGAGACACATAGACATAATCATAGAGTGAGTGTGTGAGATACACATGCGGACATGGGGAGAGATGATGATCCAGATAAATGGGTGTTTGTGCGTGTCTGTGTGTGTTTTGTGCATGTTTGTGTGTGAGAGGGAGTGTGTGTATGTGGAGTAGAGAGACCACTAATGATGTAAACCTACTATAAGGGAAAGGGGAATGGTGTGACATGCGTGTCACAGAGAGACAAAGGCATGTGTAGTAGGGGGATAGCATGGGTGCAGGCGGGGAGCAGACTATTTGGAAGAGACATCGAGTGTGTGTGAGAGAGGGGTGTGTGTGTGTGAGAGAGAGAGAGCGATGGAGAGAGAGGAAGAGAGGGGGGAGAGGGGTTATTTGTGTCCATAAATGGCATATAGATAGGGAGACAATGTTGATGTTATTCGAAATTGGCCTATGTATGGAGACGCAAGGGAAGCGAGTCATCATGTGAGTGATAGGGACTTCATGAGAGATCTAGAATAGACGGTGTAGAGAACAACGTGCGAGATTGAGAACGATGATACATTAGGGAGCTATGGAAAGAGTCACGGCATATATGTATATATGGAAGGAGCTGGGGCGGGTCCGCATGTGGGAGAGATAGAAAGAGGAGAGTGGTGCACAGGGAGACAAAGTGTGCTTGTTTGCAGTGGGGGTGATGTGTGAGGTGAGTGTGCGAGAACCACATAACTAGGGAGATAGATGTTTGGGGGCGACGTTTTGTGTGTATGGGAAAGATACACTCTACATAGTGTGTGTGCTTGGCAAAGAGAGATGCCGGTAGACCTAGAGAGTGGGGGAAGAGATGTGTGCATGCTCGACAGACAAGATAGAGACCTCTATTGGGGTCCAGACTTTAGAAGAGAGGGGGGTGTTAATGTGCTCGTGTGTTCGTGTCTGGGGGATAGAACAATTTGTGTAATTGAGATATATATGGTCAATAGTGTGTGCACTCATGGTTGATCAATTTGTTTCACAGTTTGGACTATGAGATAACGATACTTTTGAACATGCATGATATACCTTGATGTACCAGAATTACAAACCTAAGATTGGAATTTTGGAATTCGACTCCATCATTAGCTTTTGTAATTCATTTAAACGGAGGTACATTTTTTAAGCCAGGATTTCGTGATTCCAAATTCATATATCAAACCTAGAGATATACACATACGGGCATGTTCAAACTTTATAATCATCCACTTTATTCATACACATACACATTTTTGCTTTTGTCATCATATTCAGAATAAACACATTTGGAATTTCATTTGAATTGGACTGTATGATGGTATTTGCTTGTACTAGCTCAATGATCCATATTTGAATTGAATGGACAATCTAAGTTTCGAGTTGTAGACATTGATTTTCAAAACTTGCACTTTTTTTGTGTGCAAAACAAATAAATTCTCGGCCATGATATCATAGTCGGCCGTACAAGGGCAAAACACTTATAATTTCAGGCGCCAAAAGCTTTGGAACTTCCCGCTCACATCGAAATATCTCGCGCCCGAAAGTTTAGCCCTGCGATATTCCTGTTTTACCCCTGCCACATGAGCAGAAAAGGGTTGCTTTGGTAACTCCATTGTTTTCCCCTCTTTGCCCCCAACATTATTCCCCAGAGCCCCTCCCCTTCCCCTCTCCGACCCCCAACCCCGGCAAGCCGCCGAATCTAGTCCTCCACCGCAGCGGTGGACCTCACACCCCGCCAGATCTACCTTCCGCACCTTGGAACTGCCAACTGCGAACTCACCACTTTACCGGAGCCGCTTCAGTGACTGGCTTGTCCACCGCTCCAAATCTCCTTGATCGTCATCATGGTCCACCGCACGGGATCTGCTTAACCAGCGCCCTCGTCCACCACAGTGTAGGCCCTTCACTGACTCCCTCGTCCGCCCCATCACTGGCCCTTCATACAAGCCCTCGTCCGCCGCAACAGATCCGCCTCACCGAAAGCACTATACACCACGCCCGCCGAAGCCTTCGTCCACTGCACCGGACCCGCTCCACGGACGCCATATCAACTCCACCGGCCCTGCTTTACTGACGCCGTAGCCTCATCAGGTTATTTCGATTTGTACTCCTTAGGTTTTTCTCTTCTTGATCGTGCAAATTTTCACTTACCACAGATGAGCTTTCTTGCATGTCGACATGCACCGGAACCGAAGCATCGGAGCCGCTTGAGCGACGGCGACAGCCAGCCCAAACTCAACCGCAACACGAGCACCATCGACGATCCTTAGCTATCAAGTCTGACAATGATACCCATATGCCGCCGAGAATTAGGTACTATTATCCAACGGCCGGCGCCTACGTTCACTTTCTTAGCATAAGCACCACACCTTTGAATTTCTTCAGGACATCATTCAATTTTTCATGAGACGCGTTATTCTGCTTGCCCCTGTAGGGCCATACTTCTGGCAGTGAACATGTTACATGTGCTAAATTACATACCAGTGCACACATAGTTAATATGCTTTAGTTTTGTCCTAAGTATTACTGTACTTCCTAGATATCAATGCCTACTATTTTACTTCTGGCATGCTATATTTATGATAATGGTGTTGTTCTGATGCCACCTGTTGGTTCCATCAGACTGCTTCATGTTCTCTATGCTTAATTACACATCAGCAAACTAGCATGTGGTTCCGCTGCTTTTTGTTCGTTTTACCCTACATTTTCTGATGCTAGCTATTACATCACTGCTCCGAGCCTTTGTTCATTACTTTTTTGTGTGTTCTTGATCTTCCCAAGTTGCATGACTAATTTGATGCTTCTATTAATTATGGAGCTGTCAACCCAACAAGCAAAATATTTGTTCTTTTGGGGCTGGCACGTTGAACAAGCATAAAAATAGAGGGAAGCAGATATATTGTCATGTATGCACACACCCTTCTTTCATTAGTTTAGTTGAACCATTAATGATCAATTCGAACCAGTGCATGCGATTAAAATACCTAAATAGAGGGTGCAGAATAAACTACAACAACTAGATTTGCAACCATGGGATGCTGACGATATCTTCAAAGAACATTGCAACAACAGCGAGGCTTCACAGCAACATATGGTAAGCGAGTGTGTTTTAGTACATGTGAAATGTAATGCATGTGCGCTGCTTTCTTGGCTTGTGCCCTCAACCTGTAATCCTACAGAATTACAAATAGTTCAGTTGTCTACTTTGTTGTATTGCTTGATTCGAATGCTTGTTTGTTACTTGTTATGCTATACCTAAGTTGGCCAATGTGTCAGCAGTGCCTACTGTACTATCATAAAGAAATGCATGCCTAGTTCATTTGAGTCCTTAACTTTTCCTCTGAACTTCATCATAAGACTGTCTTCGTAGTTTATATGAGGCCACACTCTTAAGTGCTTTCTCAAATTATTTCAATTGCTTAGATTCCTTGGCAACTTAAATATAGCGGTGGTACAATCCCTTTCAACTAGGGATGTCAACTGGGTCCCGTTTAATTCGATTAAAGTCCACTAGTGGTATGATAGTTCAAAAGAGTTTTTGTTTTTTGAGGAAAATGAACTAGGGAGCTAGCAAAAACTAACTAGATGGGACTGGCGGATGTCGTTTATTTGCCACTTACATCCCTAGTTTCATCTTACCATTTTAATCTCTTTTTGGCTGATGCTGCTTCGAACCATTTAAATATAGCTTGCCATGCTCGGAAATAATTCGTATGTCGTTTACCATGTAAGCTTACTACTTGGATCATGCGATAAACGTCTCTTAATTATGTCCAGCAGAAACCTTTCAGGATGTCGTTCACTCTAGGACACAATGTACAACCCCAGAATCTATTTGTGGAAGCAGTGCGCCATCCATGTTACTAGATGGTAGCAGTTCAGAGGCAACACCACCGGAGAGCAGTCTGAGCAGATATATTATAGTTCTTAAGGCTCTACTAGAGGCAGAAAGATATGGTGTGGCTACCATGAATGAGGTAATCTCGATCTTGAAGCTGGAAATCATGCAATTAGCTGCACGCATTATGCAAGCAACCCAAATATTGGAGGAAGTAAGAAGGTTGCATTTGAAGACGGAGGAGGTCCTGCTGCTTCTGCTATCTGAAGCCCAGGGTAATCTCAGTTCTTCTTTAGATACCAGTTGAAATTGTCATTAGATTATTGTACTTGCATGTTGTGTCATGTCTCTGAATGGATTATGTGGTAAGACCCCCTATGTTATCCATGAGCTGTAATGATCCGAATTTTGTAGGCGAGGTAATCCTCAGTACTTGTATGATTGATATAAGGTGAACTGTTTTTCGTGTGAGCATATTGTATTGGATGAAATAACTGTTTGACTCAAAGTGTATCCAACTTATTGAATTCGAAGATCATGGCATTTCTAAATCATAATCATATTTAAAGGTGGAATAAATCTTTGTTGTGGTTTTTAAGAAATAAATAAGAAAATGTAGAATTATCCGTGGATATTCGTAATCGAATAAAAATTGGATTTGGATTTAGTTGCCAGGGCCCAAGACAAACATGAATGCTAATTATCCCAAGTTTTGAACGAAGCGGCTAAACACCCACTATCATTTGTGGGCTGCCCGAAGCAAGTGTTTACGATATGGAAATTACTGTCTACCCCTAACACTTGACATCCTTATCGACCGGATTTACACTGCTGTCGATAGGGGTAGACTAGTAATTTCAATCGGACATGACACGACGGCCTCTGAGCCCATTCAGACACGGTGGGCGTGGGCGGCAAAACACATTTGATTCAAACTCGTCCGAAAGACATGTGTCTCTCCCTCCATTTCCCCAGTCATCCATGGTGGGCGGCAAAGCAAACTCTCCTCGTCTGAAATCAATGTAGGCTAATATTTTAAATAGGGACAGATGTGTAACTTCCCTCAGATGTGACACAACATCCCTACCTGTCAGCCCCGTTCATACACCATGGGTGCCAACCTTGGGCGGTAAAACACCCTCTCCTCGCCCGAAATTGTTACCGGCAAATATTTGGGAGATGCGAGATTATCGTCCTATCCCCAACTGACGTGATGTCCGAAATTTTAAATGGGGGATAAGTTCGTAACTTTCCCACATTTCAGACAAGCGCGTCCCAAAGTTTGAGATCCCCCTCTGTAAGTGCATCTAGTGCCACCCCTAGTTGGTTTTGGAGTATTGACGATAAACCTAGTTGAGGGACTAATGTGTTTGTGAGAATTGCAGGATAATACAAGTAGAAGTCCCTCATGATTCGGTTTTACTACCAGAGATGACCCCTAAAAATGTATGAAGACATTGAAGTCAAAGGTGGTATATGAAGATATTCACATTGAAGACTATGACAAGAGAAGACACGATATGAAGCCTATGGAGCTCAAAGACTTAGATCTTTCGTAGGTCTTTTTCTTTTGTGTTGAGTCATAGGAACCACCGTACTGTTAAGTGGGGTCCAAGAGAACCAGTCAGAATGACTGAAGTGATGCCTAAACCAAAAACCTATGTCTTCGAGTGAAGACTATGAGAGCGAATCTTGTCCAGAGTCGGACAAGTCAGCTTTGCTTGTAGCCCAAGTAAAGTTGCCGTGTGAGTTTGAAATCTGACCGTTGGAACACGTGTCAGTTCCTTAGTGACCCAGGGTCATTTCGGACAAATCAGGTCGGGTTGCCAAGTGGCTATAAATAGCCCACCTCCTACAATCATAAACGGTTGGCTGCTCAGATTGAAAGTACGGCTTTTGTCGTTTGAGAGCAACCCACCTCGAAGCCTTTGAGAGAGAATTCCTTGCGAGGATAAAAGCCCTAACCACCAAAGCCAGAGAGAATTGGGCATCACTTAAGTCTTCTTGTCTGTGTGATCTGAAGACTTATTACACTTGAGGACTGTGCATCCTCCAGCCGGTTAGGCGTCGCGTTTTGAGCATCCAAGAGACATTGTGGATTGCCGGTGAACGAAGTCTGTGAAGGTTTGGGAGTCTACCTTGAAGACTTACCAGAGTGATTGGGCGAGGTCTATGTGACCTTAGCTCAAGGAGAATACGGTGAGGACTGGGTGTCCTGAGCTGCGTGTTCAGGACTGGGTGTCCGGGACTGTGTGTCCTAAGGTTTAAATACCTAGCCGCTCCAACCAGACGTACAGTTGTCACAACAACTGGAACTGGTTCAACAAATCATTGTCTTCAACGAGTCACTGGTTTCATCTTCACTTCACTTTACTTACTGTTCCTCCTTGTGAAGTCATTGTATGTTTGCTCTATCATTTGTCTTCACTGAGTGACTGCGTGTTCTGTTTAGCTTCACAATATCTTCCTACCTGATCCTTACTACCTAGCTGCTATTAGTCTTTGTGCTTTCACTTCATTGAATACTTGACTATGGTTTGCCTAGTGTAGTCTACCTTCCGCTGCATGGTAATAGGTTTAATTTTATCGTTTGTCTTCAAAACTCCCATGTTCTGAAGACTTTCATGAAAATCACCTATTCACCCCCCCTCTAGTCGATATAACGCACTTTCAATTGGTATCAGAGCAAGGTGCTCCCTTGCTCTGTGTGATTCGGTTTAACCACCTGGAATTTTAGCTATGTCGACTGCAGGGATAATTAAAGTCTCCGCTGCATGCCCCGTCTTCGATGGAACTGAATATCCCTACTGGAAGAATAAGATGCGCATGCATCTTGAAGCCATTGACGTCAACCTATGGTATGTCGTCGAGAACGGCGTTCCCAAGGCTGGAGAAGGTGTCACTGCTGCTGATGTCAAGAAATTCGTTCAACTGGACTCTACTGCCAAGAATATCATCTATGGTCATCTGAACAAAGGACAGTATGGCCGTGTGAGTGCTTTGAAGACATCCAAGCTGGTCTGGGACTGGCTCTCCAAGGTCAATGAAGGCATCTCAACCCAGAGAGATCAGAGAATCAGTGTCCTTCGCAACCTCTTCAATCGCTTCAAGCGAAATGACAATGAGAATGTCCAGCACATATTTGACCGACTCACTGACATCACAAATGAGCTTCAAGCCCTCAGCGCCACTGAGATTACCAAACACGAAGTCGTCAAGATGCTGCTGAGATCACTTGATAGTTCGTTTGACATCCTGGCCCTGATGATTCAAGAACGTCCTGATTTCAAGACACTCGATCCGTCTGACATACTTGAGAGGCTCAACACACATGAGTTTCAGCTTTCGGAGAAAAGAGATATCTACGGTCCAAACTATGGGCGAACTCGTGCCTTGAAGGCAAAAGCTGTCTCCTCATCTGAATAAGAATTTGATAGCAGTTCTGATGATCCTGAAGACATTGGAAGGGAACTTGCTATGCTTGTCAAGAAGTTCCAAAAATTCACCAAGAAGAAAGGCTTCAGAAAGTCTTCCCGATCAAGTTCAAGGAATGATGAAGCTCCTGCTCATGACTACAAGAGGAAAACATATCACAAGTGCAAGAAACTTGGGCACTTCATCTCTGAGTGTCCAAAGTGGGACAATGAGAACAAAAATAAGAAGAAGAGCAAGGAATATGACTCTGACGACAAGAAAAAGAAGAAGAAATACTCAAAGTCTTCTTCCAAGTCTTCCTCAAAGTCTTCATCACACAAGAAGAGCTCATCTGGCAAGGCATGTGTGTTTGTTGGAAAGGAAATGGATTCAGAGGAGGATTATGCTTCTGAGGAGGCGGAGATGGAGTCTGAGGAGGAATCCGACTCAGGCGTCGCAAGTCTGGCTACAGCATACGTTGCCAAGTCCATCTTCAACACTGAAGACAATGACTTCATCACCAACGCCGATGCAAATGACAAGGACTACTCCGCTTCTACCTACTGCTTCATGGCACGCGGCGCCAAGGTAAACACACGCACTACTCACTATCAAACATCTAGTGACGATGACTCTGATTGTGGTTCAAAACCTAGCTACAAAACACTTGCTAAAATTGCAACTGAACAACAGAAAGCTATGGAACATATTCAAAAACTGTTAGACAGAAGCGATGATCTGTTAGGTGCTGAAATGACTCGATCTGAATCCTTAATTGAAGACATAAAAAATCTTCACGTTAAGTATCAGGAACTTGAAAGTCATCATGAAACTCTCTCAACAACTCATGAAAAGCTTTCCTATGATTATCTTCAAAGGAAGCAGGATCTTGAGAAATTGAGAGCGGTTCATGAAGATCTTCAAACGGAAAACGAGTCACTTCACGCCAAACAGATCAGTCCCGCTCAGGAAGGATTTGAACCACCATGTCTTAAATGCATTGAGCGTGATAATGCTACTTCTGTTGCTGAATGTTCTACTGCTACTGTTGTTGCAATATCTTCAATTGTTGATGTGGTAGCTAACCCCTCTGCTGAGGATACCACCGCTATTGCTGATGAGAATGCTAGGTTGAAGACATTGCTTGAAACAGGGATGTACAAAAGTCTTCAAGGGCATCAGACACTATGTGATGTCCTCAAAAAGCAGATTCTGAACCGAAACCCTAGGAAAGAGGGTGTTGGGTTCGTAAGGAAAATGAATGCAGATGGCTCTTACTTGAAATCTGAGCAGTACCCCAAAACCATGTGGGTTGCTGCAAAGGAACCTTCAGCAGATCCATCCAATCTAACTGGCTTCACTTGTGCTAACCCCATTATCATTGATGAATCCTTTGATGCAAACTATATACTGTTTAAGAATCAGAATGGTGAAGTGTTTTCCAGGTACATTGGTACTAACTGCAGGAATGGACCGCCTATGAAGAAGATCTGGGTTCCAAAAAAGTGTCTGGAAAATCTTCCTGTGAATGTCTTCATGACACCTCACTTGAAGAAGACAAACCTCAGACCAAAGGCTTCATACAAACAGAGGACTCACCTGAGTCGCACTAACGCAAATGTTTTGCAGGGAAACCATACTCAGGCATATGAATATGAGAGCGGTTCATCAAACCGCCATGTTCATAAGACCAAGAACTATTCTACTTATTCTTATGAGTACTATTGTCCACCTGCAAGACTGTTTGCTAAGGCTTCAAAGCCAAAATTCTCAGATGCTGCACTTAGACTTATTGCTTCTAAGCCACCCTTGAAGATGTGGGTGGTTAAGAAGGCTTAACTCTCTTTTGCAAGGAAAGGTCTCCAGCAGAAAACCAAAATCGTCTGACGCTATTGCTGGGGACCTTAAACATCTTGTAGGGCGCAAGATCAAATGCCCAAATGGTCTTACTATGTACTTCGTACCTGAATCACATGCCACTCTCACTATTAGTCCTAACCTGGATCTAAGCTTTCATAACCCACTGGTTCATCAAATGTTTTTGCTTCACAATGCTCTTGGTGAAGCCTATCCCCCTAACTGCACTGTAGGGTACGACACCAGCGTCTTCAGAATGGATTATTGACAGTGGGTGTACAAATCACATGACTGGCAAAAGAAGTCTTCTTATGGACTCAACCTTACGTCCATCCGACAAGAGCCACATCACATTTGCTGACACTGGTAAAAGTAAGGTATTGGGTCTAGGTAGAGTTGCAATCTCAAGGGATCAACACATGGATAAAGTCATGCTTGTTGAATCCCTTGGCTTCAACTTAATGTCTGTCTCAATGCTTCGCGATTTGAACATGATCGTAATGTTTGGAAAATATCGTTGTCTTGTACTAATGGAATCTGACAAGTCTCTAGTGTTTGAAGGGTATCGAAAAGATGATTTGTACGTGGTAGATTTCTCAGCAGGGCCACAGCTTGCAGTATGTCTTCTAGCAAAGGCTTCAGAATGCTGGCTCTGGCATCGGAGGCTTGGACATGCTGGCATGAGGAACCTCCACACCCTTGCAAAGAAGAAGCATGTCATAGGAATCGAGGGCGTCAAGTTCAAGAAAGACCACTTATGCGGTGCCTGTGAAGCAGGGAAGATGACGAGGGCCAAACATCCCTCGAAGACAATCATGACCACTACTCGACCCTTCGAACTGCTTCACATGGATCTTTTCGGTCCTACTCATTACTCAACTCTAACTACTACTGCTTGCCTCTATGGCTTCGTTATTGTTGATGATTATTCTAGATATACTTGGGTGCACATAATCCTTTACAAGACTGAAGTGCGGGATGTCTTCAGACGCTTCGCCAATTGAGCTATGAACAATTTTGGCGCCAAGATAAAGCACATCAGAAGTGACAATGGCACTGAATTCAAGAACACTGGCCTTGATACATATCTTGATACCTTGGGCATCACACATGAATTCTCAGCCCCATACACGCCACAGCAGAATGGCGTCGTCAAACACAAGAACAGAACACTAATTGAGATGGCCAGAACGATGCTAGATGAATACAAAACCCCAAGAAAATTCTGGCCCGAAGCCATTGATACTGCATGCCATACAATCAATCATGTTTATCTTCACAAGCTACTGAACAAGACATCTTATGAGCTCCTTACTGGCAAGAAGCCAAATGTCAGTTACTTCAGAGTATTTGGCGCAAGGTGCTGGATCAAGGACCCACATCACACCTCAAAATTTGCACCAAAAGCACATGAGGGTTTTATGCTCGGATATGGAAAGGATTCGCACTCCTACAGAGTCTTCAATCTCTTTCATTATAAAGTGGTTGAAATAGTGGATGTGCGGTTCGATGAGACCAACGGTTCACAAAGAGAGCAGCTGCCAAATGTGCTAGATGAAGTTCCATCCAGTGAATCAATCAAGCTAATGGGAACTGGAGAAATTATACCTTCTGAAGCTCATCCTGAAGAAGAACTTATCATTTCAGCACCTGATCAACATGAAGACAATGCTCAGCCTGAAGACATTCCTTCCAACAACGACAATGAACAGCAAGAGCAAAGTCTTCGCCCTATACATCCTCGCGTTGCCAATGAAGTGCAGATTGAAAGAATAATTTATAGCATCAATGCACCTGGTCCACTCACTCGTTCAAGGGCAACTCAGCTAGCAAATTTCTGTGGGCACTTCGCATTCGTCTCAATAGCAGAACCCAAGAAAGTTGAAGAAGCATTCATGGAACCTGAATGGATTCAAGCTATGCAAGAAGAGCTTCAACAATTTGAGCTGAATAATGTATGGGAACTGGTTAAGCGTCCTGATCCACGGAAGCACAATATAATAGGCACCAAATGGATATACCGCAACAAGCAAGATGAGCATGGTCAAGTTGTCAGAAACAAAGCTCGTCTCGTTGCTCAAGGATATACTCAAGTGGAAGGCATTGACTTCGATGAAACATTTGCTCCTGTGGCTAGACTTGAAGCCATACGCATACTGCTGGCCTATGCAAATCATCATAACATACTTCTATATCAAATGGATGTGAAGAGTGCCTTTCTCAATGGCAAGATCGAAGAAGAAGTGTATGTTGCACAACCACCTGGCTTTGAAAATCCAAAACATCCTGACATGGTATACAAGCTCAACAAGGCACCGTATGGCCTCAAACAAGCCCCTCGGGCCTGGTATGACACACTCAAATACTTCCTGAAGAGCAAAGGCTTCATACCTGGTTCCCTAGATCCCACTCTTTTCATGAAGACATACGATGGTGAACTGTTTGTGTGCCAAATATATGTGGATGACATTATCTTCGGCTGCACCAATCAGAAGTACAGTGAAGAGTTTGGATATATGATGCAAGAGCAATATCAGATGTCCATGATGGGGGAGCTGAAGTTCTTCCTTGGTCTTCAAATAAGACAACAACGCAATGGCATCTTCATATCTCAAGAGAAGTATCTCAAAGATTGCCTGAAGAAGTTCGGTATGCAAGACTGCAAAGGCTTCACAACACCAATGCCAGCCAAACATCATCTGGGTCCTGACGACAATGGTAAAGAGTTTGATCAAAAGGTATACTACTCCATGATTGGTTCTTTACTTTATCTATGTGCATCTAGGCCAGATATTATGCTTAGTGTTTGCATGTGTGCTCGATTTCAAGCGGCACCAAAGGAGTCGCATCACTTAGCTGTGAAGCGAATTCTTCGATATTTGGCTCACACCCCAACTCTAGGATTATGGTATCCAAAGGGCTCAGAGTTTGATCTGGTTGGATTCTCGGATGCTGATTATGCTGGTGACAAAGTTGATCACAAGTCTACATCAGGCACATGCCACTTTCTGGGACGATCACTTGTATGTTGGTCTTCAAAGAAGCAGAACTGTGTATCTCTCTCCACTGCTGAATCTGAATACATTGCTGCTGGATCTTGCCGCGCTCAGCTTATGTGAATGAAGCAAACACTCAAGGACTATGGCATTCATCTGAAGCAAGTGCCACTTTACTGCGACAACGAAAGCGCCATCAAGATTGCTAACAACCCAGTTCAGCACTCAAAGACAAAGCACATTGAAATTCGTCATCACTTTCTCAGAGATCATGTTGTGAAGGAAGACATTGATATCATACACGTCAACACTGAAGAGCAATTGGCAGATATCTTCACCAAGCCCTTGGATGAGAAGAGGTTTTGCAAGTTACGGTGTGAGCTAAATATCCTGGAATCCTCAAATGTCCTGTGATCAGGCACACATCCTAACCCTTATGCATATTGATGACTTAGATGTGCAACACACTAAGTGAAGTATATCTTCAATCAATGAAGACATACATTCTAAGCGTGAATACATTAATGTGGAATTTGACTTCGGAGCGCCACGATAATTGTGCGCCGTGTCTGGGTCTAATACTTCCTATACGGTGGGTAACGCCACCACCAAATGTTCTATTTTGAAGTGTTTCACTCATGGCGTTACCTTGCAATGTCTTCACATTTGGTTTGGCTTCGATCTCAACATATTTTCATGATTATCTTCACTATGTTGATTATATATATATATATGCTAGTATTCTGTCCTCTGCAGCATTCACTTATAGCTATGTCTTCGTGTTGAATCTTTTGAACTAAGTGAATGTGATCGGACCCTAACCTCTATATGCTTTCTATCTCAAACTCTATCTCTCCAAGTCATATGCATTCTATTGAAACTGTCGAATGTCTTCTCTGCGTCCTTGTCAGCAGAAGATACAGAGACAACCATTAAGTCCGTTTTCAATGCTCATTCCTCCACATGAATTCCGGAGAAGTAGGAACGACCACCCGACAATCCAGGCGTGCGTGGGACGTGGAACAAACCCCAAAATTCCACATAATGGCCACGTGTTCCTCAAATGCGAATCGCCAGGGGCACCTGTGTAATAGCACAGTGCCGTCCCTGTGCCTATAAATACACACTCACAGCGGTCATTATCTCTTCTTCCACCCTTGCACGAACCCTAGCGCCACCGCTAGCTCTCGACGACGCCAGCGACGAAGCGCTTCGCTGCCGCAACCTCTCCGACGCCGTCTTCACGCCGACCGCGGACATCGTCCTCTCCGCCGTCGCCGTAGGTGTCCTCCGTCGCCAAGTTAGGGCACGGAAGATCGAACTGCTCGGCCTTACCTCCCACTTCGTCTAGCAGTTCTCAGTGTGGTAAATAAAACTCCCTTTTTTTACAGCACCGTTGATCCTATTGATCTGTCACTTTCTACCACAAGCAATTTCTGTTCACACAAGCTAGATCTCTCTCATACTGCATCTCATAAACATGCCTAGTATATTCACTTGTACTTCACAAAGTAGTTAGATTCCTCACTTGTACTGATCCGTGGATTCGTACAAATCTGGAACCAACTTCTTATCTATGAGTGAATGTCTTCGCACGATGAGGTCAATGTCTTCTAAACTGATTTATCTTCAAAATCTTCTGAGAATGCATATGACCTCTTCCCCTTCCCTCGCACCTTAATGCTATCACAGCTACATGTCCGTGGGAGAATCCTTTGGTTCTCATAGTCTGCATTCATTTGCAGAATTCTTACAGCATCACATAAATTCTCCCGAAGCCAGTTCCTGTTGATCCAGCAAACGAAAACCTTTGAAGCCTTTGAACGTCTTGAAGCCTTTCAAGTTAAAGTTTATGGCTTCAGAGAAAGCAGCAAGGAAGGGTGGCAGAAAGCATAGTGGTGAGACCTCTAGAGATCTGCCAGATGAACTCTCAGAAATGTACAAGATAGATCCTAAAGAGGATTACAGTCAGCGCAAGACCCGAATCCAATGGATTCGAAGATATTGGGCAGAACAATGATTCAAATACAGATTTGTGACCCAGGAGTATGCTGAGAAAAACGCCATCAAGAGACCGTGGGGAGACATCCTATTCAAGAATCTTCTACCCAGGTCCAGAGATGAAGCCATTGCTCAAGGCTTCTATCCATGCATGGTCCGTGGACCACAGTCTGCTGATGCACACTCGCCGTCACTGCTATGGTGTCGTGACGACAATCTGTTCAAGCGCAACTTCCAGTTTGCTCAGAACTCAGCGAAGCAGAACAAGAAGACTTTTGGGTTAGACTTCAACCCTGGTCCCTCATCTCCAAGGGCAGATGGCACACGACATGCAGAACCCAATGTCATCGGTCCTTTCGCCAACCTTGAAGGCCTCATCACCTACATCTTGGTTCAAGGGACTGCAGTGAATGAGCCTGCAGCTGACACTGAGTCTGATGATGCGCCTGCAGTGCCGAAGCCAAAGCAGTTGAAGAAGCCAAAAGCTTCAAAGCCGGCCCCTTCACCAAAAATCTCAAGGGCGAAGCCATTGGCAACTGCACCTCCTGAAGACAGTTTGCAGTCTGAAGACTTATCACGCGTCTCAAGGCCCCAGAAGGTCAAGATGCCTCTGTCTCACACTGGTAAAGAGCTAACAGCTGCTGCCATTCTGCGCAACAATGACATTGATCTGTCAAGTGATGAAGATCTTGCAGATGACGCTCTTGAGCAACTCATCAAGAGCAAAGAAGAAGCAAAAATCTTCAATGATCTGCCTCTCTTTGATGTCACCATCATCCACAACTTCATTGATGAGTGGTTTGACACGCCAAACATCAGCTTTGAAGATCTGCAGCTACCCATTGGCCTCAGTGTCGCCTTCCAAGGCGCCATTGCTTCAGAACTTGCTATTGCCCAGCGCATTGTTGAGCTGAAGCAGAAGATTGACTATGAAAAGGCTCAGTTCAAGAAGCATATGGCCAAGCTCAGCATGCAAGAAGTGAAGAACTTCAAGACAATGATGCACGAGCTCAAGGAAGCCTTTGTGAAGAAGCGTGCAGAAGCTCAGGGTTCGCATGAGCGCATGAAGACTCTGGCTGACAGATGTGTGCAAGCCTATAATGAGGCTGAGAAGCGCAAGGCACTTGGGCGTCCTGGCATCGACCCCAGGATGGCCGCAAAGAAGAAGAAGCCTGCTACGGCTGAATCTGATGCACCAAGGCAAGAAGCAGTTCCGATTGTCTTCCCAACAAGAATGATTGGCTCGAAGCCAAAGATCCGGTCAACAGCTTCAGAGCTCAAGAAGACAAGAACTGCTGAGGCTGAAGCCAGGAAGATGAAACACTCTGAAGACTCTCCTACTGCCCCCACCAAGAAAAAGAGAAAGACCAAGAAAGCTCGGGCTGCTCCCACAGAGCCCTTGATAGTTGAACCCATTTCTATGGTTCATCCTGACGCAGAACGTCAATTGACAGTTCATGAGCCCGCTTCCACAGCAGCTCCTGAAGCTGAAGACATTCCAGCAGCTGATCCCATCGTTGCTGGAGACATTGGTCATCATGACAATGTAGAAGATGATGCAGTCCTTCCTCAGTTAGAAAACAGCGAACACATCAGCATTGGTCGTCCACTGACGCCAATTGCACAGGATGCTTCATGGGCGGATCGCCCACAAGAGGAAGAAGACTATGAGGCCCAGCCCACTCCAACTCCACAGGCGTCGTCTGCGTTCCGCAGGCTTCGCAAAGGTCCAAGGCCTCAAGTCTCTGCTGAAGACATTCCGGCTGC
The DNA here is from genome assembly GCF_056163025.1 of Triticum urartu. Lineage (NCBI taxonomy): Eukaryota > Viridiplantae > Streptophyta > Magnoliopsida > Poales > Poaceae > Triticum > Triticum urartu. The sequence goes on along the minus strand of NC_141874.1, from coordinate 500,576,559 downwards.
ATCAGTCGTAGAAGAAGAAGTACCACAAGATCCCACTCCCCTGCTCCACCAAGAAGCAGTTCTCCAGGAGAACGTGCCTGTGACCGACCCTCCAGCTAGCCAAGTGGAGGATGAAAATCTTGAGGCTGCCACAACCAACAATGAAGCTAATGTGGTGCCCTCCCCAGCAAAAGCTTTAGAAGACACCGAAGCCACTGATCCTGCCACTTATGTTCCCGAGTCTGCTGCCGGTCCCCAATTCAACTATCATGTTGAGCACAGGCCTCAGGTCTAGAAGCCAATCCCAAGGCTGCCAAGGTTTCCAGGTCCTGCATCAGCACCTGGCTCCTTCAACATCAATGGCTTCAGGGCAGACAACACGTTCTTCAATAGCTCCAGGAACCCCTACTCAAGGGAAAGGATATCATTTGATCGGTTCTGGAGCTATCCTCAGCGAAGCTATTACTCTTGCATTCTTTACAACCAAGGTCGCATCTTCCCACACAAGCGCCTTGACGTTGAAGCTATAGCCGGTCTGCCCTGTCTAGAAGAAGCGTTGGATTGCTTCAAGCAAGTGGGTCTGCTGCAGTTTGTTACTGATGAAGAGCATTGGAATGAAGAGCTGCTACTACAATTCTATGCCACACTTCACATCAAAGGGTACAGCAGAGATCTGAAGACTTGGATCCTGGAGTGGATGACTAGCAACGTTCATCACGAAGCCAATGCATTTGACATCATTGAGCTCACTGGCTTGCCCACTCCTGGCGATCTCTTCGAGCAAGGCTGTCAGCTGCATGCTGAAGCTATTGAGAGCATCTTTCAGCGGCCAGAACCTGATATGAGTCAAATGCTCAGCATGATGAAGCCATTGCCCCAAGATGCTGCTTATCCCACAGAGTTCTTCGTTGAAGACCTTGAGTACCTGCCCAGAACCATCTATCACATCATCAGGCAAACTCTCTGGCCTATCAAAGGGCACTCTCCAAATGCCAAGCTTCAGGGTGCAATGAAGACTTTGGTCTTCTATATACTTCATGGCAAATGCTTCAATGCACAGGACTTCTTCATACGCCAACTTGCTGCATCAGGCATTGATCTGTTTGGTTTGAAGTTCTACGCCCCTTGGGTCATGCGGCTGATCAAGCTACACTCCGCCATCTCGTATCAGCCCTAAGCCCGCAACCATCGGATCTTCTTGCCTGACGTGGACATGTCTACTGAAGCCATATATTCTGAGCCTGCCAAGCAACCTCTAAGTCTTCAGAATGCAGAACATCGGAGTTTTACACAGAACGTTGAAGGCGTTGAAGCAGTTTCTCGGGTGTATCCTTTGGCTGGCACTACACGTGCACCACACCCTGCTTCCATTGAAGCCACTGACAGTGCCACTGCTCCAAGACCCAAGAAGCGCACTCGTGTTCTTAATGACCGAGAGCTTCTTGTGGCTCTACATCAGAAACAGGATAGGCATCATGACTGGCTGAAGCATCAGATGAAAAGCCTCTGGGTGGATGTTAATCGCACTCGAAATCTTGCCACCAAGAACGCTTTCGTTGCCCATGAAACCTGTCGCCGCACATGGAAAGGGCTCACGATGATGTGTTCTGAAGCTGATCTTCAAGAGGATGGCTTCTCTGAGAGATTCAAGTTTGACTCCACACCTCCTCGAAGGGTTGTGCTTCTAGGAACTCCATCCCTTGAAGACTCTGAGTTCTCTTCCTCTGATGCCACAGTCACTGCCACAATTATTGAGGAAGAAGACGATGCTATTTCACCGCCACCTCCTTCAGCACCTCCAAGCTCTTCTGTACCGCCAAACAACACCAACAACCCTGCTACTTCACCTACTCCTCATGGGAACGAGTAGAGGCTCTATGTCTTCAAACCTTTTTGGTCATTACTGACAAAAGGGGGAGAAGCATATGAGATTGATAGTCTTCAAGCGGATCCATATGGGCGGGTGCTTTATATTTTGCTTCGTGCTTACAACTCTTGTTTTTGCTACATTTGGTTCTTATGAGTTGTAACACTTAAACCAGATGGTCGTCTGCTACTTATTTTCCACCTTGTTTTGCGAAGATAAATTCCGCATGTGCGACGATAAATTCCGCACTTAGCTCATTCTGCAGACGTCTATTTTCCATTATGCATGTCATTATCTTCATATACTTTCACATGCATAGTGGATTGTCATCATAAGTTGAAGTGGATCTCCACAAGTACCACCTGCCATGTGCATTTGCATTCCAAAAGCAAATTAACTTATATGCACATCTTCAGGGGGAGCCCTTGCAACTTATGAAGACAATTCCTTATCCTTTACAATTTCACAGATTACATTCCCCGTTGAAAACTCCAACTAGTTTGTCATCAATCACCAAAAAGGGGGAGATTGTAAGTGCATCTAGTGCCACCCCTAGTTGGTTTTGGAGTATTGACGACAAACCTAGTTGAGGGACTAATGTGTTTGTGAGAATTGTAGGATAACACAGGTAGAAGTCCCTCATGATTTGGTTTTACTACCAGAGATGACCCCTAAAAATGTATGAAGACATTGAAGTCAAAGGTGGTATATGAAGATATTCACATTGAAGACTATGACAAGAGAAGACACGATATGAAGCCTATGGAGCTCGAAGACTTAGATCTTTTGTAGGTCTTTTTCTCTTGTGTTGAGTCATAGGAACCATCGTACTGTTAAGTGGGGTCCAAGAGAACCAGTCAGAATGACTGAAGTGATGCCTAAACCAAAAACCTATGTCTTCGAGTGAAGACTATGAGAACGAATCTTGTCCAGAGTCGGACAAGTCAGCTTTGCTTGTAGCCCAAGTAAAGTTGCCGTGTGAGTTTGAAATCTGACCGTTGGAACACGTGTCAGTTCCTTAGTGACCCAGGGTCATTTCGGACAAATCAGGTCGGGTTGCCAAGTGGCTATAAATAGCCCACCTCCTACAACCATAAATGGTTGGCTGCTCAGATTGAAAGTACGGCTTTTGTCATTTGAGAGCAACCCACCTCGAAGCCTTTGAGAGAGAATTCCTTGCAAGGATAAAAGCCCTAACCACCAGAGCCAGAGAGAATTGGGCATCACTTAAGTCTTCTTGTCTATGTGATCTGAAGACTTATTACACTTGAGGACTGTGCATCCTCCAGCCGGTTAGGCGTCGCGTTCTGAGCATCCAAGAGACATTGTGGATTGCCGGTGAACGAAGTCTGTGAAGGTTTGGGAGTCTACCTTGAAGACTTACCAGAGTGATTGGGCGAGGTCTATGTGACCTTAGCTCAAGGAGAATACGGTGAGGACTGGGTGTCCTGAGCTGCGTGTTCAGGACTGGGTGTCCGGGACTGTGTGTCCTAAGGTTTAAATACCTAGCCGCTCCAACCAGACGTACAGTTGTCACAGCAACTGGAATTGGTTCAACAAATCATTGTCTTCAACGAGTCACTGGTTTCATCTTCACTTCACTTTACTTACTGTTCCTCCTTGTGAAGTCATTGTATGTTTGCTCTATCATTTGTCTTCACTGAGTGACTGCGTGTTCTGTTTGGCTTCACAATATCTTCCAACCTGATCCTTACTACCTAGCTGCTATTAGTCTTTGTGCTTTCACTTCATTGAATACTTGACTATGGTTTGCCTAGTGTAGTCTGCCTTCCGCTGCATGGTAATAGGTTTAATTTTATCGTTTGTCTTCAAAACTCCCATGTTCTGAAGACTTTCATAAAAATCGCCTATTCACCCCCCCTCTAGTCGATATAACGCATTTTCACCCTCCCCCTCCATTTACCCATTCATACACTATCGGCGCCACGACAACCTTCCCACAGCGGCCAGCCTCCTCCGTCCGCCACCCCATCCTCCACCTTGCCGGAGCCACTACCCCTACCCCGTCGTCCATTGCAAGAGATGGACGACTCTCATCCACGGTGCCAGACCAGGATCCTTTCATCGCGTCGCCTCACTTCATCGGCGCCATCGTCCACCTTGCCATTGCCGCTCCTACAACTGCCTCGTCCACGGCAACATGATTTATCCCCCGACCCGGCCGTCTGCCGTCTAAAGTCTTCTTCCCTGCCACCAACAGCCATCGCACCTGCAGCACCCTCAACGAATTAGCAGGGGCCTACATGGCGTCGCAAGAGAGGTGGTACTCTTCCATATGTGCTTAAGTTATTGATCTCACTCGGAAAATAGATTGTAAATTTTTTACTGTACTTTTCTTGTCTGTACCAAATCGTAGTGGCTATTTGAAAGTAAACATTGGTTGCGAAGTAGCTTTGTCCGGTTTGCACCTTCAGATCCGCCATGGCACGGGCACTATACTCGTAAAGCTTATGGTTTCCCCCCTTTGTATTCACTACCATCATCGTAGGTGCTTCACTACTTTGTGTCGTGCTAGCACTGCTCCTCGAGACCTCAACCCATCAAGCAAAACAACATGCCACTCATAATTCCAAAGCTTACATGTTGAAATACGAATCTGATATGATGCTCATATTACTAAAACAGATAACGTTTAATTGGTCACCTAATGTTCCTATATTCGTTTGGAAAAGCATGTGTGCCACCCACTGGTCCATCTAGTTCCACTTTCCTGATTTTACTCTTGATGCTTAGGGTTTTCCCCTTTTATCTACTCTACTATGATCTGTGTAGGTGCTTTCTATCGTACTAGCATTACTCCACCCTTCAAGCTAAACAACACAACACTCAAAATTCCAAATCTTAATTGTTCAAATATGATTGTGATATGATACTGATATTAGTTAACAAACACATTTAATCGGTTAGCTAAAGCTCCCACTTGAGTTTCCAAATGCATGTCGCGACATATAGAGAGACAACAGAATTGGATTTCTTTGTCACTTGTTGGCTGTACTTTCTTGTCCATACCAAATATTAGTTGTTATTTCAAAGCAAACATCGGTTGCTAACTACCCTTCACGCGGTTTGCAGCTTCAGATCTGCCATCCCACTGCCACGGTCAACACTATACTCATCATGCTTACGGTTTCCCCATTTTATCATGGCCACGACTAGCCTACGTGGTTCGTGTCGTAATAGCACTGCTCCACCCATTGAGCTAAACAAGCTTAGTTGTACAAATTCAAATATGATATTATGCTGATATTAGTAAAACTGAGAGATGTTTAATTGGTCAGCTAAATGTTCCTACTTTAGTTTCAAAATGCATGTGAGCCACATATGGAGAGACATAAAGGAATAGTATTTCTCTGTGCGCTCTGGTTCATCATGGGTGGCCAACCGACATTGTATAGAAAGACTTGTAATATTTTCAATCTACTTACTCTTCTGCTCTTCTTTAAGATGATCATCTTCTCTTGCGGTCGACTGGTCAGGTCGAGTTATTCTCCCTTAGTATATTTTGAATCTGCCAGGTCAGGTCGACCTGTTCTTCTTTACTATATGTTGAAGCTGTCATCTGCGAAGTATCATCACTTCTGGAGCTATCATATTTTCAGTAGTAGGCCATATTATATTAATGCACACACCAAATTATAGCATGCATGGCACCTCTTAGAAGAATTGGAGAGATATCACAAAGTGGTTTACAGGGAGGAAGTATTGGATTAGAATCACTTCGGCATTACAAATATGATCTCACTTGTTTTTATGTTTTCATGCATGTCAGGTATTGAACATTATCAAAATGAATATGAGAATGGGCGCACGAGAGGAATATTACGGAACAATCCACTGGCTAACAAACTTGGCATGGTGGAGGATGGCCTATCTTATTCACCCATCAAGGTGCTTGCTCTAACTTGGCAAGGTTGTATTGGTCGCACATATTTTGCATCTGACCTGTTGCATTACTTCTACTTTGTTACACCATCTGCTTAGTTTAAGCATCATATATGAGTATATGTCATACCTATCCATTTTCTGTACCTATTCCATGTGTCGTCATACTATGTTTTTCCAGTCAAATGTTATTCTTTCGTAATAGATGTCCAAAATTAAGAGGGTGAGTGCAGATCCTCAAGGAGTACAAACTAGGTATTTGGAAAAGGTAGTGATACCTATTAAATCAGATAGATTAGTAGCCACAGAAAACACAGGCCCAACTGTACCACACTTTACCCCTACTCCAGTGGCCAAACCCCTATTAGAACTCCTGAGAGCCCAACGTCAGGTACTGTCTATGATATTAATTCAAAATTTGAACTCCTAAATTTCTGCATGTGCCTTACCTTCTCTCTTGTATGAAAACTAATTTCAGATGAATCTCCTTGCTCAAAGGATCATAGGATCTCACGACAATACTGGGCTTTGCATTGCTCTTGTCAGTACCTCTTGCCCTTTGTCAGCATACTTACACTCATTGCTATTTGATTATGTAGTATCACTATAAATGTTCGCTTCTTTATCCTCCCTTTGCTTGAAATTATAAGATCTATATTTACTCTTAGATAAATGTAGAATTAACACAATGGTTATGAAGATTTGGATTGCTCATGTAAGTACCTGTTGTCATGTACTCCCTCTGTATCGAATTAATTGTTGATCAATTGGATGTATTTAGAACTTAATAGTGCTAGATACATCCATTTGAGCGACAAGTAATAACGGACGGTGGTGGTATTACTGTACTTCCATCGTGAGATAGTTGATTGTCTACCATTACTCTGCATCTTATCTGCCCTGCCCTCCACTTTCTCCAAATTATCATATCAACATTTACTCTTACCAAAATGTTGAATAAAGACAATGCCACTGCACACGTTGATGTCTGCATTCCTCGTGCCAGTACCTTTTGCCTTGTAACGCTATACTTAGTTAATTGCTATTTGATTATGTATCATCAGTATACACCTGAGCTTCATTATCCTCTGTTTCTTCCAATATTATTTGATCTATATTTACTCTTTACAAAATGTAGAATAATGTCAACGCTTATAAAGAATTTTCTTTGGGGAATTTATTGAATTATCCTTCCATCAACATGGAGAAGGGCTTTGTCCAGCCCGTGTTAACATGTAATGTAAGTTCACCCTTCTCAAGCCTTCAAACTTTGTTCTAGTATAGATTTGGATAGGCATCATTTCCTCCACTACTGTTTACTTTGCTGTTTACATCAGATTGGATGTTTGCAACAACTACCAGTTTTAAATTGTAGTTGTAAAAACATGTTCCTTATGTAGAACAGATCCATTTATTTGCTTATATAATTGTGAAACCTGTTACGTGTCTCCTTATTTCTCTTTCAGAGTCGTATCTCTTATGCTAGGCAGAACTTTAGGGAAGATAGTGAGCCAAACCATCTTGAGGACAGCGAGATGACCCCAAAGTCCTGTCTTGATGAAGACAGTGAGTTGAAGGTACTCACCAGCAGGTGTGAGACAACCTCTGTGCAGTCGCTGCCTCAATCAGTTCGACTTCTTCAGTCTCAACTTAAAGCGGAAAGGCTTGCTTCAGCTCAGCTCCGACTTGACGTCAAAGATATAATGAAGATGTCAGGGGACTATCGTGTGCACTATGGTGCCATACATCTAGGGATGAAGCATCTATCGTTGACACAACTGAGGTCTTATCAGCTTGTTCGGCTGCTTGCGGGGCCCGACCTTGCCAGGCCTAGTGCCTTCTGAAGTGCTCTTAGTTTTGTATATTCTTTTGTCAGCGCGTTTATATGCACTGGTGGCGACCTTTGATGCCCGGTGTATGTAATCCGCGGTCATGTTGCGCTTTATTATCACCGGTAGCGAACTTTGATTCCCAGTGGATGTAATATGCCGTAATTTCTTTAATGTATAGTCTAGGTTTATTCTTTGGTCGGTATGCTGTAATTTAGGCCGGAAGGTTCAGTGGATCTCAGTGTCGTCAGTCTTCAGGCCGGCCCGTTACTCATATGGGCCAAAACGTGGGCCTATAATCATCTTGGGCCATTCACAGGTCTAAACCTATAGTAGTTTCTCGCCTTTAACAGGCCGAGTAAAGTTCTGGCCAGCTAGGTCAGAGAATACCATGGGCTTTTAATAGGCTAAAACCTAGATTGGGCTAGCGTTGAGCCGAAAAATTCAGGGGCCAATACAGGCCGAAACTGCCTAAGGCCCATGTTGGGCCCAAATAGGACGAGTAGTTAACAGGACAAAATATATCTCGGGCCTGTTTGGGCCAATAAAATTATGGGCTTTAAGCAGGCCGGTATACATGTGGGCCATAGGCCCAAAAGTGTCACGGGCCATTATCAGATGGGCTGTAAGCAGGCCGGATTCAACGCGGGTTGTAATTAGGCCCAACAATTACACGGGCAATTAACAGGTCGATAGGCCAGTTGGGCTGAAATTTATCCACGAAGACTACGGGTCATTAAGAGGCCTAAATTTACTTCGGACAAGAAATAACCCAGTTTCTGCATGGGCCGTTAAATGGCCTAAAGTTAAACCGTGCTGACAACATCCTAGATACTCCACGGGCCGCTAACAGGCCGAAACTATTATTGGGCCGAACTGGTAAACGGGCATTTGACAGGCTGAAATACAAATCTGTCTTATAATGGGCCCAAAGGTATAGTGGCCTGTTAACGGGCCTGATCCGATATGGGCCATAATTTGGCCCAAAACTCGGCAGGCTGTGAATGGGCCTCAATTTGACCCAAAACATGGCAGGTTGTTAACGGGCCAGCCCACTAGTGTCTAAAAACATGGTGGGCCTTTAGCTAGGCCGACCTTTTCACCGGAATGGGCCTCTATTGGGTCGTGCCACGTGTCTACGTATCATAGGCGCCTCCTGTCCGATGAGTGGATGACATCTGTCCCAACGAGGAGCTGACACATGGTTCCGTCAGCCAATGAGAATTTTACACGTGGAAAATCCCCATTGGTCCGGGCTGTTAACGGGTTATCGGATCCAAAACTGGGCTCGATAGCTTAACGGCGAGCCGTTACGGTCGATGCCACATGTCGGTCACCCTTGACGAAAGCACTTCCATGACGCACGATTTATCATCATGGAAGTGGACACTTCCGTGATGATAATTTTGGTAATGTCATGGAACACTTCTACGACAGCACAGGTGTGACTATCTTGATTCTGTCATAAAATCGTCATGGATGTACATGCATGACAGAAAACGTGACCTACTGTGACAAACACATATCATCACGGAAGTGTATTTTTTGTAGTGAAATAAGCCTCCAAAAGTGTAGGGATTCTTCCTTTAATGGTCTACTACTCACCTCCTAGCCCAAATAGAGGCATATAGGTCAAAGGATGAAAAATTACCTAATTTACCCTCCCACCTACTTACTTTAAGAGTTGCCTTCCCATTTGTGAAGGATCCTAGGCTATATAAGTCCCTCATGTGCATGTAAATCTTTCACTCCCTGAAAGGATCAGTATGGTAGACTAGATGGGGCGATTAGGCGATTAACAAATTTTAACTTACTCTACAAATTTTAGGCTCAACAATAAAATAGATTGTCTAGATATGCAATTAGGTGGAGTGGAACATATATGACAAGCTCAACAATGACAAGTACAAGCAAAAGAGAAACACAATAATACAAGCTTGCACAAAGAATGTAAACGATATAAGTAGCCACAATGGAGACGAGGATGTGTTGTGGAAGTTCCCTCCTTTGAGGGGAGATACGTCTTCGTTGGAGGGGAGTGGAGGCACAATGCTCCTCAAGCGCCACAATGGCTTACTATATTCTTCTCACACCCTCATACAATGCAAAGTGTTGTTGATCCACTAGCGGTGCTCTAGAAGGCTGCAACTGGAACCTTTACAAACAAGGTTAGGGATATCTCCACAACTTAATTGGAGGCTCCCAACACCACCACCATGGAGCTTCACCACACTAGGATGTGGCTCTGAGGTGATCTCTTCCGTCTAGGGTGCCCAAACACCCAAGAGTAGCAAGATCCATAATGAATGTAGTGGGAATCAAATTTTATTTGGTAGAAGTTTAGATCTAGGTCTCCTCTTTTAATATCTAGCAAATCAACTGGTTTGGTTGCCTAGAAAATAAAATTGGTTAGAATAATTTTCGTATACCAATGGAGGAGAGAGAGTGACAAGAGGTATGTGGGAGGAGGAAGAACCTCCTCCTTAAATAGTCCCTCCCCAATGTTGGGATTATGTCTCCTGCAACTATATTCAAATACTTATTATCATTAATATTCGGAATACCTCATATGGAATTATACATGTGTTTTGTGCATGGAATTACTCTTGCTAGAATGTACTTAAGTGTTGCATGCTTAAGGAAGCTGGTCAATGATGGAATACAATATGATTTATAAATTGGGAAGACTACATGGGTACTGATAATTGGAGGAAGCAATATCATGTGATTAGATTACGACCCTAATGTTGATCTACATAATTAGAGAAATTTATACTCTCATAAGCACGTGCTTCGTGGACTCGACAGATAGGATCCGCTAACAGACAAATTATATCATGGTTGGTAGTTTGATCTGAACTCTATCCGGAAACTAGTTTAAACACTTTGAAAACATAGTATAGGAAGGTCCCTACCCCCTATCCTCGGATATGCGATTGTGAGCGGTACCATGGAAAAACACAAAGGAATAGGGGTTACACCACAACATATTTCTAACACGGGCATCCGAGCCGATTAGAGTTAACGACGTAGTCATCGACTTGGTGATCCAGAATCAATTCTGTTGTGTACTTATCGCGCATCCTGGTGTCATGCTCATTGTTGATGGCGAGCTTCTCGCACATCTTGACGTTCGTGACACCATTGGAGAATGCAGCGATGACCGCGGCGTTGGAGGCGTGCGAGATCTTGTTGCTTACTTGGCTGAAGTGTTGGTTATACTTGCGGAGGGTCTCATCGGGGCATTGGTGAATGGAGCGCGGGGCATTGAGTGTGAGGGGACGGTCGGACGTGCCCTTGAAGTTGGAGATGAACTACCGCCACAACTCCTCCCATGAGGAGCTAGAGGCCTTGAGAAGGTTCATCAGCCATGAGCGCGCGACATCCTTGAGGTCCATGGGGAACCCGCCATGACACGGTCCTTGCCTTCTACGACCTAGAGGCTCATGGTGTAGAGCTGCAGGAACTCCACAGGGTTGGTGGTGCCATCGTAGCGGGGCGGCAGCTCGGGCTTGAACTTCATGGGCCAGACTGATAACCCACAAGTATAGGGGATCGCAACAGTTTTCGAGGGTAGAGTATTCAACCCAAATTTATTGATTCCACACAAGGGTAGCCAAAGAATATTCTCAAGTACTAGCAACTGAGTTTTCAATTCAACCACACCTGGAAACTTAATATCTTCAGCAAGGTATTTAGTAGCAAAGTAATATGATAGTAGTGGTAACGGTAGCAAAAGTAATATTTTTGGTTTATAGTGATTGTAACAGTAGCAACGGAAAAGTAAATAAGCGAAGAACAATATATGAAAAGCTCGTAGGCATTGGATCGGTGATGGAGAATTATGTCAGATGCGATCAATCATGCAACAGTTATAACATAGGGTGACACAGAACTAGCTCCAGTTCATCAATATAATGTAGGCATGTATTCCGAATATAGTCATACCTTCTTATGCAAAAGAACTTGCATGACATCTTTTGTCCTACCCTCCCGTGGCAGCGGGGTCCTATTAGAAACTAAGGGATATTAATGACTCCTTTTAATAGAGTACTGGACCAAAGCATTAACACATAGTGAATACATGAACTCCTCATACTATGGTCATCACCGGTAATGGTCCCGATTATTGTCACTTCGTGGTTAACGGATCATAACACATAATAGGTGACTATAGACTTGCAAGATAGGATCAAGAACTCACATATATTCATGAAAACATAATAGGTTCAGATCCAAAATCATGGCACTCGGGCCCTAGTGACAAGCATTAAGCATAGCAAAGTCATAGCAACATCAATCTCAGAACACAGTGGATACTAGGGATCAAACCCTAACAAAACTAACTCGATTACATGATAAATCTCATCCAACCCATCACCATCCAGCAAGCCTACGATGGAATTACTCACGCACGACGGTGAGCATCATGAAATTGGTGATGGAGGAAGGTTGATGATGATGATGATGGCGACGGATTCCCCTCTCCGGAGCCCCGAACGAACTCCAGATCAACCCTCCCGAGAGAGTTTAGGGCTTGGCGACGGCTCCGTATCGTAAAACGCGATGAATCCTTCTCTCTGATTTCTTTTCTCCCGGAAAGTGAATATATGGATTTGGAGTTGAGGTCGGTGGAGCGTCAAGGGGCCCACGAGGTAGGGGGCGCGCTCAGGGGGTAGGCGTGCCCCCACCCTCGTGGACAGGGTGTGGGCCCCCTGACGTGGATTCTTCTTACAGTATTTTTTATATATTCCAAAAATAATCTCCGTTGATTTTTAGGTCATTCTGAGAATTTTTATTTCTGCACAAAAATAACACCATGGCAATTCTGGTGAAAACAGCGTCAGTCCGGGTTAGTTCCATTCAAAGCATGCAAGTTAGAGTCCAAAACAAGGGCAAAAGTGTTTGGAAAAGTAGATACGACGGAGACGTATCAACTCCTCCAAGCTTAAACCTTTGCTTGTCCTCAAGCAATTCAATTGGCAAACTGAAAGTGATAAAGAAAAACTTTTACAAACTCTGTTTGCTCTTGTTGTTGTAAATATGTAAAGTCAGCATTCAAGTTTTCAGCAAAGATTATGAACTAACCATATTCACAATAACACTTAGGTATCATGTTTACTCTTATCAATGGCATAATCAACTAGCGAGCAATAATAATAAATCTCGGATGACAACACTTTCTCAAAACAATCATAATATGATATAACAAGATGGTATCTCGCTAGCCCTTTCTGAGACCGCAAAGCATAAATGCAGATCACCTTTAAAGATCAAGGACTGACTAGACATTGTAATTCATGGTAAAAGAGATCCAGTCAAGTCATACTCAATGTAAACTAACAGTAATGGATGCAAATGACATCGGTGCTCTCCAACTGGTGCTTTTTAATAAGAGGATGATGACTCAACATAAAAGTAAATGGATAGGCCCTTCGCAGAGGGAAGCGGGGATTTGTAGAGGTGCTAGAGCTAGGTTTTGAAATAGAGATGAATAATATTTTGAGTGGTATGCTTTCATTGTCAACATAACAACTGAGAGATTTCAATATCTTCCATGCTACACACATTATAGGTGGTTCCCAAGCAGAATGCTAAAGTTTATACTCCCCCACCACCAACAAGCATCAATCCATGGCTTGCCCGAAACAACGGGTGCCTCCAACTAACAACAATCCTGGGGGAGTTTTGTTTGCAATTATTTTGATTTGATTTGAGCATGGGACTGGGCATCCCGGTGACCAGCCATTTTCTCATGAGTGAGGAGCGGAGTCCACTCCTCTTGAGAATAACCCGCCTAGCATGGAGGATACAGACAGCCCTAGTTGATACATGAGCTATTCGAGCACACAAAACAGAATGTTTATGCGAAGGTTTAGAGTTTGGCACATACAAATTTACTTGGAACGACAGGTAGATACCATATATAGGTAGGTATGGTGGACTCATATGGAATAACTTTGGGGTTTATGGAATTGGATGCACAAGCAGTATTCCCGCTTAGTACAAGTGAAGGCTAGAAAAAGACTGGGAATCGACCAGCTAGAGAGCGACAATAGTCATGAACATGCATTAAAATTAATCAACACCGAATGCAAGCATGAGTAGGATATAATGCACCATGAACATAAATATCGTGGAGGCTATGTTGATTTTGTTTGAACTACATGCGTGAACATGTGCCAAGTCAAGCCACTCGAATCGTTCAAAGGAGGATAACACCCTATCATACCACATCACAACCATTTTAATAGCATGTTGGCACGCAAGGTAAACCATTATAAACTCCTAGCTAATTAAGCATGGCATAAGCAACCACAATCTCTAATTGCCATTGCAAACATGTTTCTTTCATAATAGGTTGAATCAGGAACGATGAACTAATCATATTTACAAAAACAAGAGAGGTCGAGTTCATACCAGCTTTTCTCATCTCAATAAGTTCATCGTATATCATCATTATTGCCTTTCGCTTGCACGACCGAACAATGTGGATAATAATAATAGTGCACATGCATTGGACTAAACTGGAATCTGCAAGCATTCAATTCAAGAGAGAAGACAAGGTAACATGGGCTCTTTGTAAGATCAACAATAATGCATATGAGAACCACTTAACATTTTCATTATGGTCTTCTCCTCTCGACCCCCAAAGGAAAGAAATAAAACAAAACTACTTACACAGGAAAGCTCCCAACAAGCAAAAGAAGAAAGAGAAATCTTTTTGGGTTTTCTTTTTAATTACTACTACTACAGGCAAGGAAAGTAAACTAGCTAAAAGCTACAACTAATTTTTTTGGTTTTTCTTAAGGTTTTTCAAACACACAAGAAGAAAGCTTAAAAAGAAGATAAACTAGCATGGATGATACAATGAAAAAGTATGAGCACTGACAACTAGCATGAGTGTGTGAACATGAATGTAATGTCGGTGAGAGATACGTACTCCCCCAAGCTTAGGCTTTTGGCCTAAGTTGGTCTATGCCCATGGATCAAAGTTGTAGCTGGGGTCGTACTGAGATGCAGCGGCAATTTCCTGATGAGCTGCAGCTTGGAGGCGAGCTGCCTCCGCCCTCCTCTCGTACTCGTCCGCCTCCTCCCTGGTTATAACATATCTCCCTTTTGCCTGAAAGTCAAAGAAAGTAGGAGCAGGGAGAGCAACATGATTGGTGCATCGTCTGTCAAAGATTAGTCGGTACTGGAGGGACTAAATGTTCCACTCAACGAACTGATGACGAACCATAGCATCATAATCTAAATAAGCAGGAGGCAACTCAATATCATCTCCACGTATGGGTATCTCTAGAAAATCAGCTAAACGGGTTGCATAAATTCCACCAAAAAAAATCTCCATCAACACTATTATTATGCAAGCTACATGCAACAATGGCCCCCAAGTTATATTGTCTATCTCCTAATACAACACTCTTGAGAATACTAAGATCAGGAACACACATGTGACATGCCTCATCCTTACCATTTATGCATCTACCTATGAAGAGAGCAAAATAATGTATTGCAGGAAAATGAATGCTCCCTATGGTAGCTTGCGTGATTTCCCTAGATTCCCCCACAGTTATACTGGCAAAAAAGTCTTTATATTCAGATTTGCGAGGTTCACTAACATTACCCCACTGTGGGAGTTTACAAGCAGTGTTAAAATCTTCTAAGTCCATGGTATAAGATTTATCATAAAGATCAAATAGGACAGTTTGAGAATTGCGTGATGATGTAAATTTAAACCTTCTCACAAATGAATCAGTCAAATAGAGGTACTGACGACACTTATCTGCCACGAAGCTCTCAAGATCGACGTTACGCACATATGCTTCAAACTCCTCCTTGCTTCCTGCTCGAATCATGAAGTCCTCTGACGGCCATTCACAAGGTCGCACTTGAGCATCCCTTGGTAGTTCATTGTCCGGCTCGCGTATTGCGGGCATGGGTCCTTGCTTCCTTGAGGAACCACCTTGGTACATTTTCCTAAACATATTTCTTCCTCTAAAAAATTTCTGAAATTTTTAGTAACTCAAAATAAAAGTGAACCAAACTCAACAAAATTGATAGCAACTACTCCTACAAGTGTCTAGAGGCTATATCGTGCATTAAAACTACTTTTGACCACATAAAATTTGATATGCAAGCTCAAGAACAAGGTCACCTAAGCAGCAAAACTTTGCAATGAATAAAGCACTAGAACAAAACTAATTGGACCATTGGAGGAGTCACATACCAAAGAATAATCCCTCAAAACAGTTTTGTGAATGGAGCTTTGAGCAAGGAGATCGAAAATGGCAGCAAGATGAGCAAGAACTCGGGTTTGATCTGGTGGATGATTTTTTTCTGGAGCAAGACGAAGTGTATGGGTGCAAGGATAAGTGGAGGGGACCCACGTGGGGTCCACGAGGCAGGGGGCGCGCCCTCCACCCTCGTGGACAGGTGGCTGCTCCCCCTGCTGTGTTCTCAGTGCCAGATATTCTCAAATATTCTAGAAAAAATCATATTTAATTTTCACAGCATTTGGAGAACTTTTATTTTGGGGTATTTTTTATTGCATGGATAATTCAGAAAACATACAGAAAATGCTATTTTTGCTTTATTTAATCTAAATAACAGAAAGTAAAAAGAGGGTACAGAGAGTTGTGCCTTCTAAATTCATCCATCTCAGGCTCATCAAAAGGAATCCACTAACAAGGTTGATCGGGTCTTGTTAACAAACTCATTTCGAATAACTTGAAACCGGAGAAATTTTGAATAACACTAGGTTACCTCAACGGGGATATGCACATCCCCAACAATAAGAATATCATATTTCTTCTTGACAGTAGGAAGAGGAAATTCAAAACCTCCAATAGTGATTGTTGAAAATTTTCCAATAGAATTGATACTGTGGACTTGAGGTTGTTTTCTCGGAAAGTGTACTGTATGCTCATTACCATTAACATGAAAAGTGACATTGCCTTTGTTGCAATCAATAACAGCCCCTGCAGTATTCAAAAAGGGTCTACCAAGGATAATCGACATACTATCGTCCTCGGGAATATCAAGAATAACAAAGTCCGTTAACATAGTAACGTTTGTAACCACAACAGTCACATCCTCACAAACATCGACGGGTATAGCAGTTGATTTATCGGCCATTTGCAAAGATATTTCAGTAGGTGTCAACTTATTCAAATCAAGTCTACGATATAAAGAGAGAGGCATAACACTAACACCAGCTCCAAGGTCACACAAAGCAGTTTTAAAATAGTTTCTTTTAATGGGGCATGGTATAGTTGGTACTCCTGGATCTCCAAGTTTCTTTGGTATTCCACCCTTAAATGTGTAATTAGCAAGCATGGTGGAAATTTCAGCTTCTGGTATCTTTCTTTTATTAGTACCAACATCCTTCATGTACTTAGCATAAGGGTTCATTTTAAGCATATCAGTCAAACGCATACGCAAAAAGATAGGTCTAATCATTTCAGCAAAGCGCTCAAAATCCTCATCATCATTTTTCTTGGATGGTTTAGAAGGAAAAGGCATAGGTTTCTGAACCCATGGTTCTCTTTCCTTACCGTGCTTCCTATCAACAAATTCTCTCTTATCATAACGTTGATTCTTTGATTGTGGGTTATCAAGATCAACAGCAGGTTCAATCTCTACATCATTATCATTGTTAGGTTGAGCATCAACATGAACATTATCATTAACATTATCACTAGGTTCATGTTCATTACCAGATTGTGTTTTAGCATCAGAAATAGAAATGTCATTGGGTTTCTCAGGTGTGTCAACAATAGGTCCACTAGAAGCATGCAAAGTCCTATCATTTTTCTTTTTCTTCCTCTTAGTAGGACTAGGTACATCAACATTAGTTCTCTGAGAATCTTGCTCAATTCTCTTAGGATGGCCCTCAGGATACAAAGGTTCCTGAGTCATTTTACCACCTCTAGTCATGACTCTAACAGCATTATCATTCTTCTTATCATTTAGTTCATTGAGCAAATCATTTTGAGCTTTAAGTACTTGTTCTACTTGAGTGGTAACCATAGAAGCATGTTTACTAATAAGTTTAAGTTCACCTTTAACTCTAGACATATAATCACTCAAGTGTTCAAGCATATCAGCGTTGTGTTTCAATTGTCTACCAACATAAGCACTGAAATTTTCTTGTTTAACCATAAAGTCATCAAACTCATCCAAGCATTGGCTAGCAAACTTAGTAAATGGTGTTTCACATTTATCAGATATATAGAGAGAATTTACCTTTACTACTGTGTTAGGTTATCAAGACCATGTATTTGTTCAACAGGCGGCAAATTAAGACCATGTATTTCTTCAATAGGTGGTAAATTCTTAACATCTTCAGCTTTAATACCTTTTTCTTTCATAGATTTCTTTGCCTCTTGCATATCTTCAGGACTGAGAAATAGAATACCCCTTTTCTTCGGAGTTGTCTTAGGAGTTGGTTCAGGAAGTTTCCAATTATTTTCATTAGTCAACATATTATCCAATAGCAATTCAGCTTGATCAACAGTTCTTTCCCTGAAAACACAACCAACACAACTATCCAGGTGGTCTCTGGAAGCATCGGTTAGTCCATTATAAAAGATATCAAGTATTTCATTTTTCTTGAGAGGATGATCAGGCAAAGAATTAAGTAATCGGAGAAGCCTCCCCCAAGGTTGTGGGAGACTCTCTTCTTCAATTTGCACAAAATTATATATTTCCCTTAAAGCAGTTTGTTTCTTATGAGCGGGGAAATAGTTAGCAGAGAAGGAATAAATCATATCCTGGGGACTACGCACACAACCAGGATCAAGAGAATTAAACCATGTCTTAGCATCACCCTTAAATGAGAACGGAAACAACTTAAGGATAAAGTAATAGCGAGTTATCATTAGTGAACAGGGTGGCTATATCATTTAATTTAGTAAGATGTGCCACAACAGTTTCAGATTCATAGCCATAAAAAGGATCAGATTCAACCAAAATAATTAACTCAGGATCGACAGAGAAATCATAATCCTTATCAGTAATAAAGATAGGTGAAGTAGCAAAAGAAGGGTCATATTTCATTCTAGCATTCAAAGACTTTTCTTTAAGCTTAGCTAATAATTTCTTAAGATCAGATCTATCATTGCAAGCTAAGAAGTCTCTAGCAGTTTCTTCATCCATAACATAACCCTCGGGCACAATAGGCAATTCATATCTAGGAGGAGAATCTTCATCATCACTTTCATCAATATTATCATTTTCAATAATTTCATTCTCTTTAGCCCTAGCAAGTTGTTCATCAAGAAATTCACCTAGTGGCACAGTATTATCAAGCATAGAAGTAGTTTCATCATACATATCATGCAAAGCAGAAGTGGCATCATTAATAACATGCGACCTATCGGAATCAATAACATGTGTAGGTGTCGCAAGTTTACTCAAAACAGAAGGTGAATCAAGTGCAGAGCTAGATGACAGTTCCTTACCTCCCCTCGTAGTTAAGGAAAAATCTTGGTTCTTTGATCTTTCAAGTTCTTCATAGTGACAAGCAGATATAAATCCCAAGTGACTCAAAGAATAGAGGTATGCTCCTCGGCAACGGCGCCAGAAAATGGTCTTGATAACCCACTAGTATAGGGGATCACAACAGTTTTCGAGGGTAGAGTATTCAACCCAAATTTATTGATTCGACACAAGGGGAGCCAAAGAATATTCTCAAGTATTAGCAGCTGAGTTGTCAATTCATAACACACCTGGAAACTTAATATTTGCAGCAAGGTATTTAGTAGCAAAGTAATATGATAGTAGTGGTAACGGTAGCAAAAGTAATATTTTTGGTTTTATAGTGATTGTAACAGTAGCAACGGAAAAGTAAATAAGCGAACAACAATATATGAAAAGCTCGTAGGCATTGGATCGGTGATGGAGAATTATGTCGGATGCGATAAATCATGCAACAGTTATAACATAGGGTGACAAAGAACTAGCTCTAGTTCATCAATATAATGTAAGCATGTATTCTGAATATAGTCACACGTGCTTATGGAAAAGAACTTGCATGACATCTTTTGTCCTACCCTCCCGTGGCAGCGGGGTCCTATTGGAAACTAAGGGATATTAAGGACTCCTTTTAATAGAGTACTGGACCAAAGCATTAACACATAGTGAATACATGAACTCCTCAAACTACGTTCATCACCGGTAATGGTCCCGATTATTGTCACTTCGGGGTTAACGGATCATAACACATAATAGGTGACTATAGACTTGCAAGATAGGATCAAGAACTCACATATATTCATGAAAACATAATAGGTTCAGATCTGAAATCATGGCACTCAGGCCCTAGTGACAAGCATTAAGCATAGCAAAGTCATAGCAACATCAATCTCAGAACATAGTGGATACTAGGGATCAAACCCTAACAAAACTAACTCGATTACATGATAAATCTCATCCGACCCATCACCGTCCAGCAAGCCTATGATGGAATTACTCACGCACGGTGGTGAGCATCATGAAATTGGTGATGGAGGAAGGTTGATGATGATGATGGCGATGGATTCCCCTCTCCGGAGCCCCAAACGGACTCCAGATCAGCCCTCCCGAGAGAGTTTAGAGCTTGGCGGCGGCTTCGTATCGTAAAACGTGATGAATCCTTCTCTCTGATTTTTTTTCTTGCCAAAAGTGAATATATGGAGTTGGAGTTGAGGTCGATGGAGCGTCAGGGAGGTCACGAGGCAGGGGGCGCGCCGAGGGGGGTAGGCGCGCCCCCACCCTCGTGGACAGGGTGTGGGCCCCTGACATGGATTCTTCTTCCACTATTTTTTATATATTTCAAAAATAATCTCTGTTAATTTTCAGGTCATTCCGAGAACTTTTATTTCTGCACAAAAATAACACCATGGCAATTCTGCTGAAAACAGCGTCAGTCCGGGTTAGTTCCACTCAAATCATGCAAGTTAGAGTCCAAAACAAGGGCAAAAGTGTTTGGAAAAGTAGATACGACAGAGACGTATCACGCACCACGTGGCGCATCTCACGTGTGAGAGCGAGGCAGCCCCCGCTAGGAGACGACGCCACCAGCGAGGGCGGTTGTTCTAGTGACCGTCTGCGGCGACGTCCTCGGTGGTGCGGTTCTGGCGGTCGCACTGCCTTTCGACGAGGGCGCGCGTGTCGGATGGCGCACACTTGACAATCTGGTAGCTTGAATCACTATCGTGCGATGGAGACGAGCCATGAGAAGGTTCTCGCACATGTGCGCGACGACGGCGCGATGCGTCGTCGTTGCGCAGAGGAGGTGGAGGAGGTGCGTCCCACTCTGCCCGCGCACTGCGTGATGGCATTGGATTCAAGGGGCACGAGGGAGCTGGAGCGTCCCCACGATGTTGATGAGCTTCAGGATGCGGGTGAGCCAGGCGTCGTAGCCGTTCTTGGTGGGGCAATAGCGCAGCAGCTCTTGCGTCATGTGGAGCGCAGCTTGCGGAGCCGGCGGGTCACGGCGGGCGAGCGAGGTCACCATGGCCGTACGAGACGGCGGTGGCTGCTGTTGCTGCTTCCCGACCGAAGGGTGGTCGGAGGAGGCCTCCGCCTCTGGCTCCGGGCCCATGTTGGCTGCACGAGCTCGGCGGACGCGGGGGATGACGATGGGCTCTGTCTGGACACGGTTGGCCCGGTGCTGGGGGCGTCGAGCGTCAGCCCTGCTGGTGTTGAAGCTCGAGGCGCAAAGACCAAGCCCCCTACCTGGTGCGCCAAATGTCAGGGGATTGATTCTGAGCCATGGAAAATCCTCTGAAACCCTGGCTCGAGCTCTAGGGGCTTGGTTCGCATTTACAAGGCTACAAGCTAGGCACGACGATGACACAACGAGCTATCCAGGTTCGGGACACCGTGAGGTCTAAAACCCTACTCCTGCTTGGTTGTATTGCTCGTGGATAGATCTCTTGGAGCTACGACATGAGTCGGAGCTCTTTGGGGTTAGTGAAGGAAATATGCCCTAGAGGAAATAATAAAGTTGTTATTTATATTTCCTTATATCATGATAAATGTTTATTATTCACGCTAGAATTGTATTAACCGGAAACTTAGTACATGTGTGAATACATAGACAAACAGAGTGTCCCCAGTATGCCTCTACTTGACTAGCTCGTTAATCAAAGATGGTTAAGTTTCCTAGCCATGGACATGTGTTGTCATTTGATGAATGGGACCACATCATTAGAGAATGATGTGATGGACTAGACCCATCCGTTATCTTAGCACTATGATCATTTAGTTTATTGCTATTGCTTTCTTCATGACTTATACATGTTCCTATGACTATGACATTATGCAACTCCCAAATACCGGAGGAACACCTTGTGTGCTATCAAAGGTCACAACATAACTGGGTGATTATAAAGATGCTCTACAAGTGTATCCGATGGTGTTTGTTGAGTTGGCATAGATCGATATTAGGATTTGTCACTCCGTGTATCGGAGAGGTATCTCTGGGCCCTCTCGGTAATGCACATCACTATGAGCCTTGCAAGCAATGTGACTAATGAGTTAGTCACAGGATGATACATTACAGAACGAGTAAAGAGACTTGCCGGTGATGAGATTGAACTAGGTATGATGATACCGACGATCGAATCTCGGGCAAGTAACATACCGATGACAAAGGGAACAATGTATGTTGTTATGCAGTTTGACCGATAAAGATCTTCGTAGAATATGTAGGAACCAATATGAGTATCCAGGTTCCGCTATTGGTTATTGACCGGAGATGAGTGTCGGTCATGTCTACATAGTTCTCAAACCCATAGGGTACGCACGCTTAACGTTCGATGACGATATATAATATGAGTTATCTGATTTGATGTACCGAAGGTTGTTCAGAATCCTGGATGTGATCATGGACATGACGAGGAGTCTCGAAATGGTCGAGACATAAATATTCATATATTGGAAGGCTACATTCGGACACCGGAATGGTTCGGGTCGTTTCGGATAAGTTTTGGAGTACCGGGGGTTACCGAACCCCCCCCCCCCCCGGGAAGTTATTGGGCCTCATGGGCCTAGTAGTGGAAGAGAGGAGGCAGGCCAAGAGCTGGCGCGCACCCCCTAGACCAAACCGAATTGGACTAGGGCTAGCCCCCCCCCTTTCCTTCCTTCTTCCTCTCCTTCCTTCTTCTCCTACTTGGACTAGGAAAGGGGGGAAACCTACTCCTACTAGGAGTAGGAATCCCCCCTTGGGCGCACCCCTTGAGGCCAGCCCTCCTCCTCCTCCCCTCCTTTATATATGGGGGAGGGGGCACCCCAAAGACACACAAGTTGATCCTTAGCCGTGTGCGGTGCCCCCCTCCGTAGTTTTCCACCTCAGTCATATAGTCGTAGTGCTTAGGCGAAGCCCCGGTAACTTCATCATCACCGTCAACACACCATCGTGCTGACGGAACTCACCCTCAGCCTCAGCTGGATCAAGAGTACGAGGGACGTCACCGAGCTGAACGTGTGCGGATCGCGGAGGTGCCGTGCATTCGGTCCTTGATCGGTTGGATCACGAAGATGTTCGACTACATCAACCGCGTTACTAAATGCTTCCGCTTTCGGTCTATGAGGGTACGTATACACACTCTCCCCTCTCGTTGCTATGCATCTCCTAGATAGATCTTGCGTGATCCTAGGAATTTTTTTGAAATACTGTGTTCCCCAACAGTGGCATCTGAGCCAAGTCTATGCGTAGATATTAGGGATTTTTACATCTGTGCCCCTGGTTCCTTAGCCATACTCATTCATCCCCACGCTTTTAACTTTTGCTCACTTTTCCCCACTCCCTTGCCCGAAACCCTCAGAACTAGTCACACTAATAAATCCTAGAGCACATGACACCACACTAATAACATCTCTAACGAGTGATGACCAGCAAGTAAGCAAATCCTAGAGCAACTACACAAAAATAAAAGGGATAAAATCCTAAAGCTATCAGAATCGCCTCTTGTTCAATTGAATCATCTGCTTCAAGTTCTTGTTCATCTTCTTTATTTCCTCCTTCAGATCTGCATCCCCAACTGTCGGAGCAGCACTTCCAGAGACCAAATTCGTTGTTGTTGACGGCAGATTGAGCTCCCGGGTTGGGGCCCCATTGAATTGAATCCACTTAATGTAGTCATCCATCCATTCAAAATGTGTGCATTTCTTCACGATCTGAAACAAAAACACAAACCCTAAATCCTGGACCGAAAAAGAGTTAAAAGAAAATAGAAAAAGAAATCAGAGAAAAATCATGAGATCTAACCTGCCCCTCTAGCTTGCTCTCGCATTTCACGCACTCGCGCCCATAGTTGCCATTCTTGACATCCTTCGGAGTCAACCTTATCAGTGGCGCGCTGCATGGGCAGTCAAAACATCGCTCCATGGGAAGTGAACCATACTGGGTCCACGAGGGGCGGGAGGCTGAAGTGGAGCTCGACATATCACCCAAAGTCACCAGAGAAGAAGAAGCAGAGGACTAGCTCCTCTCATCGCCGGAGAAGAAGAAGCAGAGGAGGAGTGGCTCCTCTCGTCGCTGCAGAATAAGCACCAGAATAAAGGGGTGCCTGAAAAAAGGGGAGGCACAACCAACAAGTCTCGCGGATCACCTCTCGCAGATCACCCCACGATCCAACAATGCAGAGCCGTCCATGTGATCCAACGGCGCGGAGCCTGCTCGTAGCCTGCCCTCGGAATTACTTCTAGAAGACCACATCTGAGGGCTGTCGCTTGGCGCTAGGGTATGATCGGACGACTGCCGTTCGGATCTAGGGTTAGGTGAAACCCCGCGGGGTTTAGAGGGGTTTTGAGCTGGTCAACGAGGTTTCAAAGGCTTTGACTGAGCATAAATAATTTAAAAATTTTGAAAAATATGAAACCTTCACCGTTCGTTGTTTTATAGGACCCACTAACGAGGAAAAATACTAAACTTGGTGTATGTACATTTAGAGAGAAAAAACCTAGTTAGCACGATCGAGGTAAAATGAGCACCATTAATTAAAAAATCAAAAAAAAATAAAACATGCGCACAATGTTGTCTTATGTGACATGTTACCAACCAAAAATCATAAACTTTGTCTATGAACATTTTCATGAAAAAACCTTCACACATATGAGCTATCATGTACAACGTTTCATAGAGACCAAGGAGAGGAGGTAGGGTTTCCCTTCGGTTTTTGAATATTTTAAAAAATCACCAAAGCTTGATTTCAAAGTGAATAAGAAGGATTTGTACTTAGTTTTCCATTTTCATATGGTAAACGTGTTTTTAAATGGTTTTCCTATTAAAGTATATTTCTTTGAAAAAAATGTACAAATAGAAAGATTAATTCAATAAATAGTGATTCTTTGAATCTACACTATATAGATTGATTTGGTGTTAATAAAAAATATTTGGCTCATTTGGAGTAGGTCCAAAAAAACTTGATTACAAATGGGGTTGTTTACCCTAGCTTGGGAGCTCATTTGGAGCACATTTCTCATGACTACAAGTTTTGTAGACGCAAAAGAGATCGAATTGATCACCTAACGTTTATAATAGTTCAGCAAACTGTGCAACTCACACCATAGGGTAATGGACTGAAGTGTTGGTTCAAATTCAAAGTTTGCCTCAGTAGTTCAAATTCAAAGTTTACATATAGAATTATTACACCTTACAAGTTTTCACAGTTCTTCAAATTGACGACAGAATCCTTATTATAGATCTTTAAAGTTCAAAGTTTATGACTTGCATTCAAGTTCGAATTCAAATCTTTGCCTTGCTCCTTGTGTTCCGGGATGGGTTAACCGTCTTGCTTCTAGTTTCCCTGGCTGGGATATTTTGTGCTTTTGAAAGCTTTGTCTTGTTGCTTCTGATATTCACTTCTGGTGGTGGCGGTTTTGTTGAGCTTTGACTGATCAAGCAAGTGATGACCAGTTGACGGTCATCTGTGGGCTCACTAACTTTAAAGGAACTTCATACAAAATAACTTCCCCCTCTCTTATAGCTTCAAAACCTTCGTAAGCCATGGTTTCAAATTCCGCATCAGATGATGGTTCAACCGAAGTTTCTTCCTCTCTAGGTCTTTTCTGTCTTGTACCTCTAATTATCCTAGAGCTGGGTCAAACAAAAATAAGCTTAGCCATCGATAAAAAGAGAACAAATGCAAGAAAATGGAAAGATTGCACACATACCAAGCTGCTACTTCAGTTGCTTCATTCTCTAAACTTGCTGCATTCTCCTCTGCTGATGCATTATCCTCTAAACTTGCTGCATTCTCCTTTGCATTTGCTGCTGCCCATTGTTCCTCTTCTCCAAATGATGCATCAACTGGATTGGTACAACTTTTGCACTTACGCTGTTTTTTACACGACCCTCTTCACCAGCTCTTATCCTGTTTTTCCTTGGTCTTCCTGGTGGTCTAGTCAGTACATGAGAATGGAGTTTGAACCCTGGGTCTACTATGTTCCATTGGTCTTTTACCAAGAGTGCAGGCACATTTTCAGCATAAGCATCCCTAAATTTGGCAACGGAGAAATATTCAGAGCAATACTAATCAACTTCACTGTCTTCACCTCCAATAACAGTCATGAGATGTAGGGCATGTATGCACGGCTTCCTGCGGATCTGCCATTGCCTACAGCTGCATTCATTGGTTGCAAGGTTCACTAGATATCTCCATTCCCTATTTTTACTGTCATTGTATGTCACCTCAGCCTCGTATGTCGATGGTCGAATGCATTTCATTCTTAGTCCTCTCGCCTTGGCATGCAATGCCTTAATCAAAGATGGGAGCATAAGATGGCCAACATATTGTGTTTCTGCAATTCTTTTACAAAGAGATATCTTTACCATGATCATCTGCCTGATCTTATCAAATGCTTGCCACAACAAAAGCCCTTTCACTGACTTGAACTTTGTGTTGAAACACTCAGCGAGGTTATTGGTCACATAATCTACTTTGCAGATTTCATTGAATTTGCTTCTTGACCACAGCTTTCCATGATGTTCATCCATGTACTCCTTCACCAAATGATTATGAGCATACAACACTCTCAAATGGTGCTCATGCTTCCTCAAGTTGCATGTGTATGATGCTGGCCATAGATTCTCATCATAAACTTTGCCTTTGAATTTATTTTTAGAATTTTGCACTAGGTGTCGCATACATTCCCTATGTTCCACTTCAAGGAATACAATTTCTACTGCAGTTCCTAAACCCTTGCAAGCATCTGTGTGTATAACTAAACCTGAGGGTGTACCTATAATGTTGCACAACTGCTGCAAAAACCAGACCCAACTCTCCTCACTCTCTACCTCCAACACACCAAATGCAACTGGGAATAGCCAGTTGTGTCCATCAACTGCAGAAGCTGCTGCTAGCTGGCCTCTCCATCTTCCATTCAAAGCAGTCGCATTGACAGCCAAATAGGGCCTACAACCATTCAGAAACCCCTGCCACCAAGCCTTGAAACTAACAAAAGCCCTCCTGAAGCGCTCCTTCTCCATTGCCTTCCCTTTTAATTTGTACTTAACTGTATGCTTGTCAATCTCTACAACACTCCCTGGACTAGCCGTCTCCGCTTCAGCTTTGAAGGTGTAAAGCAACTGAAAACTCCCATTCCATGGACCATTAATCCTACCAAGAGCCCTTTCCTTGGCATAGAAAATCTTCATGTATCGTACATTAATCTTGTACTTCTCAAATAGCTTCCCATGGAGTGTTGTTGGACCAATTGTTGGTGTTTCCCTCACCCAATCTAAGATTGCATCTGCCACCCACCTAGTCTTTGCAAGCTTAGATTTGCCCTTTCCCCCTCCCCCTCTAGGTGGGCAAGTGTGCCCGTGTGGGTTGCTTTTTATCTGAAACAAAATGAAAAATGATGTCAAATGCAATTAAGAAATAGTACACATGATCTGAATATAGAATGGATAAATAATCTGATAACAATATTCAATTGTAATACCTGAATCAATTTGCTCTTTCACATAGTGGATGCATGCAACCTCCACCTACACCTATCATAAGGGCAATGAATAGTGAATCTTCTTGGCTCACTCCTATCAACCTCATAAGAGTTTTTAGTGAGAATGCAATATGTAGTCACTGCATTACGATAGTCAACCATCGATTCGAATACGGTTCCTGGAGTAAGGTTGGGATTCTCCCTATTCCACTCAATTGTTGGCATGTCCTCACCATCATATTCTTGTAAAACTAAGGAGTCGATGTTCTCCTCCCTCTCTTCATCATCAGTGTCATCAAATCTAGCATGGCTGCTAGGCTCCTCTGCATATTCATCTTCCACTGCATGTTGACTGACTCTATCTACCAATTCAGGGAATAGAATCCCATCCTCATCATCATCTCGAGGCACTTCCTCGTCAGGCTCTGCATCTACTTCTACATCAGGTGTAGAAGGGAGAGGAGAAGTGGCAGAATTAGCGACAGCCGACATGTTGTGGCTTTCAGAACCACTAGGTTTACTTGGTCTCGACCTACAAGGAGTGCGAGGACGCTCGCTATTAGCAGAGATAGATGATGTCTGAACACCCTTCGGGATACATTGTTTGTGTGCCTGAAGCACATCGATATGGATTTTACCAAAACAGTTGTCATCATTCAAACTAAATAGCAATCCCAGATGCTCATCACAAGTTAATGGGACAAATCTCTGCTTGGTACTGTCAAAATATCTCAGTTCAACAGCATCGGCAGGGCTCCATGGATACTCACAACAGAGTGCCTCGCGAAAATCTCTGAACGGAACGCTGGTTTCTACCACTTTAGGATAGAAAAATCCAGAAATCACACACGGTTTAGTTCCACGCAGCTCGCTAGTTTCCATTCTAACCGCCAGGTGAAAAGCAAGTGCAAGATCAACCATATTCGATTGAAATAAGATAAAGGGCACAGTTGGGCCAAAAAATTTCAGATAAATTGCACTGATTCACGCCAAAGGTTGTCAAATACAACCTAATTTATGGATCTCCTAATCAATTTGAGAGGAAAACAATGCTTACCCAAGTGGAATCCATGAATTATCAGCCTCTGATTCGACCCAATCATCTCCATGATCGATGGGCTGGACGGGGTGCCCCCCCCCCCGACATCGCTTCCTAATCCTGGATTGGGAGAGAGGGCAGATGCAGCAAAGGCGGCACGACTGCGGCAGAGGTGGCAAGAGTGCGGCGGAGGCAGCACGACGGCGGCAAAGGCGACACGACGACGGCGGAGGGGGCGGTGCGGAAGCGACTCGATATGACTCGGGTTACAGTGAGTGTCAGTTTCACGGCCCCACTGGTTACCACGTAACGGTCAAAATGTGGACTTCGCCCTACATGGCCCCACTAGTCAGAGTTAACGGTCCAGCCATTGACCCGACGGAACATCCGCTATGACCAGTTCTGAGGGTTTCAGGCAAGGGAGTGGGGAAAAGTGAGAAAAAGTTAAGAGTGTGGGGATGAATGAGTAGAACTAACGAACCAGGGGAACAGAAATAAAAATCCCTAGATATTATATGCATGAGTAGAACAGTAAGAGTTATGGGCGATAATAGTCATACTGCTTACCAGCATGTCATACTTTGATTCGGTGGTATTGTCGGATGAAGCGGCCCAGACCAACATTACATGACCGTGTTCATGAGACTGGTTCTACCGACGTGCTTCGCACACAGGTGGCTAGTGGGTGTCTGTTTCTCCAACTTTAGTTGAATCAAGTGTGACTACGCCTGGTCCTTGTTGAAGGTTAAAACAACACACTTGACGAAAATTCGTTGTGGTTTTTGATGCGTAGGTAAGAACGGTTCTTGCCAAGCCCATAGCAGCCACGTAAAACTTGCAACAACAAAGTAGAGGACGTCTAACTTGTTTTTGCAGGGCATGTTGTGATGTGATATGGTCAAGACGTGATTATATAAATTGTTGTATGAGATGATCATGTTTTGTAACAAATATATCGGCAACTGGCAAGAGCCATATGGTTGTCGCTTTATTGAATGAAATGCAATTGCCATGTAATTGCTTTACTTTATCACTAAGTGATAACGATAGTCGTAGAAGCAATAGTTGGTGAGGCGACAACGATGCTATGATGGAGATCAAGGTGTCAAGCCGGTGACGATGGTGATCATGACGGTGCTTTGGAGATGGAGATCAAAGGCACAAGATGATGATGGCCATATCATATGCATCTTATTTTGCTTAGTACGGCGGTAGCATTATAAGATGATCTCTCACTAAATTTCAAGGTACAAGTGTTCTCCCTGAGTATGCACCATTGCTACAGTTCGTCGTGCCAAGACATCACGTGATGATCGGGTGTGATAAGCTCTACGTTCACATACAACGGGTGCAAGTCAGTTTTGCACACATAGAATACTCGGGTTAAACTTGACGAGCCTAGCATATGCAGATATGGCCTTGAAACACTGAGACGGAAAGGTCGAGAGTGAATCATATAGTAGATATGATCAACATAGTGATGTTCACCATTGAAAACTACTCCATCTCACGTGATGATCGGACATGGTTTAGTTGATATGGATCACGTGATCACTTAGATGATTAGAGGGATGTCTATCTAAGTGGGATTTCTTAAGTAATATGATTAATTGAGCTTTAATTTATCATGAACTTAGTACCTAATAGTATTTTCCATGTCTATGTTGTTGTATATAAATGGCCCATGCTACTGTTCCTTTGAATTTTAATGCGTTTCTAGAGAAAGCTAAGTTGAAATATGATGGTAGGAACTACAGGGACTGGGTTTGTAACTTGAGGATTATCCTCATTGCTGCACAGAAGAATTACGTCCTGGAAGCACCACTAGATGCAAATCCCGCTACAGGAGCTACTCCAGATGTTATGAACGTCTAGCAGAGCAAAGTTGATGACTACTCAATAGTTCAGTGTGCCATGCTTTACGGCTTAGAATCAGGACTTCAACGATGTTTCCCGAGCTCTTCGCAATTCTAGAGGCTGCGGAGGTAGAAATCAAGAAGGAGCATCAAGTGTTGATGGTCAACAAGACCAGAAGTATCAAGAAGAAGGGCAAAGGGAAGAAGGGGAACTTCAAGAAGAATGGCAAGCAAGTTGCTGCTCAAGCGAAGAAGCCCAAGTCTGGACCTAAGCCTGAGACTGAGTGCTTCTACTGCAAAGGGACTGGTCACTGGAAGCGGAATTGCCCCAAGTATTTGGTGGATAAGAAGGATGGCAAAGTGAAAGGTATATTTGATATACATGTTATTGATGTGTACTTTACTAATGCTCGCAGTAGCGCCTGGGTATTTGATACTGGTTCTGTTGCTCATATTTGCAACTCAAAACAGGGGCTACGGATTAAGCAAAGATTGGCTAAGGACGAGGTGACGATGCGCGTGGGAAATGGTTCCAAAGTCGATGTGATCGCGGTCAGCACGCTACCTCTACAACTACCTTCGGGATTAGTATTTGACCTGAATAATGGTTATTTGGTGCCAGTGTTAAGCATGAACATTATATTAAAATCTTGTTTGATGCGAGATGGTTATTCATTTAAATCAGAGAATAATGGTAGTTTTATTTATATGAGTAATATCTTTTATGGTCATGCACCCTTGATGAGTGGTCTATTTTTATTGAATCTCGATAGTAGTGATACACATATTCACAATATTGAAACCAAAAGATATAAGTTTAATAATGATAGTGCAACTTATTTGTGGCCCTGCCGTTTAGGTCATATTGGTGTAAATCGCATGAAGAAACTCCATGCCGATGGGCTTTTGGAAACACTTGATTATGAATTACTTGATGCTTGTGAACCATGCCTCATGGGCAAGATGACTAAGACTCCGTTCTCCGAAACAATGGAGCGAACAACAGACTTGTTGGAAATAATACATACTGATGTATGTGATCCGATGAGTGTTCATGCTCGTGGCGGGTATCGTTATTTTCTGACCTTCATAGATGATTTAAGCAGATATGGGTATATCTACTTGATGAAACATAAGTCTGAAACATTTGAAAAGTTCAAAGAATTTCAGAGTGAAGTGGAAAATCATCGTAACAAAAGAAAATTAAGTTTCTACAATCTGATCATGGAGGTGAATATTTGAGTTATGAGTTTGGTCCTCATTTGAAACAATGCAGAATAGTTTCGCAACTCACGCCACCTGGAACACCACAGCTTAATGATGTGTTCGAACGTCGCAACCGCACTTTATTAGATATGGTGCGATCTATGATGTCTCTTACTGATTTACCGCTATAGTTTTGGGGTTATGCTTTAGAGACGGCCGCATTCACGTTAAATATGGCACCATCGAAATCCGTTGAGACAACACCATATGAACTGTGGTTTGACAAGAAACCCAAGTTGTCATTTCTTAAAGTTTGGGGCTGCGATGCTTATGTGAAAAAGATTCAACCTGATAAGCTCGAACCCAAATCGGAGAAATGTGTCTTAATAGGATACCCAAAGGAGACTGTTGGGTACACCTTCTATCATAGATCCGAAGGCAAGATATTTGTTGCTAAGAATGCATCCTTTCTAGAGAAGGAGTTTCTCTCGAAAGAAGTGAGTGTGTGGAAAGTAGAACTTGATGAGGTAACTGTCCCTTCTCCCTTATTGGAAAGTAGTTTATCACAGAAATCAGTTCCAGTGATTCCTACACCAATTAGTGAGGAAGCTAATGATGATGATCATGAAACTTCTGATCAAGTTACTGTTGGGGAACACAGCATTTCAAAAAATTTACCTACGATCACACAAGATCTATCTAGGAGATGCATAGCAACGAGAGGGGAAGAGTGTGTCTACATACCCTCGTAGAGCGAAAGTGGAAGTGTTTAGTAATGCAGTTGATGTAGTTGAACGTCTTCGCGATCCAACCGATCCAAGCACCAAGTACCGAATATACGTCCCTCAAATTCTTGATCCTGTTGAGGCCAAGGGAGAGTTCCATCAGCACGACGGCGTGGTGACGGTGATGATGAAGTTACAGACGTAGGGCTTCGCCAAAGCACTACGAAAATATGACCGAGGTGTAAAACCGTGGAGGGGGCACCGCACACGGCTAAAGATCAACTTGTGTGTCTATGGGGTTCCCCTGCCTCTTTATATAAAGGAGGGAGATGGAGAGGCAGCCAGTCCTAAGGGGGAGTGTCGGTGTCAAAACCGGCGGATCTCAGGTAGGGGGTCCCGAACTGTGCGTCTAAGGCCGATGGTAACAGGAGGCAGGGAACACGATGTTTTACCCAGGTTCAGGCCCTCTTGATGGAGGTAAAACCCTACGTCCTGCTTGATTAATATTGATGATATGGGTAGTACAAGAGTAGATCTACCACTAGATCAGAGAGGCTAAACCCTAGAAGCTAGCCCATGGTATGATTGTCTATCGTCCTACGGACTAAACCCTCCAGTTTATATAGACACCGGAGAGGGCTAGGGTTACACAAGGTCGGTTACAAAGGAGGAGATATACATATCCGTATTGCCTAGCTTGCTTTCCACGCCAAGTAGAGTCCCATCCGGACACGAGACGTAGTCTTCAATCTTGTATCTTCATAGTCCAACAGTCCGGCCAAAGGATATAATCCGGCTTTCCGGAGACCCCCTAATCCAGGACTCCCTCAGTAGCCCCTGAACCAGGCTTCAATGACGATGAGTCCGGTGCGCAGAGTTGTCTTCGGCATTGCAGGGCGGGTTCTTCTTCAACTTTCAAGTGTTTGTAAGAAGTGTCCGGATCCATAAATGTTGAACCTCTTGGCTTCTGTGCACAATTAGGGCTATCTCCTACGCGTTGAATGAATACGAGGCGCCAGGGCATTTTTACATTCACCCCCCTAGCCAGATAAATAAATTGTCTATTAAAGGGATGGGGATTCTTAGATCCAATCCATATCATCCTCCCCCAGCAAGAATTCATCAGAGCGTGCTTCGGAAAGATCCATTCTAGCATGGCCGACCTCCGCAGCTCCTCCTCCCTCCCCCGTAGCCCTAAGCCCGGTGATTGGGAGAGGTGTTCAGTTCCACACAGTCGATTAGTTGAGCTGCAGACTAAGGGATTTCTCCCTCCGGCGTACATGGTGCCTGTTCGAGCCGGGCTCGCCACCTACAATGGTGGGGAGCAAGCGGAGAACTTTCCCTGTCCTTCCATGGGGGAACGGGTTTGCCTTGTTCCTTACTTACTAAGGGGACTCAGATTTCCAATTCATTCGTTCCTCCGCGGGCTCCTGGAGTTCTACGGCCTCCAACTACACAATCTCACCCCTGTCTCCATCCTACACATCGCCGGCTATGTTGCTCTCTCCGAGTTGTTCCTGGGCTGCGAGGCTCACTTCGAGCTGTGGAAAAGGCTGTTTTGCCTTGTCCCTCGCACACAGAGAGAATCACTTTATCAAGTGGGTGGAGCCAAAGTATGGCGCATCGTCGATACCGGATATTTGCCCGGTACCCCGAAGAAGTCGTCCGAAGACTGGCCTTCAGAATGGTTTTATATGGAGGACGTTCCCCTTCCGGACCCTGTTCGGCGGGGTCTGCCCGAGTTCAACAATGCTCCTCTGAAGAAGCGCCGAAGTTGGCGCCCACGGAGCCCTCAAGCGGAAGACAACGGAGAAGTCCTCTATCTGATGAACCGGATCAAAGCACTAGCTCGATCCGGATTGACAATAATCGAAGTTATGTCGATTTGCATAATGCGGGGAGTGCAGCCACTCCAATATCGTGGGCACCCCTTGTGGTGTTATAACGGGGCGGATGACGCCACCCGCTGCGGGCGTAAGGGTCCGGACAATGCTGCCGCTCTAGTGAAGATTCTGTCCGAACTGTTCAAGGGCGAGGAAGAGGATTTCACCCGCATCAACCACGGGATGGATTCTCTATGTACAATCCTCCAAGCTGGGTAAGCTATATTTCCTTGCTCCCATTTTTCCCGCATTCTTAGTCGTAAGTATTCACCTTGCCACCTTGCGGCAGGAACTGTGAAAAGCCATAAAGGAGGTCAGCAGCCCTTCTCCACAACCATAGGACCCTGACCGGGCCATCGATTCCGGACTCGAAGAATATCCGGTTATCTCCGTGGAACTGGTAGACCGGCAGTTCTATCAGTTAGGCTGCGACGATGCCCCGGTGGCCATTACGGCCGACTATCCCGGACTACTTCCTGCATCGCAGGTAAGAAAAATCAAAAAGTCCCAACTCCAAAATTAGGATCTCCTTTTAGGCACTTCACCCACCATATACACATGGCATCTTTTACAGGGAAGGCATTCGGGACACCCTGCTGAACCCGCGGCAACTCGCCAACAAGAGGTGCCGAGGCCGGGTAGGCCAAAAAGTAAGGCGGTCAGGACGGAGACGCCGACGCAAAGGTACAAGAAAAACCCTGCTCCGTGGTTGTCATCGTTTTCGAAATGTAATGACGCCCGCGTTTCTTTAATAGAAAGAACGCTCGCCGGAATATGTCCGGCGATGCTGCCAACCAAGCTTCCACCAGTCGGGCGCCAGGACCGGACATAGAGGCGGAAGGCGATATGGGGCAGGCGCCGGATAATCCCCCGACAGAGGATGTGGATAGATTGTTCTCTACAAACTCAGAAGTGGAAAGCGCCATGAATCATAGGCGCCGCCGGGCCGTACTCCACGACGCTTGTTTCTCACCAGAGGCGTTCGACGCCTTCAATTCTGGAGAGGCGTACCTCCGTGATGCCCAAGATGGTCTAGCCAGAGCCACGGATCAGTATGTAAAGGATGTACGGGTGAGTAAATCTGATGATTTGTATGTATTAGTAGCCCCTGAGACTTGAAACAGTTAGCGGAACTGATTTAAGGATCATCTATAATGTGCAGGTTCTTACAGAGAAGAATACTAGGCTGTCCCAGGAGCTGGAGGAATGCAAGACCCAACTGGGGGCCGTTCTTGCCGCATTGCAGGAACAGAAAAAGCCTCCCGCTGGTAACATTTACTTTAAAGAATGGTGATTACCATATAGTGTGCGACGTGTCTGCAGATCTAATAATTGATTTTGCAGATGAGTCCGGAGAAAGTCCGGGGGACCAGCATATTATCTGTTGGGTTTCGTAGTAATTTCAACAATTTTCCTACGCACACGCAAGATCATGGTGATGCATAGCAACGAGAGGGGAAGAGTGTGATCTACGTACCCTTGTAGATCGACAACGGAAGCGTTAACTTGGTTGATGTAGTCGTACGTCTCCATGGCCCGACCGATCAAGCACCGAAACTACGGCACCTCCGAGTTCTAGCACACGTTCAGCTCGATGACGATCCCCGGACTCAGATCCAGCAAAGTGTCGGGGAAGAGTTCCGTCAGCACGACGGCGTGGTGACGATCTTGAAGTACTACCGTCGCAGGGCTTCGCCTAAGCACCGCTACAATATTATCGAGGACTATGGTGGAAGGGGGCACCGCACACGGCTAAGAATATGATCACGTGGATCAACTTGTGTCTAGAGGTGCCCCCTTGCCCCCGTATATAAAGGAGCAAGGGAGGAGGAGGCCGGCCCTAGGAGGGGGCGCGCCAAGTGTGGAGTCCTACTAGGACTCCCTAGTCCTAGTAGGATTCCACCTCCCATATGGAATAGGAAAAGAGGAAGGGAAAAGGAGAAGGAAGGAAGGGGGCGCCCCCCTTCCCTAGTCCAATTCGGACCAAACCAAGGGGAGGGGTGCGGCCACCCTTGAGGCCCTTTTTCTTCTTTCCCGTATGGCCCAATAAGGCCCAATACGTATTCCCGTAACTCTCCGGTACTCCAAAAAATATCCGAATCACTCTGAACCTTTCCGATGTCCGAATATAGTCGTCCAATATATCGATCTTTACGTCTCGACCATTTCGAGACTCCTCGTCATGTCCCCGATCTCATCCGGGACTCCGAACTCCTTCGGTACATCAAAACTCATAAACTCATAATATAACTGTCATTGAAACCTTAAGCGTGCGGACCCTACGGGTTCGAGAACAATGTAGACATGACCGAGACACGTCTCCAGTCAATAACCAATAGCAGAACCTGGATGCTCATATTGGCTCCCACATATTCTACGAAGATCTTTATCGGTCAGACCGCATAACAACATACGTTGTTCCCTTTGTCATCGGTATGTTACTTGCCCGAGATTCGATCGTCGGTATCTTAATACCTAGTTCAATCTCGTTACCGACAAGTCTCTTTACTCGTTCCGTAATACATCATCTCACAACTAACTCATTAGTTGCAATGCTTGCAAGGCTTATGTGATGTGCATTACCGAGAGGGCCCAGAGATACCTCTCCGACAATCAGAGTGACAAATCCTAATCTCGAAATACGCCAACCCAACTTGTACCTTTGGAGACACCTGTAGAGCTCCTTTATAATCACCCAGTTACGTTGTGACGTTTGGTAGCACACAAAGTGTTCCTCTGGCAAACGGGAGTTGCATAATCTCATAGTCATTGGAACATGTATAAGTCATGAAGAAAGCAATAGCAACATACTAAACGATCGGGTGCTAAGCCAATGTAATGGGTCATGTCAATCACATCATTCTCCTAATGATGTGATCTCGTTAATCAAATAACAACTCTTTTGTTTATGGTTAGGAAACATAACCATCTTTGATTAATGAGCTAGTCAAGTAGAGGCATACTAGTGACACTTTGTTTGTCTATGTATTCACACAAGTATTATGTTTCCGGTTAATACAATTCTAGCATGAATAATAAACATTTATCATGATATAAGGAAATAAATAATAACTTTATTGTTGCCTCTAGGGCATATTTCCTTCAGTCTCCCACTTGCACTAGAGTCAATAATCTAGTTCACATCGCCATGTGATTTAACAGCAATAGTTCACATCACCATGTGATTAACACCCATAGTTCACATCGATATGTGATCAACACCCAAAGGGTTTACTAGAGTCAGTAATCTAGTTCACATCGCTATGTGATTAACACCCAAAGAGTACTAAGGTGTGATCATGTTTTGCTTGTGAGATAATTTTAGTCAACGGGTCTGTCACATTCAGATCCGTAAGTATTTTGCGAATTTCTATGTCAACAATGCTCTGCACGGAGCTACTCTAGCTTATTGCTCCCACTTTCAATATGTATCTAGATCGAGACTTAGAGTCATCTAGATCTGTGTTAAAACTTGCATCGACGTAACTTTTTACGACGAACCTTTTTGTCACCTCCATAATTGTGAAATATTTCCTTATTCCACTAAGGATAATTTTGACCGCTGTCCAGTGATCTACTCTTAGATCACTATTGTACTCCCTTGCTTAACACAGTGTAGGGTATACAATAGATCTGGTACACAGCATGGCATACTTTATAGAACCTATGGCTGAGGCATAGGGAATGACTTTCATTCTATTTCTATCTTCTGCCGTGGTCGGGCTTTGAGTCTTACTCAATTTCACACCTTGCAACACAGGCAAGAACTCTTTCTTTGACTGTTCCATTTTGAACTACTTCAAAATCTTGTCAAGGTATGTACTCATTGAAAAAAACATATCAAGCGTCTTGATCTATCTCTATAGATCTTGATGCTCAATATGTAAGCAGCTTTACCGAGGTCTTTCTTTGAAAAACTGCTTTCAAATGTTCCTTTATGCTTTTCAGAAAATTATACATTATTTCCGATCAACAATATGTTGTTCACATATACTTATCAGAAATGTTGTAGTGCTCCCACTCACTTTCTTGTAAATACAGGCTTCACCGTAAGTCTGTATAAAACTATATGCTTTGATCAACTTATCAAAGCGTATATTCCAACTCCGAGATGCTTGCACCAGTCCATAGATGGATCGTTGGAGCTTGCATATTTTGTTAACACCTTTAGGATTGACAAAACCTTCTGGTTGCATCATATACAACTCTTCTTTAAGAAATCCATTAAGGAATGCAGTTTTGTTTATCCATTTGCCAGATTTCATAAAATGCGGCAATTGCTAACATGATTCGGACAGACTTAAGCATATATACGAGTGAGAAAATCTCATCGTAGTCAACACCTTGAACTTGTCGAAAACCTTTTGCGACAATTCTAGCTTTGTAGATAGTAACACTACTATCAGCGTCCGTCTTCCTCTTGAAGATCCATTTATTTTCTATGGCTTGCCGATCATCGGGCAAATCCATCAAAGTCCATACTTTGTTCTCATACATGGATCATATCTCAGATTTTATGGCCTCAAACCATTTCGCGGAATCTGGGCTCATCATCGCTTCCTCATAGTTCGCAAGTTCGTCGTGGTCTAGTAACATGACTTCCAGAATAGGATTACTGTACCACTCTGGTGCGGATCTCACTCTGGTTTACCTACGAGATTCGGTAGTAACTTGATCTGAAGTTACATGATCATCATCATTAGCTTCCTCACTAATTGGTGTAGTAGTCACAGGAACATATTTCTGTGATGAACTACTTTCCAATAAGGGAGCAGGTACAGTTACCTCATCAAGTTCTACTTTCCTCCCACTCACTTCTTTCGAGAGAAACTCCTTCTCTAGAAAAACTCCGAATTTAGCAACAAAAGTCTTGCCTTCGGATTTGTGATAGAAGGTGTACCCAACAGTATCCTTTGGGTATCCTATGAAGACATATTTCTCTGATTTGGGTTTGAGCTTATCAGGATGAAACTTTTTCAAATAACCATCACAATCCCAAACTTTAAGAAATGACAACTTTGGTTTCTTGCCAAACCACAGTTCAGATTGTGTCGTCTCAACGGACTTAGATGGTGCCCTTTTAAACATGAATGCAGCTGTATTTAATGCATAACCCCAAAACAATAGTGGTAGATCGATAAGAGACATCATAGATCACACCATATCTAATAAAGTACGGTTATAATGTTCGGACACACCATTATGCTGTGGTGTTCCAGGTGGCGTGAGTAGTAAAACTATTACACATTGTTTTAACTGAAGGCCAAACTCGTAACTCAAATATTTTACCTCTGCGATCATATCGTAGAAACTTTTATTTTCTTGTTACGATGATTCTCCACTTCACTCTGAAATTCTTTGAACTTTTCAAATATTTCAGACTTGTGTTTCATTAAGTAGATATACCCATATCTGCTCAAATCATCTGTGAAGGTCAGAAAATAATGATACCCGCCGCGAGCCTTAACACTCATCGGATCTCATACATCAGTATGTATTATTTCCAATAAGTCAGTTGCTCGCTCCATAGTTCCGGAGAACGGCGTTTTAGTCATCTTGCCCATGAGGCATGGTTCACAGGCATCAACTGATTCATAATCAAGTGATTCCAAAAACCCATTAGCATGGAGTTTCTTCATGCGCTTTACACCAATATGACCTAAACGGCAGTACCACAAATAAGTTGCACTATCATTATTAACTTTGCATCTTTTGGTTTCAATATTATGATTATGTGTATCACTACGATCGAGATCCAATGAACTATTTTCATTGGGTGTGTAACCATATAAGGTTTTATTCATGTAAACAGAACAACAATTTATTCTCTTACTTAAATGAATAACCGTATTACAATAAACATGATCAAATCATATTCATGCTCAACGCAAACACCAAATAACACTTATTCAGGTTCAACACTAATCCCGAAAGTATAGGGAGTGTGCGATGATGATTACTTCACCCTTAACTAGTCTCTGTTTATTCTGCAACTCCCATTTCGAGTTACTAATCTTAGCAACTGAACTAGTATCAAATACTGAGGGGTTGCTATAAACACTAGTAAAGTACACATCAATAACATGTATATCAAATATACTTATGTTCACTTTGCCATCCTTCTTATCTGCCAATCACTTGGGGTAGTTCCGCTTCCAGTGACCAGTCCCTTTGCAGTAGAAACATTTAGTCTCAGGCTTAGGACCAGACTTGGGCTTCTTCACTTGAGCAGCAACTTGCTTGCTGTTCTTCTTGAAGTTCCCCTTCTTCCCTCTGCCCTTTTCTTGAAACTAGTGGTCTTGTCTACCATCAACACTTGATGTTTTTCTCGATTTCTACCTTCGTCAATTTCCGCATTACGAAGAGCTTGGGAATCGTTTCCATTATCCCTTGCATATCATAGTTCATCATGAAGTTCTACTAACTTGGTGATGGTGACTAGAGAATTCTGTCAATCACTATCTTATCTGGAAGATTAACTCCCACTTGATTCAAGCGATTGTAATAGTCAGACAATCTGGGCACATGCTCACTAGTTGAGCGATTCTCCTCCATCTTTTAGCTATAGAACTTGTTGGAGAGTTCATATCTCTCAACTCGGGTATTTGCTTGAAATATTAACTTCAACTCCTAGAACATCTCATATGCTCCATGACGTTCAAAACGTCTTTGAAGTCCCGATTCTAAGCCATTAAGCATGGTGCACTAAACTATCAAGTAGTCATCATATTGAGCTAGCCAAACGTTCATAACGTCTGCATCTGCTCCTGCAATAGGTCCGTCACCTAGCGGTGCATCAAGGACATAATTCTTCTGTGCAGCAATGAGGATAAACCTCAGATCACGGATCCAATCCGCATCATTACTACTAACATTTTTCAACACAATTTTCTCTAGGAACATATCAAAAATAAACACAGGGAAGCAACAACGCGAGCTATTGATCTACAACATAATTTGCAAAATACTACCAGGACTAAGTTCATGGTAAATTTAAGTTCAATTAATCATATTACTTAAGAACTCCCACTTAGATAGACATCCCTCTAATCCTCTAAGTGATTACGTGATCCAAATCAACTAAACCATGTCTGATCATCACGTGAGATGGAGTATTTTCATTGGTGAACATCGCTATGTTGATCATATCTGCTATATGATTCACACTCGACCTTTCGGTCTCCGTGTTCCGAGGCCATATCTGTATATGCTTGGCTCATCAAGTATAACCTGAGTATTCTGCGTGTGCAACTGTTTTGCACCCGTTGTATTTGAACGTAGAGCCTATCACACCCGATCATCACGTGGTGTCTCAGCACGAAGAACTTTCGCAACGGTGCATACTCAGGGAGAACACTTCTTGATAATTAGTGAGAGATCATCTTATAATGCCACCGTCAATCAAAGCAAGATAAGATGCATAAAAGATAAACATCACATGCAATCAATATAAGTGATATGATATGGCCACCATCATCTTGTGCTTGTGATCTCCATCTTCGAAGCACCGTCATGATCACCATCGTCACCGGCGCGACACCTTGATCTCCATCGTAGCATCGTTGTCGTCTCGCCAATCTTATGCTTCCACGACTATCACTACCGCTTAGTGATAAAGTAAAGCATTACAGCGTGATTGCATTGCATACAATAAAGAGACAACCATATGGCTCCTGCCAGTTGCCGATAACTCGGTTACAAAACATGATCACCTCATACAATAAAATTTAGCATCATGTCTTGACCATATCACATCACAACATGCCCTGCAAAAACAAGTTAGACGTCCTCTACTTTGTTGTTGCAAGTTTTACGTGGCTGCTACGGGCTTAAGCAAGAACCAATCTTACCTACGCATCAAAACACAACGATAGTTTGTCAAGTTGGTGCTGTTTTAACCTTCGCAAGGACCGGGCGTAGCCACACTCGGTTCAACTAAAGTTGGAGAAACTGTCACCCGCTAGCCACCTTTGTGCAAAGCACGTCGGGAGAACCGGTCTCGCGTAAGTGTACGCGTAATGTCGGTTCGGGCCGCTTCGTCCAACAATACCGCCGAACCAAAGTATGACATGCTAGTAAGCAGTATGACTTATATCGCCCACAACTCACTTGTGTTCTACTCGTGCATATAACATCAACACATAAAACCTAGGCTCGGATGCCACTGTTGGGTTTCGTAGTAATTTCAACAATTTTCCTACGCACATGCAAGATCATGGTGATGCATAGCAACGAGAGGGGAAGATTTTGATCTACGTACCCTTGTAGATCGACAACGGAAGTGTTAACTTGGTTGATGTAGTCGTACGTCTCCACGGCCCGACCGATCAAGCACCGAAACAACGGCACCTCCGAGTTCTAGCACACGTTCAGCTCGATGACGATCCCCGGACTCCGATCCAGCAAAGTGTCGGGGAAGAGTTCCGTCAGCACGACGGCGTGGTGACGATCTTGATGTACTACCGTCGCTGGGCTTCGCCTAAGCACCGCTACAATATTATCGAGGACTATGGTGGAAGGGGGCACCGCACACGGCTAAGAATATGATCACATGGATCAACTTGTGTCTAGAGGTGCCCCCTTGCCCCCGTATATAAAGGAGCAAGGGAGGAGGAGGCCGGCCCTAGGAGGGGGCGCGCCAAGTGTGGAGTCCTACTAGGACTCCCTAGTCCTAGTAGGATTCCACCTCCCATATGGAATAGGAAAAGAGGAAGGGAAAAGGAGAAGGAAGGAAGGGGGCGCCCCCCTTCCCTAGTCCAATATGGACCAGACCAAGGGGAGGGGTGCGGCCACCCTTGAGGCCCTTTTTCTTCTTTCCCGTATGGCCCAATAAGGCCCAATACGTATTCCCGTAATTCTCCGGTACTCCAAAAAATACCCGAATCACTCAGAACCTTTACGATGTCCGAATATACTCGTCCAATATATCGATCTTTACGTCTCGACCATTTCGAGACTCCTCATGTCCCCGATCACATCCGGGACTCCAAACTAACTTCGGTACATCAAAACTCATAAACTCATAATATAACTGTCATCGAAACCTTAAGCGTGCGGACCCTACGGGTTTGAGAACAATGTGGACATGATCGAGACATGTCTCTGGTCAATAACCAATAGCGAAACCTGGATGCTCATATTGGCTCCCACATATTCTACGAAGATCTTTGTCGGTCAGACCGCATAACAACATACGTTGTTCCCTTTGTCATCGGTATGTTACTTGCCCAAGATTCGATTGTTGGTATCTCAATACCTAGTTCAATCTCGTTACCGGCAAGTCTCTTTACTCGTTTCGTAATACATCATCTCGCAACTAACTTATTAGTTGCAATGCTTTCAAGGCTTATGTGATGTGCATTACCGAGAGGGCCCA
Organism: Triticum urartu; assembly: GCF_056163025.1. NCBI lineage: Eukaryota > Viridiplantae > Streptophyta > Magnoliopsida > Poales > Poaceae > Triticum > Triticum urartu. The sequence continues at coordinate 500,532,958 of NC_141874.1, read as the reverse complement.
GAGATACCTCTCCGACAATCGGAGTGACAAATCCTAATCTCGAAATATGCCAACCCAATATTTACCTTTGGAGACACCTGTAGAGCTCCTTTATAATCACCCAGTTACGTTGTGACGTTTGGTAGCACACAAAGTGTTCCTCCGGCAAACGGGAGTTGCATAATCTCATAGTTATAGGAACATGTATAAGTCATGAAGAAAGCAATAGCAACATACTAAACGATCGGGTGCTAAGCTAATGGAATGGGTCATGTCAATCACACCATTCTCCTAATGATGTGATCCCGTTAATCAAATAACAACTCTTTTGTTCATGGTTAGGAAACATAATCATCTTCGATTAATGAGCTAGTCAAGTAGAGGCATACTAGTGACACTTTGTTTGTCTATGTATTCACACAAGTATTATGTTTCCGGTTAATACAATTCTAGCATGAATAATAAACATTTATCATGATATAAGGAAATAAATAATAACTTTATTATTGCCTCTAGGGCATATTTCCTTCATTATGCGACAGCTAGAGGCTGGCAAACGCGTGCTGAGTAAGGTTATGCTAGAGAAAAATAGTCTTCAAGATGCCAATGTTAAGCTGAACATTGAACTAAAAGACGTTCGGGCCAGCTTGCGGACTCCGAGAAGGAGAATAAGCGGCTTTGGCAAGGCATTTTTAGTAAGTGCTTGAACGAATCCTACTAAAGGAGTTCGGTGAAGAAGTCGATTAACAACGTTATGTCTGTAGGTATGCTGACAGGTCGTCCCGCGGAGGAAATGCCCGGGTCTGCGGGTGATCTTCTGTCCGAGCTGTCACATTTGCACGAACAAGTTCGGCAGGTGATGCAAGGTGTTGCCTAGGCTTTGTGGCCATCTGTCTCCTTGCCAGAGGGCGTTGCAGAGCTTACAGAGAAGCTCAAGGGAGCACGGCGGCGCCTCCGATTATGGAAGATATCGGCCTGTTGACAGGGTGCCAGAGAGGCCTGGGCCATGGTGAAGACTCGGTATACCAAGGCAGACCCAAATCACATAGCCGAGGTCGGACCTGTGGGGCCCGACGGAAAAGAGGTCCCCGTTAGCTTAGTTTATGGGCAAGTAGAATTAGCCGCAAAGTATTCCCAACAGGATTGTAAGCTAGACCGCCTGTTGGACGGTATAGAAGAGGAGTTTAGTCAGTCTGCATGACTATGTAATTAAAGTGACATGTATAATGCCTTCTAGCCGGATTGTAGATCATTTGTCATTGCGGACCTTTTCGCTTCAACCTCCGGGCCCGATAGTCCGAAGTGAATCCGAATACCCGCTCAGTTATATAAGAACCGGGGTATGCGTGGAGACCAGGCATAGGGGTCATTAGTGCTTTATTAGACAAGTGCCCAACTAGTTATGTTATATTACATGGGTAGTAAGAAACATCTTCCAGGGAGAATAGTTTCGTTAAGGGTTCCTTTCCCTGGGTAAGCATGCCCTAAAGTGCATGTCCGGACTACGATAAGAAACGCAGAAAAAGCATCTGGGGGCAGATATGGATAATAAATAAAAGTCATCTTTTGTTCACCGACCGAATATTCCCTTAAGAACGCTAGCTTTCGGCTTCACCCAGTCTGAGGTACACATCCGGCTGACCCGGCAGTAACAATCGCAGAGGTGCTCCCCTTATGCCCTAGCCGAATTAACGGGAACGTAGGGCATAAATACAAGAGCCGGGCAACCCAGCTTGGCCAAAACTTAAGTCATATCGATGCATATAATGGTGAAAAAAGGTACATGCGGAAGTATAACACATGCGTTGGGCGTGAGGCCCAGATAAATAATTTAAGCTTCTGTGAAAGAAGCCCCCAGGTATGGAGAGTGTAGCTAGCGCATCTGTAATGTACAATTGAGGCACAAGGTGACCCTTGAAGGCCTAGAGAGATAATAAGAAAAAGAAAGAAAGGGAAACAAGACAGATGATGCATACGCAGAAAATGGAGAAAGGGAGGGGACTAACAGAGAGTCCGGTGCTAGGCGTAGAATCTTCGGAGCCTGGCTGCGTTCCATGGGTTCGGCTCGAGTTGACTAGTCGATGCATCCCGCAGTCGGTACGCTCCACCGGTCAGAACTTGGTCGATAATGAAGGGACCTTCCCATTTGGGCTCGAGCTTGTTCTTTTTCTTATCCAGCAGGCGTAGAACTAGTTCGCCAATGTTATAAGTTTTGGCCCGTACTTCTCTACTTTGGTATTTGCGAGTCTGTTGCTGGTAAAATGCGGAACGGGCTTTGGCTACGTCGCGCTCTTCCTCCAAGGTGTCCAGACTGTCCTGCTGATCGAGCTCGGCTTCTGTTTCTTCGTACATGCTCACTCGAGGTGAGTCATGAATTATGTCACAGGGCAAGACTGCCTCTGTGCCGTACACCATAAAAAACGGTGTATATCCGGTACTACGATTCGGCGTGGTCCGCAGCCCCCAGAGTACGGAGTCGAGCTCCTCTACCCAGTGCGTGTCAGACTCCGTTAAGGAACGCACTAATCTGGGTTTAATGCCGCTCATTATAAGACCGTTTGCTCGTTCGACTTGACCATTGGTTTGTGGGTGATAGACTGAAGCATAATCGAGCTTGATGCCCATTTTTCTGCACCAGAGTTTTACCTCGTCAGCCGTGAAGTTTGTGTCGTTATCAGTGATGATGCTCTAGGGGACGCCATAGCGGTGTACAACCCTGGATATGAAATCTATCACCGGTCCGGATTTCGGCTGTTTTAACCAGTTTAGCCTCTATCCATTTGGTGAATTTATCCACCATGACCAATAAGTATTTTTTCTTGTGGGTTCCCCCTTTAAGGGGTCCAACCATGTCAAGCCCCCAGACAGCGAAGGGCCATGTAATGGGGATTGTTTGGAGGGCGGTGCGTGGCATGTGGCTTTGATTTGCAAAGAGCTGGCAACCGGCGCAACGTTGGACCAAGTCCTGTGCATCTGTCCGGGCCGTTGGCCAATAGAATCCTGTACGGAAGGCCTTGCTTACAAGAGCCCGGGCTGCGCGTGATGACCGCCGAGTCCGGCGTGAATTTCTGCCAAAAGATTCCGCCCTTCCTCTTCGGAGATGCACCTTTGAAGGACTCCGGTAGTGCTTTTCTTGTACAATTCTCCCTCATGGACCTTGTAGGCCTTGGATCGACGCACTATACAGCGTGCCTCATTTTGGTCCTCCAGAAGTTCCTGTCTAGTTAGGTAGGCCAGGAATGGTTCTGTCCACGGGGCAATAATGGCCATTATTTCGTGGGCTGAAGGTGTTATTTCGGTGGCGGAGCCTCCGATTGTGTCAGAGAGTTCGGTATCGGGTATTTTGGCCGGGTCCGGACTGTTGTTACCGGTGTCCCCTTCCCATGATACGGATGGCTTGAAGAGCCTTTCCAGGAATATGTTGGGAGGGACCGCGTCGCGTTTTGTGCCGATGCGGGTGAGGATATCCGCCGCCTGATTGTTTTCCCGAGCCACATGGTGAAATTCGAGTCCCTCGAACCGAGCTGACATTTTTAGGACGGCATTTCGATAGGCGGCCATCTTCGGATCCTTGGCGTCAAAATCTCCATTTATTTGGGATATTGCGAGGTTTGAATCCCCACGCACCTCCAGGCGTTGAATGCCCATGGAGACTGCCATCCGAAGACCATGCAACAGAGCTTTGTATTCGGCTGCATTGTTAGAATCTGTGTACAACATTTGCAGTATGTACCGAACGGTATCTCCGGTTGGGGACGTCAGGACGACGCCAGCCCCTAGACCGGCCAGCATTTTAGAACCGTCGAAGGGCATGATCCAATTGGAGTATGCATCGTACTCTTTAGGGAGTTCGGCCTCCGTCCATTCGGCGACGAAGTTGGCCAGTACTTGCGATTTAATGGTTCGGCGAGGTTTGTATGTTATGTCGAATGGGAGGAGCTCAATGGCCCATTTGGCAATCCGGCCCGTAGCGTCGCGGTTGTTGATAATATCATTAAGTGGCACTTCCGAGGCTACTGTAATCGAACACTCTTGAAATTAGTGTCGCAGTTTCTGTGATGCCATGAATACCGCATATGCTATTTTTTGGTAATGCGGGTATCGTGATTTGCATGGAGTGAGGACAGTGGATACATAGTATACTGGCTTTTGAAGAGGGAATTTGTGTCCGTCCGCTTCCCGTTCGACAACGAGCACCGCACTTACAACTTGATGAGTTGCCGCAATATACAACATCATTGGTTCGCCGATGTTTGCTGCGGCCAGGATCGGGTTGGTTGCAAAAATGGCCTTTATTTCTTCCAATCCGGCTGTGGCCGCATCCATCCACTCGAAGTGTTCGGTGCACCGAAGGAGGCGATAAAGGGGTAGAGCCTTTTCTCCCAAGCGGGAGATAAAGCGGCTTAGAGCCGCCACGCATCCAGTTAGCTTCTGGATTTGTTTGAGGTCTGTTGGGGTAGCCAACTGTGACAACGCTCGAATTTTGGCCGGATTAACTTCAATACCTCTACTGGAGACAATGAATCCCAGGAGCTTTCCGGCTGGTACGCCGAAAACGCATTTTTCCGGATTGAGCTTGATGTCATATGTTCGGAGGTTGTCGAATGTGAGCCTCAAGTCGTCTATCAAAGAGTCGACATGTTTGGTTTTGACGACCACATTGTCTACGTATGCCTCTACTATTTTGCCGATTTGTTTCTCCAGACATGTCTGAATCATGCGCTGATATGTTGCACCGGCATTTTTTAGCCCAAAAGGCATTGTGTCAAAACAGAAGGGACCGTATGGCGTGATGAATGCCGTTGCGGCTTGGTCGGACTCCGCCATCTTGATTTGGTGGTAACCGGAGTATGCGTCGAGGAAACACAATGACTCGTGTCCTGCGGTAGCATCAATGATTTGATTGATGCGTGGGAGGGGGAAGGGATCCTTTGGGCAAGCTTTATTGAGGTCTTTGAAGTCGACACAAAGGCGCCAGGATTTGTCCTTCTTTCGTACCATCACCAGGTTTGCTAGCCAGTCCGAGTGTTTTATTTCTTTGATGAATCCGGCCTCCAATAACTTGGCTAGTTCCTCTCCCATGGCCTGTCTCTTAGGTTCAGAGAAACGCCGAAGAGCTTGCTTGACTGGCTTGAATCCCTTTAGGATATTGAGGCTATGCTCGGCCAGCCTGCATGGGATTCCTGTCATGTCTGAGGGATGCCAGGTGAATATGTGTCAGTTCTCGCGCAGGAACTCCCGTAGTGCGGTGTCCACAGCGGGGCTTAGCTGTGCCCCGATGGAGGCTGTTTTTGTAGGGTCCGTTGGGTGGACTTGAAATTTGACTATTTCATCCGCTGGTTTAAAAGAGGTGGACTTGGATCTCTTGTCGAGTATCACGTCGTCCCTGTCCACTGTGGAGCGGAGCGTAGTTAATCCCTTGGCCGAGAGGGCTTCGGATAATGCCTCGAGGGCCAATGTGGCTGTTTTGTTTTTGGCGCGGAGTGCTGTGTCCGGATCGCTGGCGAGAGTGATGATTCCGTTGGGCCTGGGCATTTTGAGCTTCATGTACCCGTAATGTGGTACGGCTTGGAAGATTGTGAATGCCTCCCATCCTAAAAGGGCGTGATAACCACTGCTGAACGGGGCCACTTGGAATGTAATTTCTTCGAACCTGTAATTATCTGGCGTGCCGAATACCACATCTAGTGTGATTTTTCCAGCACATCATGCTTCCCAACTAGGGATGATTCCTCTAAAGGTTGTGCTACTTTGCTCAATGCGGCTCCGGTCTATTTCCATTTTTTGAAGAGTTTCCTCATAGATGAGGTTTAATCCGCTGCCGCCGTCCATGAGTACCTTGGTGAGTCGAAAGCCGTCCACGATTGGACTGAGGAACAGTGCGGCTGGTGCTCGGGCTGTTCGGAATTTAGGTTCGTCACTGGCATTGAAGGTAATAGCCGTGTCACTCCAAGGATTTATATCTGCTACGTGGCCGATTTCGGGCATGCTGCGAAGTGTTCGCTTGCATCTATTATTTGACGCGAAGGTCTCAAAGACCGTTAACACCATATTGTTGTCCATGTGATGGTGCTCTGTGGTATTTGGGAGGAGTAGATCCTCGCCACTTTTGGCCACCTGCCGGAGTATCCAACATGCTCTAAGGCTGTGCGTTGGTATTGCATCCGTTGTACTATGAATTTTGCAGGGTCCATTGAGCCATCCCTCCAGTACGGTTCCTTGCCCCGTAGGGGGCTTTTGCTTTTTGGTAGTTAACCCGGGTGTATTATGATAATGCACCCTTTTATTTCGGACTGGGTTTGTGTTCAGGGCCGGATTATCCCAAAAGTTTGTTTCGGTTTTCCAGGCACTTTCCATCGCACAGTACTTTCGTACTATGGACGCCAAGTCAGCGAAGCGTGTTATCTCATGGCGATTTATGGCGTTGAGGATTCCCTTGTCGATGCAATTATTGCGGAAAAATAAGATTGTGTCTTCCTCGCGACAGTCCTTAACCTTGTTCATCGCAAGGAGGAATCTGGCCCAGTACTGATGTATTGTTTCCTGGGGCTCTTGCCTGATGTGGGAAAGATCGCTTATGTTTGGGTGGGTGGGTGGAATTGAATCCGAACCCTCACCTGATCTGGGATCCAGGGGCCGAGGAATTTCCAATTTTGAAAGTTCTGGTTCCGGGGTGTGACCCGATAACCCTGGCCCGCTGCCTGACTCTAAGTTCAGGGATTGGGTGTTGTCCTCCAGCGAACGGGCGTCCGGCTCAGAGAGCTCGGGAATCCGGACATAGTTGGTCCTCAAGATGGAGGAAAGGTCGCCGCATTGTTCCTCCACCACTTCAATATGATGGGTGACCGGCGGAGAGTTAATCTCCCTTTGATCGGGTTTAAGCCCAATCCGATCATAGTCCGTAGCGACTCCCAGGGCGGTAATGTGATCTAAGAGCTCGTTTAAGGAGGCGACCTCTATTGGATCCATCTGTTCGGCGAGTGCCGATTTGACGTGGAGGCTGTTTTCGATGACCCGACAAGTCATCGTTGGCGCGGCGGCCCAACAGGCGGTCATGATGAAACCGCCTAGCCGGAGAGTTTGGCCGACAGCCAAAGCTCCCTCGACAGTAGTACCGTCTTTAAAGACGAGACGAGACATCCTACATTCTGGCGACGGCATAGAGAAACTCTCAATGAAAGCACCAATGTCGGTGTCAAAACCGGGATCTCGGGTAGGGGGTCCCAAACTGTGCGTCTAAGGCGGATGGTAACAAGAGGCAGGGAACATGATGTTTTACCCAGGTTCGGGCCCTCTTGATGGAGGTAAAACCCTACGTCCTGCTTGATTAATATTGATGATATGGGTAGTACAAGAGTAGATCTACCACGAGATCAGAAAGGCTAAACCCTAGAAGCTAGCCTATGGTATGATTGTCTATCGTCCTACGGACTAAACCCTCCGGTTTATATATGTTGGGGAACGTAGTAATTTCAAAATTTTCCTACGCACACGCAAGATCATGGTGATGCATAGCAATGAGAGGGGAGAGTGTGATCTACGTACCCTCGTAGACCGACAGCGGAAGTGTTATGACAACGCGGTTGATGTAGTCGTACGTCTTCACGGCCCGACCGATCAAGCACCGAAACTACGGCACCTCTAAGTTTTAGCACACGTTCAGCTCGATGACGATCCGCGGACTCCGATCCAGCAAAGTGTCGGGGAAGAGTTCTGTCAGCACGATGGCGTGGTGACGATCTTGATGTTCTACCGTCGCATGGGCTTCGCTTAAGCACCGCTACAATATTATCGAGGAGTATGGTGGAAGGGGGCACCGCACACGGCTAAGAAAACGATCATGTGGATCAACTTGTGTGTCTAGGGGTGCCCCCTGCCCCCGTATATAAAGGAGCAAGGGGGGAGGCCGGCCGGCCCTAGGGCGCGCCAAGGAGGAGGAGTCCTCCTCCTAGTAGGAGTAGGACTCCCCTCTTTCCTACTCCTACTAGGAGGGGAAAGGAAGGGGGAGAGGGAGAAGGAAAGGGGGGCGCCGCCCCCCTCTCCTAGTCCAATTCGGACCAGAGGGGGAGGGGGCGTGCGGCCCACCCTGGCCGCCCCTCTCTCTCTCCACTAGGGCCCACAAGGCCCATTAATTCTCCCGGGGGGTTCCGGTAACCCTCCGGCACTCCGGTTTTCTCCGAAATCACCCGGAACACTTCCGGTGTCCGAATATAGCCGTCCAATATATCAATATTTATGTCTCGACCATTTTGAGACTCCTCGTCATGCCCGTGATCACATCCGGGACTCCTAACTAACTTCGGTACATCAAAACTCGTAAACTCATAATATAACTGTCATCGAAACCTTAAGCGTGCGGACCCTACGGGTTTGAGAACAATGTAGACATGACCGAGACATGTCTCTGGTCAATAACCAATAGCGGAACCTGGATCCTCATATTGGCTCCCACATATTCTACGAAGATCTTTGTCGGTCAGACCGCATAACAACATACGTTGTTCCCTTTGTCATCGGTATGTTACTTGCCCAAGATTCGATCGTTGGTATCTCAATACCTAGTTCAATCTCGTTACCGGCAAGTCTCTTTACTCGTTTCGTAATACATCATCTCGCAACTAACTTATTAATTGCAATGCTTGCAAGGCTTATGTGATGTGCATTACCGAGAGGGCCCAGAGATACCTCTCCGACAATCGGAGTGACAAATCCTAATCTCGAAATATGCCAACCCAATATTTACCTTTGGAGACACCTGTAGAGCTCCTTTATAATCACCCAGTTACGTTGTGACGTTTGGTAGCACACAAAGTGTTCCTCCGGCAAATGGGAGTTGCATAATCTCATAGTTATAGGAACATGTATAAGTCATGAAGAAAGCAATAGCAACATACTAAATGATCGGGTGCTAAGCTAATGGAATGGGTCATGTCAATCACATCATTCTCCTAATGATGTGATCCCGTTAATCAAATAACAACTCTTTTGTTCATGGTTAGGAAACATAACCATCTTCGATTGACGAGCTAGTCAAGTAGAGGCATACTAGTGACACTCTGTTTGTCTATGTATTCACACATGTATTATGTTTCCGGTTAATACAATTCTAGCATGAATAATAAACATTTATCATGATATAAGGAAATAAATAATAACTTTATTATTGCCTCTAGGGCATATTTCCTTCAGTCTCCCACTTGCACTAGAGTCAATAATCTAGTTCACATCGTTGTGTGATTCAACACTAATAGTTCACATCAACATGTGATTAACACCCATAGTTCACATAGTCATGTGACCTATACCCAAAGGGTTTACTAGAGTCAGTAATCTAGTTCACATCGTTTATGTGATTAACACCCAAAGAGTACTAAGGTGTGATCATGTTTTGCTTGTGAGATAATTTTAGTCAATGGGTCTGTCACATATAGATCCGTAAGTATTTTGCGAATTCTATGTCTACAATGCTCTGCACGGAGCTACTCTAGCTAATTGCTCCCACTTTCAATATGTATCTAGATCGAGACTTAGAGTCATCCAGATCTGTGTCAAAACTTGCATCGACGTAACTTTTTACGACGAACCTTTTTGTCACCTCCATAATTGAGAAATATTTCCTTATTCCACTAAGGATAATTTTGATCGCTGTCCAGTGATCTACTCTTAGATCACTATTGTACTCCCTTGCTTAACATAGTGTAGGGTATACCATAGATCTGGTACACAGCATGGCATACTTTATAGAACCTATGGCTGAGGCATAGGGAATGACTTTCATTCTCTTTCTATCTTCTGTCGTGGTCGGGCTTTGAGTCTTACTCAATTTCACACCTTGTAACACAGCCAAGAACTCTTTCTTTAACTGTTCCATTTTTGAACTACTTCAAAATATTGTCAAGGTATGTACTCATTGAAAAAACTTATCAAGTGTCTTGATCTATCTCTATAGATCTTGATGCTTAATATGTAAGCAGCTTCACCGAGGTCTTTCTTTGAAAAACTTCTTTCAAAACACTCCTTTATACTTTGCAGAATAATTCTACATTATTTCTGATCAACAATATGTCATTCACATATACTTATCAGAAATGCTGTAGTGCTCCCACTCACTTTCTTGTAAATACAGGCTTCACCGCAAGTCTGTATAAAACTATATGATTTGATCATCTCATCAAAGCGCATATTCCAACTCCGAGATGCTTGCACCAGTCCATAGATGGATCACTGGAGCTTGCACATTTTGTTAGCACCTTTAGGATTGACAAAACCTTCTGGTTGTATCATATACAACTCTTCTTTAATAAATCCATTAAGGAATGCAGTTTTGTTTATCCATTTGCCGGATTTCATAAAATGCGGTAATTGCTAACATGATTCGGACAGACTTAAGCATAGATACGAGTGAGAAACTCTAATCGTAGTCAACACCTTGAACTTGTCGAAAACCTTTTTGTGACAATTCTAGCTTTGTAGATAATAACACCACTATCAGCGTCCGTCTTCCTCTTGAAGATCCATTTAATCTCAATGGCTCGCCGATCATTGGGCAAGTCAATCAAAGTCCATACTTTGTTCTCATACATGGATCTCATCTCAGATTTCATGGCCTCAAGCCATTTCGTGGAATCTGGGCTCATCATCGCTTCCTCATAGTTCGTAGGCTCGTCATGGTCAAGTAACATGACCTCCAGAACTGGATTACCGTACCACTCTGGTGCGTATCTCACTCTGGTTTACCTACGAGGTTCGGTAGTAACTTGATCTGAAGTTACATGATCATCATCATTAGCTTCTTCACTAATCGGTCTAGTAGTCACAGGAACATATTTCTGTGATGAACTACTTTACAATAAGGGAGCAGGTACAGTTACCTCATCGAGTTCTACTTTCCTCCCACTCACTTCTTTCGAGAGAAACTCCTTCTCTAGAAAGGATCCATTCTCAGCAATGAATAACTTGCCTTCGGATCTGTGATAGAAGGTGTACCCAACAGTCTCCTTTGGGTATCCTATGAAGACATATTTCTCCGATTTGGGTTTGAGCTTATCAGGATGAAACTTTTTCATATAAGCATCACAACCCCAAACTTTAAGAAACGACAACTTTGGTTTCTTGCCAAACCACACTTCAGATTGTGTCGTCTCAACGGACTTAGATGGTGACTTAGATGGTGCCCTTTTAAACGTGAATGCAACTGTCTTTAATGCATAACCCCAAAACGATGTTGGTAAATCTGTAAGAAACATCATAGATTGCACTATATCCAATAAAGTACGGTTATGACGTTCGGACACACCATTACACTGTGGTGTTCCAGGTGGCGTGAGTAGTGAAACTATTTCACATTGTTTTAACTGAAGGCCAAACTCGTAACTCAAATATTTTACTTCTGCGATCATATCGTAGAAACTTTTATTTTTGTTACGATGATTCTCCACTTCACTCTGAAATTCTTTGAACTTTTCAAATGTTTCAGACTTGTGTTTCATCAAGTAGATATACTCATATCTACTCAAATCATCTGTGAAGATCAGAAAATAATGATACCTGCCGCAAGCCACAATATTCATCAGACCACATACATCAGTATGTATGATTTCCAACAAATATGTTGCTCGCTCCATTGTTCCGGAGAACGGAGTCTTAGTCATCTTGCCCATGAGGCATGGTTCGCAAGCATCAACTGATTCATAATCAAGTGATTCCAAAAGCCCATTAGCATGGAGTTTCTTCATGCGCTTTACACCAATATGACCTAAACGGCAGTGCCACAAGTAAGTTGCACTATCATTATTAACTTTGCATCTTTTGGTTTCAATATTATGAATATGTGTATCACTACGATCGAGATCCAACGAACCATTTTCATTGGGTGTGTAACCATATAAGGTTTTATTCATGTAAACAGAACAACAATTTATTCTCTTACTTAAATGAATAACCGTATTGCAATAAACATGATCAAATCATATTCATGCTCAACGCAAACACTAAATAACACTTATTTAGGTTCAACATTAATCCCAAAAGTATAGGGAGTGTGCGATGATGATCATATCAATCTTGGAACCACTTCCAACACACATCGTCACTTCACCCTTAACTAGTCTCTGTTTATTCTGCAACTCCCGTTTCGAGTTACTAATCTTAACAACTGAACTAGTATCAAATACTGAGGGGTTGCTATAAACACTAGTAAAGTACACATCAATAACATGTATATCAAATATACTTATGTTCACTTTGTCATCCTTCTTATCCGCCAATCACTTGGGGTAGTTCCGCTTCCAGTGACCAGTCCCTTTGCAGTAGAAGCACTTAGTCTCAGGCTTAGGACCAGACTTGGGCTTCTTCACTTGAGCAGCAACTTGCTTGTTGTTCTTCTTGAAGTTCCCCTTCTTCCCTCTGCCCTTTTCTTGAAACTAGTGGTCTTGTCTACCATCAACACTTGATGTTTTTCTCAATTTCTACCTTCGTCAATTTCAGTATTATGAAGATCTTGGGAATCGTTTCTGTTATCCCTTGCATATCATAGTTCATCATGAAGTTCTACTAACTTGGTGATGGTGACTAGAGAATTCTGTCAATCACTATTTTATCTGGAAGATTAACTCCCACTTGATTCAAGCGATTGTAGTACCCAGACAATCTGAGCACATGCTCACTAGTCGAGCGATTCTCCTCCATCTTTTAGCTATAGAACTTGTTGGAGACTTCATATCTCTCAAATAGGGTATTTGCTTGAAATATTAACTTCAACTCCTGGAACATCTCATATGGTCCATGACGTTCAAAACGTCTTTGAAGTTATGATTCTAAGCCATTAAGCATGGTGCACTAAACTATCAAGTAGTCATCATATTGAGCTAGCAAAACGTTCATAACGTCTACATCTGCTCCTGCAATAGGTATGTCACCTAGCGGTGCATCAAGGACATAATTCTTCTGTGCAGCAATGAGGATAAACCTCAGATCACGGATCCAATCCGCATCATTGCTACTAACATCTTACAACACAATTTTCTCTAGGAACATATCAAAATAAACATATGAAAGCAACAACGCGAGCTATTGATCTACAACATAGATATGCTAATACTACCAAGACTAAGTTCATGATAAATTAAAGTTCAATTAATCATATTACTTAAGAACTCCCACTAAGATAGACATCCCTCTAATCCTCTAAGTGATCACGTGATCCAAATCAACTAAACCATGTCCGATCATCATGTGAGATGGAGTAGTTTCAATGGTGAACATCACTATGTTGATCATATCTACTATATGATTCACGCTCGACCTTTCGGTCTCCGTGTTCCGAGGCCATATCTGTATATGCTTGGCTCGTCAAGTATAACCTGAGTATTCTGCGTGTGCAACTGTTTTGCACCCGTTGTATTTGAACGCAGAGCCTATCACACCCGATCATCACGTGGTGTCTCAGCACGAAGAACTTTCGCAACGGTGCATACTCAGGGAGAACACTTCTTGATAATTAGTGAGAGATCATCTTAAAATGCTACCGTCAATCAAAGCAAGATAAGATCCATAAAAGATAAACATCACATGCAATCAATATAAGTGATATGATATGGCCATCATCATCTTGTGCTTGTGATCTCCATCTTCGAAGCACCATCATGATCACCATCGTCACCGGCGCGACACCTTGATCACCATCGTAGCATCGTTGTCGTCTCGCCAATCTTATGCTTCCATGACTATCGCTACCGCTTAGTGATAAAGTAAAGCATTACAGCGCAATTGCATTGCATACAATAAAGCGACAACCATATGGCTCCTGCCAGTTGCCGATAACTCAGTTACAAAACATGATCATCTCATACAATAAAATTTAGCATCATGTCTTGACCATATCACATCACAGCATGCCTTGCAAAAACAAGTTAGACGTCTTCTACTTTATTGTTGCAAGTTTTACGTGGCTGCTACGGGCTTAAGCAAGAACCAATCTTACCAATGCATCAAAACCACAACGATAGTTTGTCAAGTTGGTGTTGTTTTAACCTTCGCAAGGACCGGGCATAGCCACACTCACTTCAACTAAAGTTGGAGAAACTGACACCCGCCAGCCACCTGTGTGCAAAGCACGTCGGTAGAACCAGTCTCGCGTAAGCGTACGCGTAATGTCGGTCCGGGCCGCTTCATCCAACAATACCACCGAACCAAAGTATGACATGCTGGTAAGCAGTATGACTTATATCGCCCACAACTCACTTGTGTTCTACTCGTGCATATAACATCAACACATAAAACCTAGGCTCTGATACCACTGTTGGGGAACGTAGTAATTTCAAAATTTTCCTACGCACACGCAAGATCATGGTGATGCATAGCAACGAGAGGGGAGAGTGTGATCTACGTACCCTCGTAGACCGACAACGGAAGCGTTATGACAACGCGGTTGATGTAGTCGTACGTCTTCACGGCCCGACCGATCAAGCACCGAAACTACGGCACCTCCGAGTTTTAGCACACGTTCAGCTCGATGACGATCCCTGGACTCCGATCCAGCAAAGTGTCGGGGAAGAGTTCCGTCAGCACGACGGCGTGGTGACGATCTTGATATTCTACCGTCGCACGGCTTTGCTTAAGCACCGCTACAATATTATCGAGGAGTATGGTGGAAGGGGGCACCGCACACGGCTAAGAAAACGATCACGTGGATCAACTTGTGTGTCTAGGGGTGCCCCCTGCCCCCATATATAAAGGAGCAAGGGGGGAGGCCGGCCAGCCCTAGGGCGCGCCAAGGAGGAGGAGTCCTCCTCCTAGTAGGAGTAGGACTCCCCTCTTTCCTACTCCTACTAGGAGGGGGAAAGGAAGGGGGAGAGGGAGAAGGAAAGGGGGGCGCCACCACCCCTCTCCTAGTCCAATTCGGACCAGAGGGGGAGGGGCGCGCGGCCCACCCTGGCCGCCCCTCTCTCTCTCCACTAGGGCCCACAAGGCCCATTACTTCTCCTAGGGGGGTTCCGGTAACCCTCCGGCACTCTGGTTTTCTTCGAAATCACCGGGAACACTTCCGGTGTCTGAATATAACCGTCCAATATATCAATCTTTATGTCTCAACCATTTCGAGACTCCTCGTCATGCCCGTGATCACATCCGGGACTCCGAACTAACTTCGGTACATCAAAACTCATAAACTCATAATATAACTGTCATCGAAACCTTAAGCGTGCGGACCCTACGGGTTTGAGAACAATGTAGACATGATCGAGACATGTCACTGGTCAATAACCAATAGCGGAACCTGGATGCTCATCTTGGCTCCCACATATTCTACGAAGATCTTTGTCGGTCAGACCGCATAACAACATACGTTGTTCCCTTTGTCATCGGTATGTTACTTTCCCAAGATTCGATCGTTGGTATCTCAATACCTAGTTCAATCTCGTTACCGGCAAGTCTCTTTACTCGTTTCGTAATACATCATCTCGCAACTAACTTATTAATTGCAATGCTTGCAAGGCTTATGTGATGTGCATTACCGAGAGGGCCCAGAGATACCTCTCCGACAATCGGAGTGACAAATCCTAATCTCGAAATATGCCAACCCAATATTTACCTTTGGAGACACCTGTAGAGCTCCTTTATAATCACCCAGTTACGTTGTGACGTTTGGTAGCACACAAAGTGTTCCTCCGGCAAACGGGAGTTGCATAATCTCATAGTTATAGGAACATGTATAAGTCATGAAGAAAGCAATAGCAACATACTAAACGATCGGGTGCTAAGCTAATGGAATGGGTCATGTCAATCACACCATTCTCCTAATGATGTGATCCCGTTAATCAAATAACAACTCTTTTGTTCATGGTTAGGAAACATAACCATCTTCGATTGACGAGCTAGTCAAGTAGAGGCATACTAGTGGCACTCTGTTTGTCTATGTATTCACACATGTATTATGTTTCCGGTTAATACAATTCTAGCATGAATAATAAACATTTATCATGATATAAGGAAATAAATAATAACTTTATTAATGCCTCTAGGGCATATTTCCTTCAATATAGACACCGGAGAGGGCTAGGGTTACACAAGGTCGGTTACAAAGGAGGAGGTATACATATCCGTATTGCCTAGCTTGCTTTCCACGCCAAGTAGAGTCCCATCCGGACACGAGACGAAGTCTTCAATCTTGTATCCTCATAATCCAACAGTCGGCCAAAGGATATAATCCGGCTATCCGGAGACCTCTTAATCCAGGACTCCCTCAGGGAGTGCCAAGGTGTGGAGTCCTACTAGGGAGTAGCCGGTCCTAAGGGGGAGCGCGAAGGTGTGGAGTCCTACTAGGACTCCCTAGTCCTAGTAGGCTTCCACATCCCACACGGAGTAGGAAAGATGGGAGGGAGAAGGAGAAGGAAAAGGGCGGGCCGGCCCCCTTCTCCTAGTCCTAATCCGCCTCCTGCCCAAGGGGGGGCACCAGCCCCTTGTGGGCTGGTGTGCTTCCCTCTTATGGCCCATAAGGCCCATAACATCTCCCAGGGGGTCCGGTAACCTCCCGGTACTCCAGAAAAATGCCCGAACCACTCGGAACCATTCCGATGTCCAAATGCAACCTTCCAATATATGAATCTTTACCTCTCGACCACTTCGAGACTCCTCGTCATGTCCGTGATCTCATCTGGAACTCCGAACAAACTTCGGTACATCAAATCACATAACTCATAATACAAATCGTCATCGAACATTAAGCGTGCGGACCCTACGGGTTCGAGAACTATGTAGACATGACCGAGACACATCTCCGGTCAATAACCAATAGCGGAACCTAGATGCTCATATTGGTTCCTACATATTCTACAAAAATCTTTATCGGTCAAACCGTATAACAATATACATTGTTCCCTTTGTCATCGGTATGTTACTTGCCCGATATACGATCGTCGGTATCAACATACCTAGTTCAATCTCGTTACCGGCAAGTCTCTTTACTCGTTCTGTAATGCATCATCCCGTGACTAACTCATTAGTCACATTGCTTGCAAGGCTCGTAGTGATGTGCATTACCGAGAGGGACCAGAGATACCTCTCCGATACATGGAGTGACAAATCCTAATCTCGATCTATGCCAACTCAACAAACACCATCAGAGACACTTGTAGAGCATATTTATAATCACCCAGTTATGTTGTGACGTTTCATAGCACACAAGGCGTTCCTCCGGTATTCGGGAGTTGCACAATCTCATAGTCTGAGGAACATGTATAAGTCATGAAGAAAGCAATAACAATAAACTAAACGATCATAGTGCTAAGCTAACGGATGGGTCTTGTCCATCACATCATTCTCTAATGATGTGATCACGTTCATCAAATGACAATGCATGTCTATGGCTAGGAAACTTAACCATCTTTGACTAACGAGCTAGTCAAGTAGAGGCATACTAGGGACACTTTGTTTGTCTATGTATTCACACATGTACTAAGTTTCCGGTTAATACAATTCTAGCATGAAAAATAAACATTTATCATGATATAAGGAAATATAAATAACAACTTTATTGTTGCCTCTACGGCATATTTCCTTCAGTCTCCCACTTGCAGAAGAGTCAATAATCTATATTAACATACCGATGAAAAAAGGGAACAACGTATGTTGTTATGCGGTTTGGCCGATAAAGATCTTCGTAGAATATGTAGGAACCAATATGAGCATCCAGGTTCCGCTATTGGTTATTGACCAGAGATGAGTCTCGGTCATGTCTACATAGTTCTCGAACCCGTAGGGTCCGCACGCTTAACGTTCGACGACGATATATATTATGAGTTATTTGATTTGATGTACCGAAGGTTGTTCGGAGTCCCGGATGTGATCACGGACATGACGAGGAGTCTTGAAATGGTCGAGACTGCTACCTCTAGAGCACTGCGTTGGTTTTCCGTTGAAGAGGAAAGGGTGATGCAGCAAAGTAGTGTAAGTATTTCCCTCAGTTTTTGAGAACCAAGGTATCAATCCAGTAGGAGGCCGCGCACAAGTCCCTCGCACCTACACAAACAAATAAATCCTCGCAACCAACGCGATAAGGGGTTGTTAATCCCTACACAGTCACTTACGAGAGTGAGATCTGGTAGATATGATAAGATAATATTTTTGGTATTTTTATGATAAAGATGCAAAGTAAAATAAATGGCAAAGGAAATAACTAAGTATTGGAAGATTAATACGATGGAAGATAGACCCGGGGACCATAGGTTTCACTAGTGGCTTCTCCCAAGAGCATAAGTATTTACGGTGGGTGAACAAATTGTTGTTGAGCAATTGACAGAATTGAGCATAGTTATGAGAATATCTAGGTATGATCATGTATATAGGCATCACGTCCGAGACAAGTAGACTGACTCATGCCTGCATCTACTACTATTACTCTACACATTGACCGCTATCCAGCATGCATCTAGAGTATTAAGTTCAAGAGAACAGAGTAACGCTTTAAGCAAGATGACATGATGTAGAGGGATAAACTCATGCAATATGATATAAACCCCATCTTGTTATCCTCGATGGCAACAATACAATACGTGCCTTGCTGCCCCTACTGTCACTGGGAAAGGACACCACAAGATTGAACCCAAAGCTAAGCACTTCTCCCATTGCAAGAAAGATCAATCTAGTAGGCCAAACCAAACTGATAATTCGAAGAGACTTGCAAAGATAACCAATCATACATAAAAGAATTCAGAGAAGATTCAAATATTGTTCATAGATAAACTTGATCATAAACCCACAATTCATCGATCTCAACAAACACACCGCAAAAGAAGATTACATCGAATAGATCTCCACAAGAGAGGGGGGACTTTGTATTGAGATCCAAAAAGAGAGAAGAAGCCATCTAGCTAATAACTATGGACCCGTAGGTCTGAAGTAGACTACTCACACTTCATCGGAGAGGCTATGGTGTTGATGTAGAAGCCCTCCGTGATCGATACCCCCTCCGGCGGAGCTCCGGAAAAGGCCCCAAGATGGGATCTCGTGGATACAGAAAGTTACGGCGGTGGAATTAGGGTTTTGGCTCCGTATCTGGTAGTTTGGCAGTACGTAGGTATATATAGGAGGAAGGAGTGCGTCGGTGGAGCAACAGGGGGCCCATGAGGGTGGAGGGCACGCCTGGGGGGTAGGCGCGCCCCCCTACCTCATGCCTTCCTCGTTTTTTACTATAAACAGTAGGGAAAAACACCCCAATGCAATTTTTATAATCAGAAGACAAGGTCCAGCAGTACAAAGAAATAAGAAAAAAAGACAACAAGGGCTTGAGGGACATGCCTTCCTCGTTGATTGCTTGACCTAGGGTCCAAGTCCTCTGGATCATGTTCGTTCCGAAAATCACATTCCCGAAGGTTTCATTCCGTTTGGACTCCGTTTGATATTCTTTTTCTGCGAAACCCTAAAATAGGCAAAAAAACAGCAATTCTTGGCTGGGCCTCCGGTTAATAGGTTAGTCCCAAAAATAATATAAAAGTGAATAATAAAGCCCAACAATGTCCAAAAAAGAATATAATATAGCATGGAACAATAAAAAATTATAGATACGTTGGAGACGTATCAAGCATCCTCAGGCTTAATTCCTGCTCGTCCTCGAGTAGGTAAATGATAAAAGCAGAATTTTTGATGTGGAATGCTAGTTGGCATAATTTCAACGTAATTCTTCTTAATTATGGTATGAATATTCAGATCCGAAAGATTCAAGACAAAAGTTCAATATTGGCATAGAAATAATAATATTTAAAGCATACTAACTAAGCAATTATGTCTCTTCAAAATAACATGGCCAAAGAAAGTTATCCCTACAAAATCATATAGTTTGGCTATGCTCTGTCTTCACCACATAAAGTATTTAAATCATGCACAACCCTGATGACAAGCCAAGCAATTGTTTCATACTTTGGGTGTTCTCAAACTTTTTCAATCTTCACGCAATACATGAGCGTGAGCCATGGACATAGCACTTTAGGTGGAATAGAATGGTGGTTGTGGAGGAGACAAAAAAGGGGAAGATAGTCTCACATCAACTAGGCGTATCAACGGGCTATGGAGATGCCCATCAATAGATATCAATGTGGGAGAGTAGGGATTGTCATGCAATGGATGCACTAGAGCTATAAGTATATGAAAGCTCAACAAAAGGAACTAAGTGGGTGTGCATCCAACTCGCTTGCTCACGAAGACCTAGGGCATTTTGAGGAAGCCCATCATTGGAATATACAAGCCAAGTTCTATAATGAAAAATTCCCACTAGTATATGAAAGTGATAACATAGGAGACTCTCTGTTATGAAGATCATGGTGCTACTTTGAAGCACAAGTGTGGTAAAAGGATAGTAGCATTGTCCCTTCTCTCTTTTTCTCTCATATTTTTTTATTTTGGCCTTTTCTATTTTTTTATGGCCTCTTTTTTTCGTCCGGAGTCTCATCCGGCTTGTGGGGGAATCATAGTCTCCATCATCCTTTCTTCACTTGGGACAATGCTCTAAAAATGATGATCATCACACTTTTATTTACTTACAACTCAACAATTACAACTCAATACTTAGAACAAAATATGACTCTATGTGAATGCCTCCGGCGGTGTACCGGGATATGCAATTAATCAAGAGTGACATGTATGAAAGAATTATGAACGGTGGCTTTGACCCAAATACAATGTCAACTACATGATCATGCAAAGCAATATGACAATGATGGAGCATGTCATAGTAAACGGAACGGTGGAAAGTTGCATGGCAATATATCTCGGAATGGCTATGGAAATGCCATGATAGGTAGGTATGGTGGCTATTTTGAGGAAGGTATATGGTGGGTGTATGATACCGGCGAAAGGTGCGCGGTATTAGAGAGGCTAGCAATGGTGGAAGGAAGAAAAGTGTGTATGATCCATGGACTCAACCTTAGTCATAAAGAACTCATATACTTATTGCAAAAATCTACAAGTTATCAAAACAAAGTATTTCGCGCATGCTCCTAGGGGGATAGATTGGTAGGAAAAGACCGTCGCTCGTCCCCGACCGCCATTCATAAGGAAGACAATCAATAAATAAATCATGCTCCGACTTCATCACATAACGGTTCACCATATGTGCATGCTACGGGAATCACAAACTTTAACACAAGTATTTCTCAAATTCACAACTACTCAACTAGCATGACTCTAATATCACCATCTCCATATCTCAAAACAATTATCAAGTACCAAACTTCTCCTAGTATTCAACACACTCATAAGAAATTTTTTATTAATCTTGAATGCCTAACATAATTAAAGCAAATTACCATGCTGTTTTGTAGGACTCTCAAAATAATCTAAGTGAAGCATTAGAGAACAATAGTTTCTATAAAACAAATCCACCGACGTGCTCTAAAAGATATAAGTGAAGCACTAGAGCAAAAACTATATAACTCAAAAGATATAAGTGAAGCACATAGAGTATTCTAACAATTTCCGAATCATGTGTGTCTCTCTCAAAAGGTGTGTACAACAAGGATGATTGTGGAAAACTAACAAATAAAGACTCAAATAATACAAGACGCTCCAAGCAAAACACATATCATGTGGTAAATAAAATATAGCTCCAAGTAAAGTTACCGATGGAAGTAGACGAAAGAGGGGATGCCTTCCGGGGCATCCCCAAGCTTTGGCTTTTAGGTGTCCTTAGATTATCTTGGGGGTGCCATGGGCATCCCCAAGATTAGGCTCTTGCAACTCCTTGTTCCATAATCCATCAAATCTTTTACCCAAAACTTGAAAACTTCACAACACAAAACTTAAAGTAGAAAATCTCGTGAGCTCCGTTAGCGAAAGAAAACAAAACACCACTTCAAGGTACTGTAATAAACTCATTCTTTATTTATATTGGTGTTAAACCTACTGTATTCCAACTTCTCTATGGTTTATAAACTATTTTACTAGCCATAGATTCATCAAAATAAGCAAACAACACACGAAAAACAGAATCTATCAAAAACAGAACAGTCTGTAGTAATTTGTAGCTAACGCAAGATTTGGAACCCCAAAAATTCTAAAATAAATTATTGGAAGTGATTAATTTATCTATTAATCATCTTCAAAAAGAATTAACTAAATAGAACTTTCCAAATAAAAATGGCAGCAATTCTCGTGAGCGCTAAAGTTTCTGTTTTTTACAGCAAGATTAAAAAGACTTTCCCCAAGTCTTCCCAATGGTTCTACTTGGCACAAACACTAATTAAACACAAAAACACAACCAAAACATAGGCTAGATAAATTATTTATTACTAAACAGGAGCCAAAAGCAAGGAATAAAAATAAAATTGGGTTGCCTCCCAACAAGCGCTATCGTTTAACGCCCTTAGCTAGGCATAAAAGCGAAGATAGATCTAGGTATTGCCATCTTTGGTAGGCAATCCATAAGTGGCTCTCATAATAGATTCATAAGGTAATTTAATTTTATTTCTAGGGAAGTGTTCCATGCCTTTCCTTAACGGAAATTGGAATCTAATATTCCCTTCCTTCATATCAATAATTGCACCAATCGTTCTAAGGAAAGGTCTACCAAGAATAATAGGACATGAAGGATTGCAATCTATGTCAAGAACAATAAAATCTACGGGCACATAATTCCTATTTGCAACAATAAGAACATCATTAATTGTTCCCATAGATTTCTTAATAGTGGAATCCGCAAGGTGCAAGTTTAAAGAGCAATCATCAAAATCACGGAAACCTAGCAAATCACACAAAGTCTTTGGAATTGAGGAAACACTAGCACCCAAATCACACAAAGCATAGCATTCATGATCTTTAATTTTAATTTTAATAGTAGGTTCCCACTCATCATAAAGTTTTCTGGGGATAGAAACTTCCAACTCAAGTTTTTCTTCATAAGATTCCATCAAAGCATCAACGATATTTTTAGTAAAAGCTTTATTTTGACTATAAGCATGAGGAGAATTTAGCACGGGTTGCAACAAGGAAATACTATCTATCAAAGAGAAATTATCATAATTAAATTCCTTGAAATCCAAAATAGTGGGTTCATTAATAATATTTAAAGTTTTGACTTCTTCAATCCCACTTTTAACAATTTTAGCATCAAGATCTAAAGGCTCCGAATTTTTGGAACGCCGTCTAGGTAAAGGTGGATCATATTCAGTCCCATCATTATCAAGATTCATATTGCAAAACAAATATTTAATAGGGGACACATCAATAACTTTTAGATCTTCATCTTTATTATCATGGAAATTAGAAGAACACGCTTTTATAAAGCAATCTTTCTTAGCACGCATCCTAGCGGTTCTTTCTTTGCACTCATCAATGGAAATTATCATGGCTTTGAGAGACTCATTGGTATCATGCTTAGGTGGAATAGATCTAAGTTTCAAAGAA
The DNA here is from genome assembly GCF_056163025.1 of Triticum urartu. NCBI lineage: Eukaryota > Viridiplantae > Streptophyta > Magnoliopsida > Poales > Poaceae > Triticum > Triticum urartu. The sequence goes on along the minus strand of NC_141874.1, from coordinate 500,509,588 downwards.
TCAACATCAAGAGAAATTCTATCAACCTTCCTAGCCAACTCATCAATCTTAAGCAATTTTTCTTCAATCAAAGCAATGGAATTCTTGTGCGAAGTAATAAATTCTTTAATATTAGATTCAAAATCAGAGGGCATCTTATTATAATTTCCATAAGAATTGTTGTAGGAATTACCATAATTATTAAAGGAATTACTAGGATACGACCTAGGATTAAAGTTTCCTCTATACCCGTTGTTACCAAAATTATTCCTACCAACAAAATTCACATCCATGGATTCATTATTATTCTCAATCAAAGTAGACAAAGGCATATCATTAGGATCAGAAGAAACACTTTTATTAGCAAATAATTTCATAAGTTCATCCATCTTTCCACTCAAAACATTAATTTCTCATATCGCATGCACTTTCTTATTAGTAGATCTTTCAGTGTGCCATTGAGAATAATTAACCATAATATTATCTAGGAGTTTAGTAGATTCTCCTAAAGTGATTTCCATAAAAGTTCCTCCCGCAACCAAATCTAAAAGATTTCTAGAAGCAAAATTCAATCCAGCATAAATTTTTTGTATAATCATCCACAAATTCAAACCATGTGTAGGGAAATTACGTATCATTAATTTCATCCTCTCCCAAGCTTGTGCAACATGTTCATGATCAAGTTGCTTAAAATTCATAATATCATTTCTAAGAGAGATGATCTTAGCGGGAGGAAAATATTTAGAGATAAAAACATCTTTGCACTTATTCCACGAATCAATACTCTTTTTAGGCAAAGACGAAAACCAAGCTTTAGCACGATCTCTAAGCGAAAAAGGAAATAGCTTCAATTTAACAATATCATTATCCACATCTTTCTTCTTTTGCATATCACATAAATCAACGAAGCTATTCAGATGGGTAGCGACATCTTCACTAGGAAGGCCGGCGAATTGATCTTTCATGACAAGATTCAACAAAGCAACATTGATTTCATAAAATTCAGTATCGGTAAGAGGAGCAATCGGAGTGCTAAGGAAATCATTGTTGTTGGTATTGGTGAAGTCACACAATTTAGTATTATCTTGAGCCATCGTGACAAGCAAGCAATTCAACACACAAGCAAACAAGAAACGGGCAAAAAGAGGAAAATAGAGAAAGAGAGGGAGGATGGAGAGAGAGGGCGAATAAAACGGCAAGGGTGAAGTGGGCGAGAGGAAAACGAGAGGCAAATGGCAAATAATGTAATGCGGGAGATAAGGGTTTGTGATGGGTACTTGGTATGTCTTGACTTGCAACGACGCCACAAGTGACTCATTGTCGGGAGTCAAATCTTGACTTGTCTTGCGCGAACCTCCCCGACAACGGCACCAGAAATCCTTCTTGCTACCTCTTGAGCACTGCGTTGGTTTTCCCTTAAAGAGGAAAGGGTGATGCATCAAAGTAGCATAAGTATTTCCCTCAGTTTTTGAGAACCAAGGTATCAATCCAGTAGGAGGCCGCGCACAAGTCCCTCGCACCTACACAAACAAATAAATCCTCGCAACCAACGCGATAAGGGGTTGACAATCCCTACACGGTCACTTACGAGAGTGAGATCTGGTATATATGATAAGATAATATTTTTTGGTATTTTTATGATAAAGATGCAAAGTAAAATAAATGGCAAAGGAAATAACTAGGTATTGGAAGATTAATATGATGGAAGATAGACCCGGGGGCCATAGATTTCACTAGTGGCTTCTCTCAAGAGTATAAATATTTACAGTGGGTGAACAAATTACTGTTGAGCAATTGACAGAATTGAGCATAGTTATGAGAATATCTGGGTATGATCATGTATATAGGCATCACGTCCGAGACAAGTAGACCGACTCTTGCCTGCATCTACTACTATTACTCCACACATCGACCGCTATCCAGCATGCGTCTAGAGTATTAAGTTCAAGAGAACAGAGTAACGCTTTAAGCAAGATGACATGATGTAGAGAGATAAACTCATGGAATATGATATAAACTCCATCTTGTTATCCTCAATGGCAACAATAAAATACGTGCCTTGCTGCCCCTACTGTCACTGGGAAAGGACACCGCAAGATTGAACCCAAAGCTAAGCACTTCTCCCATTGCAAGAAAGATCAATCTAGTAGGCCAAACCAAACTGATAATTCGAAGAGACTTGCAAAGATAACCAATCATATATAAAAGAATTCAGAGAAGATTCAAATATTGTTCATAGATAAACTTGATCATAAACCCACAATTTATCAATCTCAACAAACACACCGCAAAAGAAGATTACATCGAATAGATCTCCACAAGAGAGGGGGAGAACTTTGTATTGAGATCCAAAAAGAGAGAAGAAGCCATCTAGCTAATAACTATGGACCCGTAGGTCTGAAGTAAACTACTCACACTTCATCGGAGAGGCTTGGTGTTGATGTAGAAGCCCTCCGTGATCGATACCCCCTCCAACGGAGCTCCGGAAAAGGCCCCAAGATGGGATCTCGTGGATATAGAAAGTTACGGCGGTGGAATTAGGGTTTTGGCTCCGTATCTGGTAGTTTGGGAGTACGTAGGTATATATAGGAGGAAGGAGTACGTCGGTGGAGCAACAGGGGGCCCACGTGGTTGGAGGGCATGCCTAAGGGGGGTAGGCGCGCCCCCCTACCTCGTATCTTCCTTGTTTTTTTACTGTAAACAGTAGGGCAAAACACCCCAATGCAATTTTTATAATCAGAAGACAAGGTCCAGCAGTACAAAGAAACAAGAAAAAAGACAACAAGGGCTTGAGGGACGTGCCTTCCTGGTTGATTGCTTGAAGTAGGGTCCAAGTCCTCTGGATCATGTTCGTTCCGAAAATCACATTCCCGAAGGTTTCATTCCGTTTGGACTCCGTTTGATATTCTTTTTCTGCGAAACCCTAAAATAGGCAAAAAAACAGCAATTCTGGGCTGGGCCTCCGGTTAATAGGTTAGTCCCAAAAATAATATAAAAGTGTATAATAAAGCCCAATAATGTCCAAAACAGAATATAATATAGCATGGAACAATCAAAAATTATAGATACGTTGGAGACGTATCAGAGACATAAAGATTCATATATTGGAAGGCTACATTCAGACACCAGAATGGTTCGGATCATTTCGGAGTACCAGGGGTTAGGGGAACCCCCCCCCCTGAAGTTATTAGGCCTCTTGGGCCTAGTAGTGGAAGAGAGGAGGCAGACCAAGAGGTGGCGCGCGCCCCCCTAGCCCAAACCGAATTGGACCAGGGCTAGGGGGCCGACCCCCCTTTCCTTCTCTTCTTCCTCTCCTTCCTTCTTCTCCTACTTGGACTAGGAAAGGGGGGAAACCTACTCCTACTAGGAGTAGGAATCCCCCCTTGGGCGCGCCCCTTGAGGCCGGCCCTCCTCCTCCTCCCCTCCTTTATATACGGGGGAGGGGGCACCTCATAGACACACAAATTGATCTTTAGCCGTGTGCGGTGCCCCCTCCACAGTTTTCCACCTCAGTCATATTGTCGTAGTGCTTAGACGAAGCCCTGCGTAGGTAACTTCATAATCACCGTAAACACACTGTCGTGCTGACGGAACTCTCCCTCGGCCTCAGCTGGATCAAGAGTACGAGGGACGTCACCGAGCTGAACGTATGCAGATCGCGGAGGTGTCGTGCGTTCGGTACTTGATTGGTTGGATCGTGAAGACGTTCGACTACATCAACCGCGTTACTAAACGCTTCCGCTTTCGGTCTACGAGAGTACGTAGACACACTCTTCCCTCTCGTTGCTATGCATCTCCTTGATAGATCTTGCGTGATCCTAGGAATTTTTTTGAAATACTGCGTTCCCCAATAGTTAGTAATGGCGTTAGGGTTTGATCAGGAGCCGATCTCTCGCTATGCTGGTCGCTCTGCCCCTTTTATAGGTGCCTCGGGCCTCTTCCCCGAAAATATGAGCAGGGAAAGGGCTACCACAAGGCGGCAATTCGAAAGGCGACGAGCGCTGGTGCTTATGCTGGCAAATGATGGTCTTTACCTGCCAAAGGTGTTATCCATGACGCGCCAGGGGCTCCACGATGACCTCCGTCCTGCCGCGCCACCGTCTTGGCCTTCTTTCACCAAAGAGAAAATCTTCGGGACTTGCTTTTGGGGCAGGTAGGCGCAGCTGCTCCCTTAGCACCAAAGGGAAAACTGTCCTGGCCATGCAGGTTGACGCCTGCCTGGACGACGTCATCCGCGTGATGGGCACATGACTCGCGCCGCATGGGCTCCTCGGGAGGTCTCGCGGGGAGGCGCCTCACGAGGCTGCTCACAATGATGGTAGTCTTGATGAAATCCTTGATCGGCGAAGTCCCTCGCGGAGCAGGGCCCTCGGGAGGCTGCTGGCTTCGCAGCGCCCGCTGGCGGACTGCCTTCTTGAGTTGGGCCAAGAGGCCCTTTTTGGATCATAGGCAGATGACCCGTGATATCCTGGTTCACACTGGACCGACAGAAAGTAATACCAGTTCAGTTAATACCTGGCTGATTATTTCGGATTTATCTCCGCAGAGATGCTATTTTCTGGCTAACACAGCGGTGGCAAAAAAGAAATTTCATAATTGTCTAGACGGCATGGCACTGAGCGGCGCCAGGGACACTGAGACAGCGACACATCGCGAGGTCGGCTCCAATGTCCAGTTCGGCTAAATTTCATGCTTTGACCCTTTTCTGAAACCTTTTTCTGAAACCTATTCGAGATTTGACCCTAGTTTAAATTTTTTTCGAGATCTGACTCTTTTGCTACCGCCAGGGATCATGGCGGTAGGGTATAACAGCCTACCGCCAAGGTCCCTGGCGGTAGGGTTGCATGCCCTACCGTCAAAAACCTCCTAAGTATTGACCACAGTGCGTGCTCGTGCCTACCGCCAAGCACCTTGGCGGTAGGGTTGTGCAGGCTACCACCAGCCCGGTTGGCGGCAGCGATGTTTTCTACCGTCAAAGTCCCTGACGGTAGGCTGTTAGACCCTATCGTCATGGACTCTGACGGTTGCAAAAGGATTAGATCTTGAAAAAAATCAAACTAGGATCAAATCTTGAATAGGTTTCAAAAAAAGGTCAAAACACGAAATTTAGCCTTCAGTTCAGCCAAAGCGTGTTGCAACCTGGAATATGGAGGCAGCGATCGGATATGCGCGTATAGCAAAGTCCGTGCGCGTGACCAGCACGTCTGAATCGCACTCCCCACGATCACAGATCCACACCTACCGTCCTCGGCGGAGACGCTCTGCGTTCTGTAGGTTCGAACCTGTCCACTTCCCTTGGCCACCGGCGTCATGGTCAGTGGATTCTCCGACGTGCGAGTTAAGTACACCGATCGCTTCGGATCACAAAACTGGATCAGATAATCCGGAAAATACGACATACTAGTAAAGTGTGTACGACAGCTGCACGTAGAAGAATGTGTGGGGAAATGAATCTTTCAGTGGAGCACCGAGAAAACTGAGAAGTCAAAGGCAGATAGTACAACAATGGCGACAGGCGCTTCGTGGAGCTAGAGATAGGGATATAACCACATGGTAGCATGCCGGTACGCGTTTTTTCTCTTCCTGGCAGCCGAGAGCATGTACGCACGCAGCCGTCCAACTTGCGTAGGCATACGGGTATAGTACGACGTATGGCCTCGCTCGCCGGGCAGTCAAAATGGAAAATGGATGCATTAAAACACCCACCGCCAACCTTCCCGCCGCACCTTCCTTTGCTTTCTGGATCTCTTCCGTCCCCGATGGATCATCGATGAATTAATTTAAGAACCCCAAAAGGATCTTCCGTCCTCGCGAGTCAACCACTGCAACTGTCCGTGTCTCCTACGTACTCCGAGCTGGAGCCCCGAGTGGACAAGTAAACAATGAACACGGCGTTGACTCCTGAGGACACGTCGGGAAAGTTGGCCTAATCGCACGTCTCACCGAATTAGGCCTTGTACAATGAAAGATGCTTAGAGAGATTCTTAGAAAAATAAATCGAGTTTTTCTGAAACACCGATGCCTATTTCTACAAAAAAGACACTCAGTTAAGTGTCTACCCTATACAAATAAACACCGGTACTTAAAAAAAACTAATTTATTTTTCTAAGCATCTTCCTAAACATCTCCCATTGTACAAGGCCTTAGAGACACTGTAGCAAGCTTAAAGCCAGCCAGCGAAAGGAGAAGGCAAAAGCCGATGATTTCCTCCCTCGTCTCGTCGTGCGATTTTTCTGCATGTGATTGCCAACTGGGCAGCTAGTGCCGCTTTAGTTGGGTTTGGGTGCTCGCCACGCACGGCAGGCACCTCGTGGAGATCCATCTCACAATTCTTTCTTTACTCCTGGGCTGGCCACACCATGTGTCGCCCCGATCCCTCTTTGCAGCGGAAAATCCTTGTGAAACCAGCTCTTGTTTACACGGCACGACTGGATCGAGTGCTATTTCTTTGCATCAGTGCTCGGTTTGTTTGTTCAATCAAGCATAGTAGTACGAGACATGATCCTGGATGGGTCAATGGATGGGTCAAATCCAACAGAGGCTTCCTTACTGCTTTACTCTAGCGCCAACGTGGACATGTCTCATTAGGCTTATCCTCTATAATGGGCACTTATGTTGCTTTCAAACTACGGCCTACCGGTGTGTGCCATCACTAGTGTATTCCGGGCAACGACAATCTTGAATCATTAGCATGATGGAGCGTGTTCCCTGGGTGATAATAAGCCATGAGCAAATGCACATGTGTTCATGCAAGTTCTACTAGTACGTACTACTAGGAAGTGTAGTATACTATGGATAAACTATAACCAAGTCCATCTTTGGGAAATTGGTACCCCGATTAGAATAGGTTTTGCGATTTGGAATCGTTTGATATCCCCATGTGTGTGCAAATTCTGAGAAGATTTGACAGAGATGCATAGGGGTATGGCCATGGATATGCATGCCGGTTGCATGAAGTTGGAAGATCATCAGCACACAACTCCTTTGCTTCACATCTCTTGTGAGTCAAGACCAATTCCAATGATTTGCGCACACGATCGACCATATAATTTTCTGTCAACAATCTCCATTTGCTTCTGTCAAAACTCTCTACCAATGTACTGTACATATTATTTTTCTTCTTCTCTCGACCAATCAATTCTTGTGTTTCTCTATCAAAACTTACATTAAAAAACAAAATAATAAACATGAAAGAAAAGAAAAAAAGGAATTATCCCCTGTTCCGAGCTTGCAAGCCGTTCGTTTAGCTTGGTCAGAACGGCATGATGTGGGCGGTCTTGGAATCGTATCCGGCGAGGCAGCTCTTGGCGTTCACCTTGTAAATCTTGAGCAGCTCCAGCGCCATCTGCCTCGCCGCCGCCGAGCACCCGCTCTGCAGCAGCAGGATCAGCCTCGTCAGCCCGCCCTCCGACGCCGCTGCGGCCTCCGCGGCCCTGCGGTCCTTGTACTTGTGGCACACCGCCCAGAGCACGGCCACCGCGGCCTCCGCGCCGTCGCGCCCGGACTTCATCATCTTGTCGAGCACGGCGGGAACCGTCTGCTCCGCGTCCTTGCACAGCGCCGCCCGGCCCTCGGCGCAGCCCACAGCGGACTCGAGGATCCGGAGGGCTTTCGCTGACGAGCTAGGCTCCGTCGTGGCCTGGAGCGCGCGCGCCGCGGCCGGGACAGCGCCGAGGCGCACCATGTCCGCGCGCGCCGCGCGCCGCGACCCTGCGATGGCCGCAAGGCAGCTGAGACCGGTGTCCATGGCCTTCTTGTCAAGGCCGCCCTTCTCGTCGACGGGCCCGACGAGCCGTACCAGCTCGGCAACCAGCTCGGACGATTCGGCCACAGCCACCTTCGCCTCGGCGCCGGCATTGGCGAGCAAGAACTCCACGAGCCTCGCCGCGTCAATTCTGGCCTCCAAGCCGCTCCCGCCCCGCAGGACGCGGGCCAGCGACGCCGCCGATGCCGCCGCGTCCACGGCGAGGCCGGCGGCTACCCGCCTCTTGTTCGCGTCCTCGATGCCATCCAGCGCCACGATCGCGGCGAGAACCCGCACGGCCGCCTCCGCACCCGCGACGCTTATTTGCTCACCCTTCCGTCTAAGCACGGACGCGACGGTCTCCGCGGCGGAGCCGGCGCCCACGAGCGCGTTCTTCTCGAACTCGTCGACGTCGTCGTCGGAGAGATAGGCCGCGAGCTCGCGGAGCGCGGCGGAGGGGTCGGCGCCGGAGGAGGCGACCTGGCGGACGAGCGCCGCGGGGGAGGGGCCGGCAAAGAACGCCGCCGATCCGGCGACGGGGGAGCAGGAGGCGGCGGAGGCGGACCAGTGGGAGATGAGGCTGCGGAGGGTGAGGTTGGGCGTGAGGTCCGTGGACGGGAGCGGGAGCATGGTGGCCGGGCAGGTGGTGTTGCCGGAGTCGAGCCACCGCTGGATGGAGGCGCGGTCGTAGGTGACGCCGGTGCAGAGGCTGACCGGCGAGCGCATGACGTCGAGCGAGATCGGGCAGCGGAAGAAGCTGGGGATCTTGACCTCCAGCCCCTGGTGCTGGGGCGGGAGCCTCATGCCGGTGGTGGTCTTCTCCTTCCTCACCATGGCAAGCTGCGCTGCTCCGTTCTTGCTTGGAGGTAGAAGCGGCAGCAGTGGGGAGAGAGGCTGCGGGGAGGTGGGGTTGTGGTATATGAACGAGCCGAGGTGGTGGTGGACTGGTGTTTGCGCCGAGCCCCCTGGTCTTCCGTGCTCGTGCAGAACGCTCCCTGCCCGACTCGGGTTTTTCCAAGGGAGCTTCACGTCTGCAAACCTTTTATGGAAAATATTCAAGCAACCGCTGGAATACGTAGTGCGCGCCCTGCTTGGTTCCTATCCGTATAGGACCACGGATCGTGAGGAATCCGCGTGTCCCCACGTATTGTAAAAGCCTGCAATAATTAGAGATTATTGCCTTATATCAGAAAATTGTATGGTATTTTTACAAAAAAAAATTGTATGGTATTTTTACAGGATTAATTTCTTTCTTCCATTTTTTGCGAAGGATTAATTACTTTCAAATCAGAGGGTGTAGTTGTTTTTTTCCTAAAATCTTTTTTTTGAGAATCCGTCTTTCCTGAAATATGGGTTCAAAGAATCATCGTCAAATCCTACACTACTTGTATTTTGGCCGTGAAAAATGCACCAACCATGTTTCTTCTTTTTTTTTGAAAAAACTTGCCATTTTATTCAATGTTTAAAGTTCCTTCAGACACAATCTCTGAGCTAGCACACTCGGAAGATACATGGAGCCAAGTTTTACATAAAGATTTCAAGCAACCCTTTCTAGGTAGGACGCGTGCGGCATTATATACAGAACGTCACATCCAAGCAACCCTAAACCCCGGAAATGATCCAAGTAATACTTTTATCTCCTCCATCAGTTGCCCATTGCCCGAGAAGTCCTTCACTTCATTCATGAGCTTCCTCGCCACCACTTGTGAATCCGTTCCGAGAATGATCCTCTAAACATTTGATTCCTTCGCCGGCGAAAGGGCTCTTCGGCATGCTATCAGCTTCGCCAGCTTCTGCATCGTGAGTAGAAGGGGAAAAATAACAGCATCCCGTCAAGAACTCGCCATGGTTGTCCCTGAGAACAACTCCTCCTCCCCCACACCGTTCACCTTTGATAGAGCGTCGTGTGAGTTTGCTTTGACCAACCCCTCCTCCGGCTTCTTCCAACTTTCGTGTCATGTCGTCTCCCTATGACGAACATCCACCTCGTTGGCAGTCTTCCACTCCTCAGCAAGAACTAGAACTCGATCACGGATAATTCTAGGATCCTCAATCCGGTTTGATTCCCGCGCCGCATTGCGATCCATCCAAAAGCTCATACCAGCCATGTTTCTAAAGTTTCATATTAACACAACGATGAATATAATCAGATAACATGATAAGGTTATTGAACTGCATTTCCCTAAAAAAAAAAGATTACTGAACTGCATTCTCGGTTTCTCACACAGCTCCCCACCATTTTCTCTAAATAGTTGTACACAAAATTTGCAATCCTGTTATGATTATCTCCTCGTCACCTAATAACACATATGTCCAAATGTCGGTGAAGCAGTTTCTATCACCTCCTCGAGACGTTTTAGGATGTGTCTATCGTGAGGCTCTTAAGCCAACCGGAAGGCATATGGGATATGCCGGATTTGCTTTATCAGCGGCGGATAGGGTGTTTCCGCTGGTTTTGGGGGCGATTCCAGCATAGTTGATAGGATGTAGCACAATGTCTGCTAGTTGTTTTCTTGACGCGTCTATGTCTAGTAGCGCGGATAAGCGGTGGTATCAGTTTTCGAGCGGTTCCATTTTACAAGGCAGGGCTCCGGGCAGTTGCTTGGAGAAAAAAAAACTCATGCAGGGTGCACCCTACAAAGCTGGCATGTGATTTCTGCTTCTGTGTGGTGCTTATCTGCATATTGGGATTGCATTAGGGAGTGTGTGGAACACAGGAAAAAGGAGGCATTCAAAGGCGGAGTGGGATGAGTCAAAGGAAGAAATGAGAGGTGACGTGCAGCGCGGGGTGGTGGGTCGCTTTCCCCGGCTGCTTTCTCCTTTCTATTTTTTCTTTCTTTCTTTTCTGCCTCTCGCACTCTGGTTTCCGATGGGAAAATGGAAGCGCCTCTGTCTCGGAATCATTCTGGACTAAGCTGCCGGATTTTGTTCCCCGCCTAGTCAATAGTCAATGGTCAAAGACGTCGCCATCTCCGCCATCGGGACGAACCGAAAATCCACACTGGCGGTGGTGTCGACCGCGCGGCTTCTTTGCCTCCTTTCGCGTCCACCCATCGGCCCTGTCGCTGCCGGCGTGTCGACCGACGCGTGACAAGTGCCGACGTCTTGTTGTATTCTTACGGATTGCCGCGGGAGATTTGTAAATAAATTCGGTGATATTGCGCCACCGGCAAGACTCGGGAGTAATACTACACGTACAAACGAGTTATAAACTTTTACAAAGAAGGTTAATTTGATTGATCAATAGGTGGGGAGGCGGCCCACCCTTACTGAAAATCAGGGGGGAAGGCAAGTTTGTGATTGGTTACTAGATGGAAAAAATTCTAGTCAGCGTGTAATTGCGTGTAACTCTTTGTATGTTTAGGACTCCTTTGACTTGAAGAAATTTCATAGGAATTCTAGAGGATAGAATTTTTATAGGGTTTTTTTTTTCCTTTAGAGCCCTTTGGTTCATAGAAATAGATTCCTATTTCTACATAGAATTGGTTCCTATCCTTCACATTTCATAGAAAAATAAAAATGAACTTAGACTCAATGGAAAAATTCCTTTAGTGTCAACTAAATGACATCTCATTTCCTATTCCTACTCATAGGATTTGAGATACATACCATCTCATTTCCTACAAAATTCCTATTCCTACGATAATTCTATCCTATGAACCAAAAGAGCCCGTAGCATTATTGGAAAGCTAAGCTCGTACGGGTGAATATTTATGCTTAGAAAAAACCTCGTCTAGATGTGTGTGTGTGTGTGTTTTTTCAGAAACCTCGTCTAGTAGATGTTTTTTTGCAGCAAACCTTGGCTAGATGAATTTTTTTGCGGGAAAGCTTGTCGATGTTAGAAACACAAAAACAAATAAATGGACACAAACCTCGTTTAGATGTTAGAAAATAATACGCGCCTCCATTGTTCGGCAGTGGTTGATTTGATTTATTCAATTTGATTCTAAATTCGTTTGTACTACTACCTCTGTAACTTCACGCAAGACGCATCTTACATTAAGTTACAGAGGTTGTACAATTTAAATTTTAGTCATAAAGTACTATAAATTGTTGTATGAGATGATCATATAAATTGTTGTGATGTGATATGTATATATCTTGCAAATCTTTATGTCTCCCTTCTTAACTTGATCGTAGATGAAATTGAAGAGTCTCTTGATGTGTTTGGTTCTCTTGTGAAATCTAAATTCTTTTGCCAAGGCAATTGCACCATTATTGGCACAAAAGATTTTCACTGAACCCGATGTACTAGGTATTACGTCTAGATTGGATATGAACTCCTTCATCCAGATTCGTTGATTTGTTGCTTCCGAAGCAGCTATGTATTCCGCTTCAAACGTAGATCCCGCCATGACGCTCTGTTTAGAACTGCACCAACTGACAGCTCCACCATTCGATAAAAATACATACCCGGTTTGTGACTTAGAGTCATCCGAATTAGTGTCAAAGCTTGCATCAACGTAACCATTTACGATGAGCTCTTTGTCACCTCCATAAACGAGAAACATATCCTTAGTCCTTTTCAGGTATTTCAGGATGTTCTTGACCGCTGTCCAGTGATCCACTCCTAGATTACTTTGGTACCTCCCTCCCAAACTAATAGTAAGGCACACATCAGGTCTGGTACATAGCATTGCATACATGATAGAACCTATGGCTGAGGCATAGGGAATGACTTTCATTTTCTCTTTATCTTCTGCAGCGATCGGGCATTGAGTCTGACTCAACTTCACACCTTGTAACACAGGCAAGAACCTTTTCTTTGCTTGATCCATTTTGAACTTTTTCAAAACTTTATCAAGGTATGTGCTTTGTGAAAGTCCAATTAAGCGTCTTGATCTATCTCTATAGATCTCGATGCCAATATGTAAGCAGCTTCATCGAGGTCTTTCATTGAAAAATTCTTATTCAAGTATCCTTTTATGCTATTCATAAATTCAGTATCATTTCCGATCAACACTATGTCACCCACATATAATATCAGAAATGCTACGGAACTCCCACTCACTTTCTTATAAATACAGACTTCTCCAAAAGTCTGTATAAAACCATATGCTTTGATCACACTATCAAAGCGTATATTCCAGCTCCGAGATGCTTGCACCAATCCATAAATGGATCGCTGGAGCTTGCACACTTTGTTAGCACCTTTTGGATCGACAAAATCTTCTGGTTGCATCATATATAACTCTTATTTAAGATATCCATTAAGGAGTGCAATTTTGACATCCATTTGCCAAATTTCATAATCATAAAATGCGATAATTGCTAACATGATTCAGACAGACTTAAGCATCGCTACGGGTGAGAAGGTCTCATCGTAGTCAACTCCTTGAACTTGTCGAAAACCTTTCACAACAAGTCGAGCTTTGTAGACAGTAATATTACCGTCAGCGTCAGTTTTCTTCTTGAAGATCCATTTATTCACTATGGCTTGCGGATCATCAGGCAAGTCAACCAAAGTCAACACTTTGTTCTCATACATGGATCCCATCTCAGATTTCATGGCCTCAAGCCATTTTGCAGAATCTGGGCTCATCACCACTTCCTCATAGTTCGTAGGTTCGTCATGGTCAAGTAACATGACCTCCAGAATAGGATTCCCGTACCACTCTGGTGCGGATCTTACTCTGGTTGACCTACAAGGTTTGGTAGTAACTTTATCAGAAGTTTCATGATCATCATAATTAGCTTCCTCACTAATTGGTGTAGGAATCACTTGAACTGATTTCTGTGATGAACTACTTTCCAATAAGGGAGAAGGTACAGTTACCTCATCAAGTTCTACTTTCTTCCCACTCACTTCTTTCGAGAGAAACTTCTTCTCTAGAAAGAATCCATTCTTAGCAACGAATATCTTGCCTTCGGATCTGTGATAGAAGGTGTAATCAACAGTCTCCTTTAGGTATCCTATGAAGACACGTTTCTCCGATTTTGGTTCGAGCTTACCAGGTTGAAGCTTTTTCACATAAGCATCGCAGCCCCAAACTTTAAAAAACGACAACTTGAGTTTCTTGCCAAACCACAGTTCATATGGTGTCGTCTCAATGGATTTTGATGGTGCCCTATTTAACATGAATGCAGCCGTCTCTAAAGTATAACCCCAAAACGATAGCGGTAAATCAATAAGAGACATCATAGAGCGCACCATATCTAATAAAGTGCAGTTACGACATTCGAACACACCATTACGCGGTGATGTTCCAGGTGGCGTGAGTTGCGAAACTATTCTGCATTGTTTCAAATGAAGATCAAACTCATAACTCAAATATTCACCTCCATGATGAGATCGTAGAAACTTAATTTTCTTGTTAGGAAGATTTTCCACTTCACTCTGAAATTCTTTGAACTTTTCAAATGTTTCAGACTTATGTTTCATCAAGTAGACATACCCATATCTGCTGAAATCATCTGTGAAGGTCAGAAAATAACGATACCCGCCACGAGCATCAACACTCATTGGACCGCATACATCAGTATGTATTATTTCCAATAAGTCTGTTGCTCGTTCCATTGTTTCGGAGAACGGAGTCTTAGTCATCTTGCCCATGAGGCATGATTCCCAAGCATCAAGTGATTCATAATCAAGTGATTTCAAAAGCCCATCAGCATGGAGTTTCTTCATGCGCTTTACACCAATATGACCTAAACGGCAGTGCCATAAATAAGTTGCACTATCATTATTAAACTTATATCTTTTGGCTTCAATACTATGAATATGTGTGTCACTACTATTGAGATTCTATAAAAATAGACCACTCATCAAGGGTGCATGACCATAAAAGGTATTACTCATATAAATAGAACAACAATTATTCTTTGATTTAAATGAATAACCGTCTCGCATCAAACAAGATCTAGATATAATGTTCATACTTAACGCTGGCACCAAATAACAATTATTCAGGTCTAATACTAATCCCGAAGGTAGATGTAGAGGTAGCGTGCCGACGGTGATCACATCGACTTTGGAACCATTTCCTATGCACATTGTCACCTCGTCCTTAGTCAATCTTCGCTTAATCCGTAGCCCCTGTTTCGAGTTGCAAATATTAGCAACAGAACCAGTATCAAATACCCAGGCGCTACTGCGAGCATTAGTAAGGTACACATCAATAACATGTATATCAAATATACCTTTCACTTTGCCATCCTTCTTATCCGCCAAATACTTGGGGCAGTTCCGCTTCCAGTGACCAGTCCCTTTGCAGTAGAAGCACTCAGTCTCAGTCTTAGGTCCAGACTTGGGCTTCTTCACTTGAGCAGCAACTTGCTTGCCGTTCTTCTTGAAGTTCCCCTTCTTCCTTTTGCCTTTTTTCTTGAAACTAGTGGTCTTGTTAACCATCAACACTTGATGCTCCTTCTTGATTTCTACCTTCGCAGTTTTTAGCATCGCGAAGAGCTCGGGAATTGTCTTATCCATCCCTCTGAATGTTGTATGAGATTTGCAAGATACATACATGTATAACTCCTTCATAAGTTATACATGTTCCTATGTGATGATCTCATACAACATTCAGATCCGTATGTATTTTGTAAATCTCTATGTCTCCCTCCTTGACTTCATCGCGGATGGAATTGAAGCGTCTCTTGATGTGCTTGGTTATCTTGTGAAATTTGGATTCGTTTTCCAAGGCAATTGCACCAGTGTTGTCACAAAAGATTTTCATTGGACCCGATGCACTAGGTATGACACCTAGATCGGATATGAACTCCTTCATCTAGACTCCTTCATTTGCTGCTTCCGAAGCAGCTATGTACTCCGCTTCACACGTAGATCCCGCCACGACGCTCTGCCTGGAACTGCACCAACTGATAGCTCCACCATTTAATAAAAACACGTATCCAGTTTGTGACTTAGAGTCATCCGGATCAGTGTCAAAGCTTGCATTGACGTAACCGTTTAGGACGAGCTCTTTGTCACCTCCATATACGAGAAACATATCCTTAGTCCTTTTCAGGTATTTCAGGATGTTCTTGACCGTTGTCCTATGATCCACTCCTGGATTACTTTGGTACCTCCCTGCTAAACTAATAGCAAGGCACACATTAGGTCTGGTACACAACATTCCATACATGATAGAACCTATGGCTGAAGCATAGGAATGACTTTCATTTTCTCTCTATCTTCTGAAGTGGTCGGGCATTGAGTCTGACTCAACTTCACACCTTGTAACACAGGCAAGAACCCTTTCTTTGCCTGATCCATTTTAAACTTCTTCAAAACTTTATCATGGTATGTGCTTTGTTAAAGTCCAATTAGGCGTCTTGATCTATCTCTATAGATCTTGATGCCCAATATATAAGCAGCTTTACCGAGGTCTTTCATTGATTTTTTTTCAAGTATCCTTTTATGCTATTCAAAAATTCGGTATCATTTCCCATCAACAATATGTCATCTATATATAATATCAGAAGTTCTACATAGCTCCCACTCACTTTCTTGTAAATACATACTTCTCCAAATGTCTGGATAAAACCATATGCTTTGATCACACTATCAAAGCGTATATTCAAACTCCGAGAGGCTTGCACCAGTCCGTAAATGGATAGCTGGAGCTTGCACACTTGTTAGCACCTTTTGGATCGACAAAACCTTCTCGTTGCATCATATACAACTCTTCTTTAAGATATCCATTAAGGAATGCAGTTTTGACATCCATTTGCCAAATTTCATAATCATAAAACGTAACACCCCGTATGTAATATGCCATATTTGTATTCCAACTCTTGCCATTTCCGGCACTAAGTTATGATATTTCCTCGTTGTCGGGTTTTTGTCTTCATGTGCTTTTTTCTTTGTCATGCATCTCATATCATGTAATCATGTGCATCGCATTTGCATACATGTTCGTCTCATGCATCTGAGCATTTTCCCCGTTGTCCGTTTTGCATTCCGGCGCTCCTATGTCCTCCGGTGTCCCTTTCTACCTCTTTTCGTGTGTGGGTGTTAAACGTTCTTGGATTGGACCGAGGCTTGTCATGCGGCCTTGGTTTACTACCGGTAGACCACCTGTCAAGTTTCGTGCCATTTGGACTTCGTTTGATACTCCAACGGTTAACCGAGGGACCAAAAAAGCCTCGTGTGTGTTGCAGCCCAACACCCCTCCGAAGTGGCCCAAAACCCACCTAAACCCCTTCCATCATTTAGGTCGTTCGACCACGATCGCGTGGCCGCAAACCGTGCTCAATTTGGATCCTCCTAGCTCCTCCTACCTATAAATATAGACCTCCCTCAAAATTTTCGGGTCATTTCACCCCTAACCTAGCTCCCCGCTCCTCTCCGCTGCCGGACACGTCCGGTCCGGCCGGACAAAGCCGCCGCCACCCGCGTCCAACCCGGTTGCGACACGTGTCCCCGCCGGATCCTCTCTCTCCTCCGGCCTGCGAAGCCCGCATCGGGCCCCCGCGAGCCTGTCCCGCCGCCGCCACCGCACGGGCGCCACCGCCCGCGGTCGCCCGACCGCACCGACGCCGCGCCCGCCGCCCGCTAGCTCGCCGGCGACCGCTGCTCCGCCGCGCGCCCCGCCTTCCTCCTCCGACACCGGCCGGCCTCGTCCCCGACTCCGGCCTCTTCCTCTCCGGCGACGCCCCGCGAAGCTCCGGCCGGCTACAGTGTTTTCCGGCGACCTCGAAGTCCGTGCCCCGGCCAGATCCAGATCCAGATTCAAACTCAGTTGACTTTCCCTCCTAACCCTAGAATTTTATGCATATTTCATCGCATTGTATCTCTACAACCGTGGCTCCGTTTTGGGCGTGTAGCATGTCAAATTGTTCGTCTCGACGAGTAATTCATTTCATCTCATTGCATCATGTTCATTTGAGCTCATCTTGATGCCCTAAATGCTGTTGCAAGAGTGCTAGTTTCTGTTAGTTTCAGTTTATTATCAGTAATTGGACATTTGTCATTTTTGCCATGATTGATGTGTGCCTCCTATGAATTTGAGCCCTACATGAGTTTTGAGGTATGACATACCATCTTTACAAGGGTGTAAGCCATGTATTTTTTGTTGGGGAACGTTGCAGAAAACAAAAAAAATTCCTACGTTTCACCAAGATCAATCTATGGAGTCTACTAGCAACGAGAGGAGAGTGCATCTACATACCCTTGTAGATCGCGAGCGAAAGCGTTCAAGAGAACGGGGATGATAGAGTCGTACTCGCCGTGATCCAAATCACCGATGACCAAGTGCAGAACGGACGGCACCTCCGCGTTCAACACACGTACGGAGCGGATGACGTCTCCTCCTTCTTGATCCAGCAAGGGGGAAGGAGAGGTTGATGAAGATCCAGCAGCACGACGGCGTGGTGGTGGATGCAGCAGGGCTTCGCTGAGCTTCTGCGAGAGGGAGAGGTGTAGCAGGGGAGAGGGAGGCACCAAGACTTCAGGTGCGGCTGCCCTCCCCCCCTTTATATAGGCCCCTTGGGGGGGTACCGGCCCTAGGAGATGGGATCTCCTTGGGGGGGCGGCGGCCAAGGGGGAGGCTTGCCCCCCAAGGCAAGTGGAGGCGCCCCCCACCCTAGGGTTTCCAACCCTAGGTGCAGGGGGCCCAAAGGGGGGGCGCACCAGCCCACTATGGGCTGGTTCCCCTCCCCACTTCAGCCCATGGGGCCCTCCGGGATGGGTGGCCCCACCCGGTGGACCCCCGGGACCCATCCAGTGGTCCCGGTACAATACCGGTGACCCCGAATCTTTCCCGATGGCCGAAACTACACTTCCTATATATAATTCTTCACCTCCGGACCATTCCGGAACTCCTCGTGACGTCCGGGATCTTATCCGGGACTCTGAACAACTTTCGGGTTGCTGCATACTAATATCTCTACAACCCTAGCATCACCGAACCTTAAGTGTGTAGACCCTACGGGTTCGGGAGACAAGCAAACATGACCGAGACGACTCTCCGGTCAATAACCAACAACGGGATCTGGATACCCATGTTGGCTCCCACATGCTCCTCGATGATCTCATCGTATGAACCACGATGTCGAGGACTTAATCAATCCCGTATTCAATTCCCTTTGTCAATCGGTACGTTACTTGCCCGAGACTCGATCGTCGGTATCCCAATACCTTGTTCAGTCTCGTTACCGGCAAGTCACTTTACTCGTACCGTAATGCATGATCCCGTGATCAACCACTTGATCACATTGAGCTCATTATGATGATGCATTACCGAGTGGGCCCAGAGATACCTCTCCATCATACGGAATGACAAATCCCAGTCTCGATTCGTGCCAACCCAACAGACACTTTTGGAGACACCTATAATGTACCTTTATAGTCACCCAGTTACGTTGTGACGTTTGGCACACCCAAAGCACTCCTACGGTATCCGGGAGTTGCACAATCTCATGGTCTAAGGAAATGATACTTGACATTCAGAAAAGCTACAGCAAACGAACTACACGATCTTTGAGCTAAGCTTAGGATTGGGTCTTGTCCATCACATCATTCTCCTAATGATGTGATCCCGTTATCAATGACATCCCCATGTCCATAGACAGGAAACCATGACTATCTGTTGATCAACGAGCTAGTCAACTAGAGGCTCACTAGGGACACATTGTGGTCTATGTATTCACACATGTATTACGATTTCCGGATAATACAATTATAGCATGAATAATAGACAATTATCATGAACAAGGAAATATAATAATCATTTTATTATTGCCTCTAGGGCATATTTCCAACAGTCTCCCACTTGCACTAGAGTCAATCATCTAGTTACATTGTGATGAATCGAACACCCATGGAATTCTGGTGTTGATCATGTTTTGCTCTAGGGAGAGGTTTAGTCAACGGATCTGCTACATTTAGGTCCGTATGTACTTTACAAATTTCTATGTCTCCATTTTGAACACTTTCACGAATGGAGTTGAAGCGACGCTTGATATGCCTGGTCTTCCTGTGAAACCTGGGCTCCTTGGCAAGGGCAATAGCTCCAGTGTTGTCACAGAAGAGAGTCATCGGCCCCGACGCATTGGGTATGACTCCTAGGTCGGTAATGAACTCCTTCACCCAGACTGCTTCGTGTGCTACCTCCGAGGCTGCCATGTACTCCGCTTCACATGTAGATCCCGCCACAACGCTTTGCTTGCAACTGCACCAGCTTACTGCCCCACCATTTAAAATATACACGTATCCGGTTTGTGACTTAGAGTCATCCAGATCTGTGTCGAAGCTAGCATCGACGTAACCCTTTACGACGAGCTCTTCGTCACCTCCATAAACGAGAAACATTTCCTTGGTCCTTTTCAGGTACTTCAGGATATTCTTGACCGCTGTCCAGTGTTCCATGCCGGGATTACTTTGGTACCTTGCTACCAAACTCACGGCAAGGTTTACATCAGGTCTGGTACACAGCATAGCATACATGATAGACCCTATGGCCGAGGCATAGGGGACGACACTCATCTTTTCTCTATCTTCTGCCGTGGTCGGGCATTGAGCCATGCTCAATCTCGTACCTTGCAATACATGCAAGAACCCCTTCTTTGACTGATCCATTTTGAACTTCTTCAATATCTTGTCAAGGTATGTACTCTGTGAAAGACCAATGAGGCGTCTCGATCTATCTCTATAGATCTTGATGCCTAATATATAAGCAGCTTCTCCAAGGTCCTTCATTGAAAAACACTTGTTTAAATAGGCCTTTATGCTTTCCAAGAATTCTATATCATTTCCCATCAACAGTATGTCATCCACATACAATATGAGAAATGCTACAGAGCTCCCACTCACTTTCTTGTAAATGTAGGCTTCTCCATAAGTCTGCATAAACCCAAACGCTTTGATCATCTCATCAAAGCGAATGTTCCAACTCCGAGATGCTTGCACCAGCCCATAAATCGAGCGTTGGAGCTTGCACACCTTGTCAGGATTCTTAGGATCGACAAAACCTTCCGGCTGCATCATATACAATTCTTCCTTAAGGAAACCATTAAGGAATGCCGTTTTGACGTCCATTTGCCATATCTCATAATCATAGAATGCGGCAATTGCTAACATGATTCGAACGGACTTCAGCTTCGCTACGGGTGAGAAAGTCTCATCGTAGTCAACCCCTTGAACTTGTCGATAACCCTTAGCGACAAGCCGAGCTTTATAGATGGTCACATTACCATTCGCGTCTGTCTTCTTCTTAAAGATCCATTTATTTTCTATGGCTCGCCGATCAACGGGCAAGTCAGTCAAAGTCCATACTTCGTTTTCATACATGGATCATATCTCGGATTTCATGGCTTCCAGCCATTTGTCGGAATCTGGGCCCGCCATCGCCTCTTCATAGTTCGAAGGTTCACCGTTGTCTAACAACATGATTTCCAAGACAGGGTTACCGTACCACTCTGGTGCGGAACGTGTCCTTGTGGACCTACGAAGTTCAGTAGCAACTTGATCTGAAGTTTCATGAACATCATCATCAACTTCCTCTCTAGTCGGTGCAGGTACCTCAGGAACATTTTCTTGAGCTGCGCCACTTACCAGTTTCTTTCGAGAGAAACTCTTTCTCTAGAAAGGACCCATTCTTGGCAACAAAGATCTTGCCTTCGGATCTGAGGTAGAAGGTATACCCAACAGTTTCTTTAGGGTATCCTATGAAGACGCATTTTTCTGACTTGGGTTCGAGCTTTTCAGGTTGAAGTTTCTTGACATAAGCATCGCATCCCCAAACTTTTAGAAACGACAGCTTAGGTTTCTTCCCAAACCATAATTCATACGGTGTCGTCTCAACGGATTTCGACAGAGCCCTATTTAAAGTGAATGCGGCAGTCTCTAAAGCATAGCCCCAAAATGATAGCGGTAAATCGGTAAGAGACATCATAGATCGCACCATATCTAATAGAGTGCGATTACGACGTTCGGACACACCATTACGCTGAGGTGTTCCAGGCGGCGTGAGTTGTGAAACTATTCCACATTTTCTTAAGTGTGTGCCAAATTCGTGACTCAAGTATTCTCCCCCACGATCTGATCGCAAGAACTTGATTTTCCTGTCACGTTGATTCTCAACCTCACTCTGAAATTCCTTGAACTTTTCAAAGGTCTCAGACTTGTGTTTCATTAAGTAGACATACCCATATCTACTCAAGTCATCAGTGAGGGTGAGAACATAACGATAGCCACCACGAGCCTCAACACTCATTGGACCGCACACATCAGTATGTATGATTTCCAATAAGTTGGTTGCTTGCTCCATTGTTCCTGAGAACGGAGTCTTGATCATTTTACCCATGAGGCATGGTTCGCACGTGTCAAATGATTCGTAATCAAGAGACTCTAAAAGTCCATCTACATGGAGCTTCTTCATGCGGTTGACACCTATGTGACCAAGGCGGCAGTGCCACAAGTATGTGGGACTATCATTATCAACCTTACATCTTTTGGTATTCACACTATGAATATGTGCAGCATTACGCTCGAGATTCATTAAGAATAAACCATTCACCATCGGAGCATGACCATAAAACATATCTCTCATATAAATAGAACAACCATTATTCTCGGATTTAAATGAGTAGCCATCTCGTATTAAACGAGATCCTGATGCAATGTTCATGCTCAAAGCTGGCACTAACTAACAATTATTGAGGTTTAAAACTAATCCCGTAGGTAAATGTAGAGGTAGCGTGCCAACGGCGATCACATCGACCTTGGAACCATTCCCGACGCGCATCGTCACCTCGTCCTTCGCCAGTCTCCGCTTATTCCACAGCTCCTGCTTTGAGTTACAAATGTGAGCAACCACACCGGTATCAAATACCCAGGAGCTACTACGAGTACTGGTAAGGTACACATGTATATCACATATACCTTTCGTGATGCCGGCCTTCTTGTCCGCTAAGTATTTGGGGCAGTTCCGCTTCCAGTGACCACTTCCCTTGCAATAAAAACACTCAGTCTCGGGCTTGGGTCCATTCTTTGGCTTCTTCTCGGCAGCTTGCTTACCGGGCGCGGCAACTCCCTTGCCGTCCTTCTTGAAGTTCTTCTTACCCTTGCCTTTCTTGAACTTAGTGGTTTTATTCACCATCAACACTTGATGTTCCTTTTTGACTTCTACCTCTGCTGATTTCAGCATTGCAAATACTTCAGGAATGGTCTTTTCCATCCCCTGCATATTGAAGTTCATCACAAAGCTCTTGTAGCTTGGTGGAAGCGACTGAAGGATTCTGTCAATGGCCGTGTCATCCGGGAGATTAACTCCCAGCTGAGTCAAGCGGTTATGCAACTCAGACATTGTGAGTATGTGCTCACTGACAGAACTATTTTCCTCCATCTTACAGCTGAAGAACTTGTCGGAGACTTCATATCTCTCGACCCGGGCATGAGCTTGGAAAACCATTTTTAGCTCTTCGAACATCTCATATGCTCCGTGTCGCTCAAAACGCTTTTGGAGCCCCGGTTCTAAGCTGTAAAGCATGCCGCACTGAACGAGGGAGTAATCATCAACACGTGTCTGCCAAGCGTTCATAATGTCTTGGTTCTGTGGGACGGGTGCGTCACCTAGCGGTGCTTTTAGGACATAATCTTTCTTTGCAGCTATGAGGATGATCCTCAGGTTCCGGACCCAGTCCGTATAATTGCTTCCATCGTCTTTCAGCTTGGTTTTCTCTAGGAACGCGTTGAAGTTGAGGACAACATTGGCCATTTGATCTACAAGACATATTGTAAAGATTTTAGACTAAGTTCATGATAATTAAGTTCATCTAATCAAATTATTCAATGAACTCCCACTCAGATAGACATCCCTCCAGTCATCTAAGTATAACATGATCCGAGTTAACTAGGCCGTGTCCGATCATCACGTGAGACGGACTAGTCAACATCGGTGAACATCTTCATGTTGATTGTATCTTCTATACGACTCATGCTCGACCTTTCGGTCTTCTGTGTTCCGAGGCCATGTCTGTACATGCTAGGCTCGTCAAGTCAACCTAAGTGTTTGCATGTGTAAATCTGTCTTACACCCGTTGTATGTGAACTTTGGAATCTATCACACCCGATCATCACGTGGTGCTTCGAAACAACGAACTGTCGCAACGGCGCATAGTTAGGGGGAACACTTTCTTGAAATTATTATGAGGGATCATCTTATTTACTACCGTCGTTCTAAGTAAACAAGATGCAAAAACATGATAAACATCACATGCAATCAAATAATAGTGACATGATATGGCCAATATCATATAGCTCCTTTGATCTCCATCTTGGGGCTCCATGATCATCTTGTCACCGGCATGACACCATGATCTCCATCATCATGATCTCCATCATCATGATCTCCATCATCGTGTCTCCATGAAGTTGCTTGCCAACTATTACTTCTACTACTATGGCTAACACGTTTAGCAGTAAAGTAAAGTAATTTACATGGCGTTTCTCAATGACACGCAGATCATACAAAAATAAAGACAACTCCTATGGCTCCTGCCGGTTTTCATACTCATCGACATGCAAGTCATGATTCCTATTACAAGAACATGATCTCATACATCACATATATATCATTCATCATTCATCACAACTTTGGCCATATCACATCACATGACACTTGCTGCAAAAACAAGTTAGACGTCCTCTAATTGTTGTTGCAAATTTTTTACGTGGCTGCTATAGGTTTCTAGCAAGAACGTTTCTTACCTACGCCAAAACCACAACGTGAATTGCCAATTTCTATTTACCCTTCATAAGGACCCTGTTCATCGAATCCGATCCGACTAAAGTGGGAGAGACAGACACCCGCCAGCCACCTTATGCAACTAGTGCATGTCACTCGGTGGAACCGGTCTCACGTAAGCGTACGTGTAAGGTTGGTCCGAGACGCTTCATCCCATGATGCCGCCGAATCAAGATAAGACTAGTAACGACAAGCAAATTGACAATATCGACGCCCACAACTACTTTGTGTTCTACTCGTGCATAGTAACTACGCATAGACCTAGCTCTGATATCACTGTTGGGGAACGTTGCAGAAAACAAAAAAAATTCCTACGTTTCACCAAGATCAATATATGGAGTCTACTAGCAACGAGAGGAGAGTGCATCTACATACCCTTGTAGATCGCGAGTGGAAGCGTTCAAGAGAACGGGGATGATGGAGTCGTACTCGCCGTGATCCAAATCACCGATGACCAAGTGCCGAACGGACGGCACCTCCGCGTTCAACACATGTACGGAGCGGATGACGTCTCCTCCTTCTTGATCCAGCAAGGGGGAAGGAGAGGTTGATGAAGATCCAGCAGCACGACGGCGTGGTGGTGGATGCAGCAGTGATCGCAGCAGGGCTTCACCGAGCTTCTGCGAGAGGGAGAGGTGTAGCAGGGGACAGGGAGGCGCCAAGACTTCAGGTGCGGCTGCCCTCCCTCCCCCCTTTATATAGGCCCCTTGGGGGGGCGCCGGCCCTAGGAGATGGGATCTCCTTGGGGGGGGCGGCGGCCAAGGGGGAGGCTTGCCCCCCAAGGCAAGTGGAGGCGCCCCCCACCCTAGGGTTTCCAACCCTAGGCGCAGGGGGGCCCAAAGGGGGGGCGCACCAGCCCACTATGGGCTGGTTCCCCTCCCCAGTTCAGCCCATGGGGCCCTCCGGGATGGGTGGCCCCACCCGGTGGACCCCCGGGACCCATCCGGTGGTCCCGGTACAATATCGGTGACCCCGAATCTTTCCCGATGGCCGAAACTACACTTCCTATATATAATTCTTCACCTCCGGACCATTCCGGAACTCCTCGTGACGTCCGGGATCTTATCTGGGACTCCGAACAACTTTCGGGTTGCTGCATACTAATATCTCTACAACCCTAGCGTCACCGAACCTTAAGTGTGTAGACCCTACGGGTTCGGGAGACAAGCAGACATGACCGAGACGACTCTTCGGTCAATAACCAACAGCGGGATCTGGATACCCATGTTGGCTCCCACATGCTCCTCGATGATCTCATCGGATGAACCACGATGTCGAGGACTTAATCAATCCCGTATTCAATTCCCTTTGTCAATCGGTACGTTACTTGCCCGAGACTCAATCGTCGGTATCCCAATACCTTGTTCAGTCTCGTTACCGGCAAGTCACTTTACTCGTACCGTAATGCATGATCCCGTGATAAACCACTTGATCACATTGAGCTCATTATGATGATGCATTACCGAGTGGGCCTAGAGATACCTCTCCGTCATACGGAGTGACAAATCCCAGTCTCGATTCGTGCCAACCCAACAGACACTTTGAGAGACACCTGTAATGTACCTTTATAGTCACCCAATTACGTTGTGATGTTTGGCACACCCAAAGCACTCCTACGGTATCTGGGATTTGCACAATCTCATGGTCTAAGGAAATGATACTTGACATTCAGAAAAGCTACAGCAAACAAACTACATGATCTTTGAGCTAAGCTTAGGATTGGGTCTTGTCCATCACATCATTCTCCTAATTATGTGATCCCGTTATCAATGACATCTCCATGTCCATAGCCAAGAAACCATGACTATCTATTGATCAACGAGCTAGTCAACTAAAGGCTCACTAGGGACACATAGTGGTCTATGTATTCACACATGTATTACGATTTCCGGATAATACAATTATAGCATGAATAATAGACAATTATCATGAACAAGGAAATATAATAATCATTTTATTATTGCCTCTAGGGCATATTTCCAACATTTTTGTGATCTCTGTGGTGACTAGCACAAGCATGCAAAGTAGCTTACTTAATGTTGTTGATTTCAGGGACTTAGAAATATTCTAAGTCATCGCCCTGTCTATATTTTTATGCCATGTATTCATGTTGCTACCGAATGATCCGTGCCTCTTGTGAGCATGATCAGTAAGGATGTTTTGTAGATATTGTTGTGCTCTATCCATCCATGTCTTTGTTTGCAATTATGGAGCACCCTAGCTTGACTCAATCAAGCTCTACTTTTGCTATAAAATGTTCCTGGCAGAATGTTTACATGTTAAGCAATTTTGCCGAGCTTGTTGTAATTGATACACGCATGCTTTGTTGTTGTTCTTGCCATGTTTAGCTTCTATGCCATGTCTACTTGCTGGGTGTATACTTAGTTTATCATGCAATTCCTTGTGGTGAGGGCATCGAGCTCATAAACATGCCTACTTAATATCTGTTTTGCCATGCTCCAGTTTTTCTTCTAAGTCTGAATCTGTTAACGTTAATTGCTATGTTCACATGGTTGCCATTGTGTTTTCTGATCCCTTTTGGCTTATGGTCAGTAAGGGACTTTTGTTGTATGCTTTGAGTAGCTTCATGCCATGCCCTGCTTTGCCATGATAGGTTCCTGTATCATGATGATATCCTGCTCTAAACATTGCTTCCTGATGTTAAATTCCTGACATGTTATTTTCACCAAGTCTGTAACCTGTTATCTTTTGCACTTTTGCCATGCTTGTTTGAACCTGCTATTGAGTGAATTAGCCGTAGCTTAGTGTTCATCTTTTGTCAAGCATCTTGAGTGGATCCCTGCCATGTATTTTTTTTGCTATGTTAGAGTGTTGTAGCATGTTGTTCTTGATGCATTTAGGTGGCCTCGTGCTGTTAATCGCAGTCCGGTGCCATATTTGTTTTGCTTGTCATTTCCAAACCGTGCATCCGATTCCGGTGATCTTTATATCGATTTCGACCGAAATCAACTCCTCTTTCCAGTGGCACTCTTGGTTTCCAAGTTGAGGCCAGGTTCAATCATTCCTTTCCAAAACATGCATATGCATCGCATACCACATCCCGCATATCATGCCATGTTTTGCATCATGTCATTATATGTCGATTCGGATCGCACACCAGAAGTAAAGATCAGGGGATTGCCAACTTGAATGAATGTAATCCGGTTACGGTGTAGGGGAGATTTATTATTGAGTTGATAACGCACTCCGTTTACTAACATTGAGAACTATGCCATGGAATGCACGTGGTTGATTGTGTTTCCCTTTGCTTGTGTTCTTGCTTGGGTAGAGCCGGGAGACGAGTACGTGATCGAGGAGCCCGTTGAGTACGCTTATGAGGATCAAGCTAACGTCAACTCGGAGAACTTTGCAGGCAAGATGACCATATCCTCGAAATCACTTCTATCTTTGGTTGCTAGATGCTCGCTCTATTGCTATGCCTATGCTACGATACCTACCACTTGCTTATCATGCCTCCCATATTGCCATGTCAAACCTCTAACCCACTTTGTCCTAGCAAACCATTGTTTGGCTATGTTACCGCTTTGCTCAGCCCCTCTTATAGCGTTGCTAGTTGCAGGTGAAGACTGGAGTTTGTTCCTTGTTGGAACATATTATTTGTTGGGATATCATTATTATATCTTGTCTATTTTAATGCAACTATATACTTGTTAAAGGGTGGAAGGCTCGGCCTTATGCCTGGTGTTTTGTTCCACTCTTGCTGCCCTAGTTTCTGTCATACCGGTGTTATGTTTCTTGATTTTTGCGTTCCTTACACGGTTGGGTTATAATGGGAACCCCTTGACAGTTCGCCTTGAATAAAACTCCTCCAGCAATGCCCAACATTGGTTTTACCATTCGCCACCTAGCCTCTTTTTCCCTTGGGTTCCGTGGACTCAAGGGTCATCTTTATTTAAAATCCCCGGGCCAGTGCTCCTCTGAGTGTTGGTCCAACCTGTCAGCTGCCGGTGGCCACCAGGGGCAACTCTGGGCTAGCCTACCGGAACCTTGGACAATCCGGTGTGCCCTGAGAATGAGATATGTGCAGCTCCTATCGGGATTTGTCGGCACATTCGGGTGGCTTTGCTGGTTTAGTTTTACCATTGTCGAGATGTCTTGTAACCGGGATTCCGAGTCTGATCGGATTGTCTTGGGAGAAGGAATATCCTTCGTTGACCGTGAGAGCTTGTGATGGGCTAAGTTGGCACACCCCTGCAGGGATTTGAACTTTTGAAAGCCGTGCCCGCGGTTATGGGCAGATGGGAATTTGTTAATGTCCGGTTGTAGATAACCTTAAACTAAACTTAATTAAAATGAATCAACAGAGTGTGTGGCCGTGACGGTCTCTTTTCGGCGGAGTCCGGTAAGAGAACACAGTCTCGTGTCAAGCTTGAACGTAGGTTGTTCTAGGATCACTTCTTGATCATAGTTGATCGACCGTGCCTTTGCCTTCTCTTCTCGCTCTCATTTGCGTATGTTAGCCACCATATATGCTAGTCGCTTGCTGCAGCTCCACATCATACCTTTTACCCTTTCTTTAAGCTTAAATAGTCTTGACCGCGAGGGTGTGAGATTGCTGAGTCCCCGTGACTCACAGATTACTTCCAAAACCAGATGCAGGGACCGATGATACCGCTCCAGGTGATTCGACTGAGCTCAAGTGGGAGTTCGATGAGGACTCAGGACGATACTACGTTTCCTTTCGAGACGATCAGTAGTGGTGCCCAGTTGGGGCGATCGGGGACTTTGTCGCATTTGGGGTTGTTCTTTATTTTTGTTTCGTAGTTGGACCTTGAGTGTATCTGGATGAATGTAATGTTATTTATGCTATTGTGTGACATGGCGAGTGTAAGCCAACTATGTACCTTTTTCCCTTATTCATTACATGGGTTGTTGTGAAGATTACCTCACTTGCGACATTGCTTACAATGCGGTTATGCCTCTAAGTCGTGCTTCGACACGTGGGAGATATAGCCGCATCATGGGCGTTACATAAAATGCGGCAATTGCTAACATGATTCGGACGGACTTGTCGAAAACCTTTTGCAACAAGTCGAGCTTTGTAGACAGTAACATTACCGTCAGCGTCAGTCTTCTTCTTGAAGATCCATTTATTCTCTATGGCCTGCCGATCATCGGGCAAGTCAACTAAAGTCCACACTTTGTTCTCATACATGGGTCCCATATCAGATTTCATGGCATCAAGCCATTTTGCGGAATCTGGGCTCATCATCGCTTCCTCATAGTTCGTAGGTTCATCATGGTCAAGTAACATGACCTCCAGAACAGGATTACCGTACCACTCTGGTGCGGATCTCACTCTGGTTGACCTACGAGGTTCGGTAGTAACTGGATAAAAATTTTCATGATCATCATCATTAACTTCCTCACTAATTGATGTAGGAATCACTAGAACTGATTTCAGTGATGAACTACTTTCCAATAAGGGACCAGGTATAATTACCTCATCAAGTTCTACTTTCCTCCCACTCACTTCTTTCGAGAGAAACTCCTTCTCAAGAGAAGATCCATTCTTAGCAACGAATACCTTGCCTTCAGATCTGTGATAGAAGGTGTACCCAACAGTCTCCTTTGGGTATCCTATGAACACACATTTCTGTGATTTGGGTTCGAGCTTATCAGGTTGAAGCTTTTCAACATAAGCATCGCAGCCCCAAACTTTAAGAAACGACAACTTGGGTTTCTTGCCAAACCATAGTTCATAAGGTGTCACCTCAACGGATTTAGATGGTGCCCTATTTAACGTGAATGCAACAGTCTCTAAAGCATAACCCCAAAACGATAGCGGTAAATCAGTAAGAGACATCATAGATCGCACCATATTTAGTAAAGTATGATTACGACATTCGGACACACCATTACGTTGTGGTGTTCCGGGTGGCGTGAGTTGTGAAACTATTCCGCATTGTTTCAAATGAAGACCAAACTCGTAACTCAAATATCCTCCTCCACGATCAGATCGTAGAAACTTTATTTTCTTGTTATGATGATTTTCCACTTCACTCTGAAATTCTTTGAACTTTTCAAATGTTTCAGACTTATGTTTCATTAAGTAGATATACCCATATCTGCTCAAATAATCTGTGAAGGTGAGAAAATAACGATATCCGCCGCGAGCCTGAATGTACATTGGACCACATACATCAGCATGTATGATTTCCAATAACTCTATTGCTCGCTCCATTGTTCCGGAGAACAAAGTTTTAGTCATCTTGCCCATGAGGCATGGTTCGCATGTACCAAGTGATTCATAATCAATTGATTCCAGAAGTCCATCAGAATGGAGTTTCTTCATGTGCTTTACACCAATATGACCCAAACGGCAGTGCCACAAATAAGTTGCACTATCATTATCAACTCTGCATCTTTTGGCTTCAATACTATGAACATGTGTATCACCACTATCAAGATTTAGTAAAAATAGACCACTCATCAAGGGTGCATGACCATAAAAGACATTACTCATATAAATAGAACAACCATTATTCTCTGATTTAAATGAATAGCCGTCTCTCATCAAACAAGATCCAGATATAATGTTCATGCTCAACGCTGGCACCAAATAACAATTATTTAGGTCTAAAACTAATCCCAATGGTAGATGTAGAGGTAGCGTGCCAACGACGATCACATCGACTTTGGAACCATTTCCCACGCGCATCGTCACCTCGTCCTTAGACAATCTTTGCTTAATCCGTAGCCCCTGTTCCGAGTTGCAAATAATAGCAACAGAACTAGTATCAAATACCCAGATGCTACTGCGAGCATTAGTAAGGTACACATCAATAACATGTATATCAAATATATTTTTCACTTTGCCATCCTTCTTCTCCACAAAATACTTGGGACAGTTTCGCTTCCAGTGACCAGTCCCTTTAAAGTAGAAGCACTCAGTCTCAGGATTATGTCCAGACTTGGGTTTCTTCACTTGAGCAACAACTAGCTTGCTTTTCTTCTTGAAGTTCCCCTTCTTCCCTTTACCCTTTTTCTTGAAACTGCTGGTCTTGTTGACCATCAACACTTGATGCTCCTTCTTGATTTCTACCTCCGCAGCTTTTAGCATTGCGAAGAGCTCAGGAATTGTCTTATCCATCCCTTGCATATTATAGTTCATCACGAAGCTCTTGTAGCTTGGTGGCAGTGATTGAAGATCTCTGTCAATGAAACTATCATCAGGAAGATTAACTCCCAGTTGAGTCAAGTGGTTGTGGTACCCAGACATTCTGAGTATATGTTCACTGACAGAACTATTCTCCTCCATTTTGCAGCTGTATAACTTATTGGAGACTTCATATCTCTCAATCTGGACATTTGCTTGAAATATTAACTTCAACTCCTGGAACATCTCATATGCTCCATGATGTTCAAAATGTCGTTGAAGTCCCGGTTCTAAGCCGTAGAGCATGGCACATTGAACTATCGAGTAGTCATCAGCTTTGCTCTGCCATGTGTTCACAAGATCTGGCGTTGCTCCTGCAACAGGTTTGTCACCTAGCGGTGCTTCCAGAACGTAATTCTTCCGTGCAACAATGAGGATAATCCTCAAGTTACGGACCCAGTCCATGTAGTTTCTACCATCATCTTTCAACTTAGCTTTCTCTAGGAACGCATTAAAATTCAATGGAACAACAGCACGTGCCATCTATCTACAACAACATAGACATGCAAAAACTATCAGGTACTAAGTTCGTGATAAATTAAAAGTTCAATTAATCAAATTACTTAAGAACTCCCACTTAGATAGACATCTCTCTAATCATCTAAGTGATCACGTGATCCATATCAACTAAACCATGTCCGACCATCACGTGAGATGGAGTAGTTTTCAATGGTGAACATCACTATGTTGATCATATCTACTATATGATTCACGCTCGACCTTTCGGTCTCAGTGTACCGAGGCCATATCTGCATATGCTAGGCTCGTCAAGTTTAACCCGAGTATTATGCGTGTGCAAAACTGGCTTGCACCCGTTCTATGTGAACGTAGAGTTTATCACACCCGATCATCACGTGGTGTCTCTGCATGACGAACTGTAACAACGGTGCATACTCAGGGAGAACACTTATACCTTGAAATTTAGAGAGAGATCATCTTATAATGCTACCACTGAACTAAGCAAAATAAGATGCATAAAGGATAAACATCACATGCCATCAATATAAGTGATGTGATATGGCCATCATCATCTTGTGCCTTTGATCTCCATCTCCAAAGCACAGTTATGATCACCATCGTCACCGGCTTGACTCCTTGATCTCCATCGAAGCATCGTTGTCGTCTCGCCAACTATTGCTTCTACGACTATCGCTACCGCTTAGTGATAAAGTAAAGCAATTACATGGCGATTGCATTTAATACAATAAAACGACAACTATATGGCTCCTGCCAGTTGCCGATAACTGTGTTACAAAACATGATCATTTCATACAATAAAATTTAGCATCATGTCTTGACCATGTCACATCACAACATGCCCTGCAAAAACAAGTTAGATGTCCTCTACTTTGTTGTTGCAACTTTTACGTGGCTGCTACGGGCTAAGCAAGAACCGTTCTTACCTACGCATCAAAAACCACAACGCGGTATAGTGATTGCTTTTTGATCTTTAGAAAGAACCCTGTTCATTGAATCCGATTCAACTAAAGTTGGAGAAACTGACACCCACCAGCCACCTGTGTGCGAAGCACGTCGGTAGAACCAGTCTCGCGTAAGCGTACGCGTAATGTCGGTCTGGGCCGCTCCATCCAACAATACCGCCGAATCAAGAACCAACTAGTGACGGCAAGCAATATGTATATACCCACGCCCACAACTCCTTTGTGTTCCACTCATGCATATAACATCTACGCATAGACCTGTCTCGGATGCCACTGTTGGGGAATGCAGTAATTTCAAAATTTTCCTACGCACACGCAAGATCTGTCATGGTGATGCATAGCAACGAGAGGGGAAGAGCGTTGTCCACGTACCCTCGTAGACCGTAAGCGGAAATGTTATGACAACGCGGTTGATGTAGTCATACGTCTTCACGATCCGACCGATCCTAGTACCGAAAGTATGGCACCTCCGCGATCTGCACACGTTCGGCTCGGTGACGTCCCATGAACTCTCGATCCAGCTGAGTGTCGAGGGAGAGCTTTGTCAGCACGACGGCATGATGACGGTGATGATGAAGCTACTGTCGCAGGGCTTTGCCTAAGCACTACAATGATATGACCGAGGTGGATTATGGTGGAGGGGGGCACCGAACATGGCTAAGGGATCAATGATCAACTTGTGTGTCCTAGGGTGCCCCTGCCCCCGTATATAAAGGAGCAATGGGGGAGGCCGGCCGGCCCTTGTGGCGCGCCTGGAGAGGAGGAGTCCTCCTCCTAGTAGGAGTAGGACTCCCCTTTCCTAGTCCTACTAGGAGGGGAAAGGAAGGAGGAGAAGGGAGAAGGAAAGTGGGGCGCCGCCCCCCTTCCCTAGTCCAATTCGGAGTAGAGGGGGAGGGGCGCGCGGCATGCCCTGGCGGGCCCTCTCTCTCTCCACTAAGGCCCATGTGGCCCGTTAGTTCCCCGGGGGGGGGGGGTTCTGGTAACCCTCCGGCACTCCGGTTTTCTCCGAAATGATCCTGAACACTTCCGGTGTCCGAATATAGTCGTCAAATATATCAATCTTTATGTCTCGACCATTTCAAGACTCCTCGTCATGTCCGCGATCATATCCAGGACTCTGAACTACCTTCGGTACATCAAACCACATAAACTCATAATACCGATCGTCACCAAACGTTAAGCGTGCGGACCCTACGGGTTCGAGAACTATGTAGACATGACCGAGACACGTCTTTGGTCAATAACCAAGAGCGGAACCTGGATGTTCATATTGGCTCCCACATATTCTATGAAGATCTTTATCGGCCAAACCGCATAACGATATACGTGTTGGGGAACATAGTAAGTTCAAAAAAAATTCCTACGCACACGCAAGATCATGGTGATGCATAGCAATGAGAGGGGAGAGTGTGTCCACGTACCCTCGTAGACCGAAAGCGGAAGCGTTAGCACAATGCGGTTGATGTAGTCGTACGTCTTCACAATCCGACCGATCAAGCACCAAACGCATGACACCTCCGAGTTCTGCACACGTTCAACTCGATGACGTCCCTCGAACTCCGATCCAGCCGAGCTTTGATGGAGAGTTCTGTCAGCACAACGGCGTGGTGACGATGATGATGTTCTACCGACGAAGGGCTTCGCCTAAGCACCACCACGATATGACCGAGGTGGATTATGGTGGAGGGGGGAACCACACACGGCTAAAAGATCTAAGAGATCAATTGTTGTGTCTCTAGGGGTGCCTCCCTCCCCGTATATAAAGGAGTAGAGGAGGGGGGAGGGGGATGGCCACCCTTGGTGCGCCCCATGAGGAGTCCTACTCCCACCGGGAGTAGGACTCCCCCCTTTCCATGTTGGAGTAGGAGAGGAGAGGGAAGGAGAAAGAGGGAGAAAAGAAAGGGGGGCGCCGCCCCCCTTCCTAGTCCAATTCGGACTTGGGAGGGGAGGGGCGCGCGTCTGCCCCTTCGCCGCCTCTCCTCTTCCACCAATTGGGCCCATGAGGCCCATTAACCTCTGGGGGGTTCTGGTAACCCCCCGGTACTCCGGTATATATCCGATAATCCCCGGAACCATTCCGGTGTCCGAATATAGTCATACAATATATCAATCTTCATGTCTCGACCATTTCGAGGCTTCTCGTCATGTCCGTGATCACATCCGGGACTCCGAACTACCTTCGGTACATCAAAACACATAAATTCATAATATAACCGTCGTCGAACTTTAAGCGTGCGGACCCTACGGGTTCAAGAACTATGTAGACAAGACCAAGACATGTCTCCGGTCAATAACCAATAGCGGAACCTGGATGCTCATATTGGCTCCTACATATTCTACGAAGATCTTTATCGGTCAAACCGCATAGCAACATACGTTAATCCCTTTGTCATCGGTATGTTACTTGCCCGAGATTCGATCGTTGGTATCTCAATACCTAGTTCAATCTCATTACCGGCAAGTCTCTTTACTCGTTCTGTAATACATCATCCTGCAACTAACTCATTAGTTGCAATGCTTGCAAGGCTTAAGTGATGTGTATTACCGAGTGGGCCCAGAGATACCTCTCCGACAATCGGAGTGACAAATCCTAATCTCGAAATATGCCAACCCAACAAGTACCTTTGGAGACACATGTAGAGCACCTTTATAATCACCCAGTTACGTTATGACGTTTGGTAGGACACAAAGTGTTCCTCCGGTAAACGGGAGTTGCATAATCTCATAGTCACAGGAACATGTATAAGTCATGAAGAAAGCAAAAGCAACAAACTAAACGATCAAGTGCTAAGCTAACGGAATGAGTCAAGTCAATCACATCATTCTCCTAATGATGTGATCCCATTAATCAAATGACAACTCATGTCTATGGCTAGGAAACATAACCATCTTTGATTAACGAGCTAGTCTAGTAGAGGCATACTAGTGACACTTTGTTTTGTCTATGTATTCACACATGTATCATGTTTCCGGTTAATACAATTCTAGCATGAATAATAAACATTTATCATGATATAAGGAAATAAATAATAACTTTATTATTGCCTCTAGGGCATATTTCCTTCAGTCTCCCACTTGCACTAGAGTCAATAATCTAGATTACAGAGTAATGATTCTAACACCCATGGAGCCTTGGTGCTGATCATGTTTTGCTCATGGAAGAGGCTTAGTCAACGGGTCTGCAACATTCAGATCCGTATGTATCTTGCAAATCTCTATGTCTCCCACCTGGACTTAATCCGGATGGAGTTAAAGCGTCTCTGGATGTGCTTGGTTCTCTTGTGAAATATGGATTCCTTTGCTTAAGCAATTGCACCAGTATTGTCACAAAAGATTTTCATTGGACCCGATGCACTAGGTATGACACCTAGATCGGATATGAACTCCTTCATCCAGACTCCTTCATTTGCTGCTTCCGAAGCAGCTATGTACTCCGCTTCACATGTAGATCCCGCTACGATGCTTTGTTTAGAACTGCACCAACTGACAGCTCCACCGTTTAATAAAAATACGTATCCAGTTTGCAATTTAGAATCGTCCGGATCAGTGTCAAAGCTTGCATCGACGTAACCATTTACAACGAGCTCTTTGTCACCTCCATAAACCAGAAACATACCCTTCGTCCTTTTCAGGTATTTCAGGATGTTCTTGACCGCTGTCCAGTGATCCACTCCTGGATTACTTTGGTACCTCCCCGCTAAACTAATAGCAAGGCACACATCAGGTCTGGTACACAGCATTGCATACATGATAGAGCCTATGGCTGAAGCATAGGGAACATCTTTCATTTTCTCTCTATCTTCTGCAGTGGTTGGGCATTGAGTCTTACTCAACTTCACACCTTGCAATACAGGCAAGAACCCTTTCTTTACTTGATCCATTTTGGACTTCTTCAAAACTTTGTCAATGTATGTGCTTTGTGAAAGTCCAATTAAGCGTCTCGATCTATATCTATAGATCTTGATGCCCAATATATAAGCAGCTTCACCGAGGTCTTTCATTGAAAAACTCTTATTCAAATATTGTTTTATGCTATCCAGAAATTCTATATCATTCCCAATCAACAATATGTCATCCACATATAATATCATAAATGCTATAGAGCTCCCACTCACTTTCTTGTAAATACAGGCTTCTCCAAAAGTCTGTATCAAACCATATGCTTTGATCACACTATCAAAACATTTATTCCAACTCCGAGAGGCTTGCACCAGTCCATAAATGGATCGCTGGAGCTTGCACACTTTGTTAGCTCCCTTTGGATCGATAAAACCTTCCGGTTGCATCATATATAACTTTTCTTCCAGAAATCCATTCAGGAATGCAGTTTTGACATCCATTTGCCAAATTTCATAATCATAAAATGCAAAAATTTCTAACATGATTCGGACAGACTTAAGCATCGATACGGGTGAGAAAGTTTCATCGTAGTCAATCCCTTGAACTTGTCGAAAACCTTTTGCAACAAGTCGAGCTTTATAGACAGTAATATTATCGTCAGTGTCAGTCTTCTTCTTGAAGATCCATTTATTTTCAATGGTTTGCTGATCAACGGGCAAGTCAACCAAAGTCCACACTTTGTTCTCATACATGGATCCCATCTCATATTTCATGGCCTCAAACCATCGCTTCTTCATAGTTCGTAGGTTCGTCATGGTCTAGCAACATAACCTCCAGAACAGGATTGCCGTACCACTCTGGTGCGGATCTTACTCTGTTTGACCTACGAGCTTCAGTAACAACTTGATCTTAAGTTTCATGATCATCATCATTAACTTCCTCACTAATTGGTGTAGGTATCACAGGAACCGGTTTCTGTGATCAACTACTTGCCAATAAGGGAGCAGGTACAATTACCTCATCAAGTTATACTTTCCTCCCACTCACTTCTTTCAAGAGAAACTCCTTCTCTAGAAAGGATCCAAATTTAGCAACAAACGTTTTGCCTTCAGATCTGTGATAGAAGGTGTACCCAATACTTTCCTTTGGGTATCCTATGAAGACACATTTCTCCGATTTGGGTTCGAGCTTATCAGGTTGAAGTTTTTTCACATAAGCATCGCAGCCCCAAACTTTAAGAAACGACAACTTTGGTTTCTTGCCAAACCACAGTTCATAAGGCGTCATCTCAACGGATTTCGATGGTGCCCTATTTAACGTGAATGCAGCCGTCCCTAAAGCATAACCCCAAAATGATAGCGGTAAATTAGTAAGAGGCATCATAGATCGCACCATATCTAGTAAAGTACGATTACGATGTTCGGACACACCATTACGCTGTGGTGTTCCGGGTGGCATGAGTTGCGAAACTATTCTGCATTGTTTCAAATGAAGACCAAACTCGTAACTCAAATATTCTCCTCCACGATCAGATCGTAAAAACTTTATTTTCTTGTTACGATGATTTTCAACTTCACTCTGAAATTCTTTGAACTTTTCAAATGTTTCTGATTTATGTTTCATTAAGTAGATATACCCATATTTGCTTAAATCATCTGTGAAGGTGAGAAAATAACGAGACCCGCCGCGAGCCTCAACATTCATCGGACCACATACATCTGTATGTATGATTTCCAATAAATCCGTGGCTCGCTCCATAGTTCCGGAGAACGGCGTTTTAGTCATCTTGCCCATGAGGCACGGTTTGCAAGTACCAAGTTATTCATAATCAAGTGGTTCCAAAAGTCCATCAGTATGGAGTTTCTTCATGCGCTTTACACCAATATGACCTAAACGGCAGTGCCACAAATAAGTTGCACTATCATTATCAACTCTGCATATTTTGGCTTCAATATTATGAATATGTGTATCACTACTATCGAGATTCAATAAGAATAGACCACTCTTCAAGGGTGCATGACCATAAAAGATATTACTCATGTAAATAGAACAACCATTATTCTTTGATTTAAATGAATAACCGTCTCGCGTCAAACAAGGTCTAGATATAATGTTCATGCTCAACGCTGGCACCAAATAACAATTATTCAGGTCTAAAACTAATCCCGAAGGTAGATGTAGAGGTAGCGTGCCGACTGCGATCACATCGACTTTGGAACCATTTCCCACGCGCATCGTCACCTCATCCTTAGCCAATCTTCGCTTAATCCGTAGTCCCTGTTTCGAGTTGCAAATATTAGCAACAGAACCAGTATCAAATACCCAGGTGCTACTGCGAGCATTAGTAAGGTACACATCAATAACATGTATATCACATATACCTTTGTTCACCTTGCCATCCTTCTTATCCGCCAAATACTTGGGGCAGTTCCGCTTCCAGTGACCAGTCTGTTTGCAGTAGAAGCACTCAGTTTCAGGCTTAGGACTAGACTTGGGTTTCTTCTCTTGAGCAACAGCTTGTTTGTCGTTCTTCTTGAGGTTCCCCTTCTTCTTCCCTTTACCCTTTTTCTTGAAACTAGTGGTCTTGTTGACCATCAACACTTGATGCTCCTTTTTGATTTCTACCTCCGCAGCCTTAAGAATTGCGAAGAGCTCGGGAATTGTGTTATCCATCCCTTGCATATTATAGTTCATCATGAAACTTTTGTAGCTTGGTGGCAGTGATTGAAGAACTCTGTCAATGACACTATCAACGGGAAGATTAACTCCCAGTTGAGTCAAGTGATTATGATACCCAGACATTTTGAGTATATGTTCACTGACAGAACTATTCTCCTCCATCTTGCAGCTATAGAACTTATTGGAGACTTCATATCTCTCAATCCGGGCATTTGCTTGAAATATTTACTTCAACTCCTGGAACATCTCATATGCTCCATGACGTTCAAAACGTCGTTGAAGTCTCGGTTCTAAGCCGTAAAGCATGGCACACTGAACTATCGAGTAGTCATCAGCTTTACTCTGCCAAATGTTCTTAACATTGTCAGCAGCATCTGCAGCAGGCCTGGCACCCAGCGGTGCTTCCAGGACGTAATTCTTCTGTGCAACAATGAGGATAATCCTCAAGTTACGGACCCAGTCCGTGTAATTGCTACCATCATCTTTCAACTTTTCTTTCTCAAGGAACGCATTAAAATTCAACGGAACAACAGCACGAGCCATCTATCTACAATCAACATAGACAAGCAAAAACTATCAGGTACTAAGTTCATGATAAATTTAAGTTCAATTAATCATATTACTTAAGAACTCCCACTTAGATAGACATCCCTCTAATCCTCTAAGTGATTACGTGATCCAAATCAACTAAACCATGTCCGATCATCATGTGAGATGGAGTAGTTTCATTGGTGAACATCGCTATGTTGATCATATCTACTATATGATTCACGCTCGACCTTTCGGTCTCCGTGTTCCGAGGCCATATCTGTATATGCTAGGCTCGTCAAGTTTAACCCGAGTATTATGCGTGTGCAAAACTGGCTTGCACCCGTTCTATGTGAACGTAGAGTTTATCACACCCGATCATCACGTGGTGTCTCTGCATGACGAACTGTAACAACGGTGCATACTCAGGGAGAACACTTATACCTTGAAATTTAGAGAGAGATCATCTTATAATGCTACCACTGAACTAAGCAAAATAAGATGCATAAAGGATAAACATCACATGCAATCAATATAAGTGATATGATATGGCCATCATCTTGTGCTTGTGATCTTCATCTCCGAAGCACCATCATGATCACCATTGTCACCGGCACGACACTTTGATCTCCATTGTAGCATCGTTGTTGTCTCGCCAACTTATGCTTCTACGACTATCGCTACCGCTTAGTGATAAAGTAAAGCATTACAGGGCGATTGCATTGCATACAATAAAGCGACAACCATATGGCTCCTGCCAGTTGCCGATAACTCAGTTACAAAACATGTTCATCTCATACAATAAAATATAGCATCATGCCTTGACCATATCACATCACAACATGCCCTGCAAAAACAAGTTAGACGTCCTATACTTTGTTGTTGCAATTTTTACGTGGCTGCTACGGGCTGAGCAAGAACCGTTCTTACCTACGCATCAAAACCACAATGATAGTTCGTCAAGTTGGTGCTATTTTAACCTTCTCAAGGACCGGGCGTAGTCACACTCGGTTCAACTAAAGTTGGAGAAATTGACACCTGCCAGCCACCTTTGTGCAAAGCATGTCGGTAGAACCAGTCTCACGTAAGCGTACGCGTAATGTCGGTCCGGGCCGCTTCATCCAACAATACCGCCGAACCAAAGTATGACATGCTGGTAAGCAGTATGACTTGTATCGCCCACAACTCACTTGTGTTCTACTCATGCATATAACATCAACGCGTAAAACCTGGCTCGGATGCCACTGTTGGGGAACGTAGTAATTTAAAAAAAAATCATACGCACACGCAAGATCATGGTGATGCATAGCAACGAGAGGGGAGAGTGTGTCCACGTACCCTCATAGACCGAAAGCGGAAGCATTAGCACAATGTGGTTGATGTAGTCGTACGTCTTCATGATCCGACCGATCAAGCACCGAACGCACGGCACCTTCGAGTTTTGCACATGTTCAACTCGATGACGTCCCTCAAACTACGATCTAGCCGAGCTTTGAGGGAGAGTTCCTTCAGCATGACGGCGTGGTGACGATGATGATGTTCTACCGACGCAGGACTTCGCCTAAGCACCGCTATGATATTACCGAGGTGGATTATGGTGGAGGGGGGAACCGCACACGGCTAAAAGATCTAAGAGATCAATTGTTGTGTCTCTAGGGGTGCCTCCCTCCCCGTATATAAAGGAGTAGAGAAGGGGGAGGGGGCCGGCCACCCTTGGTGCGCCCCATGAGGAGTCCTACTCCCATCGGGAGTAGGACTCCCCCTTTCCATGTTGGAGTAGGAGAGGAGAGGGAAGGAGAAAGAGGAAGAAAGGAAAGGGGGGGCGCCCCCCTTCCTAGTCCAATTCGGACTTGGGAGGGGAGGGGCGCGCGGCTGCCCCTTCGCCGCCTCTCCTCTTCCACCAATTGGGCCCATGAGGCCCATTAACCTCCGGGGGGGCCGATAACCCCTTGGTACTCCGGTATATATCCGATAACCCCCGGAACTATTCCGGTGTCCGAATATAGTCGTCCAATATACATTCTTCATGTATCGACCATTTCGAGACTCCTCGTCATGTCCGTGATCACATCCGGGACTCCGAACTACCTTCGGTACATCAAAACACATAAACTCATAATATAACTGTCATCAAACTTTAAGCATGCGGACCCTACGGGTTTGAGAACTATGTAGACATGACCGAGACATGTCTCCGGTCAATAACCAATAGCGGAACCTGGATGCTCATATTGGCTCCTACATATTCTACGAAGATCTTTATCGGTCAAACTGCATAACAACATACGTTGTTCCCTTTGTCATCGGTATGTTACTTGCCCGAGATTCGATTGTCGGTATCTCAATACCTAGTTCAATCTCGTTACCGGCAAGTCTCTTTACTCGTTCCGTAATACATCATCCCACAACTAACTCATTAGTTGCAATGCTTGCAAGGCTTAAGTGATGTGTATTACTGAGTGGGCCCAGAGATACCTCTCCGACAATCGGAGTGACAAATCCTAATCTCGAAATACGCCAACCCAACAAGTACCTTTGGAGACACCTGTAGAGCACCTTTATAATCACCCAGTTACGTTGTGACGTTTGGTAGCACACAAAGTGTTCCTCCGGTAAACGGGAGTTGCATAATCTCATAGTCACAGGAACATGTATAAGTCATGAAGAAAGCAATAGCAACAAACTAAACGATCAAGTCCTAAGCTAATGGAATGGGTCAAGTCAATCACATCATTCTCCTAATGATGTGATCCCATTAATCAAATGACAACTCATGTCTATGGCTAGGAAACATAACCATCTTTGATTAACGAGCTAGTCTAGTAGAGGCATACAAGTGACACTTTGTTTTTTCTATGTATTCACACGTGTATCATGTTTTTGGTTAATACAATTCTAGCATGAATAATAAACATTTATCATGATATAAGGAAATGAATAATAACTTTATTATTGCCTCTAGGGCATATTTCCTTCAATACGTTGTTCCCTTTGTCATCGGTATGTTATTTTCCCGAGATTCGATTGTCGGTATCTCAATACTTAGTTCAATCTCGTTACTGGCAAGTCTCTTTACTCATTCCGTAATGCATCATCCCGCAACTAACTCATTAGTCACATTGCTTGCAAGGCTTATAGTGATGTTCATTACCGAGAGGGCCCAGAGATACCTCTCCAATACTCGGAGTGACAAATCCTAATCTCGATCTATGACAACTCAAAAAACACCATCGTAGACACCTGTAGAGCATCTTTATAGTCACCCAGTTACGTTGTGACGTTTGATAGCACACTAAGTGTTCCTCTGGTATTCGGGAATTGCATGATCTCATAGTCATAGGAACATGTATAAGTTATGGAGAAAGCAATAGCAACAAACTAAATGATCATCGTGCTAAGCTAACGGATGGGTCAAGTCAATCACATCATTCTCTAATGATGTGATCTCGTTAATCAAATGACAACTCATGTCTATGGTTAGGAAACATAACCATCATTGATTCAACGAGCTAGTCAAGTAGAGGCATACTAGTGACATACTGTTTGTCTATGTATTCGCACATGTACTAACTTTTCGGTTAATACAATTCTAGCATGAATAATAAACATTCATCATGATATAAGGAAATATAAATAACAACTTTATTATTGCCTTTAGGGCATATTTCCTTCACATGCAACTCCCAAATAACGGAGGAACACTTAGTGTGCTATCAAACGTCACAACGTAACTGGGTGATTATAAAGATGCTCTACAGGTGTCTCCGATGGTGTTTGTTGAGTTGGCATAGATCAAGATTAGGATTTGTCACTCCGATAGTCGGAGAGGTATCTCTCGGCCCTCTCGGTAATGCACATCATTATAAGCCTTGCAAGCAATGTGACTAATGAGTTAGTTGCGGGATGATGCACTGCGTAAAGAGTAAAGAGACTTGCCGGTAAC
Organism: Triticum urartu; assembly: GCF_056163025.1. Lineage (NCBI taxonomy): Eukaryota > Viridiplantae > Streptophyta > Magnoliopsida > Poales > Poaceae > Triticum > Triticum urartu. The sequence continues at coordinate 500,465,568 of NC_141874.1, read as the reverse complement.
GAGATTGAACTAGGTATGATGATACCAACGATCGAATCTCGGGCAAGTAACATACCGATGATAAAGGGAACAACGCATGTTGTTGTGCGGTTTGACCAATAAAGATCTTCGTAGAATATGTAGGAACCAATATGAGCATCCAGGTTCCACTATTGGTTATTGACCGGAGACGTGTCTCGGTCATGTCTACATAGTTCTCGAACCCGTAGGGTCCGCACGCTTAACATTCGGTGACGATTGGTATTATGAGTTTATGTGTTTTGATGTACCGAAGGTAGTTCGGAGTCCCGGATATGATCACGAACATGACAAGGAGTCTCGAAATGGTCGAGACATAAAGATTGATATATTGGACGGCTATATTCGGACCAGTGGTGGAGCCAGCGCCCGGCCACCCCGGGCACTTGCCCGAGCTCGCTGGCCACGGGACAGCATACGCACCTAATAAACAATGGGGCAAAATCTGCTATGCATAGTCGTTTGCCCAGGCAGAAGTGTATGATACGTGATAAACAAATGGGCTCCCTTTTTTTCTTTTTGAGCAGAACACAATAATGGGCTCCTACCATGCGTTGTCATGGGCTAATTAACTAGCCTACCAAATGCAGTCGGCGTAATGTTCGTCAGTCATGGGCTGCGATTCCCTTCTTCCAACACGAGCAATCACAACCCTGTTCGGCACAACGCCACCACTTCGGTTGTTCGTTTCTACCCCTAAAAAAGTGAAAAATAGGCTAGACTATGGAGACGAACCGGCGGCGAGCGAATCCGGAGGCCGCCCTAGGCGCACGGCCGGTAGCGAGTGGAGCGGATCCATCTCTAGGAATGGCTTATATCCTCATCGTCCAGTGCCTTTCTCGTCTTTCTCGTGATTAGGTAAGATTTCTAACTAATTTGAAGATTGATAGATTAGGGCTAAATTTTGAGTTTAGGTGGTGCGTCGTTTGCCTCGTGATACTGATATATTCAGTACTATGTCCGTATCTTTTCTTACACAAGCCCTCTATTTTGAATATGTTCACTAATCACAACACTTAATTTATGTGCATTAGAAATTCATATTTTTTGTTGTATAGTGCCTTCTAGGATGTTTGGACGCTAATTTTGATAGATATATTTTTACAAGTAACACGACAAGTTTATTTCTATGCATGGCCTTGTTTTATGACTTATGTTGTCACATGGCAATATCTGGAAGCTCCTAGGACAGTTTGGCGAGAGCCTTCTCCAGGACACTTGGCAATGGGCGACACATGGTGCGACCTAAGCAGCCCTTTGCCGAAAGCTGTTTGTCGAGTGTGATTGAGGGGGCACTCAGAAAACCTACGAATGCTTGCTAAAGGCAGCACTCCACAGACGTCAAGGACACATTAACTGCAATGGAACCATCTTCACATAGTATCATGCGGTAGCTACTCGGCAAACCAACGAATGCTTTGCCGAAGACTGCACTTGGCAAACATCGAGGACATGTGTCACCCTTCAGTTGTCCTGTGTTCGGCGAGTATGGTAGGGTAGTCGGCAAACCAACGAACGCTTTGCCGAAGACTGCACTTGCAAACATCGAGGACATGTGTCGCCCTTCAGTTGTACTGTCTTCGCCGAGTATGGTATGGAAGATACTTGACAAAGCCAACATGCCATGACAAGTGCCATATCTGTCTAACTAGCCGTTAGCCTACTTTATTTTACCGAGTAGCTCATTTTAACCCTCGATAAAGTCTTTGTCAAGTATCCGATGGAAGGAAATCGACGAAGCTCTCTTTGCTGAAAGGGGGTATTTTGAGTAGGGTTTGTCGAGTGTTGCACTCGGCAAGCTAGTTGTTGAGCTGATACCGGCCTTCGCCGAGTACTTCGGTACTTGACAAAGAACCTGATTCTGGTAGTGTATAAAACTGAATATTGATATATCATATACTAGCTCACATTAAAATTACATTTTGCATGACTTGATATGTTCATATATTCACTTCATTACTATTGGATATTTGTGTTTTCGAAGTTTGGGGCGATTTTATATATTGTTTATCGAAACACTTGATTTTGATTTTCAAATTAAACTTAGGCTCAAGCTTGCCCGGGCTTCAAAAAAGTTCTGGCTCCGCCACTGATTCGGACACCAGAAGTGTTCTGGGTGATTTCGGAGAAACCGGAGTGCCGGAGGGTTACCGGAAACCCCCTGGGGGAACTAATGGGCCACTTGGGCCTTAGTGGAGAGAGAGAGGGCCGGCCAGGGCAGGCTGCGCGCCCCTCCCCCTCTAGTCCGAATTGGACTAGGGAAGGAGGGGGGCGCCCCCCCCCCCTTTCCTTCTCCCTTCTCCTCCTTTATATACGGGGGAGGGGGCACCCCGTAGATACACAAGTTGATTTTTTAGCCGTGTGCGGTGCCCCCCTCCACAGATTTCCACCTCGGTCATATTGTTGTAGTGCTTAAGCGAAGCCCTGCGTCGGTAACTTCGTCATCACCGCCTCCACGCCGTCATGCTGATGAAACTCTCCCTCGACCTCAGCTGGATCTAGAGTTCGAGGGACGTCACCGAGCTGAACGTGTGCAGATCATGGAGGTGTCATGTGTTCGGTACTTGATCAGTTGGATCACGAAGACGTTCGACTACATCAACCGCGTTATTAAACGCTTCCGTTTTCGGTCTACGAGGGTATGTGGACACACTCTTCCCGCTCGTTGATATGCTTCTCCTAGATAGACCTTGCGTGATTGTAGGAATTTTTTTAAAATACTACATTTCCCAACACATTCTGTCGTGGAGGACGAGCCAATGGACAAGTATGCACTTTGGTTCGGCGTGGGTCAGCAAAATCTTATGGGTTGAGAATTTCAGGTGAGATCCAGTTAATTTTGCCATGTAGGCAGAGCTAGCCGAACAGTCCCCGTTGTCTTGCCTTTTCCAGGAGGAGTCCGACCTTTGTGGGTCAAGAGCCGCGGAGGAGATGATGGTTGCCAGATTGATGGACTCCCATACTTGCTCGTGGTATGCTTAATCAACCCGCCGAACTAATTGGGTTATCATTTAGAATCTCCTCGTGCATCATCCTGTTTTTTCTAGGCGCAATGGCAAATTGCTCAGGGCAACACAGGCGCAAGATTCTGTAGCGATTTTGCATTATACACTTTAAAAGGATATTTGGTATTTGTATTTTCCCTTCTAGATCACATGCCCCTTAATTTGGAAAGACAAAATATTGAAGGGAAGTGGCCCAAGAAGGTATTCATGCTTTTCCCTTACTAAAAATATTGTTATTGCACATATGGCAAGCTCGCCGAAAAATAACGAGCAACTTACAGTGTGTTTGCATATTTTCATGGGCCAACAAAACTTAAGGGTCATATTTCTTTTGACTGAACAACATAATGAAGTCTCTCACAACAATTACCCACTAACCAAATGTTTGGGTTATCCTAAACTGTCAATCCATGAGGAAAAAAGAGAGACAAGGTTCTGTTTCCACCTAAGCTTTAAAAAGGTGACATCCATATCAAAGGTTGATTTTTCACATCCTGGAAGAGAGATGAGTTGCTTTGAAGACTTTTGCCATTGCTCTGCTTCTAGTCTAGGCTCAATCTCGCAAACTTTATCTTGTGTGGAAACTCTTGAAACGTTGAACAAACAAAATGCTCAAAACTTACCGCTTCGTGAAATTTGCCCCCACATTTCAGCCTGTTGTATGCTACAAGTTTTGTTCTCCAGTTAGGCTATAATCTATTTATTTTGTTTTTTGCGAGGGAGTTAGGCTATAATTTATGATGGGCGCATCACTGTTTTTTTATCAATCAAAGGGGTATATTATGAGTGTGTTGCGGTCAAAGATCTGTTTGTTCAATATTATCATGTACATGCACATGCTAACCTATAGTTGCTTCACACATATTTTACCTAGATTTTCAAATCAACACAATAATACCAAGACTATCCACATTATTGTGTGCAGAGTCAAACATCTGTACAAGTACTATGTATTAAGAGAAATATGAGTATCATATTCGGTGATTTTTTTTTACGAAAATGATCCAGATACTATCAAAGTTCACTGGAAGTACAAAGCATCTCAAGCATAATAAAAATTAAATGTCAAGACCCCAAAACAACCACTACTGCCGCTAGAACGAGCCGCCGACGCGCCGCTGTCGCCGCTCCCTACGGGAGCCGACTTGACCTTGTTGATGGTAGCCGGGAAGTCTTCGTGCACGTGCCCTAAGGACCAGTGCACTGGAGCTGCAGTCGTCGCCGTTGAACTCTTGCATAGATCTGAAGCACCTGCCACCAAATCTCGCTAGATGACGAGAAACTCTAACCTCACCGCCTCAAGGAGACGGCAGAAATCTACGCCGGAGCAAACCATACACATATCAGACTGTTCATAAGACTGACATACAAGATCACTTTAACTTTGCCAAGAAAAAACACCTTATAAGCAATAAGGGCATGTACAATGCATAGCCTCAAGGTGATGCCTCGCATGCCATGTAGGATCGGATATGACGTAAAGTAGGTTTGGATAGGGAAGCGGGATCCTTTTTAGGAGGCGGATGCTTGAACACAAAAAGTGTGGTCCGGTGACAAAAGCTGAAAAGATTGAGTGCAAAGTAAAGATGCATGTGTGCTAGACTCTTTATTTTCTATTTCTTAATGAGACCCACTAGTGATAGCTTGCATTGGAGAGAAAAAATTAATGTAGATGCCTCAAATTACTTTTTGTCATGGAGCATATGTATCCATATGCCACCGTTGTACATGCCCTAATACAGCTCAAAGCCCTGGCGAAGTGTACGTCACCTACCTAGTTTTTCTCTCTCTTTTTTGCAGGTGAACACCCTAGTTAACAGGATACAAATTATGGACCACATTCTTTTTTGTGTGAAAAAATTATACATAACATACTGGAAGTATCTATTAAATTATCCATTGTCGAGCCGACATTGAGACTGCATGCGACATTGCTAATTATTGTCAACCTCCAAATTAGCTGGATGATAATAGGATCATTCATTAGGGTAGGAGCATACTGTATGCACCTTGCTTGCTTGTTTGACTGACCAAACAATGGTCCTTTGCGCTGCCGTGTAGCTCAGAATTGACGACTCAACTCGCATGATGTAGTCGAAGGTGCAATTGATCCCTGCCCGAGAACTTAGAGAAGCCCATTTTACCCCACTAAATTTGTAGCTGAGTTCACTTTATAATTATCAACTCCAAGTTACATCTCTCAATTTATAAAACTGTATCGGTAGAAACGCCTCTTCTGATCAGTGTGGGTGACAATGACCTAGACCTTTGGACAACTCATAATAAGATGATAATTGAGCGAGTCTTCTAGCGGCGTGCCAATTTATTTTGATCTTGCAATTCGGTTGTGTGGGTTTGTTTTATATATAAAGCGAGCCGGGAAAAAGCTTGTTTTCAGAGATTTGTAAAACTTTCTGCATGTGAAGCCTCTCTTTAGATTGGGTTTCTACTGTGATTTTGCCCTAGAGGGTACCACACCAGCTATATCGGGTCTACATAACATCTTTCATATGTCCTCTCCCCTGGTCAATGTTCTCTCTCATCGTCATGTGTTTCGGTGCTCACAATCTGGCTTCCCATCGCCGCCTATGTTGTGCTCAATGCCGGTCTTTGTGCTGCATCTCATGTCGCTCCTCCCGGATATCCACCAGGATCATTCGAGCCTATCACACCTCACCCGCTTGGCACCATTGCCCTCACCGTCTTGAGTCGGACAGGAGCGGGCGCATGGGAACTTGTTGCATCATGATACAAGCAGCCTCACCCCATCCTTGAAGTTTCCACTATCGACTTTGTCCATGACCTCTTGTAGTGTGTAGCCTAAGACCGAATCTAAGGAGATGCAAACGACCTCCTCGGAGCACCCGTCAAGGAAGGGCCAAAATGTGGCAGGGGGAGGTCGGCGTGTCGGGGGAGTAGAATAGTTGGGGTTGGCCCTATGGGTCAACTCAAGCAGGTTGTATGTGATGGTGTTGGTGGAAACCACGTCGACATCCTGTTGAGCTCGGGACGACGAGGGCGGTGATGCATAGTGATGAGGTGGGATGAGGCCGATCATTTTGGAGCTACCACAGGAGAGACGCCGGGAGTGGCAGGAAGGCTAGCGATGACAACGACTATGGGTCTATATGGAGGCAAACGAAGCAAGGAGATCTTCGAGAATAGGACAGGACGACTATTACAAGATAGGAGAGAGATGAGAGGGGGTGATACGTGGGTCTGGGTTGATCCTGCTAGCCCGATGTGGTCTCACCTAGGAGAAACTACAACAATAAAACGAGTACAATATTGTCTTCTAAACAATTTTGTGGGTGGAACCATGGAAGGGTCTAAGAGCATCTACACGTGCGGTCACCAAATTCGGCCCTCAAAGAGCGCGTGTGCGGGCACTGACCGGACACTTCTTAAATAACTCTCTCTGCATCTGAACACCTCATATATGAAATCTTAAAACTATACTATCCATGCAAATAAAATATATAAATAGTACGTAGGTCAACTAATCCTTGACTATGCTACTCGTTGTCGTCAGAGATGTCCACTATCTCCGTTCTAAGCTTCGGGTACATGGGGGGCAGACGCAACTCCGGCTCCTCCTCTGCCTCCATCTCCGCTTCCACCTCGTTGAAGAGCGCGTCAGTCTCCGCCTATTCTTGCCGGAGGAAGCGCCGGTTGGACTCCACGTACTTCTCATACTGGATGGACTTCAGGATGGTTGTCTGCTCCGCCATCTCCGTCGCTTGGGCGACGGCGAACTCCGCCATGGCCTCCTCCATGGTGAAGCCCCCAATCGACTCTGGCTCCGCCACGTCCGGCTCCTCCGGATCTGCACCCTCCATGGGCTTCGATTGCTGCTCCCCCTCCTCCCCCTTCGGCTCCGACGAGTCCGCAAGCAGAGCCGCTGCGTCCTGGGAGGCGCGCCTCGTCTAGATCTCGTCCTCGATCTGGAAGTGACGCTCTGACGTTAGCATAGCGTAGGTGGTCTTCTACTGTTGAGCCATGTCGGACGGCGTGGGAAGAGAAATGTGCTCGGGCTGGCGGCATGGAGAGGGAGGAATAGGTTATGGCCAGGGTTGGGGACCCCGACCAGCTTAAATAGCCAGACTTTGGCCTCGGACGGCAAGCCGGAGCGACGCCATGCGACGTTCACACCCCCATCGGAGGAGACGTCTATCAGACTGTTGGGTTTCCAGATGATTCTCTGTGGGACCCAGCCATCGGTTCGACGTGGCGGATGCGCCTAGGCCTCCCCATATATGTACCATATTTTGGCTGGATATGAGGGGTGCCGGTCAGCCCAGACGTTTGATACCCGTTTGAGGCGCCCGTCTAGGTTAGCTTTTTTTGACTGGTCACTGACCGGGGCGTCCGCCTGGGCGTGGGGGAAGGGGGGGTGGGGGGGGTTTGAGACGCCCGGTTGGCCGACGCTCCAACTTAGACAAAACTGGAGTAAGGGGTTGTAAAGTGAATTCATTTGGCTCTTCTAAACCTTTGATGTTAGTTTAGCTCTTCTTTTCCTTCAGATATACTTATGAAGAAAATCATGATGTGAATGCCCAAAAAAGAGGTTATCTTATTTATTTTGTAAAATAAAATATATTTATTAACATAAAATGGTCGTGCGTGCATAATTTCGTTATGTGATGGCTTAATAGAAGTTCATATATTTATTTTGTAAATTATTTTGTAAAATAGTCCTAACTCGTTATGTGACGGACTAATACAAGTTCAGTGGCAATGGTCGTGCGTGCAATACACGGTGATTTGACGGTCGTGATCTTCGTCGAATTAAAGAACAGAAAGATGAACCGGAAGTGATAATGGCAAGTTGACAACTTGGCCCTACCCGTAGTCAGGTATTCGTATCTTCCAACGTCTGCCTCAAGCCTTCCAACGTGCTCCTCGGGATCTCAGCAAGTGAGTAAGATCTCCAACTGAGCTGGAGTCTGAAGGACTAATTTGGTCCATACATTTGCATTGTTCTTTATAGTCAAACTACACCAGCAGCGCAGGTTTACAATAATAGGGCGAACATATTCTTGAGCGAGGCCGGCACAGACCAGCAGGTACACACACGGCTTTTATAGTTCCCACTTGGACATGAAATTCCCTCTCCTTCTAGGCCTTTTATTAATCATTATCAGTATGCACGCAGTGTGAATCCCCAGCGAAGTTACTGTCATCCACGCAATTTTGGTTCTTCCTGCGCAACTGTGCTCCACACATGCAAGCGAGGCCGATCGCGACGTCGTCTGAAGATCCATATGATTTTTCATTTGCACCCTGCAATTTGGTTCTCAAGCAAAGACTTGTCTCCCGTAACTAATACAGAAATGTTAGGGGAGCAAAAATGACATGTTTGCTGAAGGATAAAGCTCGGTTTACTTTGTGACAAATGGCTCAGTGCTACGAGGGAAACGATTTTGGCTATAGGGCCGGCAGCACAAAATATTCGGATAATCATCATTGCATCTAACGGAATGTTGGAGCTTTTCATCATGCGAAGATGCCCCTCGTCTCCTTAGTGGTGCCACAGACAGGCCTCCCCATCCGTTCTTGCTAATTATTCTCTTAATTAATGTTAAGCATCATCCCTCGTGCTCATGTTTCCTTTAGTAAAATCTTGAGCAGTTTGAATGATATGCATTTAGGAGGAGGAGGAGGATTGGATATGGTGGTAGTGCACTTTTGGTTGAGGAGCTGCACCCAACACTTTTGCCCAACCATTTTTTGTCTCCCAAGCAAACAGCCCAGCTATAGCACTTGGTCACACTGATCTGCTCTGATGCGCATTTTGACCAGAAAGCTCAAAAGGCCATCCAACCCAACAGCAATCGCCACCACAAGTGCCTTTAGTTCGTCCGTAAAGTTCACGCCTATATCTTTATGGGCTTGACTAAAAGATCTGTATTTGCTAGCAGCACATTTGTAGTCTTCACGAAACCACAGGTACCTATTTGCGATATGTGCATAATTTCATTATTTGGCTAGCACGTTTCATTTCATTTCATGGACATTTCAGAAAAAATACATGGTTTGACCATTTATACGTTCATGCGTAACTAATAAAATTTTCATCTATGTTCACATATACACACGCTTAAACTGTCACTTGACTCGAAAAGTCTCTTCTGAACTCAAGCTCCTACGAGCTCGGTATGAACAGTAAAATTCAAAAAAAAATATATCTAAAATTCAGATTCTTTTGGCAAACGTTGACCAATGTTTGCAACATTTCATCATGAAATAACATTCGTGGAAGTCATGGCAAAATCAAACGATGCTCCAAAAATGATTTGGAAACATTCATAAATGTTTTCTACAAAAATTCAGATATTTTGAATTATTTTCTTTTTCTTTTTTGAATTTTATCGAGTTGAGATAGTCCGCGTCGGGATGTGAGCCCTTGGGTCTAAACCAGACCACGCTTAAACTATAGATAGAAGCCAGGATGTATATTCATACTAAAAAATGATAGTTCAATGTCGTAGTAAAAAATGTATACAACAAAGTCATGCATAATTGTATTTTAGAAACAAAAAATCATTGATTTATCACCAGACAAGTATTATCAATGTACCACTATAAAAGTATGCTAGTATACCATTACAAACATTATAATTACTCCAATACCATTGCAACCACATGAAACACCTAAACCGCCCTCAAGGTGGAGGCCGCCCAGGCGACGCGCAAACTCAAAATCTCCATATCTTAGCCTCCATAATTCGTTCTAGTTTTCTCATTCAAACACTTCAATTCCTTCCAAAACTAAAAGTTTAGCACATCAAGCAACCATGGAGATAGTCGGCGACACCCAAATCACATGCTGGTGTTGTGCGCACTGTTCCCTACGGCGACATTTGTACCGTTCCTTCCTCCTTTGGCATGTGCATTGTGCTTTTCTTGAGGTTCCTGGAACGTATGATGATATCACGTGCCTTCGCACAAAATTTCCGAGCCACTGGATCCATCGTGATGGGTGTTCATTCGGTCTTCTCTCACCCGGCCCGCCTTGATTTGGAGCCTAAGCGACTCCATCTCCATTTTAATTTGGAGCATCTTCTCCTCAATGTCTTGTTGATGCCGCTTGCTCTCTTGCATAGCCTCCCATCTCACCTTCTTCGCTCCATCTCTAGCTTTTCTTGCTTCCTCTTCTTGGTGTAATCATTTCTTTTCCTTCTTGTCCTCATCAACTCATCGACCTTTTTTCATTGCCTCCACCTCTCCTTCCCCCTTGAGCTTCTCCTTTCTCTCTTCCTACTGCCGGGTCGACCCATGCTAGCTAGTGGAATGGTACTTGTAGGCACATTTGCCCTTTCCTCTTGATCAACATCATCTCTGTTGTCATCCGCCTCCGAAGAGGAATTGGCGCTCTTCAAAGATTTGGACCACTGTCCTCGTTACTCGTCTTCCACTTCTCATGCTCTTCCAACGAAAACCAACAATTTTGGAGGCAAAATGATCTTCCCTTCGACTTGGCCATATATGTGTACCTCTCTTAGGCCATCTCATCCTAGAACAAACAAAAGCACAAGTTCATGAGAATGCTCAAAGTAATGGGAATGTGGCAATAAAAACAACCCTATTGATTTATATTGAACATATAACCACTAAAAGAAGCGCACTTCATTTGCTTCTTACACACCGCCCACCGGTTGCACATCTTTTCGCACCCCCTCGATTTGTGAGAGATTTGAAGCTAAGTTTCTTTTTCTTCGCCTATGATGAAATATGAAACTTTCTTGTTGTGCATCTAATAGTTCTCCGTCGACTGTTCCTTCCCAGTGATTGTATCGAGGAAGATATTTTTACATGCCCTGACAAGCGCAACATCCTCATTGGGCTTAAAGTTGCTTCCCCAAGTGCACTCCTTCTTTGACGAGTTAGTGGCATATATTTGATCAAATTCCATATCATTAACGTAGTGATGATCAAAAAGCAACAATGATGCTCCCTCGAGATCGGCATCGTTTTTCACAGAATCACTAATCATACTATTCAGAAATCATTCGTCGTTGAGGGTCAATTCCCAAAATTTAGAAAGTCAGCACTAAATCTTAAACATTACATATTTGCCAACAATTTTGCATGGTCACCTCGCATTCAATCAAATAAAAAGTGCATGACTAGGAAGTGGCCCTTGTTTCGTCAGCCACATGGAGGAAGCGAGAAGGGGCAAAGGCACCTTTCACGCCCTTTCCTTTCTTCTTCTTTGTTCCCTTCGCTGAAGAATGATGCGGCCCCGACAGGGGGCCGTTGCCTCCACGACAGGCAAAGGCACCTCCGCTCGGGACTCTTCGCTGACATGATCGAGGTTAGTCGTTGGAGGCGCAGTAGACGCGACCGTCAAAGTCATCGGTCCCAACTCCAAAATGGTGGGATCAGGCACGAGGGTCAAGGAGGCAGCCATGGCTTCATTACCCAGGATTGGGGATGGTGGGAAGCGGTTAGTGGTGGCGCTACGGGAGGGAGGGGGGCATCTCGGGCTGGAAGAGCAACATGAAGGGAAAATGTATTTCACATAATCCATTTTTCAGGTGGAGTGCGCTCCAAGTGCCCACCCCAACCGCCAAATATGGAGTGACGCGAGCCGTATATAGAATGTGTTGCATAAATTATGGTGACCAACAGCGGGATGACAACTCCACTATAGTGGCCTTTTCGACCAAAATCGCCATATTGCCGGCTATTATGGCGTTCGGGCCGATATGGCGACTCTGCTAGAGTTGCTTTATAGATATTGGTTACTAGTGTTTCCAAAGAAAATATCAGATCTATTATAAAGGTTCACCAAAAAATACAAAACACCTCAAACATAATAAAAATTACATCAAGGTTCATGGACCATCGGACGACCATTGCCGCTGCCAGAATGAGCTGCTGACGGGTGGTTGTCACTGCTCCATTGCCAGAGCCAGCCTGACCTTATCGATAACAGTTGGCAAGTATTCGTGCACGTGCCCCTAAAGACCATCGCTTGGAGCCACAGTCTTAGAATCGATTTGAAGAACCTCACACCAAATCTTATTGTTGCTACGCACGATGAGAAACCCTAACATCGCCGCCCCGAGGAGCTAGCAGAAATCTATGCCGGAGCTCCATCTAATCTATCCCATGGACGAAATTGAGGAGGAATAGCAAATATTTAGAGATATTGAATTACCAGGCTTATGAAAAAGAGATAGATTACCGACCATGATTTTATTGCATTGCCAAAGATTTATCTGATTTGACTGTCCAGATAAAAATTGTTACCAAAAATATCTGAAGGGATGAAAAACCGGTTGAAGGATGAGATAATGTATGTGGAGAGAACAAACGAAGTGTAGGCGAAACGACCTCCCTGTTCCTTAACGTGTGCTGCTACCACTCAAGCCAACGAGCATTGTTGACTGATTAACAACATGGTACTTTAAGAACTAACTGGACGATACAATTTTTTAAAAATAGTGAAATTTTTAGAAAACATGAACATGTTTTTTTATTTTGAAATTTTTAAACAACTTTTGAAAATTCAAACTTTTTTGAGAAATGCCAACATTTTTTAAATAGTGTTTTTAAAATGATTTAGTTATTTTTAAAATTCTAAAACAATTTTTCAAAAATGCACATTTTTCGTAATCACTGAATATTTTTTGAATTTGTGATCAAAACAATTTTAAAAAAGAAAAATATTTCGGATGCCAAATATTTTGTGAAGAACATATTTTTCTTAAATTTCTGAATATTTTTCAAAACACATACTATTTTTGAAAAATTGAACAATATTTAAAATTTTAAAAAAAAATTAAAAAAATTAATACTTTTCAAACAACTTTTGTAGATTGTGAATAATTTTTAATAATCCAAACATGTTCTTCGAAACACAAACATTTTTTGGATATCTGAACACTTTATGAAATTTGTGAACAATTTTTGAAAAACGCTAACAGTTTTTAAATGTGAATAGTTTTTGAAAACATGATTTTTTTAAGCTATGAATATTTCTTTATGAAGCTTGAACAATTTTTATATTCGGGAAAACTATAAAATGAAAAATTGAGAAAAAGAAAAAAATAAAATAAAAATAGAAAATAACGAAAAACGATAATGTCCAGTCATTTGCTGAGTGTCGTCGATGTGTGAGTTTGCTCCAAATAACGACCCAAAGAGTGTCGTATTGGGAATTCCGCTTTGGACTATCTCTTGAATGATGGGCTTGCTTCCTAATATGCCTCAACTAGGATTTACGAACATCGAACTAAGGCTGAGCCTCCCAGTGTAAGGGGATTTCCTATTGGGCGCACGTTGCGTCAAAGTGTCGACCTATCGCACATCCCTCATCCGTAGTTGGGCCGGCCCTTTCTCCAGTTTCCTTTTGTCTAGCGACCAGTACTGTTTCTTCTCCTCCATGTTCTTTGTCACTATTCCCGCTCCTTCTCCTACTTCTATTGATCTTTCTCTTCTCCTGCGGATCTTTCTCTTCTTCGCTACGCTTTTAGGCGGCGAGGTGATTATTTTCTCCTCCCCTGTGGTTTCCTATTTCCTCTCTCACGGGAAGTAACACATGGTTTGATTCATCCCTTTTTTTGTTGGCAGATCACGTTTGGCATGTTAATCCCGATGAACATTACTTTTGATTTGTGATACTTTCTATAGATTGGTCAGATCCGTTAGCGCCGCTCTAGTTCCATGCTTCCCCTCATTTTTTAGGTTCATCCCTGTGCCAATCCATCCATCTTGTGATGTTTTTCTTCATGTGAACATGCCAGGTTCAGATCTAGCAGACAAGAGGTTTGTTTTTTAATTCTATAGGCTCAAGGAAAAATGTTGCAACACTCTATATTTATCTTTAGCTCATATTTTAGGGATAAACTCACCCATATGGTGTGTTGTTCGGTATTTTATCAATTCTATTTTTCTTATGGGGAAAAACAATATGATTTGTAATAGTCTTGGATGCAAATTAAGCAGTTGTGTTCTTGTTTAATTGTGTCATAGTGGCAGCTAGTACATGGCTGAAGGTACTTGTCTCATTTTCAACAACACATACTATGGATGTGCGCACCCATATTTCTTCCCAATGAAACTTATGAGTTGAATCACCCTTATAAATGTTTTCCACCCCTTCAATCTGTAGATCTTAAAAGTCTAGTACAAATTGGCATAAATCATACCGTCGACTTTTTTTGAATGATTGGCATATAAAGAATGCTAGTTCTTCTTTGCAAATTTACACATAAGTGACAGTTAATCATAGTGCCCTGTAAATTTGGTGAGATCCCTAGACAACCCCAATGTATTTGTGCACCTATATTTCTTCCCACTTAAACCAAGAAAATGCATTTTTCACACCAAACCATCCGAGAAAATTTGAAACCAGTTTTAAATGATCCTATCTGGATTGGTGGGCACTTATCGCTAATTGTTGTAAGTCCGTACTCCCAATATCCTATACAGTTCTGGATACAACTTACCTAGAGTTGATTTATTTTTCTATAGTTTGTTCTCTAAAAAATCTGTCACTTATGTTCTTTATGTATCTACTGTATACATTATTTCTAGTGCGTACAAGTTTAACTATATCTGATCAAATCCTCTAGATCATGTCCATATTGTATACAACTTTCTCTCAATTCAACTGTAGATCTTGCTTGAGAGAGTTCTTTGAATATTCTGCAATTTTTTGTACTAAAGCCTTGTATACAATTATACATACTTAATGTTGTTTTTTCATTCTGTTTAAACAACTTTATTTCATCCATGAAGGGCTTTCATTCTGGAAGTTTTCTGATTTCATTTTTACCATTACTTCTACTTCTTTGTTCTCAATATGCGTTATGTTAGGTTTTTAACACACCCTATCTTTGTACTTATTCAAGTATTTCTCCTTTTCATTTCTCTGTCAAGATATCATTCCTCACCTCTGCCCGCTTGTCGGTTACAAAATGGCGAAGTTCAATCCGCACAAGGTTGACTTTGGAGGCCTTGGATGTTTCCACCAAGAAGAGTAAGAAATAGTGTTAGATGTCCTCGGAAAGAAAAGGAGAGTTGCCAATAGATGGTAGATTTTCTGTTAAGATGGTTTCCACTATTTTTCCTATCGTGGCATCCCTCGAATGCACATTTACTTTGTACTACCTATGAGTAACATATATTCGCATCTAAAAAGTATTGTACGATTGTGAGATGTCGTTTTATTTGCTTTTGCTTGACTCGCCATAGTTCAGTATTACATCACAAAAGAGAAATAAGTATGGGATAATGAACAAAATTATTTTTCAGAATTTTGCAATTCTTCTGAACAAAATATTCATGGATTTCTCGTTTTCTTCGGCCTTTGGCTTACATTATTGGTTGAGCGGGGATAGATTATTGCTTCAGTTCCTTCTCTGCTTTCTCCAATTATTTAGCACTATCTAAATTATTTGCGACATAACGAGATTAGCGAACAATGCCCTATTTATTTAATAAAACATCAGCAACTTTAAGTCTATTTTATCTAATGGATAAATTCAACATCATTTTTTCCTAATGGATATATACATGCCTAGCCATCTGTATTATCATGTTGTACATCCCTAGCCATGTTCAGTTATTTCCAGAATATCAATATTGGAGAACCAAAACACTAACATAATATATACGAGATAAAAATATGTGAACATATTTTGAATCCCAAGAACATATATTCTAATTCCATGAGGATTATTTGAATGCCTTAATCATGTTCCGAATCTAGGAACAATTTTTGAAATGATGAGCATTATTTGGAATACAAGAACAAATTTTGAATTCCATGAACATTTGAACATTAATTCAATTGACAAACATTTTTTTGAATTCCATAACATTTTTTTGTTTGACCTGCACATTGTTTGGATCCAATGATTGTTTTAATTCCAAGCACGTTGTTTCAATTGATGAACAATTTTTGAATGTCTTGACATTATTTGAATTAGAGAACAATATTTTGAACCAATGTACATTTTAAGAAAAATCCGAGAACAATTTTGTATGATTTGATTTTTTTAATTCGTGAACAATTTTTGAATTTCAAGAGCACTTTTTGAATCCAACAAATTCTTTTATGCTTCATACATTTTTTAAAACAAGAAACATTTTATTTGAAATTAGAGGAATATTTTCAATGCCACGAGCATTTTTTGAATCCATGATTTTTTTATTACAATAATATTTTTTGAATGTGTTAAATATTTTTAAATCCAGGAACAATTTTTTATAGTCATTAACAATTGTTTAGTCCAAGAAAAATTCTAAATTTTAAAAATAATTTTGAATACATCAACATTTTTCCAATCCAAGAACAATTTTTCAAGTTCCTCGAACATTTTCTGAATCCATGAACATGTTTTCAATTCTAGGAACATTTTTTGAATGGTCTGGTCATTGTTTCAATGCCTTTACCATTATTTAATCCAATAACAGTTTTTTAATGTCATGATAATTTTTTAGTCCAATAATAAATTTAAATTTGAAGAACAATTTTTGACTTGGTGAACAATTTTTTGAATGCCTTGAACATTTTTAAAATCCAAGAACATTGTTTGAATGCCTGGAACATTATTTTGATATATTTTCAATTCCAGGAACATATTTTCAGTGTCTTGAACATTTCTTTAATCCAAGAACAGTTTTTGATAGTGTTGAACTTTTTTTGACTACAAGAATATTTTTCAATGTCAAAGAGCCAATTTTAATTTGGTGAACAATTCTTGAGTGCCGTGAACATTTTTTACAATCCAAGAACAATTTCCTGAATGACTCAAACATTTTTTAATCTACGAACACCTTGTCAATTCCAAGAAGAGTTTTGGATGCCTTGAACATTTTTTGAATTCAAAAAAATTCTTTGAATGGCATGAATTTGAATCCAAGAACATCTCTCTTCATTTCAAATAACAACTTTGAATTGATGAACAATTTTGAACCGCCTTGAACTTTTTCTAAATCCAAGAACTAGCTCTATGTTTCTTGTAGCAACAAAACAGTAGCAAGTTCCAGATTTATGTTTCCGTTCCTATTTTTGATTTCAGTTCTTGTCTTGTAGTTGTAATTTTTAGAAAAAAATAACTTTTTTGCTAGTGAGCGTCGAAGCACTAGAAGATTTTTTTAGGGTAAACACTGGAAGAAATAGGCTACTAGGTTTTGTGCATCGAACGAGAAATAGGAGCAGTAGCAGTCAAACTAGGAAACGGAACAAAAACAACTACTAGTCGAACCAGAAAAAAGAATGAAGAAAACCAAAAATAGAAACATGAACCGAGAAACTCAGCCCACCAAGCCCGCCAGTAGGCTGCTATGTGCGAAACAGCGGCTGTTCGACACAAAGAGCGTCATATAGGCGCTCCACTGTAAGGAGTTTTGGATATAACTCAGTTTTTTCGGATGGACCACAACTCTGAATGTAGAACTCTGCCCTGTGTAACCATCTGGAACAAATAAACGAGCTTGCAGGTCCCTAAAAGAACGAGCTTGTAGGAATTCGATGAAATTTATGTGAAATACCTTTGTCCAAGAAATTTTGGAGAAATCCTAGCATGGGTTTGAATCTCGTTTTTGTAACTTACATATTTTTTACGTGGATTGTAACTTCCATCTCCAACAATACTATATCAGGGTTGCCAAAGAAATAGGACCACAATATCGGAGGACGTTCCCTGGGAGAGTTTTTTTTCTAACGAACGCCAAACTTACCATGCCAAACCAACTAAAGTTTTCATGACAACTTTGTCCAGAGACCTCTATCACAACAAACCTTCCAACAATACAACATGGTACAAGACTTGGTTAGCAACAAGGAAGACACTGACAATAAAGACATCTGGAGATATCGTTGGCCCTCCAACCACTACTCCTCAATGAAGATGTGCAGGCACATCATGGAAATCAACACAACACATGCAATTTTTAAAAGGGATAATCGGTTTTATACCCTTAGTTGGGTACCACTCGTTAGGATTGCCCCTACTTTTGGAAAACATGCGATCTTGCCCAACTCAGTTTGCTTGTCTTGTGCATTTGCCCTTCCGGCACGACTCCGTCCAGTCAGCGCCGTTTGACCATAAGCGGTGCTATATTTTGGACATTTTTGCCCCTGTCGGTGCTACACTTAGTACCCTTTCATCCTTTGTGAGCTCGCGCTGAACAAAACAGACGAGCAAAGTCGGCAAGGCGAGGCTGGCGAGGATGAGGATGGAGCGGCACAACATGGCGAGCTCGGGCTCATCCAACTACTCGCAGGCGGCCGGTGAGGTAAGTGAACATAAGCTTGTGCGCCTTCCCCCACCCTCAATTCGTTCTAGGGTTTGTGATATTTGGGGGAAATTTTGACCTTCCTTCCCTTCCATTTGGTTTAGGTTGATGGGGTCGAGATTGTGCAGCTCGTCTCCGAGTTCTATCTTCCCGATGACACCTATTGTGGATTGGAGTATCGTTCAAAGCATCGTTGCCCTGGTCACGGCCTTGTTCCTGCCTGCCGTGTTTCCTAGGGAGGGGCAAGCACCGGCCACCGGTTTTTAGGGTGTCCTTTAGATGTAAGAGTTTGTGAATTTGAGCATCTTTTAGTTCTTGTTTATGAAATATCTAATTTTTGGTTAATGTGATGTGCAATGAGTTAACAGAGGAGTGTGAGTGGGTGGTTTGGGTCGATCCTCCTCCTCCATTGCATGTTGCCCTGACTTTTGAAGACCTGCACACAGAGGTAGAACAGAGCAGGATCAAAAGTCACAATTTGAAGAAGGAAAACCTTGAGCTGTCAAGGAAGAATCTTGTTTTGAAGAAGAAGCTGAGAGGAAGAGATGAGATGATGCTTCTTTTAGCATTGTTGTTTGTAGGAATTTGTGTTGTACTGCTATTTGTGTTGTAGTTGTATCAGTTTTTGCTTGTTGACAGAATGGTACAACTTAGTACGATGTATTTGAAGATGATGATGCACTGTTGTGGTCAAGATGAAACCCGCTATTTTGTTTCTGCAAACTAGATGATGGTGTGGATGGATGCAAAGTAGATGCTGGTTGAGATGTCCTAAGTAGACAGAAGTGTGCCAAAGTAGATGTAGTTTTTGTCATCGACGACGTCGATGACAAAATTATGCCAAAGTAGATGTAGTTTTTGTCATCAACGACGTCGATGACAAAACTATGCCAAAGTAGATGTAGTTTTTGTCGTCGACGACATTGATGACAAAACTATGCCAAAGTAGATCAACAACAAACTTATTAAACATCACAATGGTCACAAAGCATTAAGAAGTTGATCATCACAAATGTACCAAACATTGGGCATAACTAGTGCATAAAGCATTAAGAAGTTGATCATCACAAACACTAGGCATAACTAGTGCATAAAGCACTAAGAACATACAAAGTACTGGCTATCATAGTGCACATACAACAACATCAAGTGCACCACAGTTTTTATCTAGTAACGGTACTACAACTGAAGTTTCTTGCTCCTGGTGTTCTTGGCTGGGTTTGGAGCCAGCTTTGCCTTCCTTCTAGTGTTCTTTGCTGGATTGGGGGCACTGGGTGGAGCTTCAACTGTTGTTGCTGCTTTTTTTGGGTGGAGAGACACCCTTGCTGTCAACACTGCTTCCAGTAACTGAGCAAAATGTTGATGTTGGTACATTTATCTTTTGCTTGCAAAACCTTGGAGAAGCTCCCCTCTCTGATCCGCTTTTATAATTCTTTCTAGGACTAAAACAATTTCAAACATAACACATTTTTTAAGATATGAACTAATTAAAACTAAACAAGTTGAAGATATGAACGAAGACTAACACAAGTTGCTGGCATAGACCTGACTACACTAGCTTGTGTAGATGCCTCATCTGAGGTTTCCTTTGGTGGTGGCATCTGCTACCGAAGAACATCAACTTCTAGCTCTTCATCCTCCTCCTCATCTTCTACTTCTGCTTCTGGTGGCTCATTAGCTGTAGGATGATCATCTGCATTATCTGCTCCCCAATGTTCTTCTTCTCCAAAGCTGGATCAACAGATTCTTTGCAGCCTTTGGTTTTGTGTCCACATCTTCCACATCTCTTTCACTTATACTTCCTAGGACCAAGGCCCTTTCCTTCACCAATAGATCTTATCCTCTGCTTTCTTGGTTTGCCTGGTGGTATGTTCTGAATAGGAGCACACAGCTTGAATCCTAGATCTACACAGTCCCATTGTTGTTTGCCTTCTAGAGCTAGTAAATTTGTCATCATAAGTAGCTTTGAACATCTCAACTGAGTAATATTTGTGGACATATCTTTTCTCTCTGTCAGTAGCAGTCACCTCAGCCTCTGTTGGGCTTCTCCTAACTATACTCATCTCCGAACCGTTTGTCTTCTCCATCAAAACCTTCATTACTGCTGGTATGATGTAGTGCACAATGAAATGGTCAGTGACAATTCTGTTTCTTAAGTCAAAATTTTCCATGATGTATTGCCTAATCTTGTCTAGCAGGTAAACTATGTGAAGACTCTTGTATTTCCTGATTCTTGAGTTGAATGATTCAGTAAGGTTGTTGTTCACATAGTCAACCTTGCACATCTCACTGAAATCAACTATTGCCCAGATTTTTGTGTGGTGCTCCTCCAAAAATTCCTTCACTTTGGGTTTGATTTTGAGCTGGTTCAGATGATAATTGTGCTTCTTGATACTGTAGGTTAGTGAGCAAGACCATAAGTTATCATCATAGAACTTCCCCTTAAATTTCTTAATGAAATTCTGAGCCAAGTGTCTCATACACTGTCTATGCTCCACTCCAGGGTACGCATCATCAACAGCGGTTTCAAATCCCTTGCAAGCATTGATACGTCTCCATCGTATCTACTTTTAGAAACTCTTTTGCCTTGTTTTGGACTCTAATTTGCATGATTTGAATGGAACTAACCCGGACTGACGCTATTTTCAGCAGAATTGCCTTGGTGTTATTTTTGTGCAGAAATAAAAGTTCTCAGAATGACCTGAAACTTCACGAAGAATATCTTTGGAATAAATAAAAAATATTGGCGAAAGAATCAACCAGAGGGGACCCACCGGCTATCCACAAGGGTGGAGGGCGCCCCCTAAGGCGCACCCCCTGCCTTGTGGGTCCCCTGGACCTCCACCGACCTCAAATCTAACTCTATATATTCATGTTCGAGGAGAAAAAAACTAGAGAGAAGGATTCATCGCGTTTTACAATACGGAGCCGCCGTCACCCCCTGTTCTTCATCGGCATGTCAGATCTTGAGTCCGTTCAGGGGTCCGGAGAGGGGAAATCGTCGCCATCATCATCACCAACCTTCCTCCATCACCAATTTCATGATGCTCACCGCCGTGGGTGAGTAATTCCATCGTAGGCTTGCTGGACGGTGATGGGTTGGATGAGATTTATCATGTAATCAAGTTAGTTTTGTTAGGGTTTGATCCCTAGTATCCACTGTGTTCTGAGATTGATGTTGCTATGACTTTGCTATGCTTAATTCTTGTCACTAGGGCCCGAGTGGCATGATTTCAGATCTGAACCTATTATGTTTTTGTGAATATATTTGTGTTCTTGATACGATCTTGCAAGGTGTAGACACTTATTACGAATTATGATCTGCATACCCCAAGGTGATAACAATTGGGATTCTTCCCGGTGATTACCGTAGTTTGAGGAGTTCATGTATTCACTAAGTGCTAATGCTTTGTTCTGGTTCTCTATTAAAAGGAGGACTTAATATCCCTTAGTTTCCATTAGGACCCCGCTGCCACGGGAGGGTCGGACAAAAGATGCCATGCAAGTTCTTTTCCATAAGCACGCATGACTATATTCGGAATACAAGCCTACATTATATTGATGAATTGGAGCTAGTTCTGTGTCACCCTAGGTTATAACTGTTGCATGATGAATGCCATCTGACATAATTATGCATCACTGATCCATTTCCTACAAGTTCGTTTCATATTGGTCTTTGCTAAGTTACTTTTTCGTTGCCACTGTTACGATTGCTACAAAACTGCTACTGTTACTTTTGCCACTGTTACCTAACTCCCATACTACTTTGCTGCAGATATTAAGTCTTTCAGGTGTGGTTGAATTGACAACTCAGCTACTAATACTTGATAATATTCTTTGCCTCACCTTGTGTCGAATCAATAAATTTGGGTTGCATACTCTACCCTCGAAAACTGTTGCAACCCCCTATACTTGTGGGTTACCAAGACCTTTTTCTGGCGTCGTTGCTGGGGAGCATAGCTCTATTCTTTGAGTCACTTGGGATTTATATCTGTTGATCACTATGAGGAATCTGAAAGAGAGCAAAACCTGAAGGAAATATGCCCTAGAGGCAACAATAAAGTTGTTATTTATATTTCCTTATATCATGATAAATGTTTATTATTCATGTTAGAATTGTATTAATCGGAAACTTGATACATGTGTGAATACATAGACAAAACACTGTGTCCCTAGTAAGCCTCTACTAGACTAGCTCGTTGATCAAAGATGGTTAAGTTTCCTAACCATAGACATATGTTCTCATTTGATGAACGAGATCACATCATTAGGAGAACGATGTGATGGACAAGATGTTGGGGAACACAATATTTCAAAAAAATCCTACGATCACGCAAGATCTATCTAGGAGATGCATAGCAACGAGAGGGGAGAGTGTGTCTATGTACCCTCGTAGACCGAAAGCGGAAGCATTTAGTAACGCAGTTGATGTAGCCGAACGTCTTCGCGATCCAACCGATCAAGTACCGAACACACGACACCTCCGCGATCTGCACACGTTCAGCTCGGTGACGTCCCTCGTACTCTTGATCCTGCTGAGGCCGAGGGTGAGTTCCGTCAGCACGACGGTGTATTGACGGTGATGATGAAGTTATCGACGCAGGGCTTCGCCTAAGCATTACAACGATATGACCGAGGTGTATATCTGTGGAGGGGGGCACCGCACATGGCTAAAAGATCAACTTGTGTGTCTATGGGGTGCCCCCCTCCCTTGTATATAAAGTAGGGGAGGAGGAGGAGGGTCGGCCACAAGGGGCGCGCCCAAGGGGGGATTCCTACTCCTAGTAGGAGTAGGTTCCCCCCTTCCCTAGTCCAAGTAGGAGAATAAGGAAGGAGAGGAAGAAGAGAATAAAGGGGGGCCAGACCCCTAGCCCTAGACCAATTCGGTTTGGGCTAGGGGGGTGCCACCTCTTGGCCTGCCTCCTCTCTTCCACCACTAGGCCCATAAGGCCCAATAACTTCCCGGAGGGGGTTCCGGTAACCCAAGGTACTCCGAAACTTATCCGAAATGACCCGATCCATTCCGGTGTCCAAATGTAACCTTCTAATATATGAATCTTTATGTCTTGACCATTTCGAGACTCCTCGTCATGTCCGTGATCACATCCGGGACTCCGAACAACCTTTAGTACATCAAATCACATAACTCATAATACATATCGTCATCGAACATTAAGCGTGCTGACCCTACGGGTTCGAGAACTATGTAGACATGACCGAGACACATCTCCGGTCAATAACCAATAGTGGAACCTGGATGCTCATATTGGTTCCTACATATTCTATGAAGATATTTATCGGTCAAACCGCACAACAACATACGTTGTTCCCTTTCTCATCGGTACGTTACTTGCCCGAGATTCGATCGTCGGTATCATCATACCTAGTTCAATCTCGTTACCGGCAAGTCTCTTTACTCATTCCGTAATGCATCATCCCATGACTAACTCATTAGTCACATTGCTTGCAAGGCTTATTGTGATGTGCATTATCGAGAGGGCCCAGAGATACCTCTCTGATACACGGAGTGACAAATCCTAATCTTGATCTATGCCAACTCAAAAAACACCAGCGGAGACACCTGTAGAGCATCTTTATAATCACCCAGTTACGTTGTGACGTTTGATAGCACACTAAGTGTTCCTCCAGTATTCGGGAGTTGCATAATCTCATAGTCATAGGAACATGTATAAGTCATGAAGAAAGCAATAGCAATAAACTAAACGATCATAGTGCAAAGCTAACGGATGTGTCTAGTCCATCACATCATTCTCTAATGATGTGATCCCGTTCATCAAATGACAACACATGTCCATGGCTAGGAAACTTAACCATCTTTGATTAACGAGCTAGTCAAGTAGAAGTATACTAGGGACACTCTGTTTGTCTATGTATTCACACATGTACTAAGTTTCTGGTTAATACAATTCTAGCATGAATAATAAACATTTATCATGATATAAGGAAATATAAATAACAACTTTATTATTGCCTCTAGGGCATATTTCCTTTAGTCTCCCACTTGCACTAGAGTCAATAATCTAGATTACATAGTAATGATTCTAACACCCATAGAATCTTGGTGCTGATCATGTTTTGCTCGTGAGAGAGGCTTAGTCAACGGGTCTACAACATCCAGATCTGTATGTATCTTGCAAATCTCTATGTCTCCCTCCTTGACTTGATCATGGATGGAATTGAAGCGTCTCTTGATGTGCTTGGTTCTCTTGTGAAATCTGGATTCCTTTGCCAAGGAAATTGCACCAGTATTGTCACAAAAGATTTTCATTGGACCCGATGCACTAGGTATTACACCTAGATCGGATATGAACTCCTTCATCCAGATTCCTTCATTTGCTGCTTCCGAAGTAGCAATGTATTCTGCTTCACACGTATATCCCGCCACGACGCTCTGCTTAGAACTGCACCAGCTGACAGCTCCACCATTTAACAAAAATACGTATACGGTTTGTGACTTAGAGTCATCCGAATCAGTGTCAAAGCTCGCATTGACGTAACCATTTACGACGAGCTCTTTGTCACCTCCATAAACGAGAAACATATCCTTAGTCCTTTTCAGGTATTTTAGGATGTTCTTGGCCGCTGTCCAGTGATCCACTCTAGGATTACTTTGGTACCTCCCTGCTAAGCTAATAGCAAGTCACACATCAGGTCTGGTACACAACATTGCATACATGATATAACGTATGGCTGAGGCATAGGGAATGACTTTCATTTTCTCTCTATCTTCTGCAGTGGTCGGGCATTGAGTCTGACTCAACTTCATACCTTGGAACACAGGCAAGAACCCTTTATTTGCTTGATCCATTTTGAACTTCTTCAAAACTTTATCAAGGTATGTGCTTTGTGAAAGTCCAATTAGGCGTCTTGATCTATCTCTATAGATCTTGATGCCCAATATATAAGCAGCTTCACCGAGGTCTTTCATTGAAAAATTCTTATTCAAGTATCCTTTTATGCTATTCAGAAATTCAGTATCATTTCGATCAACAATATGTCATCCACATATAATATCAGAAATGCTATAGAGCTCCCACTCACTTTCTTGTAAATAGAAGCTTCTCCAAAAGTTTGTATAAACCCATATGCTTTGATCACACTATCAAAGCATATATTCCAACTCCGAAATGCTTGTACCAGTCCATAAATGGATCACTGGAGCTTGCACACTTTGTTAGCACCTTTTGGATCGACAAAACCTTCCGGTTGCATCATATACAACTCTTCTTTAAGATATCCATTAAGGAATGCAGTTTAGACATCCATTTGCCAAATTTCATAATCATAAAATGCGGCAATTGCTAACATGATTCAGACGGACTTAAGCATCGCTACGGGTGAGAAGGTCTCATCATAGTCAACTCCTTGAACTTGTCAAAAATCTTTCGCAACAAGTCGAGCTTTATAGACAGTAATATTACCGTCAGCGTCAGTCTTCTTCTTGAAGATCCATTTAGTCTCTATGGCTTGCCAATCATCAGGCAAGTCAACCAAAGTCCATACATGGATACCATCTCAGATTTCATGGCCTCAAGCCATTTTGCGGAATCTGGGCTCATCATCGCTTCCCATAGTTCGTAGGTCTTACTCTGGAACAGGATTAACGTACCACTCTAGTGCGGATCTTACTCTGGTCGACCAACAAGGTTCGGTAGTAACTTGATCAGAAGTGTTATGATCATCATCATTAGCTTCCTCACTAATTGGTGTAGGAATCACTGGAACTGATTTCTGTGATGAACTACTTTCCAACAAGGGAGAAGGTATAGTTACCTCATCAAGTTCTACTTTCCTCCCACTCACTTCTTTCGAGAGAAACTCCTTCTCTAGAAAGGATCCATTCTTAGCAACGAATATCTTGCCTTCGGATCTGTGATAGAAGGTGTACCCAACAGTTTCCTTTGGGTATACTATGGAGACACATTTCTTCAATTTGGGTTCGAGCTCATCAGGTTGAAGTTTTTCACATAAGCATCGCAGCCCCAAACTTTAAGAAACGACAACTTGGGTTTCTTGCCAAACCACGGTTCGTATGGTGTCATCTCAACGGATTTCGATGGTGCCCTATTTAACGTGAATGCAACCCTCTCTAAAGCATAACCCCCAAACAATAGCGGTAAATCAGTAAGAGACATCATAGACACTATATCTAATAAAGTGCGGTTATGATGTTCAGACACACCATTACGCTGTGGTGTTCCAGGTGGCGTGAGTTGCGAAACCATTCCGCATTGTTTCAAATGAAAACCAAACTCATAACTCAAATATTCACCTCCACGATTAGATCGTAGAAACTTCATTTTCTTGTTACGATGATTTTCCACTTCACTCTGAAATTCTTTGAACTTTTCAAATGTTTCAAACTTATGTTTCATCAAGTAGATATACCCATATCTGCTCAAATCATCTATGAAGGTCAGAAAATAACGATACCCACCACGAGCATCAACAGTCATCAGACCACATACATCAGTATGTATTATTTCCAATAAGTTTGTTGCTTGTTCCATTGTTCCGGAGAACGGAGTCTTAGTCATCTTGCCCATGAGGCATGGTTCACAAGTATCAAGTGATTCATAATCAAGTGATTCCAAGAGCCCATCAGCATGGAGTTTCTTCATGCGCTTTACACCAATATGACCTAAACGGCAGTGCCACAAATAAGTTGCACTATCATTATTAAAATTATATCTTTTGGCTTCAATACTATGAATATGTGTATCGCTACTATCGAGATTCAATAAAAATAGACCACTCATCAAGGGTGCATGACCATAAAAGATATTACTCATATAAATAGAACAACCATTATTCTCTGATTTAAACGAATAATCATCTCGCATCAAATAAGATCCAGATATAATGTTCATGCTTAACGCTGGCACCAAATAACAATTATTCAGGTCTAATACTAATATCGAAGGTAGATGTAGAGGTAGCGTGCCGACGGCGACCACATCGACTTTGGAACCATTTCCTACGCGCATCGTCACCTCGTCCTTAGCTAATCTTCGCTTAATCTGTAGCCCCTATTTCGAGTTGCAAATATGAGCAACAGAACCAGTATCAAATACCCAGGCGCTACTGCGAGCATTAGTAAGGTACACATCAATAACATGTATATCAAATATACCTTTCACTTTGCCATCCTTCTTATCCTACTAATACTTGGGGCAGTTCTGCTTCCAGTGATCAGTCCCTTTGCAGTAGAAGCACTTAGTCTCATGCTTAGGTCTAGACTTGGGCTTCTTCACTTGAGCAACAACTTGCTTGCCGTTCTTCTTGAAGTTCCCCTTGTTCCCTTTGCCCTTTTTCTTGAAACTAGTGGTCTTGTTGACCATCAACACTTGATGCTCCTTCTTGATTTCTACCTCCACAGCTTTTAGCATCGCGAAGAGCTCGAGAATTGTCTTATCCATTCCTTGCATATTATAGTTCATCACGAAGCTTTTGTAGCTTGGTGGTAGTGATTGAAGAACTCCGTCAATGACACTATCATCAGGAAGATTAACTCCTAGTTGAGTCAAGTGGTTGTGGTACCCAGACATTCTGAGTACATGTTCACTGACAAAACTATTCTCCTCCATCTTACAGCTATAGAACTTATTGGAGACTTCAGATCTCTTAATTCAGGCATTTGCTTGAAATATTAACTTCAACTCCTGGAACATCTCATATGCTCCATGACGTTCAAAACGCCGTTGAAGTCCCGATTCTAAGCCGTAAAGCATGGCACACTGAACTATCGAGTAGTCATCAGCTTTGCTCTGCCAGCCGTTCATAACATCTGGTGTTGCTCCTGCAGCGGGCTTTGCACTTAGCGGTGTTTCCAGGACGTAATTCTTCTATGCAGCAATGAGGATAATCCTCAAGTTACGGACCCAGTCCGTGTAGTTGCTACCTGATACGTCTCTAACGTATCTATAATTTTTGATTGTTCCATGCTATTATATTATCTGTTTTGGATGTTAATGGGCTTATTTATACACTTTTATATTATTTTTGGGACTAACCTACTAACCCAAGGCCCAGTGCAAATTGCTGTTTTTGCCTATTTCAGTGTTTCGCAGAAAAGGAATATCAAACGGAATGAAACCTTCGGGAGAGTTATTTTTGGAACAAACGTGATCCAGGGGACTTGGAGTAGACGTCAAGAAATCAATGAGGAGGCCACGAGGCAGGGAGGCGCACCTGCCCCCCTGGGCGCACCCCCACCCTCGTGGGCCCCTCGTAGCTCCACCGACCTACTTCTTCCTCCTATATATGTCCATATACCTCGAAAACATCCAGGAGCACCGCGAAACCCTATTTCCACCGCCGCAACCTTCTGTACCCAAGAGATCCCATCTTGGGGCCTTTTCCGGAGCTCCGCCGGAGGGGGAATCGATCACGGAGGGTTTCTACATCAACACCATAGCCTCTCCGATGATGTGTGAGTAGTTTACCGCATACCTTCAGATCCATAGTTATTAGCTAGATGGCTTCTTCTCTCTCTTTGGATCTCAATACAATGTTCTCCTCGATCTTCTTGGAGATTTATTCGATGTAACTCTTTTTGCGGTGTTTTGTCGAGATCCGATGAATTGTGGGTTTATGATCAAGTTTATCTATGAACAATATGTAACATCCCAAATTTTCAATTTGGAATGTTATACATTAGATCATCATTGCATATCATAGTTTATTTGCTTTTGGTTTTGATCCTAGAAATTTTACGCAACTCAAGGACCCACGGAGAGAGTTGGGGATTTCGTTATTTTCATATTTGGGTTTTCTCAAATTTTGAGGATAGGATCATTTGATTTCAATTATTTTATCATCAATTATTTCTATTACAAAAATATGAGAGAGGGAATAAAATGACTTTCCCAAAGATAAAGAAATATTGAGGATATAATAATAAAATCATATAAGATTTTATTTCGGAGTTTTTCGTTATTTTATTTGAATTTAGGAAAAATGTGCGTTTTTTAAAATTGCATTTAGGCCCCAAATAAATGTTCACCTTGTGCGGCTTGATTTTAGAAGTCCGGGAAAATTTATTTTGGGATTTTTGGAGTCCGTTTAGTATTTCCTTTATTTGTTTTTCTGCGCGGAACAATTAAAAAAAATGCAACCGACCTACGGGCCGTGTCCGACCTGGACACTAGGCCCGTCCAGGCTTTATAAGCCGGGAGCCCAGCCCGGGGGCCTCCCCAAACCCTAGCCCCAGCCCCGCCGCCGCCTTCGCCGCCGCCGCCGCCCCGCGCCGCTGCCGACCGCCGCGCCGCCGCCGCCGACCACCGCGCCACCGCCGACCGCCGCCGGAGCCCCGCCGCTGCCGCCGGATCTCTCGCCGGAGTTTGCGGGTAGTTTTTTTAGACGCCGGTTTTTTTCGAAAAACCGTTCGGTTTTCTGACGGTTTTGTTCATTTTTTTAGTTTTGGCTTTTTTTAAATAGATCGGTTTTTCCGATTTATTTAAATGGCGAACGTTCGTTCGTTCGTTCTAGCGAACGTTCGTCGTTTTTCTTTTCTCAGATTAAATCCGTGATTTTTCTGATCGCGATTTCTGATCCGATTTTCGTTTTAGTATAACTTTTCGCTCGTTTATCGGAATCAAGCGATTCAAGCGCTTGGAGTTTCGTCTCGAAACCCTCTATCCGTTTAACCAACTTAAACAAGTTTTTGCCACTGTAAAAATTGCCCTAGATCCAGAATAGTAAACGAAGCCTGTTTCATTTGCCGTTTGACTTTCGTTGCTTCGTTTGATTTGATTCTTTTTGCAAACCAGAGTTCTTAAAGTTGAATTTTCTGGTTAGATCTCTTATTTGAGTTTTACCTGTGCATTAGATGAATACTTATTGTATGCTTGTTTGTTTGTCTGTGATAGAATACCCGGAGTGCGCCGCCTGTTACTTCGAATCTCTAGGTTTCACAGATCATCAGCAAGGCAAGTAACACTTTGATCATACCTCCTACTACCCAGTTTTATTGCATTAGATCAATCCTCAAACATTGCATGATTAGGATCTAATTAAATTGTGGGATGGGAAGTAGTTGAGGTAGTACCTATTACCTGTTATATTATCAAACCTTTGGGAGTTACTTCTACGTTTGCCTATTATGCCATGCTATGCTAGTAGACGTGGATTGGGTGAGTGATATCCATGACAGATGTGAGTTGTTAAAATTTATGGTTTATTCTAAGGTGGCAACTTAAACACACATCTGGGTGGATTGAGGTACCTGGGTATTCTAGGATTGCCTGTTTTTCTTTATGGACCGCCACCCAGGCCCAAAGGGATCATGAGATTTTTCATACTAGAAACTTCCGTGTGCAGCCACAAGCTATTGTGGGCTCTAGCATAGTTGATTAAGTCGTGCGAACTCTTACAGGGTAGACTAGCAGATGTAGGGGAAAGTAGGTGTAACGGTCTATCCATCGTAAGGTGCTAGCGCTTCTGAAAGACTGTGTCTCGGTCATCCGTCTTCTCAAACACCATGTAGTGCGAGAAACCAAACGGAGGCGATCGAGTCTTGTGAGGAAAAGTGCGCAAACCTCTGCAGAGTGTATAAACTAATCATGGTTAGCCGTGTCCCCGGTTATGGACATCTTGAGTATCTAGTACTTGGATTATCATGTGAATCTCAACATGTTACTCTAAATTAATTTTGTTGGGTTTTGTTTAATGATGATGCTTAATTGGGATTGAGAATGCTGTCAACCATTCTTAATGTTAAACAACTACCATGATAGTTAAATAAAATTTATTCCTTTGCAGTAGGGAAAATTAGCTTTACGCAAAACTGTAACCATAGAGCTTTCCACCAGCCAAATATGCATATAGTATAGCTGTTTCATTCCATTACTCTCTATGTGTTACTTTGCCAGCATATTCCATGTGCTGACCCGTTTTCGGGCTGCAACGTTAATGTTGCAGACTTTTCAGACGACGATTAAGGAGTTTTAGGTCGTGGTTCTATACTCAGTGATGCCGTTGGAGTCGATGGACTCACTTATCTTCTAAGCCTTCCGCTGTTATCGTTATTAGATGGCCTTAAGCCATATTAATTGTAATAAGTTCTCTATTGAGACACTCGATGTAATAAATGTGTGATTGCTACTCTGTTATAAATCCTTCAAGTACTGTGTGGTGTCAGCATTACTGATCCAGGGATGACACCTGAGCATAGAGATCAGACTGTTTGAGGTCTGGTCGCTACAGAGATGGTATCAGAGCACACACTGACTGTAGGACACGACCACTAAGCTAAAGACCTAGATCACTATTCACTCTCTTCTCTTCTGACCTCTCATCTTTTCTACTCTTTAGGATGGCGGATTCAAGGAACAAGTTCACGCAACCGGATGAAGATACACCCTTTGGACGCCACTTGAAGGAAGTCACTAGATACCTGAACATAGGAGTACCAAGCTTCACCGGAACCTACAACGCCACTTTACCTAAAGAAGAGCGTTGGATGATTCTAGTTCAAGTTCCAAGAAGGACGTTCATGCCAGTCACTGAGCCCATAGAGTTTTCTTTTGATGCACCAACTTGGAGTCTAGGGAAGAGCATGGCAGCTCACATCGCCATGGGACGCATTGGAGAAGTCTACCGCAATGATCTCAAGGATACTATCTACCAAATTTGTGGGCGCCGAGATGAGCACTAGGAGATGATCAGCACCAGAAAGGATAGATCAATTGCAGCTTTTATCCAGGAATTAAACCAGCACATTCGACAACAGGAGAACTAGATGTGCGCCGACATGATAGACCTGAAGAAGGCTAGGACAAGAATCAAAGAACTGGAGGAAGAACTCAAGACTACACGTGAAGATTATGAAGAAGAAATTGAAGTATTAGTGGATAAGAATGCCGACCTAACAATGAAGATCGGAATATTTATGGGAGGCCCTACACCCGTAGATGAGGACGAAGAACCCAAGGAGATTCGCCCGGAAGACTACATCATCATCGACGACACCGACTCGGACCCATATGATAGCGATGATGACTATATTGATGAAGCCGGAGCAGATATCATGGAGTCTGCAACCGAAGAATATTTCTAGTAGACCACCTCATCAGTAGTAGTAGTCCACCATGTAAATACAATAGTCCGAGCATTTTTGCGATAGTTAGATCGATTGTATGCCCTTGTTTGATTGAATGAAGTGAATTGTTTGCTTTTGCCTCATGTGCATATGGGTAGTGTTTTCTCTTTAGACCCCCTCTATTCTTAAATCCCATCTTTTCTAAACCCTCAGATGCCTCCGAGACGTGACCCCGGATTTACCTTTCCACCGGAGCTCACCCAGTTGATCCAGCAGCAGAACATATTGATGCAGTTGCTAGTCCAGAATCAGAATCAGGGGAACAACAACAACAACCCACCACCACCACCACCTGTTGATCACTTAGCCCGTTTTCTTAGGCTGAATCCGCCGGTGTTTTCTAGTAGCACCGAGCTGATAGTAGCAGATGATTGGCTCCGCAAGATAGCAAGGGAGTTGACCACAGCTGGATGCACATATGCCGAGAAGGTGAAGTTTGCCGCACATCAGCTTGAAGGACCCGCAACATCATGGTGGGAGAATTTCACAGCCACTTTCCCTATCGACACTGTCACATGGGACCAGTTTCAGCAGGCTTTTCGAACTGCCCATGTTTCAGCAGGAGCTATGGCCATGAAGAAGCGTGAGTTTCGCAACTTGCGCCAAGGAGGACGGACAGTTGGCCAGTATGTGGAGGACTTTAGTAAATTAGCACGTTATGCCCCATATGACGTTGCTACAGATGCAGCTAAGCAGGAGAAGTTTCTGGAAGGACTGAATGATGAGTTAAGCATGCAGTTGATGGTAGAAACCTTCAACAACTACCAGGAGTTGGTAGACCGTGCTCTTATGATTGAAGGCAAGCAGCAGCAAATTGAGAACCGCAAGAGGAAGTATGGACAAGGGAAGTACAATTCTGGAGCTCAGCAGAAGCCACAATTTACCCCTAGATCGGGAGGACATTTTCAGCATACCCATGGAGGAGGTAGCTCGCATAATCACAACGGCACCAAGAATGGAAATGGCAATGGAGGAAGCAACGACCAGAACCGTACCAACCCATCAACCCCAGCCAAGAAAGACCTGAGCCAAGTCACTTGCTTTAAGTGTCAGAAGACCGGACATTATGCCAATGAATGTCCTGAAGGCCAGAATGGCAATGGAAGCTCTGGGAAGAAGCCGAACCCTTTCAACAGGGACAGGTGAACCACGTTAACATGGAGGAGGTTGAAGAGCAGCCGGATGCAATAATCGGTAAGTTTTTGGTTAAGTCATTTACTGCACTCGTTCTTTTTGATACTGGTGCATCATATTCATACATATCAAGGGGATTTGTGGATAAGTATAACCTACCCACTAAGGTTCTTAGAACACCTATGCTAGTAAGCTCACCAGGAGCGGAGTATATGGCCAGTCAAGGATGTTTTCAAGTGCCATTGAGTATAGGTAGGCATGTGTTTCCCTCAGATTTAATCATTTTGGAATCACAAGGATTGGATGTAATTCTGGGTATGGATTGGCTGTCGATGTATGGGGGAAACATCGATTGCGCCAGTAAGACAATTTTCCTTACCACCCCAGAAGGGAGAAGGATCAAGTATGTATCCCGACATGTGCCAAAAGGGACTCAAGTAAATTGTTTAACAGGAGTTGTGCAGGAGGAAGTACCAGTGGTAAGGGATTTCCCTGAAGTATTTCCAGAAGAGTTGCCAGGCATGCCACCGGATAGAGATATTGAGTTTTTGATTGAGCTATTGCCAGGCACAGGGCCAATATCGAAGAGACCATGCAAGATGCCTGCAAAGGATTTGGTGGAGATTAAGAAGCAGATTAAGGAGTTACTGGATAAAGGTTACATTCGCCCAAGTTCGTCGCCTCGGGGATCACCAGTACTTCTAGTGGAGAAAAAGGATGGATCGTTAAGGATGGTTGTTGATTATCGTGGGTTGAATGAAGTAACGATCAAGAACAAGTACCCACTACCAATGATCAATGATCTGTTTGATCGATTGCAAGGAACTAAAGTGTTTTCCAAGATCGATCTGCGATCAGGATACCACCAGTTGAAGATTCGAGAACAGGGTATACCTAAGACAGCTTTTACCACCAGGTATGGGCTGTACGAGTATACAGTTATGTCATTTGGTCTGACTAACGCACCTGCCTATTTTATGAACATGATGAACAAAGTGTTTATGTAATTTTTGGATAAGTTCGTCGTAGTGTTCATTGATGATATTCTGGTTTACTCGAAGAATGAAGAGGAACATAAGGAACATTTGCGATTGGTACTTGAGAAGCTCAGAGAACATCAGTTGTATGCCAAGTTCAGCAAATGTGAGTTTTGGTTGAAGGAAGTAGGATTCCTCAGACACGTTATATCCGGAGAAGGTATATCAGTAGATCCCACTAAAGTTGATACCGTGACCAAGTGGGAAGCACCCACCATAGTTGGAGAGATCCGGAGTTTTCTTGGACCCGCAGGATACTACCGGAGATTTATTGAGAATTTCTCCAAAATTGCAAAACCTATGACGGAGTTGTTAAAGAAGGATACCAAGTTCATATGGACTGAGGAGTGTGAGGCTAGTTTCTAGGAGTTGAAGAAATGCTTGGTTACTTCACCAGTGTTGATTTTGCCAGACCAGACCAAGGATTATGAGGTGTATTGCGACGCTTCACGACGAGGACTTAGAGCAGTGCTTATGCAGGAAGGGAGAGTTGTTTCATATGCCTCACGACAACTGAAACCCCACGAATTTAATTATGCCACGCATGATTTGGAGTTAGCAGCCATAGTGCATGCATTGAAAATATGGAGACATTTCCTCATTGGAAATCATTGTGAGGTGTACACGGATCACAAGAGTTTGAAATACATTTTCACGCAGAAGGAGTTAAACCTCAGACAAAGGAGATGGTTGGAGCTCATCAAGGATTATGATATGAGATTGCATTACCATCCCGGAAAGGCTAATGTAGTAGCTGACGCATTGAGCCATAAAAGCCATGTCAATACACTAATGACGGGAGAAATACCAAAGGAGTTAGCCGAGGATCTTCGTGAGCTATGTTTGGAAATAGTTCTGAGAGGCTATGTAGCAGCATTGGAGATTCAGTCAACTTTGATGGATAGAATCAGAGAAGCTCAGAAGACTGACAAGGAGATTGCCTCTATAAAGGAGAAAATGAGCGAAGGAAAGGCTAAAGGATTTCGTGAGGATGAGCACGACACCCTATGGTTTGAAGACCGTGTTTATGTGCCCAATGACCCGGAGATCAGGAGGTTGATTCTGCAAGAGGCACACGATTCACCATATTCGATTCACCCAGGAAATACCAAGATGTATTTGGATTTGAAGGATATTTTCTGGTGGACCAGAATGAAGAAGGATATTGCGGAGTACGTAGCAGTATGTGATGTATGTCAGAGAGTGAAGGCAGAGCATCAGAAGCCAGCAGGATTGCTACAACCATTGCCGATTCCTGAATGGAAGTGGGATAAGTTAGGCATGGATTTTATCACGGGATTACCCAGGACTCGTTCAGGCTATGACTCGATTTGGGTTGTAGTTGATCGGTTGACGAAAGTAGCTCATTTCATCTCGGTAAAGACCACTTACACCAGTGCTAAGTTGGCAAAGATATACATGACTAGGATTGTATGCTTACATGGAGTTCCGAGGAGTATAGTATCAGATAGGGGAACCCAGTTTACCTCAAAGTTCTGGAATCAGTTGCACGAAACTTTGGGTACCAGGCTAGAGTGCAGCACAACTTTTCATCCACAGACAGATGGACAGACCGAGAGAGTCAATCAGATTTTGGAGGACATGTTGAGAGCTTGTGTGCTAGATTATGGATCTAGTTGGGACGACAATTTGCCATATGCAGAATTCTCTTACAACAACAGCTATCAATCCAGTTTAAAGATGGCCCCTTTCGAAGCCTTGTAGGAAAGGGGGTGCAGGACACCGTTGTCGTGGGATGAAGTTGGAGACCGCTAGTTGTTTGGACCTGATTTGATTAAGGAGTCTGAACAGAAGGTGAAATTGATTCGCGATAGGCTCAAGGTAGCTCAATCCAGGCAGAAGAGTTATGTAGATTCAAAACGCAAGGAGACAGTTTACGAAGTCGGAGATAGAGTTTATCTTCGAGTATCCCCACTTCAGGGAATAAAGCGCTTTGGTGTTAAGGGAAAGTTAGCGCCACGATTTGTAGGACCATACCGAGTATTGGAACGTATGGGAGAAGTGGCCTACAAGTTGGAATTGCCCGAAGGATTGTCAGGAGTTCATGATGTGTTCCACGTTTCTCAGTTAAAGAAGTGCCACGCGGAGATGGCTGACATACCGCTGAGAGATACGGTACCGCTGGAAGAAATTCAGTTGGACAGTGATTTGACCTATGAGGAGAAACCAGTTAAGATTCTCGAGTTTGCCAGCCGAGTCACCCGCAACAAGGTTATCAAGTTTTGTAAGGTTCAGTGGAGCCACCACACGGAGGATGAAGCCACCGGGGAGCGAGAGGAAGATTTGCTCAAGGACCACCCTCACCTATTTTCTAGCCAACCCGAATCTCGAGGGCGAGATTCATCTTAAGGGGGGTAGGTTTGTAACATCCCAAATTTTCAATTTGGAATGTTATACATTAGATCATCATTGCATATCATAATTTATTTGCTTTTGGTTTTGATCCTAGAAATTTTACGCAACTCAAGGACCCACGAAGAGAGTTGGGGATTTCGTTATTTTCATATTTGAGTTTTTCTCAAATTTTGAGGATAGGATCATTTGATTTTAATTATTTTATCATCAATTATTTCTATTACAAAAATATGAGAGAGGGAATAAAATGAATTCCCCAAAGATAAACAAATATTGAGGATTTAATAATAAAATCAAATAAGATTTTATTTCGGAGTTTTTCGTTATTTTATTTGAATTTAGGAAAAATGTGCGTTTTTCAAAATTGTATTTAGGCCCCAAATAAATGTTCACCTTGTGCAGCTTGATTTTAGAAGCCCGGGAAAATTTATTTCGGGATTTTTGGAGTCCGTTTAGTATTTATTTTATTTGTTTTTCTGCGCAGAATAATTAAAAAAACGCAACCGACCTACGGGCCGTGTCCGACCTGGACACTAGGCCCGTCCAGGCTTTATAAGCCGGGAGCCAAGCCGGGGGCCTCCCCAAACCCTAGCCCCAGCCCCGCCGCCGCCTTCTCCGCCGCCGACCGCCGCCGACCACCGCGCCGCCGCCGACCGCTGCCGCTGCCGGAGCCCCGCCGCCGCCGCCGGATCTCTCGCCGGAGTTTGCCGGGTAGTTTTTTTTAGACGCCCTTTTTTTCGAAAAACCATTCGGTTTTCCGACGATTTTGTTCGTTTTTTTAGTTTTGGTTTTTTTTAAATAGATCGGTTTTTCCGATTTATTTAAATAGCGAGCGTTCGTTCGTTCGTTCGTTCTAGCGAACGTTCGTCGTTTTTCTTTTCTCGGATTAAATCCGCGATTTTTCTGATCGCGATTTTTGATCCGATTTTCGTTTTAGTATAACTTTTCGCTCGTTTATCGGAATCAGGCGATTCAAGCGCTGGAGTTTCGTCTCAAAACCCTCTATCCGTTTAACCAACTTAAATAAGTGTTTGCCACTTTAAAAATTGCCCTAGATCCAGAATAGTAAACGAAGTATATTTCTTTTGCCGTTTGACTTTCGTTGCTTCGTTTGATTTGATTCTTTTTGCAAACCAGAGTTCTTAAAGTTGAATTTTCTGGTTAGATCTCTTATTTGAGTTTTACCTGTGCATTAGATGAATACTTATTGTATGCTTATTTGTTTGTCTGTGATAGAATACCCCGAGTGCGCCGCCTGTTACTTCGAATCTCTAGGTTTCGCGGATCATCAGCAAGGCAAGTAACACTTTGATCATACCTCCTACTACCCAGTTTTATTGCATTAGATCAATCCTCAAACATTGCATGATTAGGATCTAATTAAATTGTGGGATGGGAAGTAGTTGAGGTAGTACCTATTACTTGTTATATTATCAAACCTTTGGGAGTTACTTCTACGTTTGCCTATTATGCCATGCTATGCTAGTAGACGTGGATTGGGTGAGTGATATCCATGACAGATGTGAGTTGTTAAAATTTATGGTTTATTCTAAGGTGGCAACTTAAACACACATCTGGGTGGATTGAGGTACCTGGGTATTCTAGGATTGCCTGTTTTTCTTTATGGACCGCCACCCAGGCCCAAAGGGATCATGAGATTTTTCATACTAGAAACTTCCGTGTGCAGCCACAAGCTATTATGGGCTCTAGCATAGTTGATTAAGTCGTGCGAACTCTTACAGGGTAGACTAGCAGATGTAGGGGAAAGTAGGTGTAACGGTCTATCCATCGTAAGGTGCTAGCGCTTCTGAAAGACTGTGTCTCGGTCATCCGTCTTCTCAAACACCATGTAGTGTGAGAAACCAAACGGAGGCGATCGAGTCTTGTGGGGAAAAGTGCGCAAACCTCTGCAGAGTGTATAAACTAATCATGGTTAGCCGTGTCCCCGGTTATGGACATCTTGAGTATCTAGTACTTGGATTATCATGTGAATCTCAACATGTTAGTCTAAATTAATTTTGTTGGGTTTTGTTTAATGATGATGCTTAATTGGGATTGAGAATGCTGTCAACCATTCTCAATGTTTAACAACTACCATGATAGTTAAATAAAATTTATTCCTTTGCAGTAGGGAAAAATTAGCTTTACGCAAAACTGTAACCATAGAGCTTTCCACCAGCCAAATATGCATATAGTATAGCTGTTTCATTCCATTACTCTCTATGTGTTACTTTGCCAGCATATTCCATGTGCTGACCCGTTTTCGGGCTGCAACATTAATGTTGCAGACTTTTCAGATGACGATTAAGGAGTTTTAGGTCGTGGTTCTATACTCAGTGATGCCGTTGGAGTTGATGGAATCACTTATCTTCTAAGCCTTCCGATGTTATCGTTATTAGATGGCCTTAAGCCATATTTATTGTAATAAGTTCTCTACTGGGACACTCGATGTAATAAGTGTGTGATTGCTACTCTGTTATAAATCCTTCAAGTACTGTGTGGTGTCAGCATTACTGATCCAGGGATGACACTTGAGCACAGAGATCAGACTGTTTGAGGTCTGGTCGCTACACAATATTTGATTCTTCTCTAAAATCTTTTATGTATGATTGGTTATCTATGCATGTCTCTTTGAATTATCAGTTTGGTTTGGCCTACTAGATTGACCTTTCTTGCAATGGGAGAAGTGCTTAGCTTTGGGTTCAATCTTGCGATGTCCTTTCGCAGTGACAGCAGGGGCAGCAAGGCACATATTGTATTGTTGCCATCGAGCATAAAATGATGGGGTTTATATCATATTGGTTGAGTTTATCCCTCTACAGCATGTCATCTTGCCTAATGCGTTACTCTGTTCTTATGAACTTAATACTCTAGATGCATGCTGGATAGCGATCGATGTGTGGAGTAATAGTAGTAGATGCAGAATCGTTTCGGTCTACTTGTCGTGGACGTGATGCCTATATACATGATCATGCCTAGATATTCGCATAATTATGCACTTTTCTATCAATTGCTTGACAGTAATTTGTTCACCCACCATAATACTTATGCTATCTTGAGAGAATCCACTAGTGAAACCTATGGCCCCCGAGTCTATCTTTTATCATAGAAGTTTCCAATCTATTTTATTTTGCAATCTTTACTTTCAATCTATATCATAAAAATACCAAAATATTTATCTTATTATTATCTCTATCGGATCTCACTCTCGTAAGTGACCGTGAAGGGATTGACAACCCCTTTATCGCGTTGGTTGCGAGGTTCTTATTTGTTTGTGCAGGTACGAGGGACTTGCGTGTAGTCTCCTACTGGATTGATACCTTGGTTCTCAAAAGCTGAGGGGAATACTTACGCTACTTTGTTGCATGACCCTTTCCTCTTCAAGGGAAAACCAACGCAGTGCTCAAGAGGTAGCACTACCATCATCTTTCAACTTAGCTTTCTCTAGGAACGCATTAAAATTCAAAGGAACAGTAGCACATGCCATTTATCTACAACAACATAGACATGCAAAATACTATCAGGTACTAAGTTCATGATAAATTTAAGTTCAATTAATCATATTACTTAAGAACTCCCACTTAGATAGACATCCCTCTAATCATCTAAGTGATCACGTGATCCATATCAACTAAACCATGTCCGATCATCACGTGAGATGGAGTAGTTTTCAATGGTGAACATCACTATGTTGATCATATCTACTATATGATTCACACTCGACCTTTCGGTCTCAGTGTTCCGAGGCCATATCTGCATATGCTAGGTTCGTCAAGTTTAACCTGAGTATTCTGCTTGTCACACCCGATCATCACATGGTGTCTTGACACGACGAACTGTAGCAACGGTGCATACTCAGGGAGAACACTTGTACCTTGAAATTTAGTGAGAGATCATCTTATAATGCTACTGCCGTACTAAGCAAAATAAGATGCATAAAGGATAAACATCACATGGAATCAATATAATTGATATGATATGGTCATCATCATCTTGTGCCTTTGATCTCCATCTCCAAAGCACCGTCATGATCACCATCGTCACCGGCTTCACACCTTGATCTCCATCATAGCATCGTTGTCATCTCACCAACTATTACTTCCACGACTATCGCTACCGCTTAGTGATAAAGTAAAGCAATTACATGGTGATTGCATTTCATACAATAAAGCGACAACCATATGGCTCCTGTCAATTGCCGATAACTGTGTTACAAAACATGATCATCTCATACAACAATTTACATAATCACGTCTTGACCATATCACATCACAACATGCCCTGCAAAAACAAGTTAGACATCCTCTACTTTGTTGTTGCAAGTTTTACGTGGCTGCTACGGGCTTAGCAAGAACCGTTCTTACATACGCATCAAAAACCACAACGATTTTTTGTCAAGTGTGTTGTTTTAACCTTCAACAAGGACCGGGCGTAGTCACACTCGATTCAATGAAGTTGGAGAAACAGACACCCACTAGCCACTTGTGTGCGAAGCACGTTGGTAGAACCAGTCTCATGAACGCGGTCATGTAATGTCGGTCTAGGCCGCTTCATCCAACAATAGCGCCAAATCAAAGTATGACATGCTGGTAAGCAGTATGACTATTATCGCCCGCAACTCTTTGTGTTCTACTCGTGCATATAACATCTACACATAGACCTGGCTCGGATGCCACTGTTGGGGAGCGCAGTATTTCAAAATTTTCCTACGATCACGCAAGATCTATCTAGGAGATTGTAAGTGCATCTAGTTCCACCCCTAGTTGGTTTTGGAGTATTGACGGCAAACCTAGTTGAGGGACTAATGTGTTTGTGAGAATTGCAGGAAAACACAGGTAGAAGTCCCTCATTGATTCGGTTTTACTACCAGAGATGACCCCTAAAAATGTACGTAGACATTGAAGACAATGGTGGTTTATGAAGATATTCATATTGAAGATAATGACATGAGAAGACTCCCTATGAAGCTTATGGAACTCGAAGACTTAGATCCTTCGTAGTTTCATTTCATTTATGTTGTGTCGTAGGAACCACCGTACTGTTAAGTGGGGTCCAAGAGAACCAGTCAGAATGACTGAAGTGATGCCTAATTCAAATCCTATGTCTTCGAGCGAAGACTATGAGAGCAAATCTTGTCCAGAGTCAGACAAGTCAGCTTTACTTGTAGCCCAAGTAAAGTTGCCGTGTGAGTTCAAAATTCGACCGTTGGTACACGTGTCAGTTCCTTAGTGACCCAGGGTCATTTCGGACAAATCAGGTCGGGTTGCCAAGTGGCTATAAATAGCCCACCCCCACAACCATAAACGGTTGGCTGCTCAGATTTCAGTGCACGGCTTTTGTCGTTTGAGAGCAACCCACCTCGAAGCCTTTGAGAGAAAATTCCTAGCGAGGAGAAAAGCCCTAACCACCCAGAGCCAGAGTAAATTGGGCATCACTTAAGTCTTCGTGTCTGAGTGATCTGAAGACTTATTACACTTGAGGACTGTGCATCCTCCAGACGGTTAGGCGTCGCGTTCTGAGCATCCAAGAGAAATTGTGGATTGCCAGTGAACGAAGTCTGTGAAGGTTTGGAAGTCGCCTGAAGACTTACCACGAGTGATTGGACGAGGTCTGTGTGACCTTAGTTCAAGGAGAATACGGTGAGGACTGGGTGTCTTGGACTAAGTGTCCTTGACTGGGTGTCCGGGACTGTGTGTCCTAAGGTTTAAATACCTAGCCGCTCCAACCAGACGTACAGTTGTCACAGCAACTGGAACTGGTCCAACATATCATTGTCTTCAACGAGTCACTGGTTTCATCTTCACTTCCTTTGACTTACTGTTATTCATTGTGAAGCCATTGCATGCTTGCTCTATCTTTTGTCTTCACAACGTAACTGTATGAGTTGTTTGGCTTCATAACTTCTTCCTACCTGATCCTTATTACACTGAAGCTGTTTGTCACTGTGCTTTCACTATACTGAATACTTGACCATGGCTTGCCTTGTGTAATCTAACTTCCGCTGCATAGTAATAGGCATAATCTTCACTGTTTGTCTTCATAACTCCCAAGTTTTGAAGACTTTCATAAAAATCGCCTATTCACCCCCCCTCTAGTCGATATAACGCACTTTCAATTGGTATCAGAGCTAGGTGCTCCCTTGTTCTGTGTGATTCGGTTTAACCACCTGGAGTTTTAGCTATGTCGACTGCAGGGATAATCAAAGTCTCCGCTGCTTGCCCCGTCTAAAGATCTGCCTGATGAATTGGCAGAGATGTACA
The DNA here is from genome assembly GCF_056163025.1 of Triticum urartu. Taxonomy (NCBI): domain Eukaryota; kingdom Viridiplantae; phylum Streptophyta; class Magnoliopsida; order Poales; family Poaceae; genus Triticum; species Triticum urartu. The sequence goes on along the minus strand of NC_141874.1, from coordinate 500,422,358 downwards.
AAACTGATCCTGAAGAAAGCTATGGTCAGCGCAAGACACGAATCCAATGGATTCAAAGATATTGGGCAGAGCAATGGTTTCAATACCGCTTCGTCACTCAGGAATATGCGGAGAAGTGCACCATCAAGAGACCGTGGGGAGACGTATTATACAAAAATCTCGTACCCAGGTCCAGAGACGAAGCCATTGCTCAAGGCTTCTATCCATGCATGGTGAGAGGACCACAGCCAGCTGAAGCACATCCGTCATCACTTCTCTGGTGTCGCGATGACAATCTGTTCAAGCGCAACTTCCAATTTGCTCAGAACTCTGCAAAGCAAAACAAGAAGAAATTTGGGCTTGACTTCAACCCTGGTCCCTCCTCACCAAGGGCAGATGGCACACGCGACGCCGATCCCAATATCATCGGGCCGTATGCCAATCTTGCAGGCCTCATCACCCGCATCCTAGTCCAAGGGACTGCCGTGAATGACCCTCCAGCAGATACTGAGTCTGATGACGCCCTTGCTGCGCCGAAGCCAAAGCAGAAGAAGCCAAAAGCTTCAAAGCCAGCCGCTTCTCCCAAAATCTCAAGAGCGAAGCCATTGGCAACTGCACCTCCTGAAGCCAGTGTGCAGTCTGAAGATTTATCACGAGTCTCCAAGCCCCAAGAAGCCAAGAAGCCTCAGCCACACACAGGCAAAGAGCTCACAGCTGCTGCCATTCTGCGCTGCGAAACCATTGATCTCTCAAGCGATGAAGATCTTGGAGATGACGCTCTTGAGCAGCTCATCAAGAGCAAGGAGGAGGCTGAAATCTTCAACAATCTGCCTCTGTTTGATGTCGCCATCATCCACAATTTCATCGATGAATGGTTTGCCTCACCGGACATCAGCTTTGACGATCTGCAGCTGCCCATAGGCCTCAGCGTTGCCTTTCAAGGCGCTATTGCTTCAGAACTTGCAATAGCCCAACGCATTGTAGAACTGAAGCAGAAAATTGATTATGAAAAGGCTCAGTTCAAGAAGCACGTGGCCAAGCTCAGCGTGCAAGAAGTGAAAAACTTCAAGATCATGTTGCACGAGCTGAAAGAGAACTTTCTGAAGACGCGTGCCGAAGCTCAAGGCTCGCGAGAGCGCATGAAGACTCTGGTTGATCGCTGCGTGCAGGCCTACAATGAGGCCGAGAAGCGCAAGGCACTTGGGCGTCCCAGCATTGACCCCAGGGTGGCCGTGAAGAAGAAAAAGAAGCCTGCTGTGCCTGAACCAGAAGCGCCAAGGTCAGAAACTGCTCCGATTGTCTTCACCACTACAACGACTGGCTCGAAGCCAAAGAGTCGATCAACCGCCTCACAGCTAAAGAAGACACGGACTGCAGAGGCTGAAGCTAAGAAGAGGAAACACTCTGAAGCCTCTCCTTCTGAACCCACCATCAAGAAGCGCAAGACCAAGAAATCTCGGGCTGCTCCCACAGAGCCCTTGATAGTTGAACCCCTCTCCGTCCGCTATCCTGACGCAGATCGTCAGTTGACTGTGCATGAGCCTGCCTTCATAGAGGCTCCGCACGCTGAAGACATTCCAGCAGCCGACCACAACGCTGCTGAAGACATTGGTCTCCAAGACAATGTACAAGGTGATGCAGCCCTTCCTCAGCTTGAGACAAGCGAACTGATCAGCATTGGTTGTCCATTGATGCCAATCACACAAGATGCATCGTGGGCAGATCGCCCACAGGAGGAAGATAATGAGCCCCAGCCCACTGCAACTCCACCGGCGTCGCCTACATTCCGTAGGCTTCGCAAAGGGCCAAGGGCTCAGGCTGCTGACGACATTCCGGCTGCATCAGCCGAAGAGCATGCAGAAATACCACAAGCTCCAACTCCCCCGCACCAACAAGAAGCAGTTCTCCAGGAGAACGTGCCTGAGTTCGTCCCTCCCACTACATGTGTGGAGGCGGCAAATGTTGAGGCTACCACAAACAATGCCGAAGCAAATGTGGAGCCCTCCCCAACAACAGCTTCAGAAGACACTGAAGCTACTGCTCCTGAACCTTCTGTGCCTGAGTCTGCTGCGGGTCCCCAATTCAACTATCATATTGCGCACAGGCCCCAGGTCCAGAAGCCGATCCCACGACTGCCAAGGTTCCCAGGTTCTGCATCAGCTCCTGGCTCCTTCAACATCAGCGGCTTCAGGACAGATAACACGTTTTTCAACAGCTCCAAGAACCCTTATTCAAGGGAACGGATTGTATCAGATAGGTTCTGGAGCTATCAACAGCGCAGCTATTATTCATGCATCCTATACAACCAAGGCCGCATCTTTCCTCACAAGCGCCTTGAGGTTGAAGCTGTTGCTGGTCTGCCTGGTCTGGAAGAAGCATTGGATTGCTTCAAGCAAGTGGGTCTGCTGCCGTTTATCACCGATGAAGAGCACTGGAACGAAGAGCTTCTGCTCCAGTTCTATGCCACCCTGCATATCAAAGGCTATAATAGAGATCCGAAGACATGGGTCCTGGAGTGGATGACCGGCAATGTCCATCATGAAGCCAATGCTTTCGACATAATTGAGCTTACCGGCCTTCCCACTCCTGGCGAATTCTTTGAAGAAGGCTGCCAAATCCATGCTGAAGCAATTGAGAGCATATTTCAGCGTCCTGAGCCAGATATGAGTCAGATGCTCTCAATGATGAAGCCATTGCCTCCTAATGCACCCTATCCAACTCGGTTCTTCGTTGAAGACTTAGAGTACCTGCCCAGAACAATATATCACATCATAAGGCGGACTCTCTGGCCCGTAAAGGGACACTCTCGATATGCAACGATTGAAGGTGCAATGAAGACTCTCATCTTCTGCATTCTTCATGGCAAATGCTTCAACGCACAGGATCTCTTCATCCGTCAACTTGCAGCGTCTGCCTCAGAATTGTTTGGATTGAAGTTCTATGCTCCTTGGGTTATGAGGCTGATCAAGCTTCACTCTGCAATCTCCTATCAACCCTCAGCCCGCAATCATAGGATATTTTTGCCAGATGTAGACACATCTGCTGAAGCAATATATCCCGAGCCTGCCAAGCAATCATTAAGTCTTCAGAATGCAGAACACCAGAGCTTCACTCAAAATATTGAAGGTGTTGAAGCTCTCTCCCGAGTGTATCCAATGGCTGGCACCACACGTGCCCCTGCATCAACTGAAGCCACTAACAGCACAGCTGCAAAGAGATCCAAGAAGTGCGCTCGTGCACTCAATGACCGAGAGCTTCTTGTGGCTCTTCACCAAAAGCACGATAGGCATCACGACTGGCTCAAGAGGCAGATGAGAAGCATCATGCAAGACATCAATCGCATCAGAAATCTGGCAACCAAGAATGCATTTGTCGCACTTGGAAAGGCCTCACCATGATGTGCACTGAAGCTGACCTGCATGAGGATGGCTTCAAAGAGAGATTCAAATTTGACTCCACGCCTCCAAGAAGAGTTGTGATGAGAAGCACACCATCACTTGAAGAGTCAGAGTTCTCTTCTTCTGCTGCCACCGTGTCTGCCCGGATTATTGAAGAAGAAGACGACGCGACATCATCTCCCCCTGCTTCAACGCACGTCGAATCTGCACCAAGCTCGTCTGCACCGCCACCAAACAACTCCACCGACCCTGCTGCGCCTGGGAACGCGTAGAAACCTCTATGTCTTCAAACCTTTTTGGTCATCACTGACAAAAGGGGGAGAAGCATATGATGTTTATAGTCTTCAAGCGGGTCACTATGGGCGGGTGCCTTCATATTTTGCTACATTTTGCTTCGTGCTTACAACTCCCGTTTTTGCTACATTTGCTTCATTGAGTTGTAACACTTAGCCTTGATGGTCGTCTGCTACCTGTTTGTCACTCCGTTTTGCGAAGATAAATTCCGCACTCATCTCATTCTGCAGACGTCCATTTTCCATTATGCATGTCATTATCTTCATATACTTTCACATGCATAGTGGATTGTAATCATAAGTTGAAGTGGATCTCCACAAGTACAACCTGCCATGTGCATTTGCATTCAAGAAGCAAATTACTTATATGCACATCTTCAGGGGGAGCCCTTGCAACTTATGAAGACAATTCCTCTACAATTTCACAAATTATGTTCCCCGTTGAAAACTTCAACTAATTTGTCATCAATCACCAAAAAGGGGGAGATTTTAAGTGCATCTAGTGCCACCCCTAGTTGGTTTTGGAGTATTGAGGGCAAACCTAGTTGAGGGACTAATGTGTTTGTGAGAATTGCAGGAAAACACAGGTAGAAGTCCCTCATTGATTCGGTTTTACTACCAGAGATGACCCCTAAAAATGTACGAAGACATTGAAGACAATGGTGGTTTATGAAGATATTCATATTGAAGACAATGACATGAGAAGACTCCCTATGAAGCTTATGGAACTCGAAGACTTAGATCCTTCGTAGTTTCATTTCATTTATGTTGTGTCGTAGGAACCACCGTACTGTTAAGTGGGGTCCAAGAGAACCAGTCAAAATGACTGAAGTGATGCCTAATTCAAATCCTATGTCTTCGAGCGAAGACTATGAGAGCAAATCTTGTCCAGAGTCAGACAAGTCAGCTTTACTTGTAGCCCAAGTAAAGTTGCCGTGTGAGTTCAAAATTCGACCGTTGGTACACGTGTCAGTTCCTTAGTGACCCAGGGTCATTTCGGACAAATCAGGTCGGGTTGCCAAGTGGCTATAAATAGCCCACCCCCACAACCATAAACGGTTGGCTGCTCAGATTTCAGTGCACGGCTTTTGTCGTTTGAGAGCAACCCACCTCGAAGCCTTTGAGAGAAAATTCCTAGCGAGGAGAAAAGCCCTAACCACCCAGAGCCAGAGTAAATTGGGCATCACTTAAGTCTTCGTGTCTGAGTGATCTGAAGACTTATTACACTTGAGGACTATGCATCCTCCAGACGGTTAGGCGTCGCGTTCTGAGCATCCAAGAGAAATTGTGGATTGCCAGTGAACGAAGTCTGTGAAGGTTTGGAAGTCGCCTGAAGACTTACCACGAGTGATTGGACGAGGTCTGTGTGACCTTAGTTCAAGGAGAATACGGTGAGGACTGGGTGTCTTGGACTAAGTGTCCTTGACTGGGTGTCCGGGACTGTGTGTCCTAAGGTTTAAATACCTAGCCGCTCCAACCAGACGTACAGTTGTCACAGCAACTGGAACTGGTCCAACATATCATTGTCTTCAACGAGTCACTGGTTTCATCTTCACTTCCTTTGACTTACTGTTATTCATTGTGAAGCCATTGCATGCTTGCTCTATCTTTTGTCTTCACAACGTAACTGTATGAGTTGTTTGGCTTCATAACTTCTTCCTACCTGATCCTTATTACACTGAAGCTGTTTGTCACTGTGCTTTCACTATACTGAATACTTGACCATGGCTTGCCTTGTGTAATCTAACTTCCGCTGCATAGTAATAGGCATAATCTTCACTGTTTGTCTTCATAACTCCCAAGTTTTGAAGACTTTCATAAAAATCGCCTATTCACCCCCCCTCTAGTCGATATAACGCACTTTCAATTGGTATCAGAGCTAGGTGCTCCCTTGTTCTGTGTGATTCGGTTTAACCACCTGGAGTTTTAGCTATGTCGACTGCAGGGATAATCAAAGTCTCCGCTGCTTGCCCCGTCTTCGATGGAACTGAATATCCCTACTGGAAGAATAAGATGCGCATGCATCTTGAAGCCATTGATGTCGACCTATGGTATGTCGTCGAGAACGGCGTTCCCAAGGCTGGAGAAGGTGTCACTGCTGCTGATGTCAAGAAATTCGTTCAACTGGACTCTACTGCTAAGAATATCATCTGTGGTCATCTGACCAAAGGACAGTATGGCCGTGTGAGTGCCTTGAAGACATCCAAACTGGTCTGGGACTGGCTCTCCAAAGTTAATGAAGGCATCTCAACCCAGAGAGATCAAAGAATCAGTGTCCTTCGCAATCTCTTCAACCGCTTCAAGCGAAATGACAATGAGAATGTCCAGCACACATTTGACAGACTCACTGACATCACAAACGAGCTTCAAGCCCTCGGCGCCACTGAGATCACCAAACATGAAATCGTCAAGACGCTGCTGAGATCACTTGATAGTTCGTTTGACATCCTGGCCCTGATGATTCAAGAACGTCCTGATTTCAAGACACTCGATCCGTCTGACATACTTGAGAGGCTCAACACACATGAGTTTCAGCTTTCTAAGAAAAGAGATATCTACGGTCCAAACTATGGGAGAACTCGAGCCTTGAAGGCAAAAGCTGTCTCCTCATCTGAAGAAGAATCTGACTGCAGTTCTGATGATCCTGAAGACATTGGAAGAGAACTTGCAATGCTAGTGAAGAAGTTCCAAAAATTCACCAAGAAGAAAGGCTTCAGAAAATCTTCACGATCAAGCTCAAGGAATGATGAAGCTTCTGCTCATGACTACAAGAAGAAAACATGTCACAAGTGCAAGAAAACTGGGCACTTCATCTCTGAGTGTCCACAGTGGGACAATGAGAACAAAAGGAAGAAGAAGAGCAAGGAATATGATTCTGACGACAAGAAGAAGAAGAAACACTCAAAGTCTTCTTCCAAGTCTTCATCAAAGTCTTCATCACACAAGAAGAGCTCATCTGGCAAGGCACGTGCGTTTGTTGGAAAGGAGATGGATTCAGAGGAGGAGTCCGCATCTGAGGAGGCAGAGGTGGAGTCTGAGGAGGAGTCTGATTCTGGCATTGCGAGTCTGGCTACAGCATACGTCGCCAAGTCCATCTTCAACACTGAAGACAATGACTGCATCACGAACACCGACGCAAATGACAAGAACGACTCCACTCCTACCTACTGCTTCATGGCACGCGGTGCCAAGGTAAACACACGCACTACTCGCTATGAAACATCTAGTGACGATGACTCTGAATGTGATTCAAAACCTAGCTACAGAACACTTGCTAAAATTGCAACTGAACAACAGAAAGCTATGGAACATATTCAAAAACTGTTAGACAGAAGCGATGATCTGTTGGGTGCCGAAATGACTCGTTCTGAATCCTTAATTGAAGACATAAAAAATCTTCACGTTAAGTATCAGGAACTTGAAGATCGTCTTGAGACTCTCTCAACTACTCATGAAAAGCTCTCCTATGATTATCTTCAAAAGAAGCAAGATCTTGAGAAGTTGAGAGCAGATCATGAAGATCTTCAAAAGGAAAATGAGTCACTTCGCTTCGAACAGATCAGTCCCGCTCAGGAAGGATTTGAACCACCATGTCTTAAATGCATTGAGCGTGATAATGCTAATTCTGTTGCTGAATGTTCCACTGCTACTACTGTTGCAATATCTTCAACTGTTGACGTGGTAACTAACCCCTCTCCTGAGGATACCACTGCTATTGATGATGAGAATGCTAGGTTGAAGACATTGCTTGAAACAGGGATGTACAAAAGTCTGAAAGGGCATCAGACACTATGTGATGTCATTAAGAAGCAGATTCTGAACCTAAACCCTAGGAAAGAGGGTGTCGGGTTCGTGAGGAAAATTAATGCAGATGGCTCTTACTGGAAACCTGAGCAGTACCCCAAAACCACATGGGTTGCTGCAAAGGAATCCTCAGCAGATCCATCCAATCTATCTGGCTTCACTTGTGCTAACCCCATTGTCATTGATGAATCCTTTGATGCAAACTATAAACTATTTAAGAATCAGAATAGTGAAGTGTTTGCCAGGTACATTGGTACTAACTGCAGGAATGGACCACCTATGAAGAAGATCTGGGTTCCGAAAAAGTTTCTGGAAAATCTTCCTGTGAATGTCTTCATGACACCTCACTTGAAGAAGACAAACCTCAGACCAAAGGCTTCATATGGTCCAAAGGCTTCATACAGACAGAGGACTCACCAGAGTCGCACTAACGCAAATGTCTTGCAGGGAAACCATAATCAGGCATATGAAAATGAGATCGGTTGATCAAACCGCCATGTTCATATGAATAAGAACTATTCTGCCTATTCTTATGATTACTATTGTCCCCCTGCTAGACTGTTTGCTAGGGCTCCAAAGCCAAAGTTCTCAGATGCTGCACTTAGACTTATTGCTTCTAAGCCACCCTTGAAGATGTGGGTGGTTAAGAAAGCTTAACTCTCTTTTGCAGGGAAAGGTCTCCAGTAGAAAAACAAAATCTTTTGATGCTAGTGCTGGGGACCTTAAAAATCTTGTAGGGCGCAAGATAAAATGCCCGAATGGCATCATTATGTACTTTGCTCCTGAATCGCTTGCTACTCTCCCTATTAGTCCCAATCTGGATCTAAGTTTTCATAACCCACTGGTTCGTCAAATGTTTATGCTTTACAATTCTCTTCGTGAAGCCTATCCCCCTAACTGCACTGTAGGGTACGACACCAGCGACTTCAAAGTCTTCAGAATGGATTATTGACAGTGGGTGTACAAATCACATGACTGGCAGAAGAAGCCTTCTTATGGACTCAACTTTACGTCCATCCGACAAGAGTCACATCACATTTGCTGACACTGGTAAAAGTAAGGTATTGGGTCTAGGTAGAGTTGCAATCTCAAAGGATCAACACATGGATAAAGTCATGCTTGTTGAATCCCTTGGCTTCAACTTAATGTCTATCTCAATGCTTTGCGATTTGAATATGATTGTAATGTTTGGAAAATATCGTTGCCTGGTGCTAATGGAATCTGACAAATCTCTAGTGTTTGAAGGGTATCGAAAAGGTGATTTGTACGTGGTAGATTTCTCAGCAGGACCACAACTTGCCGTATGTCTTCTTGCAAAAGCTTCAGAATGCTGGCTTTGGCATCGAAGGCTTGGGCATGCTGGCATGAGGAACCTCCACACCCTTGCGAAGAAAAAGCACGTCATAGGCATCGAGGGCGTCAAGTTCAAGAAAGATCATTTATGCGGTGCCTGTGAAGCAGGGAAGATGACAAGGGCAAAACATCCTTCGAAGACAATCATGACTACTACACAACCCTTCGAACTGCTCCACATGGATCTTTTCGGTCCCACTCACTACTCAACTTTTACTACTACTGCTTGTCTCTATGGCTTCGTAATTGTTGATGATTATTCTAGATATACTTGGGTGCACATAATCCTTTTCAAGATTGAAGTGCAGGATGTCTTCAGACGCTTCGCAAATCGAGCTATGAACAATTTTGGCGCCAAGATAAAGCACATCAGAAGTGACAATGGCACTGAATTCAAGAACATCGGCCTTGATACATATCTGGACACCTTGGGAATCACACATGAATTCTCAGCTCCATACACGCCACAGCAGAATGGCGTCGTCGAACGCAAGAACAGAACACTCATTGAGATGGCCAGAACAATGCTAGATGAATACAAGACTCCAAGAAAATTCTGGACTGAAGCCATTGATACTGCATGCCATACAATCAATCGTGTTTATCTTCACAAGCTTCTGAACAAGACATCTTATGAACTCCTAACTGGCAAGAAGCCAAATGTCAGTTACTTCAGAGTATTTGGCGCAAAATGCTCGATCAAGGACCCACACCACACCTCAAAGTTTGCACCAAAAGCACATGAGGGCTTTATGCTTGGATATGGAAAGGATTCACACTCCTACAGAGTCTTCAATCTCTTCCATTACAAAGTGGTCGAAACAGTGGATGTGCAGTTTGATGAAACAAATGGTTCACAAAGAGAGCAACTACCAAATGTGCTAGATGAAGTCCCAGCTAGTGAATCAATCAAGCTTATGGGAACTGGAGAGATTATGCCTTCTGAAGCTCATCCTGAAGAAGAACTCATCATCTCAGCACCTGATCAACATGAAGACAATGCTCAGCATGAAGACATTCCTCCAAACAACAACGCAGATCAGCAAGAGCAAAGTCTTCGCCCTATACATCCTCGTGTTGCAAATGAAGTGCAGATTGACAGAATACTTGACAGCATCAATGCACCTGGTCCACTCACTCGTTCAAGGGCAACTCAGCTAGCAAACTTCTGTGGGCATTTCGCATTCGTCTCAATATCAGAACCCAAGAAAGTTGAAGAAGCCTTCATGTAACCTGAATGGATTCAAGCTATGCAAGAAGAGCTTCAACAGTTTGAGCTGAATAATGTATGGGAACTGGTTAAGCGTCCTGATCCACGGAAGCACAACATAATAGGCACCAAATGGATATACCGCAACAAGCAAGATGAGCATGGTCAAGTTGTCAGAAACAAAGCTCGTCTCGTTGCTCAAGGATATACTCAAGTGGAGGGCATTGACTTCGATGAAACATTTGCTCCTGTGGCTAGGCTTGAAGCCATACGCATACTGCTGGCCTATGCAAATCATCATAACATACTTCTATATCAAATGGATGTGAAAAGTGCCTTTCTCAATGGCAAGATTGAAGAAGAAGTGTATGTTGCACAACCACCTGGCTTTGAAAATCCAAAACATCCTGATATGGTATACAAGCTCAACAAGGCACTGTATGGCCTCAAACAAGCCCCTAGGGCCTGGTATGATACACTCAAGTACTTTTTGAAGAGCAAAGGCTTCATACCTGGTTCCCTGGATCCCACTCTTTTCACGAAGACATATGATGGTGAACTGTTTGTGTGCCAAATATATGTGGATGACATTATCTTCGGCTGCACCAATCAGAAGTATAGTGAAGAGTTTGGATATATGATGCAAGAGCAATATCAGATGTCCATGATGGGGGAGCTGAAGTTCTTCCTCGGTCTTCAGATATGGCAACAACGCAACGGCATCTTCATATCTCAAGAGAAATATCTTAAAGAGTGCCTGAAGAAGTTCGGTATGCAATATTGCAAAGGCTTCACAACACCAATGCCAGCCAAACATCATCTAGGTCCTGACGACAATGGTAAAGAGTTCGATCAAAAGGTATACCGCTCCATGATTGGGTCTTTGCTTTATTTATGTGCATCTAGGCCAGATATCATGCTTAGTGTTTGCATGTGTGCTCGATTTCAAGCGGCACCAAAGGAGTCGCATCACTTAGCTGTGAAGCGAATTCTTAGATATTTGGCTCACACCCCAACTCTAGGATTATGGTATCCAAAGGGCTCAGAGTTTGATTTGGTTGGATTTTCGGATGCTGACTATGCTGGTGACAAAGTTGATCGCAAATCTACATCAAGCACATGTCATTTTCTGGGACGATCACTTGTATGTTGGTCTTCAAAGAAGCAGAACTGTGTATCTCTCTCCACTGCCGAATCTGAATACATTGCTGCTGGATCTTGCTGCGCTCAGCTTCTGTGGATGAAGCAAACACTCAAGGATTATGGCATTCATCTGAAGCAAGTGCCACTTTACTGCGACAACGAAAGAGCCATCAAGATTGCCAACAACCCAGTTCAGCACTCGAAGACAAAGCACATTGAAATTCGCCATCACTTTCTCAGAGATCACGTTGTGAAGGAAGACATTGATATCATACACGTCAGCACTGAAGAGCAATTGGCAGATATCTTCACCAAGCCCTTGGATGAGAAGAGGTTTTGCAAGTTACGGTGTGAGCTAAATATCTTGGAATCCTCAAATGTCCTGTGATCAGGCACACATCCTAACACTTATGCATATTGATGACTTAGATGTGCAACACACGAAGTAAAGTATATCTTCAATCAATGAAGACATACATTCTAAGTGTGAATACATTAATGTGGAATTTGACTTCGGAGCACCACGATAATTGTGCGCCGTGTCTGGGTCTAATACTTCCTATACGGTGGGTAACGCCACCACCAAACGTTCCATTTTGAAGTGTTTCACTCATGGCGTTACCTTGCAATATCTTCACATTTGGTTTGGCTTCGAACTCAATATGTCTTCATGATTATCTTCACTGCGTTGATTAAATAGATATATATATATATATATATGTACTGATGTTCTGTCCTCTACAGCATTCACTTATAGCTATGTCTTCTTGGTTGAATCTTTTGAACTAAGTGAATGTGATCGGACCCTAACCTCTCTATGCTTTCTATCTCAAACTCTATCTCTCCAAGTCATATGCATTCTGTTGAAACTGTCGAATGTCTTCACTGTGTCCTTGTCAGCCGAAGACATAGAGACAACCATATAAGTCCGTTTTTAATGCTCATTCCTCCACATAAGATCCGGAGAAGCAGGAACGACCGCCCAACAATTTAGGCGTGCGTGGGACGTGGAACAAACCCCAATCTTCCTCTAACTGGCCACGCGTGCCTCAAATGCGAACCGCCAGGGGCACCTGCGTAATAGCACAGTGCCGCCTCTGAGTCTATAAATTCACACTTACCGCGGTCATTATCTCTTCTTCCACCCTCGCACGAACCCTAGTGCCACCGCTAGCTCTCAACGACGCCGGCGACGAAGCGCTTCACTGCCGCAACCTCTCCGACGCCGTTTTCACGCCGACAGCGGACATCGCTCTCTCCGCCGTCGCCGTAGGTGTCTTCCGTCGCCAAGTTAGGGCACGGAGGATCGAACTGCTCGGTCTCAACTCCCATTCCGTCTAGCAGTTCCAGTGTGGTAAATAAAACTTATTTTTACAGCCTCTTTTGATCTCTTGGTTCTGTCACTTTCTACCATAAGAAGTTTCTCTTCACACCAGTTAGATCTCTCGCTGCATCTCATAACATGCCTAGTATATTCACTTGTGCTTCATAAAGCAGTTAGATTCCTCACTTGTACTGATCTATGGGTTCGTACAAATCTGGAACCAACTTCTTATCTATAAGTGAATGTCTTCGCACAATGAGGTCAATGTCTTCTAAACCGATTTATCTTCAAAATCTTCTGAGAATGCATATGACCTCTTCCCCTTCCCTCGCACCTTAATGCTGTCACAGGTACATGTCCGTGGGAGAATCCTTTGGATCTCATAGTCTGCATTCATTTGCAGAGTACTTGCAGCATCACATCAACTCTCCTGAAGCCAGTTCTTGTTGGTCAAGCAAAAGGAAGCCTTTGAAGCCTTTGAACATCTTGAAGCCTTCCAAGTTAAGATTCATGGCTTCAGAAACAGCAGCAAGGAAGGGAGGCAGACAGAGACGTGGTGGAACGTCTAAAGATCTGCCTGATGAATTGGCAGAGATGTACAAAACTGATCCTGAAGAAAGCTATGGTCAGCGCAAGACACGAATCCAATGGATTCAAAGATATTGGGCAGAGCAATGGTTTCAATACCGCTTCGTCACTCAGGAATATGCGGAGAAGTGCACCATCAAGAGACCGTGGGGAGACGTATTATACAAAAATCTCGTACCCAGGTCCAGAGACGAAGCCATTGCTCAAGGCTTCTATCCATGCATGGTGAGAGGACCACAGCCAGCTGAAGCACATCCGTCATCACTTCTCTGGTGTCGCGATGACAATCTGTTCAAGCGCAACTTCCAATTTGCTCAGAACTCTGCAAAGCAAAACAAGAAGAAATTTGGGCTTGACTTCAACCCTGGTCCCTCCTCACCAAGGGCAGATGGCACACGCGACGCCGATCCCAATAACATCGGGCCGTATGCCAATCTTGCAGGCCTCATCACCCGCATCCTAGTCCAAGGGACTGCCGTGAATGACCCTCCAGCAGATACTGAGTCTGATGACGCCCTTGCTGCGCCGAAGCCAAAGCAGAAGAAGCCAAAAGCTTCAAAGCCAGCCGCTTCTCCCAAAATCTCAAGAGCGAAGCCATTGGCAACTGCACCTCCTGAAGCCAGTGTGTAGTCTGAAGATTTATCACGAGTCTCCAAGCCCCAAGAAGCCAAGAAGCCTCAGCCACACACAGGCAAAGAGCTCACAGCTGCTGCCATTCTGCGCTGCGAAACCATTGATCTCTCAAGCGATGAAGATCTTGGAGATGACGCTCTTGAGCAGCTCATCAAGAGCAAGGAGGAGGCTGAAATCTTCAACAATCTGCCTCTGTTTGATGTCGCCATCATCCACAATTTCATCGATGAATGGTTTGCCTCACCGGACATCAGCTTCGACGATCTGCAGCTGCCCATAGGCCTCAGCGTTGCCTTTCAAGGCGCTATTGCTTCAGAACTTGCAATAGCCCAACGCATTGTAGAACTGAAGCAGAAAATTGATTATGAAAAGGCTCAGTTCAAGAAGCACGTGGCCAAGCTCAGCGTGCAAGAAGTGAAAAACTTCAAGATCATGTTGCACGAGCTGAAAGAGAACTTTCTGAAGACGCGTGCCGAAGCTCAAGGCTCGCGAGAGCGCATGAAGACTCTGGTTGATCGCTGCGTGCAGGCCTACAATGAGGCCGAGAAGCGCAAGGCACTTGGGCGTCCCAGCATTGACCCCAGGGTGGCCGTGAAGAAGAAAAAGAAGCCTGCTGTGCCTGAACCAGAAGCGCCAAGGTCAGAAACTGCTCCGATTGTCTTCACCACTACAACGACTGGCTCGAAGCCAAAGAGTCGATCAACCGCCTCACAGCTAAAGAAGACACGGACTGCAGAGGCTGAAGCTAAGAAGAGGAAACACTCTGAAGCCTCTCCTTCTGAACCCACCATCAAGAAGCGCAAGACCAAGAAATCTCGGGCTGCTCCCACAGAGCCCTTGATAGTTGAACCCCTCTCCGTCCGCTATCCTGAATCAGATCGTCAGTTGACTGTGCATGAGCCTGCCTTCATAGAGGCTCCGCACGCTGAAGACATTCCAGCAGCCGACCACAACGCTGCTGAAGACATTGGTCTCCAAGACAATGTACAAGGTGATGCAGCCCTTCCTCAGCTTGAGACAAGCGAACTGATCAGCATTGGTTGTCCATTGATGCCAATCACACAAGATGCATCGTGGGCAGATCGCCCACAGGAGGAAGATAATGAGCCCCAGCCCACTGCAACTCCACCGGCGTCGCCTACATTCCGTAGGCTTCGCAAAGGGCCAAGGGCTCAGGCTGCTGACGACATTCCGGCTGCATCAGCCGAAGAGCATGCAGAAATACCACAAGCTCCAACTCCCCCGCACCAACAAGAAGCAGTTCTCCAGGAGAACGTGCCTGAGTTCGTCCCTCCCACTACATGTGTGGAGGCGGCAAATGTTGAGGCTACCACAAACAATGCCGAAGCAAATGTGGAGCCCTCCCCAACAACAGCTTCAGAAGACACTGAAGCTACTGCTCCTGAACCTTCTGTGCCTGAGTCTGCTGCGGGTCCCCAATTCAACTATCATATTGCGCACAGGCCCCAGGTCCAGAAGCCGATCCCACGACTGCCAAGGTTCCCAGGTTCTGCATCAGCTCCTGGCTCCTTCAACATCAGCGGCTTCAGGACAGATAACACGTTTTTCAACAGCTCCAAGAACCCTTATTCAAGGGAACGGATTGTATCAGATAGGTTCTGGAGCTATCAACAGCGCAGCTATTATTCATGCATCCTATACAACCAAGGCCGCATCTTTCCTCACAAGCGCCTTGAGGTTGAAGCTGTTGCTGGTCTGCCTGGTCTGGAAGAAGCATTGGATTGCTTCAAGCAAGTGGGTCTGCTGCCGTTTATCACCGATGAAGAGCACTGGAACGAAGAGCTTCTGCTCCAGTTCTATGCCACCCTGCATATCAAAGGCTATAATAGAGATCCGAAGACATGGGTCCTGGAGTGGATGACCGGCAATGTCCATCATGAAGCCAATGCTTTCGACATAATTGAGCTTACCGGCCTTCCCACTCCTGGCGAATTCTTTGAAGAAGGCTGCCAAATCCATGCTGAAGCAATTGAGAGCATATTTCAGCGTCCTGAGCCAGATATGAGTCAGATGCTCTCAATGATGAAGCCATTGCCTCCTAATGCACCCTATCCAACTCGGTTCTTCGTTGAAGACTTAGAGTACCTGCCCAGAACAATATATCACATCATAAGGCGGACTCTCTGGCCCGTAAAGGGACACTCTCGATATGCAACGATTGAAGGTGCAATGAAGACTCTCATCTTCTGCATTCTTCATGGCAAATGCTTCAACGCACAGGATCTCTTCATCCGTCAACTTGCAGCGTCTGCCTCAGAATTGTTTGGATTGAAGTTCTATGCTCCTTGGGTTATGAGGCTGATCAAGCTTCACTCTGCAATCTCCTATCAACCCTCAGCCCGCAATCATAGGATATTTTTGCCAGATGTAGACACATCTGCTGAAGCAATATATCCCGAGCCTGCCAAGCAATCATTAAGTCTTCAGAATGCAGAACACCAGAGCTTCACTCAAAATATTGAAGGTGTTGAAGCTCTCTCCCGAGTGTATCCAATGGCTGGCACCACACGTGCCCCTGCATCAACTGAAGCCACTAACAGCACAGCTGCAAAGAGATCCAAGAAGCGCGCTCGTGCACTCAATGACCGAGAGCTTCTTGTGGCTCTTCACCAAAAGCACGATAGGCATCACGACTGGCTCAAGAGGCAGATGAGAAGCATCATGCAAGACATCAATCGCATCAGAAATCTGGCAACCAAGAATGCATTTGTCGCACTTGGAAAGGCCTCACCATGATGTGCACTGAAGCTGACCTGCATGAGGATGGCTTCAAAGAGAGATTCAAATTTGACTCCACACCTCCAAGAAGAGTTGTGATGAGAAGCACACCATCACTTGAAGAGTCAGAGTTCTCTTCTTCTGCTGCCACCGTGTCTGCCCGGATTATTGAAGAAGAAGACGACGCGACATCATCTCCCCCTGCTTCAACGCACGTCGAATCTGCACCAAGCTCGTCTGCACCGCCACCAAACAACTCCACCGACCCTGCTGCGCCTGGGAACACGTAGAAACCTCTATGTCTTCAAACCTTTTTGGTCATCACTGACAAAAGGGGGAGAAGCATATGATGTTTATAGTCTTCAAGCGGGTCACTATGGGCGGGTGCCTTCATATTTTGCTACATTTTGCTTCGTGCTTACAACTCCCGTTTTTGCTACATTTGCTTCATTGAGTTGTAACACTTAGCCTTGATGGTCGTCTGCTACCTGTTTGTCACTCCGTTTTGCGAAGATAAATTCCGCACTCATCTCATTCTGCAGACGTCCATTTTCCATTATGCATGTCATTATCTTCATATACTTTCACATGCATAGTGGATTGTAATCATAAGTTGAAGTGGATCTCCACAAGTACAACCTGCCATGTGCATTTGCATTCAAGAAGCAAATTACTTATATGCACATCTTCAGGGGGAGCCCTTGCAACTTATGAAGACAATTCCTCTACAATTTCACAAATTATGTTCCCCGTTGAAAACTTCAACTAATTTGTCATCAATCACCAAAAAGGGGGAGATTTTAAGTGCATCTAGTGCCACCCCTAGTTGGTTTTGGAGTATTGAGGGCAAACCTAGTTGAGGGACTAATGTGTTTGTGAGAATTGCAGGAAAACACAGGTAGAAGTCCCTCATTGATTCGGTTTTACTACCAGAGATGACCCCTAAAAATGTACGAAGACATTGAAGACAATGGTGGTTTATGAAGATATTCATATTGAAGACAATGACATGAGAAGACTCCCTATGAAGCTTATGGAACTCGAAGACTTAGATCCTTCGTAGTTTCATTTCATTTATGTTGTGTCGTAGGAACCACCGTACTGTTAAGTGGGGTCCAAGAGAACCAGTCAAAATGACTGAAGTGATGCCTAATTCAAATCCTATGTCTTCGAGCGAAGACTATGAGAGCAAATCTTGTCCAGAGTCAGACAAGTCAGCTTTACTTGTAGCCCAAGTAAAGTTGCCGTGTGAGTTCAAAATTCGACCGTTGGTACACGTGTCAGTTCCTTAGTGACCCAGGGTCATTTCGGACAAATCAGGTCGGGTTGCCAAGTGGCTATAAATAGCCCACCCCCACAACCATAAACGGTTGGCTGCTCAGATTTCAGTGCACGGCTTTTGTCGTTTGAGAGCAACCCACCTCGAAGCCTTTGAGAGAAAATTCCTAGCGAGGAGAAAAGCCCTAACCACCCAGAGCCAGAGTAAATTGGGCATCACTTAAGTCTTCGTGTCTGAGTGATCTGAAGACTTATTACACTTGAGGACTGTGCATCCTCCAGACGGTTAGGCGTCGCGTTCTGAGCATCCAAGAGAAATTGTGGATTGCCAGTGAACGAAGTCTGTGAAGGTTTGGAAGTCGCCTGAAGACTTACCACGAGTGATTGGACGAGGTCTGTGTGACCTTAGTTCAAGGAGAATACGGTGAGGACTGGGTGTCTTGGACTAAGTGTCCTTGACTGGGTGTCCGGGACTGTGTGTCCTAAGGTTTAAATACCTAGCCGCTCCAACCAGACGTACAGTTGTCACAGCAACTGGAACTGGTCCAACATATCATTGTCTTCAACGAGTCACTGGTTTCATCTTCACTTCCTTTGACTTACTGTTATTCATTGTGAAGCCATTGCATGCTTGCTCTATCTTTTGTCTTCACAACGTAACTGTATGAGTTGTTTGGCTTCATAACTTCTTCCTACCTGATCCTTATTACACTGAAGCTGTTTGTCACTGTGCTTTCACTATACTGAATACTTGACCATGGCTTGCCTTGTGTAATCTAACTTCCGCTGCATAGTAATAGGCATAATCTTCACTGTTTGTCTTCATAACTCCCAAGTTTTGAAGACTTTCATAAAAATCGCCTATTCACCCCCCCTCTAGTCGATATAACGCACTTTCAGAGATGCATAGCAACGAGAGGGGAGAGTGTGTCTACGTACCCTTGTAGACCAAAAGCGGAGGCGTTTAGTAACGCAGTTGATGTAGTCGAACGTCTTCGCTATCCAACCAATCAAGTACCGAACACAGGGCACCTCCGTGATCTGCACACGTTCAGCTCGGTGATGTCCCTCGTACCCTTGATCCAGCTAAGGCCGAGGGTGAGTTCTATCAGCATAACGGCGTGTTGACGGTGATGATGAAGTTACCGACGTAGGGCTTCGCCTAAGCACTACAATGATATGACCGAGGTGTATATTTGTGAAGGGGGGCACCACACACGGCTAAAAGATCAACTTGTGTGTCTATGGGGTGCCCCCTCCCCCGTATATAAAGGAGGGGAGGAGGAGAAGGGCCGGGCACAAGGGGCGCGCCCAAGGGGGTTCCTACTCCTAGTAGGAGTAGGTTTCCCCCTTTCCTAGTCCAAGTAGGAGAAGAAGGAAGGAGATGAAGAAGAGAAGGAAAGGGGGCCCAGCCCCTAGCCCTAGTCCAATTCGGTTTGGGCTAGGGGGCACGCCACCTCCTGTCCTACCTCCTCTCTTCCACCACTAGGCCCAATAACTTCCCAGAGGGGGTTCCGGTAACCCCCGGTGCTCCGAAACTTATCCGAAATGACCGAACCATTCTGGTGTTCGAATGTAACCTTTCAATATATGAATCTTTATGTCTTGACCATATCGAGACTCCTCGTCATGTCCGTAATCACATTCGGGACTCCGAACAACCTTCGGTACATCAAATCACAGAACTCATAATATATCATCATCGAACGTTAAGCGTGTGGACCCTACGGTTCGAGAACTATGTAGACATGACCGAGACACATCTCCGGTCAATAACCAATAGAGGAACCTGGATGCTCATATTGGTTCCTACATATTCTACGAAGATCTTTGTTTGTCAAACCGCATAACAACATGCGTCGTTCCCTTTGTCATCGGTATGTTACTTGCCCAAGATTCGATCGTCGGTATCATCATACCTAGTTCAATATTGTTACCGGCAAGTCTCTTTACTCGTTCCGTAATGCATCATCCCATGACTAACTCACTTGCAAGGCTTATTGTGATGTGCATTACTGAGAGGGCCCAGAGATACCTCTCCGATACACAGAGTGACAAATCCTAATCTTGATCTATGCCAACTCAACAAACACCATCGGAGACACCTGTAGAGCATCTTTATAATCACCCAGTTACGTTGTGACGTTTGATAGCACACTAAGTGTTCCTCCGGTATTCGGGAGTTGCATAATCTCATAGTCATAGGAACATTTATAAGTCATGAAGAAAGCAATAGTAATAAACTAAGCGATCATAGTGCTAAGATAACGGATGGGTATAGTCCATCACATCATTCTCTAATGATGTGATCCCGTTCATCAAATGATAACACATGTCCATGGCCAGGAAACTTAACCATCTTTGATTAACGAGCTAGTCAAGTAGAGGCATACTAGAACTATGTAGACATGACCGAGACACGTCTCCGGTCAATAACCAATAGTGGAACCTGTATGCTCATATTGGTTCCTACATATTCTATGAAGATCTTTATCGGTTAAACCGCACAACAACATACGTTGTTTCCTTTGTCATCGGTATGTTACTTGCCCGAGATTCGATCGTCGGTATCATATTACCTAGTTCAATCTCGTTACCGGCAAGTCTCTTTACTCATTTAGTAATGCATCATCCCGCAACTATCTCATTAGTCACATTGCTTGCAAGGCTTATAGTGATGTGCATTACCGAGAGGGCCCAGAGATACCTCTCTGATACTCGGAGTGACAAATCCTAATCTCGATCTATGCCAACTCAACAAACACCATCGAAGACACCTGTAGAGCATCTTTATAGTCACCTAGTTATGTTGTGACGTTTGATAGCACACTAAGTGTTCCTCTGGTATTCGGGAGTTGCATGATCTCATAGTCATAGGAACATGTATAACTTATGAAGACAACAATAACAACAAACTAAACGATCATCGTGCTAAGCTAACGGATGGGTAAAGTCAATCACATAATTGTCTAATGATGTGATCTCGTTAATCAAATGAAGACTCATGTCTATGGTTAGGAAACATAACCATCATTGATTCAACGAGCTAGTCAAGTAGAGGCATACTAGTGACATACTGTTTATCTATGTATTCACACATGTACTAAGTTTCCGGTTAATACAATTCTAGCATGAATAATAAACATTTATCATGATATAAGGAAATATAAATAACAACTTTATTATTGCCTCTAGGGCATATTTCCTTCACAATACCCATCCGTTAGCTTAGCATGTTGATCGTTCAGTTTTATTGCTATTGCTTTCGTCATGTCAAATACATATTCCTTCGACTATGAGATTATGCAACTCCCGGATACCGTAGGAATACCTTGTGTGTTATCAAACATCACAACATAACTGGGTGATTATAAATATGCTCTACAGGTATCTCCGAAGGTGTTTGTTGGGTTGGCATAGATCAAGATTAGGATTTGTCACTCCGAGTATCAGAGAGGTATCTCTGGGCCCTCTCGGTAATGCACATCATAATAAGCCTTGCAAGAAATATGACTAATGAGTTACTTGCGTTATGATGTATTACTGAACGAGTAAAGAGATTTGCCGGTAATGAAATTGAACTAGGTATGAAGATATCGATGATCGAATCTCGGGCAAGTAACATACCGATGACAAAGGGAATAATGTATGTTGTCATTACGGTACGACCGATAAAGATCTTCGTAGAATATGTGGGAACCAATATGAGCATCCATGTTCCGATGTTGGTTATTGACTGGAGAGGTGTCTCGGTCATGTCTACATAGTTCTGGAACCCGTACGGTCCGCACGCTTAATGAGCGATGACGATTTTGTATTATATGAGTTATGTGATTTGGTGACCGAATGTTGTTCGGAGTCCAGGAAGAATCATGGACACGACGAGGAGTCTTGAAATGGTCGAGAGGTTAATATTCATATATAGGATGATAGTATTCGGACACCGGAAGTGTTCCGGGGGTACCGGGTACGTATCAGGTCACCGGAAGGGGTTCCGGGCAACCCCAGGCAAGCTATATGGGCCTAATGGGCCGAGAGATGGACAGACCAGCCCCTAAGGGGCTGGTACGCCCCCCTATAGGCCGAAATAGGAGGAAAAGGAAAAGAGGGAAGGGAGACGGAAAGGGGAGGATTCAGCCTCCCCCTTTCTTTCCTTCCCCCTCCGATGCATATGGAAGGGGGTGGAGGCCGACTTGGAGGAGGCGCCCAAGTAGGATCTCTCCTACTTGGGGCACCCCTTGCTGCTCCCCTCCCTCTCCCACCTATATATATGTGGGGGGCACCGTAGAACACACAACATCGATTCCTAGCCGTGTGCTGCGCCCCCCTCCACAGTTTACGCCTCCGGTCATATTCACGTAGTGTTTAGGTGAAGCCCTGCGCGGATCACTTCACCATCACTGTCACCACACCATTGTGCAGACGGAACTCTCCCTCGACACTTTGCTGGATCAAGAGTTTGAGGGACGTCATCGAGCTGAACGTGTGCAGAACTCGGAGGTGCCATACGTTCAGTGCTTGATCGGTTGGAATGAGAAGAAGTTCGACTACATCAACCGCATTGTCAAACGCTTCCGCTTTCGGTCTAAGAGGGTACATGGACACACTCTCCCCTATCGTTGCTATGCATCTCCTAGATAGATCTTGCATGAGCGTAGGAATTGTTTTGAAATTGCATGCTATGTTCCCCAAGAGTGGCATCTGAGCCAGGTGATCGACATACTGCTTACAACTATGTAGACATGACCGAGAGTTGTGGGCGGTGATCGACATACTGCTTACCACCAATGTATTATTTTGATTCGGCGGTATTGTTAGATGAAGCGACACTGTCGGTGTCAAAACCGGCGGATCTCGGGTAGGGGGTCCCGAACTGTGCGTCTAAGGTGGATGGTAACAGGAGGCAGGGGACACAATATTTTACCCAGGTTCGGGCCCTCTTGATGGAGGTAAAACCCTACGTCCTGCTTGATTTATTCTTGATGATATGAGTATTACAGGAGTAGATCTACCACGAGATCAGAGAGGCTAAACCCTAGAAGCTAGCCTATGGTATGATTGTATGTTGTCCTACGGACTAAAACCCTCCGGTTTATATAGACACCGGAGAGGGTTAGGGTTACACAAGGTCGGTTACAAAGGAGGAGATATCCATATCCGTACTGCCTAGCTTGCCTTCCACACCAAGTAGAGTCCTATCCGAACATGGGACGAAGTCTTCAATCTTGTATCTTCATAGTCCAACAGTCCGGCCAAAGGATATAGTACGGCTGTTCGGAGATCCCCTAATCCAGGACTCCTCAGTAGCCCCTGAACCAGGCTTCAATGATGATGAGTCTGGCGCACAGTGTTGTCTTCGGCATTGCAAGGCGGGTTCCTCCCCCGAACACATCACAAAAGAGTTTGAATACCAGGATAGTGTCCGACCCTGCAAAATAAATTCCACATACCACCGTAGAGAGAATAATATTTCCACAAATCTTAATCTGCTGACATGCTTCTGGCAACATGACATCAGGCCATGGCTCGGTGATTATTCGAACCGTTTTTCTTCAACCAGCTCCACACATAACGCGAGGCGGTTTCTTGACACGTCTTGTCAAAGCAGAGATAGTGTTCCCCTAATTACGGGATTCTCATCAATACGATCGTGGGTAACCCAACCGTGCCTAGGACCCCTAGATTTTAGGCAAGTCCCAAATGGCCACTAGGAGGACGCTTGATATTCACCCTCTTTATAAAGGGACAAGGCTTTTACTTTTTCCCTCGCGTGCTCAATCGAATCCTTCCCCCGCCTCGAGTTCTAACACCCAAAGCCCAGGTCAGGTGCTTTGGACCTTCAATCATGTCCGAATCTAGCCTTCAAGGCCGGTGGATGCCCTCCTCCGTTACAGAAGAGGATATCAAGAAGTTGAGGGAGGCCAGATACCTGACCGCCGAGGTTTCGCATCGGCTGCCTGCCCGAGGGCAGGCCGTCCCTACTCATGAACCCAACGAGAACGTTGTGTTCATCTCCCACTTCCTCCGAGGTCTAGGCCTCACTCTGGATCCCTTCGTTAGGGGTTTGATGTTCTATTACGGGCTAGATTTCCACGATCTAGCCCCGGACTCCTTTCTCCACATCTCGGCATTTATTGTCGTATGTGAGGCCTTCCTCCGCATTACCCCTCACTTCGGCCTGTGGCTCAAGACCTTTGACGTGAAGCCGAAGATGGTCGAGGGGCATCATGTAGCGTGCGGAGGCGCGTTAATAAGCAAGATCGCTGGAGCTCCATGGCCAAAGGGTTCCTTTCCAGAGGTGTCCAGATTATGGCAACGAGAGTGGTTTTACATCACAGCTCCCAGAAGTGCCAAGTGGGTGGCTGCCCCTGCTTTCCGCTCGGGCCCTCCACCACAACTGATGTCATGGATTAGCAGAGGGCTGAGCTGGGGTCCAGCCAAGGACGTGCCTATACTGCAGAGCCGCATTCAAGATCTCTTCGAAGGAGATTTCAGTCTGGTTACGGTGGTGCAAGTCATGCTGGTTCGTCGAGTCAAGCCTTGCAAACGCCGGCCCCTCCGCATGTGGGAGTTCAACCCAGAAGGACCGTGCACTATTCAGAGTTTCCTCGGCCTGACGCATGAGGAGATGTATAAATCATTCTTCGAACCCCAAATAGAGTGTCCGGATACTACCGAGGACGTGGGCCTGAGCAACAACCGCACCGCCGACCAAGAAAGTAATCCTCTAGCCGAACACACCGTCTTTCATTTATCATGATGTCATTCTGAGAAATCGCTCTTTGACCAGGACTGGCTAACAAAGGCGAAGATGATTCGGTGTTCGGCCCCCCCCTTCGAGCTAGCACCTTGCCCGGAGCCCTCAAAGGAAGATAAAGGGGGGGGGGGGGATAATGAGGGCGAAAGCGGGCCCCCATCGCTACCAATTCCAACCGAGGGAATGAGCGCTTCCGTGAAGGAGGATAACCAAGGGGAAGAATCTGACCTTCTCTCGCTTCGGGGAAGGAAGAGGACTGCCTCTAAAGATCCGAAAACCAAGGCTTCCAAATGGGAGAAGAAGTTTCCACTAGAGGGTCCTGCCTCGGAGGGTGCTTTCGCCGCACAAAGTCCGCACGGGGATCAGCCCTCTAATGAGCCGTAAGTGATCAAAAAAATACTTAATAGTAAAGATATTCTACCTTACTTCCGAGGAAAGTGACCGAAGCGTTTATCTTGCAGTTCGGATCTTAGCCCTTCTCAACAGAGCTCGTTTTCGGGGGATCTTCTTCCGGAGATGATGGAGAGCGAAACGCCTCCCCCGGACTCCCCCGCTCAAGAAGCGGGCGACCTTGAAGTGTCGTCAAGGAGGGCCTCTCTGGATCTGGTGAGGCCAGAAGATAATCCTATGGTCACCCGAAGCCCCCAGTATCCGGCTCTTGAAGAGGGTGAACAAAAGAGTCCGGCGTCGTCTGGTATGCGGTCAGACGCACTGAGGGTTCTGCTAAAGCGAGCGACCATCTCAGAAGAACATTGTACATTGATGGGTATGGTGATGGAAAGGATTTCATCCGCCGAAAGCGGGTTGCATGACGCCTTTATGAGTCTACTGACGGGCTTTGAGGTACGTAAAATGATGTACATTTGTGATAGTACCGCACATTTTTAGGTGTGCCCTGTGTAGATAGTAGCCCCTGAGACTCTGGTTGTCGCCGAGGACGGCGGCAAACAGAGGATCGTAGTCCCAAGTAATAACCATACCGCTTTATGTGCAGGTGGTGGAAGCTCCGGTGGCTAGCCGGACTAATGAGTTTGCCGAACTAAAGCGACAACTGGATGCGATAGATGCCGACATCGAGCTTGTTAGCAAGCAGCTTGACGAGGCACAGGGTAAGTAATGTTTTCTGGTGAATGTCACATAGTAAGGGCAGCGTGATGCCAGTATCTTTAATATGTTGTGACTGCAGACGGAGCTGCCACCGTGGAGACCCTTCGGGCGGAGCTTGCCCGAGCCAAAGAACAAACAATGATTAGTAATGCGGCCGCTTTAAAGGCGGCCGAAGAGTTAAGAGCTGAAAAGGCTGCACATTGCGAGAGCAAAGATAAAATGGCCAAGATGGCTGTAAAGTTAAAAGACACTGCCGACCGTTGCCAGTTCCTCAAAGAAGAAAACCGGGTGAGGGCGACAGACCTTGAGAAGGTCACAATGGCGACCAAGGACACCCGCTCTGCCATGAGAGCGAAGAAGGAGGAACTACGTGAAGCCGGGGATATTGCGGCTGGGAAGCCCTTTATGCTGCGAAGGAAGTTCGGAGATCCGCGGTATGCCCCTTTGGATCGGCTGTGGAGTTCGGCAGACGCATATATGGACTTGGCGGCGAGCGCTGTCGATGCGGCCGAATACTTCCGAGATCAAACAGATCGTGAAGTGGACAAGCTGTTCTGGTCACAGTTTAACGTTCCACAGCGTCCGCTTCCCTTGACTGATCAGCTAGCCGAATGGGCCGAACTCAATAGGTTGTCCGGACTCGCCATGAGGTCTGTCGTGGATCAGCTGTGGCCGGAAAGGCCAAAGCCGAACAACTATTTTAGCCTGGTGCAGCAGTTCCTTGGTGTGGTGCCGCGCATCAATGCGATGAAGAGGTCGGTGTGCATAGAGGGCTCGCGGATGGCCCTTGCCCGTGTCAAAGCATACTGGGCGGAGATGATGCTACCACTGTTGCAGCGCAGGGTTCGGCCATAGGCCGAGTGGCTGTCGAGCACTATTTTGAAGAAGTTCTTGAGGGTGCTCGTTTGATAGAGGCCCAGTGCTCGAAGTATATTATGTTTGAGTGACATGTATTCCCATTGTAAAAACAATGTTTTTATTAAATTTATCAAGGCTGTATTTATACTTTTGCCCAAAAGTAATATGATGCCTCCTGTGCGGCCGTTTACGTATATATATGTATATCCTGAAAGATTGCAGTCATCGGCTTCAGCCCCCACGCATATAATGCGGGGGTGTTCGCAGAAGACGCGTGTTCACACTTAATGCAACATCTTGGTCCTATTAAGGAGGTGATAGCGCAGCGAACTAGACAACCGGACTATAATGCTTTAAGACTTTCACTTAGCCAGAGGAGTTTGACAGTGGGGATACTATATAGCCCCTGGTGGCTCCGCACTCACTCGAATTCGGGGTGCGTACATGCCTGGCCGGGAAACGACCCTTCGTTAAGGCGGAGGAATTCTAAGATCCTGATAGGTCATCGAGTGGTTGACCAGTCTCACGCTATATCATGACAGTCACTTTTCGGCTTTCTCTACTGAGGTGCTCGTCCGGATGAACCAGGGCACAATCGTAGTAGTTCTCCTGGTGCCGCCTTAGCCGATAGAGCGGAACGTAAGGCAGCAAAACACAGGAGCCGGGCAAACCCAACATTTGACCAAAGACATGATTCGGAGCTGATGCATATAAGGCCAAACTCATGACGCCGAACACTCCCTAAGGTGTTCGGTCTTTATTGTGGGCCTAAACAGTGCCCTTTGTAAGAAGCCCCTGGTGTCCAGGTACGTGCATTATTCTGACGTGGCCACATGCCAAGACGTCAGCATCCTTCTCAATTGTACTGAGAATCCGAGGGATGTGTATCAACAAGAGACAGTAAAAAAGGTTGACGCGGGGTCTTAATCTAAAAAGAATCCTTGGAACGGGTCCCTGCTGCACGTCTGCGCCTGTGTCTTCGTTATGCCGTATCCTGGACGGGTGTAGCACGATGGTCATCTGTAAAAGAGAGAAACTTAGGTGAAAAGTTATCGTGCAAAAAGGTAGATTTAAGGAAACCATGTTCAATTCAAGATGAGTGAAAATTGCCACTTGTCTGCGCGCGTTGAGCCCCTTGTATTTGTAATAGGGGTGTGGCCACCAAGCCTGTATGAATTACATATAGCTGCGCCAGACTCGTCTAACCGTGTCCGTGGTCTTGAGGACCTATCGAATGCATTAGTTGGTGAGGCCGTTTTAGTGTGCGGCTGCCAAGGCCGGCACACTCTCTTCGGCGCGCAGGGATCACTCAATATTTCCATTTACTGTAATGATGCCACGTGGACCGGGCATCTTAAGAGTGAGGGAAGCGTAATGCGGTATTGCATTAAAGCGAGCGAAAGCTTCGCGTCCAAGTAGTGCTTGATAGCCACTTTGGAATGGCGCAATGTGGAAGGTTAAATTTTCGCTACGGAAGTTATCGGGGAAGCCGAATATAACCTCTAGTAGCAGGGAGCCCGTGCAATGAGCCCCTGGGCCTGGCGTTACTCCTTTAAAGGTAGTATTGCTGTGGCAAATTTTCGTTGGGTCTATCCCCATTTTGCGGACTGTGTCCTGATATATCAGGTTTAGACTGCTGCCACCGTCCATCAGGACTCGTGTGAAGTGGTATCCGTCAATTATTGGATCTAATACCAAGGCAGCCCATCCTGCGCGCCGGATACTTGCCGAGTAATCCTGATGGTCGAAGGTGATCGGTTGAGACGTCCAGTGGCAGAACTCCGCGGTGATAGGCCCTTGGGCATATTTATCTGGGAGTGTCGCTTTGTTTCTCCCCTTTATCACGTGTAACACGTTTACTGTTTTGACTTCCAGTGGAAATTTCTTCTGTTCCCCAGTGCTTTGCTTGCGAGGCTCATCCTCGTCTTCGCTTGGTGTATCCTGCCCCTTGTGTTCGGCGTTGAGCTTGCCGGACTGCTTGAAGACCCAACATTCTCTGTGGGTATGATTTGTAGGTTTATCGGGGGTGCTATGGATCTGACATATTTGGTCCAGAATTTTGTTTAGGCTGGACAGTTCATCTCTGGCGCCTTTAGAGGACGGCTTTTGCTGACTTGGCCGAGAGCTTCTGAATCCGGCGTTTATCGCCGTGCTCTTCGGGATGTCTTGTTTATTCTGGCGCTTATTATTTTTGCTTCGTCGTGATTTCCCGTTTCCATCTCTAACTTCAGATGTACTTGGGTCACTGGTGCTGCATCGGGCTAGCCAGATGTCCTCGCCCGCACAAAAGCGGGTCATGAGGCTTGTTAATGCTGCCATTATTCTCGGCTTTTCTTGGCCGGGGTGTCTGGCAAGCCCTTCGTCTCGGACGCCATGCTTAAAAGCTGCCAAGGGTTCGGCGTCCGTACAGTCGACTATTTGGTTCTTTTTAGTAAGAAACCTGTTCCAAAGCTTTCGGGCTGACTCTCCGGGCTGTTGAGTTATATGACTCAAATCGTCCGCATCCGGAGGTCGGACATAAGTCCCTTGAAAATTTGCCCGAAAAGCATCTTCGAGCTCTTCCCAGCTTCCAATGGAGCTTTCGGGGAGGCTTTTAAGCCAGTGCCGAGCTGGCCCTTTGAGCTTGAGGGGTAAGTACTTGATGGCATGGAGATCATCTCCTCGAGCCATATGGATATGGAGGATGTAGTCCTCAATCCAGACCCCAGGGTCTGTTGTTCCTCGTATGCCTCTATGTTTACGGGTTTGAATCCCGCTGGAAATTCATGGTCCAGCACATCATCAGTGAAACATAGGGGGTGTGCGGCACCCCTGTATTTGGGTGTGCCGTGGTGTTCGGATATTTGTTGTGTTGCATTGCTTGCAAGAGCGTGCTTTCTTGGCCCGTAGATAGATCTGGTTGGGCCATCTCTTTGATGCGAGTCCTCGTGTGGATCACATGCTGGCTTGTGTGCGGCGCCGTGTGCCGCTCTATGTTGGCCGTGAGGTCGTCTATCCGACCGGATGGCTGCTTTGTTTTTTTATTGGGGGGGCTCTAATGCCTCCTCATCAAATTCGGGCAGTAGCTTTCGCTTCAGGTAGCTCTTTGTGTGGCGACTGCCGCCATATTTTTCTGCGGTGTTGAGTACTTTGCTCCATCTGATTCTGAGTGCATCTTCCGCAGTCTTCAGCTTCCGCTTTTGCTTTTTCAGGCTACGTGCAGTGGCGATGAGCCTTTTATGGAGGTTCTTCTGCTCCAGGAACTTGTCCGGCGTGAGGTCATCCGGATTGTTATCTTCGCTGGGGACGGGTTGTTCGGTTTGATTATCCAAATTGCCTTGTTCGGATGGTTTCTCGATGCCATGTTCGTCGTCCGCCGGCTCGCCCTGCTCTGTGGCTGGGTCTGTATGACCGCTGTTTCTGTTGAGGCGGGGTTTGGAGCGTCTCTTGCGCCACCGCTTTGACTGCTTTTCGAGGGAACGATGCTTCGCTGCGTCCTCCCATTCCTCGTCGTCGTTTCCTTTGGGTGTGTCCACCATATATACATCGTGAGATGAGGTGGCTGTCCAGTGCCCTGTAGGCGCTGGTTCCTGTTTGTCTCCTACATCGTCGTCCATACCGTCGATGTCTTCGGAGTCGAAGTCGAGCATGTCGGTCAAATCATCGACGGTGGCTATGAAGTGGGTGGTGGATGGGCGTCGAATTTCTTCGTCGTCCACATCCCAATCCTGCCGGTCATAATCCGGCCAGGACTCTCTTGATAAGGAGAGAGACCTTAGTGAGTTCAGTATGTCGCCGAAGGGCGAGAGCTGAAAGATATCCGCGGCGGTTAATCCCATGATCGGCGACCAATCGGATTCGATTGGCAGAGACGCGGATGGTTCAGAGTCCGTAGGAGAGTCCGGCAATGTGGAGTCACGGGCCTCGCGAAGGATAAGGTTTGTGTTCGACTCGATCGCCGTCGAGGCTGCAGCCTTCATGGCGGGGTTCAACCACCCGTCCCTGGATGGCGCAGTTGGCTCCGAATTGAAGGTCGGAGCGATTGCAGGTGCGATCTCCTGAACATTGTCCGGCGGTAGAGCTAAAGCATGCCCATCGTGACAGTGCGGCGCACTTGGCAAGGGCTCGAATCCATTGAAGATTAAATCTCCGCGGATGTCGGCCGTGTAGTTTAAACTTCCAAACCTGACCTGATGGCCAAGGGCGTAGCTTTCAATCTGCTCCAGATGGCTAAGCGAATTGGCCCGCAGTGCAAAGCCGCCGAATACGAAGATCTGTCCGGGGAGAAAAGTCTCACCCTGGACCGCATCGCTAACGATGATCGAAGGAGCCATCAAGCTTGATGATGACGACACAGAGGAACTCTCAATGAAAGTACCAATGTCGGTGTCAAAACCGGCGGATCTCGGGTAGGGGGTCCCGAACTGTGCGTCTAAGGCGGATGGTAAAAGGAGGCAGGGGACACGATGTTTTACCCAAGTTCGGGCCCTCTTGATGGAGGTAAAACCCTACGTCCTGCTTGATTTATTCTTGATGATATGAGTATTACAAGAGTAGATCTACCACGAGATCAGAGAGGCTAAACCCTAGAAGCTAGCCTATGGTATGATTGTATGTTGTCCTACGGACTAAAACCCTCCGGTTTATATAGACACCGGAGAGGTTTAGGGTTACACAAGGTCGGTTACAAAGGAGGAGATATCCATATCCGTACTGCCTAGCTTGCCTTCCACGCCAAGTAGAGTCCTATCCGGACACGGACAAAGTCTTCAATCTTGTATCTTCATAGTCCAACAGTCCGGCCAAAGGATATAGTCCGGCTGTCCGGAGACCCCCTAATCCAGGACTCCCTCAGGCACGGACCAACCTTACATGACCACGTTCATGAGACCGGTTCCACCGACAGACATGCAACTAGTTTTGCATAAAGGTGGCTGGCGGGCGTCTGTTTCTCCAACTTTAGTTGAATCGAATTTGACTGCGGCCGGTCCTTGTTGAAGGTTAAAACAGCAAACTTGATAAATCATCGTTGTGGTTTTGATGCGTAAGTAAGAACGGTTCTTGCTAGAAGCCCGTAGCAGACACGTAAAACTTGCAACAACAAAGTAGAGGACGTCTAACTTGTTTTTGCAGGACATGTTGTGATGTGATATGGTCAAGACATGATGTGATATACGTTATTGTATGAGATGATCATGTTCTGTAGAAGTCATTGGCAATTGTCAGGAGCCTTATGGTTGTCTCTTTATTGTATGAAATGCATACGCCATGTAATTGCTTTAGTTTGTCACTATGCGTTAGCGATAGTTGTAGAAGCAATAGTAGGCGAGACGACCACGACGCTTGATACGTCTCCAACATATCTATAATTTTTGATTGTTTCATGCTGTTATATTATCAATCTTGGATGTTTTACAATCATTTTATAGTCATTTTATATCATTTTTTCGTACTAACCTATTGACATAGTGCCAAGTGCCAGTTGCTGTTTTTTCCATGTTTTTTACATCGCAGAAAATCAATATCAAATGGAGTCCAAATGCCACGAAACTTTACGGAGAATTTTTATGCGCCAAAAGGAACCCAACGGGCCCTGGCTATGCCTGGGGGTGCCCCGAGGGAGGCACAACCCACCAAGGCGTGCCAAGAGGCCCAGGCGCGCCCTGGTGGGTTGTGCCCACCTCGGGCGCCCCCGAACTGCCTCTTGGCTCTATAAATATCCCAATATTTCCAGAATCCTAGGGGAGTCGGCGAAATATTCATCCAGCCACCGCAGAGTCTAGAACCACCAGATCCAATCTAGACACCATCTCGGATGGGGTTCACCACCTCCATTGGTGCCCCTCTGATGACGCGTGAGTAGTTCTTTGTAGACCTTCGGGTCCATAGTTAGTAGCTAGATGGCCTCCTCTCTCTCTTGATTCTCAATACAATGGTCTCTTGGAGATCCATATGATGTAACTCTTTTTGCGGTGTGTTTGTTGGGATCGATGAACTTTGAGTTTATGATCAGATATATCTTTTCATATCCATGAAAGTATTTGGGTTTCTTTGATCTCTTTTATGCATGATCTCTTATAGCCTCGTATTTCTTCTCTAATATTTGGGTTTTGTTTAGCCAACTTTATCTATTTATCTTGCAATGGGAAGAGGTGCTTTGTAGTGGGTTCGATCTTACGGTGCTTGATCCCAGTGACAGAAAGGGAAACGACACGTATGTATTGTTGCTACTAAGGATAAAACGATGGGGTCTATCTCTACATAGATAGATCTTGTCTACATCATGTCATCGTTCTTATTGCATTACTCCATTTCTCCATGAACTTAATACACTAGATGCATGCTGGATAGCGGTCGATGTGTGGAGTATGCAGGTAGGAGTCGGTCTACTAATCTTGGATGTGATGCCTATGTAATGATCATTGCCTGGATATCATCATGAGTATTTGATGTTCTATCAATTGCCCAACAGTAATTGTTCACCCACCGCTTTGCTATTTTTCTCGAGAGAAGCCACTAGTGAAATCTACGACCCCCGGGTCTCTTTCTCATATTATTTGCCTTTGCGATCTATTTTTATTTGCTTTTATTTTCAGATCTATTAATCCAAAAACCCAAAAATACTTTTCTGCAATTTATTCTTAGCTATTTATTTGGCGTTCGATCTATCAATCTACTACAAATTTACCTCATGTCTGTTTGCCTATCTTGAGGCGCCGTACCCCGGAAGGGATTGACAACCCCTTTAACACGTCGGGTTGCGAGAAGCTGTTATTTGTGTGCAGGTGCTGTTTACGTTGTCAGGTGCTGTTCAAGCGACATCAAAAGGAATTTCTGGCGCCGTTGCCGGGGAGGATCTTCAACATATACCAGGTTCCTAATAACAAATTTCATCTCCTTGCAATTTACATTATTTGCCATTTGCCTCTCGTTTTCCTCTCCCCCACTTCACACAAATTTGTCGTTTTATTCGCCCCTCTTTTCCGTTCACCGTTTTCTTGCCGGATCTGTTTTTGAGTGCAATCTTGTTGTGTGGTCATCATGACTCAAGAGAACACCAAATTATGTGACTTCTCAAATACCAACACCAATGATTTTATCGGCACTCCACTTGCTCCTCCTGCCACTAGTGTGGAGACTTGTGATATTAATACTGCTTTGCTGAATCTTGTTATGAAAGACCAATTTTCCAGTACTCCTAATGAGGATGTCGCGCCCCATCTTAATACCTTCGTGGAATTATGCGATATGGAAAAGAAAAAAGATGTGGTCAATGATGTGGTCAAGATGAAACTATTTTCATTTTCTTTGTGTGATTCTGCAAAAAATTGGTTTTCTTCTTTGCCTCGCAATAGTATCAATTCTTGGAATAAGTGCAAAGATGATTTTATCACTAAGTATTTTCTGCCCGCAAAAATTATTTCCCTTAGAACCCAGATCAAGAATTCCAAGCAACCTGAGCATGAGCATGTTGCACAATCTTGGGAAAGGATGAAAATGATGCTAAGGAATTGCTCAACTCATGGGTTAAATATTTGGATGGTCATACAATTATGCTACTGTTATGATTGTGTTTTTTATGTTTTAATTAGTGTTTGTGCCAAGTAAAGCCTTTAGGATCTTCTTGCGTGATAGTTGTTTGATCTTGCTGAAAAAACAGAAACTTTTACGCTCACGAAATTAATTTTAATTTTTTATAAGAGAGTGATAAAATACCCATTCAACTTGGAGTAGATCAATATACAAACTTTTCAGGTCCTCCTAATTTTTCAGAATTTTTGGAGTTACAGAAGTATTCGAAATAGTCAGATTGCTACACACTGTTCTGTTTTGACAGATTCTATTTTCTTTGTGTTGGGTGCTTATTTTGATGGCTCTATGGTTTTCTTTGATGAGTTTTTGGCATAGAAAAGTTGGAGTACAGTAGATGTAATGCAAGAACAAAATATGAATTGGTTTGATACATCACTTATAGTAGTGATTATTATTCTTATACTAACGGATCTCACGAAGGTTTTGTTGAGTTTTGTGTGATTGAAGTTTTCAAGTTTTGGGTTATCTTACGATGGATGAAGGAATAAGGAGTAGAAGAGCCTAAGCTTGGGGATGCCCCGGTATCCCAAGCTATTATCCAAAAATGAGCAACCAACTAAGCTTGGGGATGCCCCCGAGTGGCATCCCCTCTTTCTTCTAACAACCATCGGTATTTTACTCGAAACTATATTTTTATTCGTCACATTCTATGCGTTTTGCTTGGAGCATATTGTATGATATGAGTCTTTGCTTGTTTTATTTTGTGTTTTTAGTCTTGATCCCTTGATGGACACACCTATTTAAGATAGCCAAAATTATGTCATGACTTGTTAGAATTGCTCTCTATGCTTCACTTAAATTTTTTATGAGCTAGGGACTTGCTCTAGTGCTTCACTTATATCTTTTTGAGCGCGGCGTGCTTAGTATTTTTGAAGAAATGCTCTCTTGCTTCACTTAGATTCATTTGAGAGTTAGTAAAATTTTCAAGAAATTCTCTCTTGCTTCACTTAAATTAATTTGAGAGAAATAAATATTATTCTCATGATCTTCACTTATATTTGTTTGAGCTTGTCAAAAGCAACATATGAAAAATAGTCTCAAAGTGATAGATATCCAAGAAGGATATAATAAAAACTTTCATGAAGATCATTGGACAAAATAAACTTCATTGTTAGTAATAGTTTTGAGATATGATGATGTGATATGTGAGTCATCTTGATGAGTAATTATGCTCTAGTAAGAATATTGGCTTTAAGGTTTGTGATTCCGTATGTAAGCACGAAAGTCAGTAGTTATGTAGTGAAATTATATCCTACTTGTGGTGCATTATTCGATGTTAGTTATTCTTAATGCTCGCTTATGAGATTATTCATTTCTTGGTTGGTCGCTTATCAATCTTTTGCAAGCCTTCATTTTGCAATAAGTATGATCACTACTTGTGCATCCAAAAACCTTTAAACCAGTTTTCCCACATGAGTCCACTATATGTACCTATATGCGGTATTCTTTTGCTGTTCTAAGCAAATTTGCATGTGCCATCTCTAATTTTCAAAAATAAACTTCGCTTTTGTGTGTTTGTTTCGCTCGCGGAGCGGTGAGCGGTGGCTAATATTTTCCATGCTAGATGTGTTATTCTCAAGATGAGTCTTTATTCACTTGTCATTGCACGAGAGTAAGGCAAAGGTATTAGGGATGCCTAGTCCCGAAATGAAAAAAATGAATTTACTTTATCTTGTCAAATAATAAATTCCTCAGAAAGTGTTGGTATGGAGGGCAACCATGGATACGGCTAGCCATGGAAAGTGAAAGTATGGTGGAAAAAGGAATAAACTTTATTTTCTGTTTGGGAACCGCCTATAATATATCTATGCATGGAAAGTATTGGGAACTCTAAGTTGTTTTCGTTGGTGGGATGGATACACCTCCCAAAATGTTTTTATCTCTACGTTTTTCGCTTTGCACTCTGGCACCTCTACAAATCCCTACTTCCCTCTGCGAAGGGCCTATCTTTTACTTTATGCAATTTTTATTTTTGAATTTTGAGTCTCCATCTTCTCTTATAGAAGCACCAACTAGGAGGCAATATGATCGTACTTGAGTATTGGGTGTAGCTAATATGCGAGTGTGTTTCATGAATGGATCAATGGTTGAGCATGATGGGCTAGGGATAGCTTATTTTAGCATTGATATTTTGAAAGACATGGTTGCTTGTTAATATGCTTAAGTAGTTAAATTATCATGTCAAAACTAGACTATTGCTTTCAACAATATAAAAGTCCAAATGTCCATGCCATAAAGAAAGAAATATGATATGACATGTTAGGCAACATTCCACATCAAAAATTCGGTTTTTATCACTTCCCTACTCGAGGACGAGTAGGAGTTAAGCTTGGGGATGCTGATACATCTCCAAAGTATCTATAATTTTTGATTGTTCCATGCTGTTATATTATCAATCTTGGATGTTTTATAATCATTTTATAGTCATTTTATCTCATTTTTGGTACTAACCTATTGACATAGTGCCAAGTGCCAGTTGCTGTTTTTCCATGTTTTTCACATCGCAGAAAATCAATATCAAATGGAGTCCAGATGCCACGAAACTTTACGAAGAAGTTTTATGGGCCAAAAGGAACACAACGGGCCCTGGCTGCGCTTGGGGGGGGTGCCCTAAGGGAGGCACAACCCACCAGGGCACGCCCGGAGGCCCAGGCGCGGCCTGTTGGGTTGTGCCCACCTCGGGTGCCCCCCGGACCGCCTCTTTGCTCTATAAATACCCCAGTATTTCCAGAACCCTAGGGGAGTTGACGAAATATTTATCCAGTCGCCGTAGAGTCCATAAGCACCAGATCCAATCTAGACACCATCTCGGATGGGGTTCACCACCTCCATTGGTGCCCCTCTGATGACGCGTGAGTAGTTCTTTGTAGACCTTCGGGTCCGTAGTTAGTAGCTAGATGGCCTCCTCTCTCTCTTGATTCTCAATACAATGGTCTCTTAGAGATCCATATGATGTAACTCTTTTTGCGGTGTGTTTGTTGGGATCGATGAACTTTGAGTTTATGATCAGATCTATCTTTTTATATCCATGAAAGTATTTGAGTTTCTTTGATCTATTTTATGCATGATATTTTATAGCCTCTTATTTATTCTCCGATATTTGGGTTTTGTTTGGCAACTTGATCTATTTATCTTGCAATGGGAAGAGGTGCTTTGTAGTGGGTTCGATCTTACGGTGCTTGATCCCAGTGACAGAAAGGGAACCGACGCATATGTATCGTTGCTACTAAGGATAAATACATCATGTCATCATTCTTATTGCATTACAGAAAGGGAACCGACACGTATGTATCTTTGCTACCAAGGATAAATAGATCAAGTTGGCCAAACAAAACCCAAATATTGAAGAAGAAATACAAGGCTATAAGAGATCATGCATAAAAGAGATCAAAGAAACTCAAATACTTTCATGGATATAAAAAGATAGATTTGATCATAAACTCAAAGTTCATCGATCCCAACAAACACACCGCAAAAAGAGTTACATCATATGGATCTCCAAGAGACCATTGTATTGAGAATCAAGAGAGAGAGAGAGAGAGGAAGCAATCTAGCTACTAACTATGGACCCGAAGGTCTACAAATAACTACTCACACATCATCGGAGGGGCACCAATGGAGGTGGTGAACCCCATCCGAGATGGTGTCTAGATTGGATCTGGTGGTTCTAGACTCTGCGGCGGCTGGATGAATATTTCGTCGACTCCCCTAGGGTTATGGAAATATTGGGGTATTTATAGAGCCAAGAGGCGGTCCGGGGGGCACCCGAGGTGGGCACAACCCACAAGGGCACGCCTGGGCCTCCTAGCGCGCCCTGGTGGGTTGTGCCTCCCTCGGGGCACCCCCGAGGCACAGCCAGGGCACGTTGTGTTCCTTTTGGCCCATAAAAATTCTCCATAAAGTTTTGTAGCATCTGGACTCCGTTTGATATTGATTTTCTGCAATGTAAGAAACATGGAAAAAACATCAACTGGCACTTGGCACTATGTCAATAGGTTAGTACCAAAAAATGATATAAAATGACTATAAAATGATTATAAAACATGCAAGATTGATAATATAACAGCATGGTACAATCAAAAATTATAGATACATCGGAGACATATCAACACACTCTCCCCCTCTCGTTGCTATGCATCTCCTAGATAGATCTTGCGTGAGCGTAGGATTTTTTTTTTGAAATTGCATGCTACATTTCCCAACAAAACCAAGATCTATACCTCTACCATGAGGGGAGGTAAGGAACTGCCATCTAGCTCTGCACTTGATTTTTCTGCTATTTTTAGTAAGCTTGCGACACCTACACCTGCTATTGTTTCTGATATGTCGTGTGTTATTCATGATGCCACTTCTGCTATGCATGATGCTTATGATGATACTACTTCTTTGCTTGATAATACTGTGCCAGTAGGTGAATTTACTGATGAACAACTTGCTAGGGCTAGAGAGAATGAAATTAATAAAACCGATGAAATTATTGAAACTGAAGATTACGATTCTCCCCCTAGATATGAATTGTCTAAGGTAGCTGAGGGTTATATTATGGATGAAGAAACTGCTAGAGACGTTTTTTCTTGCAATGATAAAGATGATCTTAAGAATCTGGTCGCTAAGATGAAAGAAAAATCTCTGAATGCTAGAATGCAATATGATCCTAAGTTTGCTACTTCACCTATCTTTGTTACTGATAAGGATTATGAATTCTCTATTGATCCCGAGTTAATTACTTCGGTTGAATCTGATCCTTTCCATGGTTATGAATCTGAAACTGTTGTGGCACATCTTACTAAGTTGAATGATATAGCCACCCTATTTGCTCACGAGATAAAAATTCACTATTACTATATTCTTAAGTTGTTTCCTCTCTCATTAAAGTGTAATGCTAAGAGTATCTCCACTCGCGCCCCCAACATGCCCCCCAGGGCTCTTTTCTTAGCATCAGCGCCAAAAAATCAGTCCAGTCACGCCCCTAGGGCCTTGTTTATCGCCGGTTTGGGCCGAAATAACAGCCGACGAACCCGAGCCAAACGCAAGCCCCCGGGGGTCGTCTGGGGGCGCCGGCCGAAGCGAAAAGGTGCGTGGATCCGCTCTGTCGGCGAGAGAAGGCCCTTTTTCCCACCGATCCCCCCCACTTTTTCCCCTCCGCTCCCCTCCATTCCCCCCTTCAGCCCCTCTTCTCCCGCCATTCTCCTCCATCTCCCCTCCATCCGGCCTCCATGTCGCCGAAGAAGTACACGGCCCCTTGCGCATTTACCAATGCTGATGCCACCTAGCCGAAGCAGAGGAAGCCGACAACGCCTTCGTCCAAACCACCGGGCATGTCAAATGCTGACTGGAAGGCAGAGGTTCAGTGCTAGGAGGATGACACCACCGACCGGCAGAAACAGGCTCAACGCCAAGAAGGCCCAGGATAGGGCCACGACAACAGTGGAGCAAGCAGAGGCGTCTCGCGCGGGATGATGA
The DNA here is from genome assembly GCF_056163025.1 of Triticum urartu. Classification (NCBI taxonomy): domain Eukaryota; kingdom Viridiplantae; phylum Streptophyta; class Magnoliopsida; order Poales; family Poaceae; genus Triticum; species Triticum urartu. Next base: position 500,382,859 of record NC_141874.1, on the reverse strand, counting down.
ACCCACCCGGCGGGCACGACCTGCACGCCCCTGGAGCCAGCAGAGCATCGGGGCACCACAACCCTGGGGGTGCTCGCCCTCGCCTGTCCACGGTGCCGTGCACGGAGGGTTCAACCCCAACATCACCTTTTCGCATGGCCACCCCACCCACCGCACGCCCTCACCCGTGTTCGCCGGCGTCTAGTACCCCCCGTACACCTACTCACCGCTGGCTTACACAGTTTCCCCAACGCCGCCTCTGCGCCGTGGTGCACTGCACTTCTCGCAAGCCTTGTTGTCACATCTCAACAACCCTGATGCGATGGAAGTCGACATGGACGACATCATCACGAGTGGCTCGGCCAGCGCCGCCGCCTTCCCCGGGTTCTATGCCCAAGACGACACAATGGACCTCACCGGCAAGATGGATGACGAGCTCGACTACGGCGAGGAGGAGGAGGAGCCGGCGCCTGCTCCGGCGAGGAAAGGGAAAAAGAAGAAGCGAGCGGCCAGGACCGGCGAGCCGCGCGTCAAGTGGGCGTCCAAAGAACAAGAGTGCCTCGCCGAAGCGTGGAAAACCGTCTGCCTAGACCCGATCACCAGCACGAACCAGAGCGCCGACACGTACTGGGAGCGCATCAAGTCGGAGTTTAACGAGCGCAAGTTGGTCAACCCCTACTTTGCCACCATCCACATGAAGCGCGGCTCGAAGGCCATGGCGAACCATTGGGCGCTCATCCAAATGGCGTGCAAAAAATGGCATGGGATCATCGAGGAGGTCGTAGCTCGCCCGAAAAGGGACACCAGCATCGAGGGTCAGGTATGCACAGACGTTGTTTGCTCGCTCATTTTCCGCCGTGCATCGCCGACACTTGTTCCTCGGCGCAGATGGTCCAAATGTTCACCATGTATCGCTAGGACAGTAGCACCGACCAAGAGTTCAAGTACCTGTCTTCTCCTGGATCAAGAAGTGCGAGAAGTGGGTGGACGTCCGGCGCACCCTCGGCAACGCCAAGGAGACGTACAAGCCGGACGCGCCGATGCCGGGCGCGGCCAATGGGCGCCCGGACGGCAACAAACGGGCCAAGTCGGCGAAGGACGCCGCGCTGGCTACCGCGCGGCTGCAAGCATCCATCGAGCAGTGCCTCACCGACGCTAAGACCCATGCCACCCAGGGGGAAGAGAAAACTGAGGCGTGGTGGTCGGAGTTGATGACGAACAACACCGTCAAGCTCGACTGCTCCGGACCAACATCACCGCAAAGAAGAGGAACACCGACCTGCCATTCTTGATGGGGGGGGGACATGTCAATGATGGACAAGCAGGTCAAGGTGTGGTACCTGGCAGAGAATGGCCTCATCCTGAACCAAATGTCGTCGGTGGCCACGCCAACTCCCTCGCCAACACCGCCGCCAAGCCTGAGCGATGATGCCTCCATGACGCCCAACACAGAAGCCGCGCCGACGCTGACCACCCCGCGCACGCCGACTCCCGCTAGTCCGAGGCCGGAGGTCAACGCCGCCGTTTGATGCATTGCCTAGGCGTCCTTCCTTTTGAACGCCAAACTTTTTTTGATCGCTGAATTGTGGCATGTGCTACTTCTTGAGCTTGCGTTGGTTTTCCCTTGAAGAGGAGAGGGTGATGCAACAAAGTAGAGATAAGTATTTCCCTCAGTTTGAGAACCAAGGTAACAATCTATTAGGAGACAAGACACAAATCACCGAATACCTGCAGAAACAATCAAACAACTTGCACCCAACGCGATAAAAGGGGTTGTCAATCCCTTCACGGTTACTAGCAAAAGTGAGATCTGATAGAGGTAGATAAACGATAAAGTAAATATTTTTGGTACTTTTGGTTTATAGATCGGAAAGTAAAATATTGCAAAAAGAGTAGATCGGAAACTAATATTGTAGATCGAAAACTTATAAGATGGAAAATGGACCCGGGGGCCATATGTTTCACTAGAGGCTTCTCTCAAGACAACAAATAATATAGTGGGTGATAAAATTACTGCCGAGCAATTGATAGAAAAGCGCAAAGTTATGACGATATCTAAGGCAATGATCATGAATATAGGCATCACGTCCGTGTCAAGTAGACCGAAACGATTCTGCATCTACTACTATTACTCCACATATCGACCGCTATCCAGCATGCATCAAGAGTATTAAGTTCATAAAGAACGGAGTAATGCATTAAGTATGATGACATGATGTAGAGGAACTAACTCAAGCAATATGATGAAAACCCCATCTTTTTATCCTCGATGGCAACAATACAATATGTGCCTTGCCGCCCATACTGTCACTCAGAACGAACACCGCAAGATTGAACCCAAAGCTAAGCACTTCTCCAATTGCAAGAAAAGCCAATCTAGTTGGCCAAACCAAACTGATAATTTGAAGAGAATTACAAAAATATCAAATCATGCATATAAGAATTCAGAGAAGATTCAAATAATATTCATAGATAAGCTGGTCATAAATCCACAATTCATTGGATCTCGGCAAACACATCACAAAGAAGTATTACATCGAATATATCTCCAAGAACATCGAGGAAAACATGGTATTGGGAATCAAAGAGAGAGAGGAAGCCATCTAGGTACTTGCTATGGACACATAGGTCTGTGGTAAACTACTCACGCTTCATCGGAAGGGCAATAAATTGATGTAGAAGCCCTTCGTGATCGAATCCCCCTCCGGTAGGGTGCTGGAAAAGGTCCCTAGATGCGATCTCATGAGTACAGAAGGATCCGGTGGTGGAAAAGTGTTTTCGTGGATGCCTCTGGTGGTTTGGGGATATTTGGTAATATATGGGTGAAAGAATTGGGTGAGGAGGTGCACGAGGGGCCCACAAGGGTGGGGGCGCGCCCTACCCCCTAGGCGCGCCCTCCTTCCTTATGGACACCTCGTGACTCCTCCGACTTCATCTCCAAGTCTCCTGGTTGTCTTCTGGTCCAAGAAAAATCACCGCGAATGTTTTATTCTGTTTGGACTCCGTTTGGTATTCCTTTTCTGCGAAACTCAAAAACAGGGAAAAAACAGGAACTGGCACTGGGCTCTAGGTTAATAGGTTAGTCCCCAAAATAATATAAAATAGCATATTAGTTCATATAAAACATCCAAAACAGATAATATAATAGCACGGAACAATCAAAAATTATAGATACGTTGGAGACGTATCAAGCATCCCCAAGCTAAATTCGTGCTCATCCTCGACTAGGTAAATGATAAAATAGAATTTTTGATGTGGAATGCTACCTAACATATTTATCCATGTAATTTTGTTTATTGTGGCATGAATGTTCAGATCCGTAAGATTCAAAAATAATAATTAATATAGACATAAAAACAATAATACTTCAAGCATACTGACAAGGCAATTATGTCTTCTCAAAATAACATGGCCAAAGAAAGCTTATCACTACAAAATCATATAGTCTGCTATGCTCCATCTTAATCACATAAAATATTCAAATCATGCACAACCCCGATGACAAGCTAAGCAATTGTTTCATACTTTTGATGTTCTCAAACTTTTTCAACTTTCACACAATACATGAGAAGGTGGTTGTGGAGAAGACAAAAAGAAGGAGATAGTATCACATCAACTAGGCATATCAACGGGCTATGGAGATGCCCATCAATAGATATCAATGTGAGTGAGTAGGGATTGCCATGAAATGCATGCACTAGAGCTATAAGTTTATGAAAGCTCAAAAGAAAACTAAGTCGGTGTGCATCCAACTCGCTTGCTCACGAAGACCTAGGGCAATTTGAGGAAGCCCATCATTGGAATATACAAGCTAAGTTCTATAATGAAAAATTCCCACTAGTATATGAAAGTGACATCATAGGAGACTCTCTATCATGAAGATCATGGTGCTAGTTTGAAGCACAAGTGTGGTAAAAGGATAGTAACATTGTCCCTTCTCTCTTTTCTCTCATTTTCTTGGCCTCTTTTTTTTCGTCCGGAGTCTCATTCCGACTTGTGGGGGAATCATAGTCTCCATAATCCTTTTCTCACATGGGACAATGCTCTAATAATGAAGATCATCACACTTTTATTTACTTACAACTCAAGAATTACAACTCGATACTTAAAACAAAATATGACTCTATATGAATGCCTCCGACAGTGTACCGGGATGTGCAATGAATTAAGAGTGACATGTATGAAAGAATTATGAACGGTGGCTTTGCCACAAATACGATGTCAACTACATGATCATGCAAAGCAATATGACAATGATGATGCGTGTCAAATAAACGGAACGGTGGAGAGTTGCATGGCAATATATCTCGGAATGGCTTTGGAAATGCCATAATAGGTAGGTATGGTGGCTGTTTTGAGGAAGGTATATGGTGGGTGTATGGTACCGGCGAAAGTTGTGCGGCACAAGAGAGGCTAGCAATGGTGGAAGGGTGAGAGTGTGTATAACCCATGGACTCAACATTAGTCATAAAGAACTCACATACTTATTGCAAAAATATATTAGTTATCAAAATGAAGTACTACGCGCATACTCCTAGGTGGATAGATTGGTAGGAAAAGACAATCAATAAATAAATCATGCTCCGACTTCATCACATAACGGTTCACCATACGTGCATGCTATGGGAATCACAAACTTTAACACAAGTATTTCTCAAATTCACAATTACTCACTAGCATGACTCTAATATCACCATCTTCATATCTCAAAACAATCATAAGGAATCAAACTTCTCATAGTATTCAATGCACTTATATGAAAGTATTTATTATATCCCTCTTGGATGCCTATCATATTAGGACTAAATTTATAACCAAAGCAAACTACTATGGTTTTTAAAGACTCTCAAAATAATATAAGTGAAGCATGAGAGTTCAATTATTTCTATAAAATAAAACCACATACGTGCTCTAAAATGATATAAGTGAAGCACTGGAGCAAAATTGCCTAGCTCAAAAGATATAAATGAAGCACATAGAGTATTCTAATAAATCATGATTCACACATGTCCCTCTCAAAAGGTGTGTACAGTAAGGATGATTGTGGCAAACTAAAAAGCAAATACTCAAATCATACAAGACGCTCCAAGCAAAACACATATCGTGTGGTGAATAAAAATATAGCCTCAAGTAAAGTTATCGATAGACGAAGACGAAAGAGGTAGGCTCTTGGTTATACTTGAATATTACCTTGGGGTGCCTTGGGAATCCCCAAGCTTAGGCTCTTGCCACTCCTTATTCCGTAGTCCATCAAATCCTTACCCAAAACTTGAAAACTTCATAACAAAAAACTCAACAAAAAATCTCATAAACTCTGTTAGTATAAGAAAATAAATCACCACTTTTGGTACTTTTATGAACTCACCCCCCCGATACTACCCATAGAATCATCAAAATAAGCAAACACACATAGAAAACAGAATCTGTCAAAAACAGAATAGTATGTAGTAATCTGTAACTCTCGAATACTTCTGTAACTCCAAAAATTCTGAAAAATTAGGACGACCTACTCAATTTGTTTATTAATATTCTGTAAAAAGAATCAATATTTTATCACACTTCTGTTAAAAATTAGAATTGTTTTCCTGAGCACAAAAGTTTCTATTTTTCAGCAAGATCAAATCAACTATCACCGTAAGCTATCCCAAAGGTCTTACTTTGCACAAACACTAATTAAAACACAAAACCCACATCTAACCAGAGGCTATATGAATTATTTATCTAAAAACAGGAAGGAAATATATTGGGTTGTCTCTCAACAAGCGCTTTTCTTTAAAGCGTTTTAGCTAGGCATTGATATTTCAATGATGCTCACATCAAAGATAGCAATGAAACACGAAGAGAGCGTCATGAAACATGTGACAAACAAGTTTAAGTCTAACATGCTTTCTATGCATAGGGATTTTATAAGCAAACAAATTAACAAGACAAGCAAAAACTAGCATATGCAAGGAAGGAGAAAGAAACAATAGCAATCTCAACATAACGAGAGGTAATCTAGTGACATGAAAATTTCTACAACCATATTTTCCTCTCTCATAATAATTACATGTAGGATCATAATCAAATTCAACAATATAGCTATCATATAAAATTTTATCTTCATGATCCACATGCATGCAAATTTGACACTCTTCCAAAATAGTGGGATTATCATAAAATAAAGTCATGACCTCTCCGAGCCCACTTTTATCAAAAATTTCACGAGATTGAACACTCTCCAAATATGTGGGATCTGAAGTTGACACTCTTCCAAACCCACTTTCAATAATATTGCAAACAATATTATCAATCTCATATTCATCATGGGGCTTAAGTAGATTTTCAAGATTATAAGAAGAATCACCCCAATCATGATCATTGCAACAAGTAGTGGACAAAGCAAAACTGGCATCCCCAAGCTTAGGGTTTTGCATATCACTAAGACAATTGACATTAATAGAATTCATAATAATATCATTTCAATCATGCTTTTCATTCAAGGAGCTATCGTGAATCACTTCATAAATTTCTTCTTTCAACACTTTATCACAATTTTCAGATTCATGAATTTCAAGCAAAACCTAATAAAGATAATCTAGTGCAGTCAACTCACTAGAAATTGGTTCATCATAATTGGATCTCTTAAAAATATTAGCAAGTGGATGAGGATCCATAAGCTATTTGCTTCTAATTTTCAATAAACACACAACTATACCAAGCAAACAAGCTAACAAACCAAGTAAGACATAACGGCAAATGAAAAGACGAATGGAAGAAGGGCGAAGAAAAAGGAAAAATCTTTTTGCAAATCGTTTTAGAAGTGGGGGAGAGGAAAATGAGAGGCGAATGACAAATAATGTAATGCAAGAGATGAGAGTTTATGATGGGTACTTGGTGTTGGGGAACGTAGTAATTTCAAAAAAATTCCTACGCACACATAGGATCATGGTGATGCATAGCAACGAGAGGGGAGAGTGTGTCCACGTACCCTCATAGACCGAATGCGGAAGCGTTAGCACAACGCGGTTGATGTAGTCGTACGTCTTCACGATCCGACCGATCCAAGTACTGAACGCACGACACCTCCGAGTTCTGCACACGTTCAACTCGATGACGCCCCGCGAGCTCCGATCCAGCAAAGCTTCACAGGAGAGTTTCGTCAGCATGATGGCGTGATGACGGTGATGATGTTGCTACCGACGCAGGGCTTCGCCTAAGCACCGTTACGATATAACCGAGGTGGAATATGGTGGAGGGGGCACCGCACACGGCTAAGAGATCAATGATCAATTGTTGTGTCTATGGGGTGCCCCTTGCCCCCGTATATAAAGGAGCAAGGAGGAGGAGGTGGCCGGCCAAGGCGGGCGCGCCAAGGGGGGGGAGTCCTACTCCCACTAGGAGTAGGACTCCTCCTTTTCCTATTAGGAGTAGGAGAGGGGGAAGGAAAGGGAGAGGAGGAGAAGGAAAGAGGGGGCCGGCCCCCTTGCCCTAAACCAATTCGGTTTGGGCCTTGGGGGGCGCGCCCCACACTCCCCTTGCTGCCCTCTATTTCCACTAAGGCCGATGTAGGCCCATTAAGTCCCCCCCCCCGGGGGGGGGGTCCGGTAACCCCCGGTACTCCGATATATGTCCGAAACCTTCCGGAACCTTTCCGGTGTCCGAAAATAGTCGTCCAATATATCAATCTTTACGTCTCTACCATTTCGAGACTCCTCGTCATGTCCATGATCCCATCCGGGACTCCTAACTACCTTCAGTACATCAAAACACAAAACTCATAATACCGATCGTCACCGAACTTTAAGCGTGCGGAACCTACGTGTTCGAGAACTATGTAGACATGACCCAGACACGTCTCCGGTCAATAACCAATAGCGGAACCTGGATTCTAATATTGGCTCCCACATATTCTTCAAAGATCTTTATCGGTCAAACCGCAGAACAACATACGTTGTTCCCTTTGTCATCGGTATGTTACTTGCCCGAGATTTGATCGTCGGTATCTCAATACCTAGTTCAATCTCGTTACCGGCAAGTCTCTTTACTCGTTCCATAATACATCATCCCGCAACTAACTCATTAGTTACAATGCTTGCAAGGCTTATAGTGATGTGCATTAGTTACTTTGTTTGTCTATGTATTCACACATGTATTATGTTTATGGTTAATACAATTCTAGCATGAAAAATAAACATTTATAATGATATAAGGAAATAAATAATAAATTTATTATTTCCTCTAGGGCATATTTCCTTCAGTCTCCCACTTACACTAGAGTCAATAATCTAGTTCACATCGCCATGTGATTTAACACCAATAATTTACATCACCATGTGATTAACACCCACAGTTCACATCGTCATGTGACCAACACCCAAAGGGTTTCTAGAGTCAATAATCTAGTTCACATCACTATGTGATTAACACCCAAAGAGTACTAAGGTGTGATCATGTTTTGCTTATGAGAGAAGTTTAGTCTACGGGTCTGCCACATTCAGATCGGTATGTATTTTGCAAATTTCTATGCCAACAATGCTCTGCACGGAGCTACTCTAGCTAATTGCTCCCACTTTCAAAATGTATCCAGATTGAGACTTAGAGTCATCTGGATCAGTGTCAAAACTTGCATCGATGTAACCCTTTACAACGAACCTTTTGTCACCTCCATAATCGAGAAACATATCCTTATTCCACTAAGGATAATTTTGACCGCTGTCTAGTGATCTACTCCTAGATCACTATTGTACTCCCTTGCTTAACTCAGTGTAGGATATACAATAGATATGGTACACAACATGGCATACTTTATAGAAACTATGGCTGAGGCATAGGGAATGACTTTCATTCTCTTTCTATCTTCCGCCGTGGTCGGGCTTTGAGTCTTACTCAATTTCACACCTTGTAACACTGGTAATAACTCTTTCTTTGACTGTTCCATTTTGAACTACTTCAAAATCTTGTCAAGGTATGTACTCATTGAAAAAACTTATCAAGCATCTTGATCTATCTCTGTAGATCTTGATGCTCAATATGTAAGTAGCTTCATCGAGGTCTTTATTTGAAAAACTCCTTTCAAATACTCCTTTATGCTTTCCAGAAAATTCTACATTATTTCCGATCAACAATATGTCATTCACATATATTTATCAGAAATGTTGTAGTGCTCCCACTCACTTTCTTGTAAATACAGGCTTCACCACAAGTCTGTATAAAACTATATGCTTTGATCAACTCATCAAAGCGTATATTCCAACTCTGAGATGCTTGCACCAGTCCATAGATGGATCACTGGAGCTTGCACATTTTGTTAGCACCTTTAGGATCGACAAAATTTTCTGGTTGCATCATATACAACTCTTCTTTAAGAAATCCATTAAGGAATGTAGTTTTGACATCCATTTGCCAGATTTCATAAAATGTGGCAATTAGCTAACATGATTCAGATAGACTTAAGCATCACTATGAGTGAGAAAATCTCATCGTAGTCAACAACTTGAACTTTGTCAAAACCTTTTTCAACAAGTCTAGCTTTGTAGATAGTAACACTACTATCAGCGTCCATCTTCCTCTTGAAGATCCATTTATTTTCTATGGATTGCCGATCATCGGGCAAGTCAACCAAAGTCCACACTTTGTTCTCATGCATGGATCCCATCTCAGATTTCATGGCCTCAAGCCATTTTGCGGAATCTGGGCTCATCATCGCTTCCTCATAATTCGTAGGTTCGTCATGGTCGATTAACATGACCTCCAGAACAGGATTACCGTACCACTCTGGTGTGGATCTCACTCTGGTTAACCTATGAGGTTCGGTAGTAACTTGATCTGAAGTTACATGATCATCATCATTAGCTTCCTCACTAATTGGTGTAGGAGTCACAGAAACAGATTTCTGTGATGAACTACTTTCCAATAAGGGAGCAGGTACAGTTACCTCATCAAGTTCTACTTTCCTCCCACTCACTTCTTTCGAGAGAAACTCCTTCTCTAGAAAGGATCCATTCTCAGCAACGAATATCTTGCCTTCGGATCTGTGATAGAAGGTGTACCCAACATTTTCTTTTGGGTATCCTATGAAGACGCACTTCTCCGACTTGGGTTTGAGCTTATCAAGATGAAACTTTTTCACATAAGCATCGCAACCCCAAACTTTAAGAAACGACAGCTTAGGTTTCTTGCTAAACCACAGTTCATACGATGTCGTCTCAATGGATTTAGATGGTGCCCTTTTTAATGTGAATGCAGCTATCTCTAATGCATAACCCCAAAACGATAGCGGTAAATCAGTAAGAGACATCATAGATCGCACCATATCTAGTAAAGTACGATTACAACGTTCGGACACACCATTACGCTGTGGTGTTCCAGGTGGCGTGAGTTGCGAAACTATTCCGTATTGTTTCAAATGTAGACCAAGCTCGTAACTCAAATATTGCCCTCCACGATCAGATCATAGAAACTTTATTTTCTTGTTACGATGATTTTCCACTTCACTCTGAAATTCTTTGAACTTTTCAAATGTTTCAGACTTATGTTTCATTAAGTAGATATACCCATATCTGCTCAAATCATCTGTGAAGGTGAGAAAATAACGATACCCGCCGCGAGCCTCAATATTCAATGGACCACATACATCAGTATGTATGATTTCCAACAAATCTGTTGCTCGCTCCATAGTTCCGGAGAACGGCGTTTTAGTCATCTTGCTCATGAGGCACGGTTCGCAAGTACCTAGTGATTCATAATCAAGTGATTCCAAAAGTCCATCAGTATGGAGTTTCTTCATGCGCTTTACACCAATATGACCCAAACGGCAGTGCCACAAATAAGTTGCACTATCATTATCAACTCTGCATCTTTTGGCTTCAACATTATGAATATGTGTATCACTACTCTCGAGATTCAACAAACCATTTTCATGGGTGTATAACCATAGAAGGTTTTATTCATGTAAACCGAATAACAATTATTCTCTAACTTAAATGAATAACCGTATTGCAATAAACATGATCAAATCATATTCATGCTCAACGCAAACACCAAATAACACTTACTTAGGTTCAACACTAATCCCGAAAGTATAGGGAGTGTGCGATGATGATCATATCATTCTCGGAACTACTTCCAACACACACCGTTACTTCACCCTTAACTAGTCTATGTTCATTCTGCAACTCCTGTTTCAAGTTACTACTCTTAGCAACTGAACTAGTATCAAATACCGAGGGGTTGCTATAAACACTAGTAAATTGCACATCAATAACATGTATATCCAATATACCTTTGTTCACTTTGCCATCCTTCTTATCCGCCAAATACTTGGGGCAGTTCCGCTTCCAGTGACTAGTCCCTTTGCAGTAAAAGCACTTAGTCTCAGGCTTAGGTCCAGACTTGGGCTTCTTCACTTGAGCAGCAACTTGCTTGCCATTCTTCTTGAAGTTCCCCTTCTTCCCTTTGCCCTTTTCTTGAAACTAGTGGTCTTGTTAACTATCAACACTTGATGCTTTTCTTGATTTCTACATTCGTCGATTTCAGCATCATGAAGAGCTTGGGAATCATTTCCGTTATCCCTTGCATATTATAGTTCATCACGAAGTTCTAGCAACTTGGTGATAGTGACTAGAGAACTCTGTCAATCACTATCTTATCTGGAAGATTAACTCCCACTTGTTCAAGTGATTGTAGTACTCAGACAATCTGAGCACATGCTTACTGGTTCAGTTGTTCTCCTCCATATTGTAGGCAAAGTAATGTCAGGGGTCTCATACCTCTCGACACGAGCATGAGTATGAAATACCAATTTCAACTCTTGGAACATCTTATATGCTCCGTGGCGTTCAAAACATTTTTGAAGTCCCGGTTCTAAGCCATAAAGCATGGTGCACTAAACTATCAAGTAGTTATCATACCAAGCTTTTGTCAAAACGTTCAAAATGTCTGCATCTGCTCCTCCAATAGTTCTGTCACCTAGCGGTGCATCAAGGACATAATACTTCTGTGCAGCAATGACGATAATCCTCAGATCACGGAGCTAGTCCGCATCTTTGCTACTAACATCTTTCAACTTATTTTTCTCTAGGAACAAATCAAAAATAAAACAGGGGAGCTAAACACGAGCTATTGATCTACAACATAGATATGCTAATACTACCAGGAATAAGTTCATGATAAATTTAAGTTCAATTAATCATATTACTTAAGAACTCACACTTAGATAGACATCCCTCTAATCATCTAAGTGATCACGTGACCCAAATCAACTAAACCATGTCCGATCATCACGTGAGATGGAGTAGTTTTCAATGGTGAACATCACTATGTTGATCATATCTACTATATGATTCACGCTCGGCCTTTCGGTCTCGGTGTTCCGAGGCCATATCTGCATATGCTAGGCTCGTCAAGTTTAACTCGAGTATTCTGCGTGTGCAAAACTAGCTTGCACCTGTTGTAGATGAACGTAGAGCTTATCACACCCGATCATCACGTGGTGTCTCGGCACGACAAACTTTGGCTATGGTGCATACTCAGGGAGAACACTTTTATCTTGAAATTTAGTGAGAGATCATCTTATAATTCTACCATCAATCAAAGCAAAATAAGATGCATAAAGGATAAACATCACATGCAATCAATATAAGTGATATGATATGGCCATCATCATCCTGTGCTTGTGATCTCCATCTCCGAAGCACCGTCATGATCACCATTGTCACCGGCGCGACACCTTGATCTCCATCGTAGCATCATTGTCGTCTCGCCAACTATTGCTTCTATGACTATCGCTTCCGCTTAGTGATAAACTAAAGCAATTATAGGGCGATTGCATTGCATACAATAAAGCGACAACCATATGGCTCCTGCCAGTTGCCGATAACTCCGTTACAAAACATGATCATCTCATACAATAAATATAGCATCATGTCTTGACCATATCACATCACAACATGCCCTGCAAAAAGAATTTAGACGTCCTCTACTTTGTTGTTGCAAGTTTTACGTGGCTGCTACGGGCTGAGCAAGAACCATTCTTACCTACGCATCAAAACCACAATGATAGTTCGTCAAGTTAGTGCTGTTTTAACCTTCTCAAGGACCGGGCGTAGCCACACTCGGTTCAACTAAAGTTGGAGAAACTGACACCCGCCATCCACCTATGTGCAAAGCACGTCAGTAGAACCAGTCTCACGTAAGCGTACGCGTAATGTCGGTCCGGGCCGCTTCATCCAAAAATACCGGCGAACCAAAGTATGACATTCTGGTAAGCAGTATGACTTGTATCGCCCACAACTCACTTGAGTTATACTCGTGCATATAACATCTACGCATAAACCTGGCTCGGATGCCACTGTTGGGGAACGTAGTAATTTCAAAAAAATTCCTACGGACACAAGGATCATGGTGATGCATAACAATGAGAGGGGAGAGTGTGTCCACGTACCCTCGTAGACCGAATGCGGAAGCGTTAGCACAACGTGGTTGATGTAGTCGTACGTCTTCACGATCCGACCGATCCAAGTACCGAACGCACGGCACCTCCGAGTTCTGCACACGTTCAACTCGATGACGTCCCGCGAGCTCCGAACCAGCAAAGCTTCATAGGAGAGTATCGTCAGCACGACGTCGTGATGATGGTGATGATGTTGCTACCGACGCAGGGCTTCGCCTAAGCACAACTATGATATAACCGAGGTGGAATATGGTGGAGGGGGGCACCGCACACGGCTAAGAGATCAATGATCAATTGTTGTGTCTATGGGGTGCCCCCTTGCCCCCATATATAAAGGAGCAAGGAGGAGGAGGAGGCCGGCCAAGGAGGGCGCGCCAAGGGGGGGAGTCCTACTCCCACTAGGAGTAGGACTCCTCCTTTTCCTATTAGGAGTAGGAGAGGGGGAAGGAAAGGGAGAGGAGGAAAAGGAAAGAGGGGGCCGCCCCCTTGCCCTAAACCAATTCGGTTTGGGCCTTGGGGGTGCCCCGCACTCCCCTTGCTGCCCTCTATTTCCACTAAGGCCCATGTAGGCCCATTAAGCCCCCCCCCCCGGGGGGGGGGGGGGTGGTTCCGGTAACCCCCGGTACTCCGATATATGTCTAAAACCTTTCCGGTGTCCGAACAGAGTCGTCCAATATATCAATCTTTACGTCTCGACCATTTCGAGAATCCTCGTCATGTCCGTGATCACATCCGGGACTCCGAACTACCTTAGGTACTTCAAAACACAAAACTCATAATACCGATCGTCACCGAACTTTAAGTGTGCGGAACCTACGGGTTCGAGAACTATGTACACATGACCAAGACACGTCTCCGGTCAATAACCAATAGCAGAACCTGGATGCTCATATTGGCTCCCACATATTCTATGAAGATCTTTACCGGTCAAATCGCATAACAACATACGTTGTTCCCTTTGTCATCGGTATGTTACTTGCCCGAGATTTGATTGTCGGTATCTCAATACCTAGTTCAATCTCGTTACTGGCAAGTCTTTTTACTTGTTCTGTGATACATCATCCCACAACTAACTCATTAGTTACAATGCTTGCAAGGCTTATAGTGATGTGCATTACCGAGTGGGCCCAGAGATACCTCTCCGACAATCGGAGTGACAAATCCTAATCTCGAAATACGCCAACTCAACAAGTACCTCAGGAGACACCTGTAGAGCACCTTTATAATCACCCAGTTATGTTGTGACGTTTGGTAGAACACAAAGTGTTCCTCCGGTAAACGGGAGTTGCATAATTTCATAGTCATAGGAACGTGTATAAGTCATGAAGAAAGCAATAGCAACATACTAAACGATCAAGTGCTAAGCTAACGGAATGGGTCAAGTCAATCACATCATTCTCCTAATGATGTGATCCCGTTAATCAAATGACAACTCATGTCTATGGCTAGGAAACATAACCATCTTTGATCAACGAGCTAGTCAAGTAGAGGCATACTAGTGACACTTTGTTTGTCTATGTATTCACACATGTATTATGTTTCCGGTTAATACAATTCTAGCATGAATAATAAACATTTATCATGATATAAGGAAATAAATATTAACTTTATTATTGCCTCTAGGGCATATTTCCTTCACTTGGTGTGTCTTGACTTGGCGTAGATCTCCCCAGCAACGGCGCCAGAAATTCTTCCTGCTACTTCTTGAGCTTGCGTTGGTTTTCGCTTGAAGGGGAAAGGGTGATGCAGCAAAGTAGAGATAAGTATTTCCCCCAGTTTCAGAACTAAGGTATCAATCCAGTAGGAGACAACGCATAAATCACCAAATACCAGCACAAACAATCAAACAACTTGCACCCAATGCGATAAAGGGGTTGTCAATCCCTTCACAGTTACTTGCAAAAGTCAGATCTGATATAAACGATAAAGTAAATATTTTTGGTATTTTTGGTTTATAGATCGGAACGTAAAAGATTGCAAAAAGAGTAGATCGGAAACTAATATTGTAGATCAAAACTTATAAGATGGAAAATAGACCCGGGGGCCATAGGTTTCACTAGAGGCTTCTCTCAAGATAGCAAATAATATGGTGGGTGAACAAATTATTGCCGAGCAATTTATAGAAAAGCGCAAAGTTATGACGATATATAAGGCAATGATCATGAATATATGCATCTCGTCCATGTCAAGTAGACCGAAACGATTCTGCATCTACTACTATTACTCCACACATCGACCTCTATCCAACATGCATCTAGAGTATTAAGTTCATAAAGAACAGAGTAATGCATTAAGTAAGATGACATGATGTAGAGGAATTAACTCAAGTAATATGATGAAAACCCCATATTTTTAACCTCGGTGGCAACAATAAAATACGTGCCTTGCTTCCCCTACTATCACTGGGAAAGGACACCGCAAGATTGAACCCAAAGCTAAGCACTTCCCCCATTGCAAGAAAAACCAATCTAGTTGGCCAAACCAAACCAATAATTCGAAGAGAATTACAAAGATATCAAATCATGCATATAAGAATTCAGAGAAGATTCAAATAATATTCATAGATAAGCTGATCATAAATCCACAATTCATCGGATCTCGGCAAACACACCGCAAAAAAGTATTACATCGAATAGATCTCCAAGAACATCGAGGAGAACATGGTATTGAGAATCAAAGGGAGAGATAAGCCATCTAGCTACTAGCTATGGACCCGCAGGTCTGTGGTAAACTTCTCACGCTTCATTGAAAGGGCAATAGAGTTGATGTAGAAACCCTCCACGATCAAATCCCCCTCCGATAGGGTGCCGAAAAAGGTCCCTAGATGGGATCTCACAGGTACAGAAGGTTGCGGCGGTGGAAAAGTCTTTTCGTGGATGCCACTGGTGGTTTGGGGATATTTGGGAATATATAGGTGAAAGAATTGGGCCAGGAGGTGCACGAGGGGCCAAAAAGGGTGGGGGCGCCCTCTGTCCTTGTGGCAGCCTCGTGGCTCCTCTGACTTCATCTCCAAGTCTCCTCGTTGTCTTCTGGTCCAAGAAAGATCATCGTGAAGGTTTTATTCCGTTTGGACTCCGTTTGGTATTCCTTTTTTGCGAAACACAAAAACAGGTAAAAAATAAGAACTAGCACTGGGCTCTAGGTTAATAGGTTAGTCCCCAAAATAATATAAAATAGCATATTAATACATATAAAACATCCAAAATGGATAATATAATTGCATGGAACAATCAAAAATTATAGATACGTTGGAGACGTATCAGGATGGCGATCGCCGAACTGATCATCAGACTTGTGGCGCTGATCGCCGGACTTGCAACATTTTTTTGGGTAGCGGGAATGATAGGTTTGAATTTATGACATCTTAGGGGCGGCACCTGGGGGCGTGGCTGGGAACTAGATCGCCCATGGCCAAAAAAGCGCTAGTCGAAGGGCCAAAATAGCATCGGGCGGTGCACTGGGGGGCCGAACGAGTGGAGATGCTCTAATATATGGTTTAATTCTCTTGCTCCTGGTTGTCTGCGTTGTCCTAGGATATGATATATTACTTCTCTGAAAAATATTTCCTGCTCATAAGAAACAAGTTGCTTTACAGGAAATATTTAACTTTGTGCAAATTGAAGAAGAGAGTTTCCAACAAGCTTGGGGGAGGCTTCTCCAATTACTTAAAGCTTTGCCTGATCATCCTCTCAAGAAAAATGAAATACTTGATATCTTTTATAATGGACTAATCGATGCTTCTAGGGGCCACCTAGATAGTTGTGTTGGTTGTATTTTCAGGGAACAAACTGTTGAGCAAGCTGAAAAACTATTGAATAATATATTGAGTATTGATAATGATTGAACTCTTCCCGAACCACCTCCTAAGCCAACTCCGAAGAAAATAGGTATTCTATTTCTCAGTCCTGAAGATATGCAAGAGGTAAAGAAATCTATGAAAGAAAAAGGTATTAAAGCTGAAGATGTTAAGAATTTACTGCCTATTGAACAAATACATGATCTTAATGCCCCGAAATAGGTAGTAGAGGTAAATTCTCTCTATATATTTGATGAAGGTGATATTCCTTATAATAAGTCTTCTAGTCAATGTTTGAATGAGTTTGACAGTTTTCTTGTTAAAAAAGAAAACTTCAATGCTTATGTTAGTAGACAATTGAAACACAATGCTTACATGCTTGACCGGTTGGGTGATTATATGAGTAGAATTGTTAATGATATTAAGTTTATTAGTAAACATGCTTCTTTGGTAAAAACTCAAGTAGAACAAGTACTTAAGGCATAAGATGATTTACTCAATGAGATGAATAGTAAGAACAATGATAATGCTGTTAGGGTTATGACTAGAAGTGGTAAAATGACCCAGGAACCTTTGTATCTTGAGGGCCATCCTAAGAGAATTGAGCAAGATTCTCAGAGTTAATACTGATGCATCTAGTCCTTCTAATGAAAAGAAAAGGAAAACTGATAGGACTCTGCATGCTTCTAGTGAACCTGTTATAGACACACCTAAGAATTTCAATGATATTTCTATTTCTGATGCTGAGACACAATCTAGTAATGAGCATGAACATAGTGACAATATTAAGATGATGTTTAACCTAGCAATGGTAATGATGTAGAGATTGAACATGCTATTGATCTTGATAACCCACAATCAAAGAATAAACATTATGATAAGAGAGACTTTATTGCTAGGAAGCATGGTAAAGAAAGAGAACCATGGGTTCAGAAACCCATGCCCTTTCCCCCTAAACCATCCAAGAAAAAGGATGATGAGGATTTTGAGCGCTTTGCTGAAATGATTAGACCTATATTTTTGCGTATGCATTTGACTGATATTCTGAGAATGTCTCCTTATGCTAAGTATATGAAAGATATTGTTAAAAATAAGAGAAAGATACCGGAGGCTAAAAATTCCACCATGCTTGCTAACTATACTTTTAAGGGTGGAATACCAAAGAAACTTGGAGATCTAGGAATACCAACTATACCATTCTCCATTAAAAGAAACTATGTTAAAACTGCTTTAGGTGATTTGGGAGCCGGTGTTAGTGTTATGCCTTTCTCTTTATATAGTAGATTGATTTGAATAAGTTGACACCTACTAAAATCTCTTTGCAAATGTGTAAGGGCATATTTCTCCCTATGTTGTTTTGGTGATTGATGACAATGCATTTACGGACTAATCGTGTGCATTGAGCATTCCATATATCTCATGTCTAGGCACAAGACGATTCGGCCCCCTCGGAGCCTATCGAAGATGGCGGTTTTCTACGTTTCTTTTCGGTGGATTTAACTCATAGGAAAGCCGTAGAGTGGAATCAACACGTACACATCTGTTCCTTTGCAACACCTTTCCTTTGTTTCTTTGGAGCACCGATCGTTTACCCTTGTCTCTGTGAAATGAAGGCTTTCGAATGCTTGAGTGTCTGCGGCATGCGGTAGTACTGCAGGGCCTTGCGGTAGTACTGCTCAAGGGCGCGGTAGCACCGCAGGGTCCAGCAGTAGTACTGCTCTAGGTGAGCGGTAGTACCACTCGCTCTGGCCCTGACACTGGCGCGTGTGGAAGTAGGCACGAAAGTAATTTTTTACTTCCGCCCCCACTTGGTAGTACCGCTCCCTGCCAGCGGTAGTACCGTGCCAGATTTTTGCACAGTCCTCAAATCAGCGGAAGTAGCCACAGACGTAATTTATTTAGTCCATGCCTTTCCAGCCTAGTTGAGCCCAGCCTTGCGGTAGTACCACAAGGGCGCGGGGTAGTACCGCTACGGCGGTTCTACCACTCGTTGCTATAGAAACAGGGCCTCGCCTAGTCTCTGCCGCTCTAGTGGTAGTACCGCACATGCAAGCGGTAGTACCGCAACTCCTTGCGGTAGTACCACGAGTGTGTGCGGTATTACCGTGTGTCGCGGTCTGAATGAGTGGGTAACGGTTGGATCTTTTCCCCCACTATATAAAGGGGGTCTTCTTCCCCAAGAAGACCACCTCTTCCCTCCCCAAGCTCCATTGTTGCTCAAAGCTACATTTTCGCCCGATCTCTCTCCCTAGCCAATCAAACTTGTTGATTTTCTAGGGATTGGTTGAGAAGTCCCCGATCTACACTTGAAAGTGCAACTATCCCTGGGTTGTTTTGGTAATTCCTAACAACATATAGCTCATTGAGCTAATGCTAGTTGAAGATAAATATTTCAGGAAAAGCTCAATGATTGGCATGGAATGGATTAGAAAGTGGACCCCTCAAAATGCTAAGGACAAAAGGATTGGCTCAGGCTCAAAGCACAAGACTCTACATTTCATTTTTAGTGATCCAAGATCACATTGAGTCCATAGGAAAAGCCAATACTATTAAGAGGGGATGATGTGTTGCTTAATGAGGTTCTTGCTCAAAGTGCTTAGTGATATGCTCCACAACCCTCAACCACTTTCTCATATCCAAATATATCCCAAACCAAAAGTCAAACTCGGCCCCACCGATTTGATCTATCCGGCGCCACCGAGTTCACTTGACATAGCCACTACCACAAACCCTTGTCTTTTCGGTCCTACCGATAGGGATCTCGGTCTCACTTAGATGGGATTGTAACCTCTCTGTTTCCCTTCGTAACGTTTCGGTCCAACCGAGATGAGTGATCGATCCTACCGAGATTGCAATGCAAACTCTCTGTTTCCCTTTCGAAACGTTTTGGTCCTACCGAGAGAGCGAATCGGTCCCACCGAGATTGCCTGACCAACTCTCTGGTTAGTCTATTACCAAAATCGGTCTCACTGAGATTACGTCATGCCCTAACCCTAATGATATCGGTCCCACTGAAAACCCTAACGGTCACATTATGAACTAAATCGGTCTGACCGAGTTGTATGATTCGGTCCCACTGAGGGAGTCCTGGATTAGGGGGTGTCCGGATAGCCTGACTATATCTTCGGCCGGACTCCTAGACTATGAAGATACAAGAATGAAGACTTCGTCCCGTGTCCGGAAGGGACTTTCCTTGGCGTGCAAGGAAAGCTTGGCGATACGGATATGTAGATCTCCTACCATTGTAACCGACTCTATGTAACCCTAGCCCTCTCCGGTGTCTATATAAACCGGAGAGTTTTGGTCCATAGGACGAACAACAATCATACCATAGGCTAGCTTCTAGGGTTTAGCCTCTCTGATCTCGTGGCAGATCTACTCTTGTACTACCCATATCATCAATATTAATCAAGCAGGACGTAGGGTTTTACCTCCATCAAGAGGTCCCGAACCTGGGTAAAACATCGTGTCCCCTGCCTCCTGTTACCATCCGAGCTAGACACACAGTTCGGGACCCCCTACCCGAGATCCGCCGGTTTTGACACCGACATTGGTGCTTTCATTGAGAGGTCCTCTATGCCGTCGCCATCAGGAAGGATGCCTTATCCCGTCTTTAAAGACGGCACCGTTGCTAAGGGAGCTTTGGATGTCGGCCAAACTCTCCGGCTAGGCGGTTTCCTTATGACCGCCTGTTCAGCTGCTGCGCCGATGATGACCTCTCGGGTCATCGAAAGCAATCTTCACGTCAGC
The DNA here is from genome assembly GCF_056163025.1 of Triticum urartu. NCBI lineage: Eukaryota > Viridiplantae > Streptophyta > Magnoliopsida > Poales > Poaceae > Triticum > Triticum urartu. Next base: position 500,361,902 of record NC_141874.1, on the reverse strand, counting down.
TCGGAATTCGCCGAGCAGCTAGATCCAATGGAGCTCTCTTCCCTAAATGAGCTCTTGGATCGCTTCGCCGCCCGGGGAGTCGCTACGGATTATGACCAGATTGGGTCTAAACCCGATCTGAGAGAGATTAACTCCCTCCAGGTCACCCATCATGTTGCCGTGGTTGAGGGACAGTGCGGCGACCCTTCATCTATCTTAAGGACTATATATGTCCGGATTCCCGGTCCCTCCAAGTCGGATACCCGCGGAGGGGAGGACATCACTTAAGACCTGAACTTAAAGTCAGGTGATGGGCTAGAATCATTGGACAGCATCCAAGAATCCAAACTTCCGAGTTCGGAAACTCCTTGGCCCCTGGGTCTCAGATTGGGTGAGGTTTCGGATTTGATTCCGCCCACCCACCCGTACATAAGCGATCTATCCCAAATTAGGCGAGAGCCCGAAGAAACAGTACATCATTACTGGGACAGATTCCTCCTGGTTATGAACAGGATAAAGGACTGCCGCGAGGAAGACGCAATTTTATTCTTCTGCAATAATTGCACGGACAAGGGAATCCTCAACGCCATAAGTCGTCGTGATATTACACGCTTCGCTGACTTGGCGTCCATAGTATGAAAGTACTGTGCGATGGAAAGCGCCTGGAAAACCGAAATTTTTTTTTGGGACAATCCGGCCCTGAATACAAACCCAGTCCGAAACAAAAGGGTGCATCATCGCCAGACACCCGGGTTTAATACCAAAAAGCAAAAGCCCTCTACAGGGCACGGAACCGTACTGGAAGGATGGCTTAATGGACCCTGTAAAATCCATAGTGCAGAGGGCGCCACACCAACTCATAGCCTCAGAGCATGTTGGATACTCCGGCAGGTGGCAAAAATTGGCGAAGATCTTCTAATTCCAGAAGCCATAGAAAGCCACCCCAGAGAAACCAATACGGTATTAACAGTCTTCGAGACTTTCGCATCAAATAATATGCGAAAAAGAACACTCTGCGGCCTTGTCGAAGTCTACCAAGTAGCAACAATAAACCCATGGAGTGACACGGCTATTACTTTTAACGCCAGTGATGAACCTAAATTCCGAACAGCCCGAGCACCAGCCGCATTGGTCCTCAGTCCAATAGTGGACGGCTTTCGTCTTAACAAGGTACTCATGGATGGCGGCAGCGGATTGAATCTCATTTATGAGGAAACCCTTCAAAAAATGGAAATAGACTGGAACCGCATTGAGCGAAGCAGCACAACCTTTAGAGGAATAATCCCCAGTCGGGAAGCGCGCTGTACAGGAAAAATCACACTAGATGTGGTGTTCGGCACGCCGGATAATTACACGTCCGAAGAGGTCACGTTCCAGGTGGCCCCGTTCAGGAGCGGATATCACGCTCTGCTAGGGCGGGAAGCGCTTACAGTCTTCCAAGCAATACCCCATTACGAGTACATGAAGCTCAAGATGCTCGGGCCTAACGGAATCATCACTCTCGTTAGTGATCTGGACATAGCACTCCGCGACGAAAACAAGACAGCCGCACTGGCCCTCGAGTCTCTATCCGAAGCCCTAGCAGCTGAGGAACTGACTGCGCTGCACTCCACGGTAAATAGGGACGATGTGATACTCGATAAAAGATCCAAGTCCACCTCCTTTAAACCGGCGGACGAAATAGTCAAATTCGAGGTCCATCCAATGGACCCCAATAAAACAGCTTCCATCGGGGCACAGTTAAACCCTGATGTAGACGCCGCACTGCGAGAGTTCCTACGAGAGAACTGGGACATTTTCGCCTGGCACCCTTCAGACATGCCAGGAATCCCACGCAGGCTGGCCGAACACAGTTAAATATCCTAAAAGGATTCAAGCCAGTCAAACAGGCTCTTTAGTGTTTTTCCGAACCTAAGAGACAGGCCATGGGAGAGGAACTAGCCAAGCTATTGGAGGCCAGATTCATCAAAGACATAAAACATCTAGACTCGCTAGCAAACCTGGTGATGGTACCAAAGAAGGACAAATCCCGGCGCCTGTGCGTTGATTTCAAAGACCTAAACAAGGCTTGCCCAAAGGATCCCTTCCCTCTCCCCCGCATCGATCAAATTATCGACGCTACCGCAGGACACGATTCGTTGTGTTTCCTTGACGCATACTCCGGCTACCATCAAATAAAGATGGCAGAGTCAGACCAAGCCGCAACGGCATTCATCACACCATACGGCCCATTCTGCTTCAACACAATGCCCTTCGGGCTAAAAAACGCCAGCGCAACATATCAGCGCATGATTTAGACATGTCTGGCAAACCAGATCGGCAAAACAGTGGAGGCATACGTAGATGATGTGGTCGTTAAAACAAGACATGTCGAATCTCTAGTAGACGACTTGAGGCTCACATTCGATAACCTCCGAACATACGACATCAAGCTCAACCCAGAAACATGCGTTTTCGGCGTTCCATGCGGAAAGCTCTTGGGCTTCATTTTATCCGGTAGAGGAATTGAAGAAAATCCAGCCAAGATCCGAGCTCTGTCACAATTGGATATCTCGAAGGACCTCAAACAAATACAAAAATTAACCGGATGCATGGCGGCTCTAAGCTGCTTTATCTCCCACCTAGGAGAAAAGGCACTACCCCTTTACCGCCTCCTTCGGCGCACCGAACACTTCGAGTGGACGGATGCAGCCACGGCCAGACTCGACGAAATAAAAGCCATCTTGGCAACAAACCCAGTCCTGGCCGCGCCAAACATTGGCGAACCAATGCAATTATACATTGCAGCAACCCATCAGGTTGTAAGCGCAGTGCTCGTCGTCGAATGAGAAATGGACGGACACAAATTCCCCCTTCAAAAGCCGGTCTATTACGTGTCCACTGTCCTTACTCCGTGCAAGTCACGGTACCCGCATTATCAAAAGATTGCGTACGTGGTATTTATGGCATCCCGGAAGCTACGACACTACTTTCAAGAGTGTTCAATAACAGTAGCCTCGGAAGTGCCACTTAACGATATTATAAACAACCGCGACGCGACGGTCCGGATTGCAAAATGGGCCATTAAGCTCCTCCCATTTGACATAACTTACAAGCCACGGTGAGCTATCAAGTCACAAGTTTTGGCTGACTTTGTCGCAGAATGGACGGAGGCCGAACTCCCTAAAGAGTATGGCACATATTCAAATTGGGTCATGCACTTCGACGGCTCCAAAATGTTGGCCGGTCTAGGGGCTAGCGTTGTTTTGACGTCCCCCACAGGAGACACAGTTCAATACATACTCCAGATAATGTACACAGACTCCAACAATGCAACCGAATATGAGGCCCTTTTACATGGTCTCTGGATGGCAGTATCCATGGGGATTCAACGCCTAGAGGTGCGCGGGGACTCGAACCTCACAATATCCCAAATAAACGGAGACTTTGATGCCAAAGACCCAAAAATGGCAGCTTATCGCAACGCCGTCCTAAAAATGTTGGCTCGGTTCGAAGGGCTCGAATTTCACCATATAGCCCAGGAAAATAATCAGGCGACAGATGTCCTGGCACGCATTGGCGCAAAACGCGATGTGGTCCCCCCCAACATCTTCCTAGAAAGGCTGTTCAAGCCATCCGTAGTATGGGAAGGGGAACCCGGCAATAACAGCCCGGACCCAACCGCAGTGCCCGACACTGAACACTCTGACACAATTGGAGACTCTGCCAATGAAATAACACCTTCAGCCCACGTAATAATGGCCGTCATCGCCTCGTGGACAGAACCATTCCTCGCCTACCTTACCAGGCAGGAACTCCTTGAGGACCAAAATGAGGCACGCTGCATAGTGCGGCGATCTAAAGCCTATAAAGTCCGTGAGGGAGAGCTTTATAAGAACAGCACTACCAGAGTCCTTCAAAGGTGCATCTCCGAAGAGGAAGGGCGGAACCTCCTGGCTGAAATTCATGCCGGACTCGGCGGACATCACGCTGCAGCTCGGTCCCTTGTAAGCAAGGCCTTCCGTACAGGCTTTTATTGGCCGACGGCCCGGGCAGACGCCCATGACTTAGTCCAACGATGCGTCGGTTGCCAGCTTTTTGCAAACCAAAGCCATATGCCACCCACTGCCCTCCAAACTATCCCCATCACTTGGCCCTTCGCGGTCTGGGGGCTTGACATGGTTGGACCCCTTAAAGGCGGAACCCACAAGAAAAAATACTTACTGGTCATGGTGGATAAGTTCAACAAATGGATAGAAGCCAAGCCTGTTAAGACGGCCGAATCCGGACCGGTGATAGACTTTATATCCGGGGTTGTACACCGTTACGGCGTCCCCCACAGCATCATCACTAATAACGGCATGAACTTTACGGCCGATGAGGTAAAACTCTGGTGCAAAAACATGGGCATCAAGCTCGATCATGCTTCCGTCTATCACCCACAAACCAACGACCAGCTCGAATGTGCAAATGGTCTTATCATGAGCGGCATCAAACCTAGATTAGTGCGGTCCCTTAAGGAATCTAATACGCAATGGGTAGAAGAGCTCGACTCCGTACTCTGGGGGCTGCGGACCACACCGAATCGCACCACCGGATATACACCATTCTTCATGGTGTACGGTGCAGAGGCAGTTTTGCCCTGCGACATAATTCATGACTCACCTCGAGTGCGCATGTACGAAGAAAGAGAAGCCGAGCTCGATCGGCAGGACAGTTTGGACGCCTTGGAGGAAGAGCGAGACGTGGCAAAAGCCCATTCCGCATTCTATCAATAGCAGGCTCGAAGATACCAAAGCAGAGAAGTACGGGCCAAAAATTACAACATTGGCGAATTAGTTCTATGCCTGCCGGACAAGAAAAAGGACAAACTCAAGCCCAAATGGGAAGATCCCTTCATAATTGACCATGTCCTGACTGGTGGAGCGTACCGCCTGCGAGATGCATCGGATAACCGACTCGAGCCGAACCCATGGAACGCAGCCCGTCTCCGAAGATTCTATGCCTAGCATCGGACTCTATGTTCGTCTCCTTCCTCTGTCCATTTTTTATATACTTTCTGTCTTACATTTCTCTCCTTCTCCTCTCTTTCTCTTATAGCCTTCAAAGGCTCATAAAGTGACGCGCTATCCGCGCTCATTAAACCTGGGGCTTCTTTAAACAGAAGCTTATTTATACGGGCTTCATGCCCAACACATGTGTCACACTTCCGCATGTACCTTTTATTCTCCATTATATGCATCGATATGACTTAACTTTTAGCCAAGCTGGGTTGCCTGGCTCCTGTGCTTACCCCTACATTCCCGATTGTTCGGCTAGGTGGTAAAGGGAGCACCTCTGCGATTGTTACTGCCGGGTCAGCCGGATGTGTACCTCAGACTGGGTGAAGCCGAAATCTAGCGTTCTTAAGGGAATATTCGGTCGGTGAACTAAAGATGATCTTTTCTTTCACTTATTTATCTATACGCCCCCAGATGTTTTTCCTGTGTCTCTTTTTGCAGAACGGGCATGCACTTTAGGGCATGCCTCCCAGGGAAAGGAACCCCTAATGGAACTATTCTCCCTAGAAGATGTTTCTTACTAACCATGTAATATAACATAACTAGTTGGGCACTTGTCTGTTCAAGCACTAATGACCCCTACGCCTGGTCTCCATGCATACCCCGGTTCTTATATAACCGCGAGGGTATTCGGACACACTCCGGACCGTCAGGTCCCGAGGTTGAAGCGAAAAGGTCGGCCATGACAAACGATCTACAATCCGGCTAGAAGGCATTACACATGTCAATTAAAATTACATAGTCAATCTGACTGATTGTATTCCTCTTCAATACCATCTAACAGGCTGTCTAGTTTACAGTCCTGTTGGGAATACTTTGCGGCCAACTCTACTTGGCCGTATCTAAGCTCACAGGGATCTCCTTGCCATCGGGCCCTACGGGTCCGACCTCGGCCATGTGGTTTGGGTCAGCCTTCGTGTACCGCGTCTTCACCATGGCCTAGGCCTCCCTGGCGCCTTGACGGCAGGCCGACATCTTCCACAATCGGAAGCGCCGCCGCGCTCCCTTCAGCTTCTCTACAAGCTCTCCAAGGCCTTCGGGCATGGAGACGGATGGCCACAAGGCCTGGGCGACGCCTTGCATCACCTGCTGAACTCGCTCGTGCAGTTGTGAGAGCTCGGGAAGAAGGTCACCCGTAGAACCGGGCATTTCCTCTGCAGGATGACCTGTTAGCATACCTACAGACATTACTCTGTTAGTCGACTTCCTCGCTGAACTCTTTTTTTTCAAAGTTCGTTTAAGCACTTACTATATATGCCGCGCCGAAGCCGCTGATTCTCCTTCACGGAGTCCGACAGATGGGCGCGGACGTCCTTCAGTTCAATGCCCAGCTTGGTGTTGGCATCTTGGAGATCGTTCTTCTCCCGCCTCACCTTTGTCAGCACGCTCTCACCAGCCTTTAGCTGGCGTCGGAGTTGTTGCACTTCCGGATTTAATCTGGCGCCATCTGCAATTTCATTTGTCAGATTTGCACCCACGCAGCACTTCGCAAAATACTTATCTTTTGAAGCGTATATTACCAGAGGGGGTCTCCTTGGGCTCCCCTGCTGCAGCTAGTGCGGCCTCAAGTTGGGCTTTGCACTCTTCCAGCTCCTGGGACAGTAGGGTATTCTTTTATGTAAGAACCTGCATAACAAATGATCCTTAAAACAGTCATTCTAACTGTTTCAAGTTTCGGGGGCTACTGGTATATATATATATATATATATATATATATATATATAATTGCCAAAATTTTCTTACCCGTATGTCTTTCACATACTGCTCCGTGGCTCTGGCTAGACCATTTTGAGCGGCACGGAGGTACGCGTCTCCCGAATTGAAGGCATCCAATGCCTCTTGGGAGAAACAAGTGTCGTGAAGAACTGTCCGGCGACGCCTGTGGTTCATGGAACTCTCCACCTCGGAATTGGTGGCAGACAGCCTGTCCGCATCCTCTGTTGAAGGAGCGTCCAGTGCGCGCCTCGTGTTCGCCTCCGCTTCCGGACCAGGCTTTGGAGCCTGGCTGGTGGAGGCGCGATTGGCAGCCTCTCCGGATATAGTACGGCGAGGTCTCTTCATCCTGAAGAGAGCACGAGCGTTAATATGCCTCGAAGGAATAACACCTGGGAATAAGGCGGCGCGCTATACCTTTGCGCCGGTGCCTCAGCCCGGACCGCACTTCTTTTCAGCTCGCGGGGCCTTGCCGCCCCTCGTTGGCTAGTCGCCGCAGGCTCGGCCTCCCGTCTCAAGGACCTCCCCTACAAAACACGGTTGTCATACGACAATCGAAAACACGCGAGGACAGATCCCTTTTCAAAGTGCTGGGACTTCGGTCTCAGTTACCTGCGAGGCTGGGAGTAGCCCTAGATAATCGGCCGTAATGGCCACCAAGGCGTTGTCCTTGCTCAATTGATGAAACACTCCATCAATCAGCTCCACAGATAAGTCCGGATCCTCTTGAGAGGCCGGGTCGAGGGACCGTCCCGGATCCTCGGGTTGTGGAGGAGGCCTGTTTATTTATTTAACAGCCTGGCGCAGTTCCTGCGTTGAAGTCGTTAGACTGAAAATTTAACAATGGGAATATAAAACGGATGGACAAGTAAAAGTGTCCACTTAGCCAACTTGGGGGATTGTACATAGAAAATCCACCCCGTGGGTTGACACGGAGAAATTCCTCCTCTTCTCCCTTGTATAAAGTAGACAAGGTCTTTATTAGAGCGGCAGCCGAATCCGGCCCCTTACGGCCGTAGCGAGTGGCATCGTCCTCCCCGTTGAAGTCCCACATGGGGCGGCCTCTATACTGAAGCGGCTGCATCCCTCGCATGATGCATGCGGCCATGACGCCGATCATGGTCAGTCCGGAATGAGCTAACAATCTTATCCGGCCCATCAGGTAAATGACGTCCCTGTCACTTTCCCTCTGAGGGCTCCGTGGACGCCAGCTTAGGCGCTTCTTTAGGGGAGCACTGTCGAACTCAGGGAGGCCGATCCGGATAGGATCCAGCAGCGGGACGTCCTCTATATAAAACCATTCCGAAGGCTAGTCTTTGGACGCCTTCTTTGGGGTTCCGGATAGATATCCGGTCCCGGCGATGCGCCACACTTTGGCTCCGCCCACTTAATATATTGACCCCTCCTTAGAGCGGGGCACAAGGTAGAATAGCCTTTTCCACAGCGCGAAATGAGCCTCGCAGCCCAAAAACAGCTCGCAAAGGGCTATGAAGCCCGTGATATGCAATATGGAGGCAGGAGTGAGGTTGTGCAGCTGGAGGCCATAGAACTCCAGAAGCCCCCGAAGAAACGGGTGAATTGGAAATCCGAGCCCTCTTATTAAGTAAGGGGCAAGGCGTACCCGCTCTCCTTTGGAGGGATTGGGGGCGCTCTCCGCTTGCTCTCCGCCATTATAGGTGGCAAGTCCGGCTCAAACCTGGACCATATAGGCCGGGGGGAGAAATCCCTTGGTCTGGAGCTTCACTATCTCGCTGTGCGGGATGGAGCACCTCTTCCAATCTCCAGGCTGAGGGCTGGAGGGGCGAGAGGAGGAGCTGCGGCGGCCGACCATGATAGAATGGACCTCTGTCGGATACGCTCTGATGAATACTCGCGGAAGGGAGAAGGTGTGGTTTGGATCTAAATCCTCATCCCCTTAAATAGGCGGCTCATTCACGCGGCTAGGGGTGTAAATATAAAAAACACCCTGACTTTTCGTATTCGTTTGACACGTGGAAAACAGCCATTATTGGGCGTAGAAGCTAAGGAGCACTACATTTACAAGAAACTGGACACTATTCAACAGGTACACGGAATTTGGAGAAGAACCCGCCTTGCAATGCCGAAGACAATTTGCGCGCCGGACTCGCCATCATTGAAGCCTGGTTCAGGGGCTACTGAGGGAGTCCTGGATTAGGGGGTGTCCGGATAGCCGGACTATATCTTCAGCCGGACTCCTGGACTATGAAGATACAAGAATGAAGACTTCGTCCCGTGTCCGGAAGGGACTTTCCTTGGCGTGGATGGCAAGCTTGGCGATACGGATATGTAGATCTCCTACCATTGTAACCGACTCTGTGTAACCCTAGCCCTCTCCGGTGTCTATATAAACCGGAGAGTTTTAGTCCATAGGACGAACAACAATCATACCATAGGCTAGCTTCTAGGGTTTAGCCTCTCTGATCTCGTGGTAGATCTACTCTTGTACTACCCATATCATCAATATTAATCAAGCAGGACGTAGGGTTTTACCTCCATCAAGAGGGCCCGAACCTGGGTAAAACATCATGTCCCCTGCCTCCTGTTACCATCCGACCTAGACGCACAGTTCGGGACCCCCTACCCGAGATCCGCCAGTTTTGACACCGACACCCACCAAGTTTGGTGATTTGTGTGTAATGGTTAGATTTTGTGTGGAGGCTATATATACCACTCCACCCATTCTTCATTCATGGAGAGAGCCATCAGAACATGCCTACACTACCAACATACATTTTCTGAGAGAGAACCACCTACACTTGTGTTGAGGTCAAGATACTTCATTCCAACCACATAAATCTTGATCTCTACCCTTCCCCAAGTTGCTTTCCACTCAAATCATCTTTCCACCAAATCCTATCTTATGAGAGAGAGTTGAGTGTTGGGGAGACTATCATTTGGAGCACAAGAGCAAGCAGTTCATCATCAACACACCATTTGTTATCTCTTGGAGAGTGGTGTCTCCTAGATTGGTTAGGTGTCACTTGGGAGCCTCCGCCAAGATTGTGGAGTTGAGCCAAGGAATTTGTACGGGCAAGGAGATCACCTACTTCGTGAAGATCTACCCTAGTGAGGCAAGTCCTTCTTGGGCAATGGCCGTGGTGGGATAGATAAGGTTGCTTCTTCATGGACCCTTCGTGGGTGGAGCCCTCCGTGGACTCATGCAACCATTACCCTTCGTGGGTTGAAGTCTCCGTCAACATGGATGTACGATAGCACCACCTATCGGAACCACGCCAAAAATCTCTGTGTCTACATTGCGTTTTCTCCCTCCAAACTCCTCCCTTTACCTTCATATGCAATTGTTTTACATTGCACTGCTATACTCTTAGAATTGCATGTGTAGGTTGTTTGCTTGACTTGTGCTAAGTTGCTAAAATCTGCCAAGAATTAGAATTGGGAAAAGGCTAGATTTTTATTTGGTCAAGTAGTCTAATCACCCCCCCTCTAGGCATACTTTCGATCCTACAAGTGGTATCAGAGCTTTGGTCTCCATTTTCCTTGATTTCCATAGCTTTGGTCCTTATTTTGATGGTACTAATTTTGCTAGTTGGAAGCATAAGATGAAAATGCATATTCTTGGACGTAACCCCGCCGTTTGGGCTATTGTGTGTATTGGCTTGCAAGGTGAATTCTTTGATGGGAGGGAACCGAACCATGAGGCTAGCGCGGAAGAGTTGAAAATGCTGCAATACAATGCTCAAGCTTGTGATATTCTCTTCAACGGATTGTGCCCCGAAGAATTCAACAAAATCATCCATCTTGAGAATGCAAAGGAAATTTGGGATACTTTGATTGATATGCACGAAGGTATCGACTCTATCAAGGAATCCAAATTAGATGTGCTTCAAAGTCAACTTGACAAGTTCAAAATGAAGGATGGTGAAGGTGTCACTGAAATGTACTCTAGGCTTGCTTTCATCACAAATGAGATTACCGGCTTAGGAAGTGAAGAGATGATCGATAGATTCATCATCAAGAAGATCCTAAGAGCCTTGGATGGAAAATATGATACCGTGTGCACATTGATCCAAATGATGCCAATTTACAAAGATCTCAAGCCAACGGAATTCATTGGAAGGATTGTTGCTCATGAGATGTCACTCAAGGATAAGGAAGAGCTTCACAATAAGTCAAGTGGTGCTTACAAAGCCTCATGTGATGCTCCCACATCATCAAGTGAGGAACAAAACTTCAACGAAGAATTGAGCCTAATGGTGAAGAACTTCAACAAGTTTTGCAAGAGTAGAAGCAAGGAAAGAAGTTCCAAGTCAAGGTCCTACAATGACAAAATATCTTCAAGTCGTGAACGCAATTGCTACAATTGTGGAAGACCCGGACACTATTCCAATGAGTGTAGGGCTCCCTACAAAAGAAGAGAATATTCTCCTAAAAGAAGAAGTAGAAGAGAAGAATCACCACCAAGAGAGAGAAGGAGTAGAGATGAACGTTATGAATGAAGAACACCACGGAGAAGCAAGGATTCGGGAAGGAAGGATAAGTCATCAAAGAGCTACACAAAACGAAGACATCAAGCTCACGTTGGTGAATGGGTATCCGGCTTCGACAATCACTCCGAGAGAAGTTATCACTCCGACTCCGAATATACTCAAGATGAAGGTGTTGCCGGTCTAGCACTTGTGTCAACCAACTCCTACGACATATTTGATTCACCAAATGAAGGAATTGGAAGATGCTTCATGGCTAAAGGCCCAAAGGTATCACACCCCAAGTATGTTGATTTCAATAGTGATGAAGATGATTTGCTAGGTGATGATGATTTACTTGTTGACAACTCTAGTTATGAAAACTATGATGAACTTGCTATTAATCATGCTAATCAAGATAAAACGGATGAAAATGATAAGAAGGAGATTGAGCGTCTAACTAAAGAACGAAACACTCTTAAGTTGGCTCATGAAACTACCTTGGAAGATCATCGAGAACTTTTAAAGACTCATGAGAAGCTACGCTTTGAAAAGCTCAACCTTGAGCAAGAGCATGAGTTCTTAAAGGCACTCAATGATGATCTTCGCAAGAAAAGTTCTTCTTACATTGCCAAGCGTTTACTTTTGTCTATGTACATGCCACAAGTTAAATCTAGCAACAAGAGTAAGAAAGATTCTTCTAGTAGTAACAATAATCATGCTAAACCCAATGATGTTGCTTCTAGTAGTTCTCTTGATTCCACTAATGATTGTTGTCGGATGTGGGGTTCCGGCAAACCCTTAAGGTTCGAACACTGGGGTGCGCGCGAAGTCTTCCCCTCCTACCAATCTACGCTCTAGCTCTCTAGGATCTTGCGAACGAACTCGACGAACTCGCAATACAGAAAGACATGGGGTTTATACTGGTTCGGGCCACCGTTGTGGTGTAATACCCTACTCCAGTGTGGTGGTGGTGGATTGTCACTTGGGCTGATGATGAACAATACAAGGGGAAGAACAGCCTCCTGAGGTTGAGGTGTTCTTGTGCTTTCGGACTTGTGTGTATCTCTCCATGAAAGTGCGTTATATCGACTAGAGGGGGGTGAATAGGCGATTTTTATGAAATTATTCACTGAGGAATTTGCCGGTGAGGAAATTCCTTAGTGAAGAACTACTAGCAGCGGAATAAGTACTCAAAAGTAAACATAACAGAATACAAGCATAGTCATCATGATGAAATGAAGACAGGCACAGAGTACATGAAGCGTAAGCACAGGATAACACAGGATGAAGACAAACAGACTGAAGAAATTGAACTGAGGAAATTGAGAAAGTCCTCAGTCAAAGTCTTCAAACACAGATATGAACAAACACACAACACAGTTATGAGGAAATGAACGAGTTGAGGGAATAGAACCAGTAAGCTTGGTGAAGACAATGATTTGGTAGACCAGTTCCAACTGCTGTCTCAGTTGTACGTCTGGTTGGAGCGGCTGAGTATTTAAACTCGAGGGCACACAGTCCCGGACACCCAGTCCTGAACACGCAGCTCAGGACACCCAGTCCTCACCGTATTCTCCTTGAACTAAGGTCACACAGACCTCGTCCAATCACTCGTGGTAAGTCTTCAGGTGACTTCCGAACCTTCACAAACTTGGTCACTCAGCGATCCACAATTCCTCTTGGATGCTCTAGACCATGACGCCTAACCGTCTGGAAGAATCACAGTATTCAAAGGTAACAAGCGTCGGATCCACGCAGGATCAATCTCTTCAGTGATGCTCAATCACTTGGGGTTTCTAGGTGTTTGGGTTTTGGGTTTTTCCTCACTTGATGATTTTTGCTCAAAGTCCTCGGAGGATGGGTTGCTCTCAAATGACAAGTGTCAGTTTCTCTCGGAGCAGCCAACCAGCTAGTGGTTGTAGGGGGCGGCTATTTATATCCTAGGGAGCAGCCCGACATGATAAGACATAAATGCCCTTCAATGATATGACCGTTAGGTGGATAGATATTTTGGGACAGCTGGCGTATAGCACAGCAACGGTCGGAATATTGAGTAGCAAAATCCTCAGGGCTATCATGTTCCTCACTGTGTAGGCAATCCGCACTGGCGAATTCCTAACTCCTCAGTTAGAACAAATTCCTCAGAGACCAGAAGAACTTTGTCTCTGTCACTTAAGAAATTGACTGAACTGTATGAGATTTCCAATGGCTTCACTCGAAGGGATTGGTAGGTGTAGGATTTTGAGTTGAGCATCACATGGAAATTTTTCCTTAGTATTTCCTTGACCCCCTTTAACAGTACGGTGTTTCCTATGACCCAGGAAAGAGAAAATGAAACTACGAAAACAAAAGTCTTCACGCTTCATGTTCCTTGAATGAATGCCAAGTCTTCACGGTCACACCAATTTCTTCACTTTCAAAGTCTTCAGAAAGTCTTTAGAGATTCAAAGTCTTCAGTCGAAGAAACTTCATTTTTAGGGGTCGTCTTGCTCTGTAAATATCAAACTCCTCATAGACTTATAGACCTGTGTACACTCACAAACGCATTAGTCCCTTAACCTATAAGTCTTCAATACACCAAAATCACTAAGGGGAACTTGATGCACTTACATTCTCCCCCTTTTTGGTGATTGATGACAATATAGGTTATGTTTTCAACGGGGATAAACATATGAAGTGTAAATACTGATATTGAGGAATTTGATTGCAGGATATAGAAGAACTCCCCCTGAAGATGTGCATAGTGAGGAATTTGCTTTTGAAGCAATGCACCCTTGAAGAGTTGAATCATGGAGATCTCCCCCTATATCTTGTAATTCATACACGCATTTTACATATAATAGTGAAGAAATTGAAATGCATGATGAAATATGATGACTGATGTAATTCAGCATGTGTGCAATAATATTAGCGAGGAATAAGCATGCAGAAAAACGTCTCAAGAGTATCAGAGCACCATCGGGTTTAAGTTTACAACTCGATCCAATAAAGTCTCAGAAGAACGAGAGTTGTAACTTGGAAAAAACGCCCATATAGAAAGACCCGCTTGAAGACTAACTCAAAATTCTCCCCCTTTGTCATCAAATGATCAAAAGGATCGAATATGAGGACTAACGCCCCTGAAGAATATCAAGTTGATGAAGGAGCGCTAGCGTTGTTGGGGTCGTTTGTCGTAGTAGGGCCTGCCGCAGTGTCGTCCAAGTCTTTAGTTTCATCAGTGTCGCGCGATGAAGAATCTGAGCTAGCCACTAAGGAAGGAACCTTGACCTTCTTGAATTTCTTCGGTGGAGGTGCAGACCAGTCAAAATCTTCCTTGAGACCCATTTTCTTTAGATCGTCTTCACCATACAGATGTGACAGAATTTCCCAGGTGCGACCGAACACTTCATGGAGGTAGTAATGGTTTTCCTTCACTGCATTGTGTGTAGCAGTCATGTTGTGAAGAAATGAATCAAACTGACGCTTAACCCATTTATGATTTCGATTCACCTTCTGGTGAAGACTAAGAAGAAGCTCACGATCAGTCATCACATGAGGAGCAGTGGCTTGAGGAGTAGACTTGGGTGCATTGGCAGAGTCATCATTGGTGGAATAAGAGGCAGCTTTGCGAAACTGTCCATCCAACGGACGAATGCCTTCATCTATAACAGCTGGTGCCTTGCCCTTTTCATCAACTGAGGAATAGGTCTGCTTGAGGACTTCAATCGGGGGCAAGTAGCTGAGGTGATTCTGAAAATCAGCTTTGTAGTTGAGTGAAGACCTTGTCCTGAGGAATCTCATAATCTAAGGTGCATAAGGCTTTAGCTCAAACAGAGACAGTGCAAAATTTGCCAGAGTCCTCATGAAGAAATCATGATAATTGACAGGAATGCCATGAACGATGTTGAATACCAGATTCTTCATGATGCCAACAATTTCCTCATCAGATGAGTCGTGGCCTTTGATAGGACTCATTGTCCTCGTAAGAATACGATAGACAGTTCTGGGCACATAAAGTAATTCCTTCACGAGGATTTTGGTTCGTGGGGCCTGACCTGGCTTCAAAGGTTTCATCAGAACCTGCATGTAGTGATTTGTAAGCTCAGGTTCACTGTAGATGCAACGAGCTTCTTCAAGGGGAGGACTGAGTGGTAAGGCACGAAGCAATTCAGAGGCTGGTGCAGTGTAGTGAGTGTTTTCAGACATCCAGTCCAGCACCCATGAATTCACATCTTCAGAATCTCCTGTGATGTGCAACGTTGAATAAAATTGAAGAATCAGTTCTTCATTCCGATCGCAGATGTCAGAGAAAAAGTTTAATAGTCCAGCATTGTGAAGAACACTGAGGATTGGTGCGAAGCACGGCAGAGATTCCATATCCACGTGAGGAATGTGCTCATGGTAGAAGATTTTCTCTTTGTTGAACATCACTGAGGAATAGAAATTGGCTTGACTAGCAGTCCAGAAACGCCTCTTCCTAATGCGGGCAGAGTTATACGGGTTGTAGTCTTCGAAGAATACATGCTCGCCGAAGAAATCATCAGCCTTGAACTTTTGCTTGCGAGAGAATGGATCCTTGGGCTTGGGCAGAGGAGTGTCAGTGAGTTGCATCATGACCTCAGGAATCAGAATCTCAGGTTCTTCAGGCTGAGGAATTTCTGGTTCCTCTTCAGTGGCAGTCTGCGTCTTCAGATGTTCAGCAGCAGCAGTTTCTTCAGCGCTAGTGGCTGGAATTTCCTCATGTACAGATGAAGTGGGGTGAGTTTCTTCAGAGCCCATTTGAACAGTTTGTGCAGGTGACTGAGGTATTTGCTGCAACGGTGTGAACATTGGAGAGTTTGGATGCTGACTTTCCCAGAATTCATCACTTATTACTGGTGTGGAGCAGCCAACGTCCACATCTTCATCTTCCATTTCTTCAACGCCAGCCTCTTCAGCTCTGAACTGAGGCATAAGCGAGGAGATAACAGGTGTTGAAGGGATCGCATCCACTTCAATTTCTTCATCAATCTGCTCTGACGAAGCAGCAGAATGATTTTCTTCATCAGATCCGCTAGGGATCTCATATTCTTCACCAAAAGGAACAAGGTCCTTTGATGGCATGGTTGAGATTGGAACAACATCAATGGGATTAGCAAATGAACTGGTCAAAGGCTTCATCTTCTTTGGAGCTGAAGAATCTGAAGTAGCTGATGCTTTCCTTTTCTTCACTACTGCACGCTCTGCAGCCTTGGTCTTCTTCACATCTGATGCAGATGGAAGGATCGGAGTTGGTGTTGGCGCAGGAG
The DNA here is from genome assembly GCF_056163025.1 of Triticum urartu. Taxonomy (NCBI): domain Eukaryota; kingdom Viridiplantae; phylum Streptophyta; class Magnoliopsida; order Poales; family Poaceae; genus Triticum; species Triticum urartu. The sequence goes on along the minus strand of NC_141874.1, from coordinate 500,345,456 downwards.
GAGCAGAGGAATTTGGTTGTTTTTTTTCAGGCACAACTGATGCAGTTGCCCTGATTTCTTCAGTTTCTTCAGGCGCACCACTAGTGGATGCCATGGCAATTTCTTCAGCGCCTGGAATGCAGTCATCAGCCCTGGAACTCACGTTTTCTTCAGCAGCCTGATTTTCATCAGCGGTGCTGGCATGTTCTTCAGTCGGCTGAGCGGATGCTTCAGCCTGAGGAACTTCCCGTTGCGTTGGGGCAGCAACATGGGAAGTGAAGTTATCCACAAGTTTCACAAAACGAACCTTGGCTCCAAGCCAATCAGCATGGTATGCGTCAAATTCATCACTGTGTTTCTTGATCTCGGATTGAGTAGTGACAAGTTCTTCAGTTGTCATAGAAACAACGTTTTTCTTCAGATAGCGCTCTTTCTTGTACTGCGCTTTCTTGATCTGCCTGGCCTTCTCAAATTTCCACTTTTCTTCTTGAATGAAGTGGGTCAGCATGTGACTTTGGCCAGGAGTCAGCTTGAAATCAGGCATGGGAGTGTTGGAGTCCTTGTGCCAAATATCAATGTATTCAAGGATCAACTTGGGATCCAAAAGCAGTGGCACATCTGTTCCCTTGGCTCTAGCGGCCCTGACTTGCCTATTTCTAGTGGAAAGCGACTTGCGGAATTCATCATCATCAACTTCGTCCTTAGCGGCCCTGATTTCTGCAATTCATCATCATCAGCTTCGTCTTCTCCAGACGGCACTTGGAAAGCGACTTACTTCTTCTGAGGACTTGGGCGAGGACCTCGTCCAGCAGTGGCCTTTGTCTTCAGTAGAGAGGGTCCCGTTGAGGAATTTGGTGCAGCTGAGGAACTAGCAGAGACACCTGAGGCAATGGAGATGCCTGCAGTCCTTTGGCACGAGGCAACATGCACAGGTGCTGAGTGTTGGAAATATGCCCTAGAGGCAATAATAAAATAGTTATTATTATATTTCCTTGTTCATGATAATTGTCTATTATTCATGCTATAATTGTGTTATCCGGAAATCGTAATACATGTGTGAATACATAGACCACAACACGTCCCTAGTGAGCCTCTAGTTGACTAGCTCGTTGATCAAAAGATAGTCATGGTTTCCTGACTATGGACATTAGATGTCATTGATAACGGGATCACATCATTAGGAGAATGATGTGATGGACAAGACCCAATCCTAAGCATAGCTTAAAGATCGTGTAGTTCGTTTTCTATAGCTTTTCCAAATGTCAAGTATCATTTCCTTAGACCATGAGATTGTGCAACTCCCGGATACCGTAGGAGTGCTTTGGGTGTACCAAATGTCACAACGTAACTGGGTGACTATAAAGGTGCACTACGGGTATCTCCGAAAGTGTCTGTTGGGTTGGCACGAATCGAGACTGGGATTTGTCACTCCGTATGACGGAGAGGTATCTCTGGGCCCACTCGGTAATGCATCATCATAATGAGCTCAATGTGACCAAGTGGTTGATCACGAGATCATGCATTACGGTACGAGTAAAGTGACTTGCCGGCAACGAGATTGAACGAGGTATTGGGATACCGACGGTCGAGTCTCGAGCAAGTAACGTACTGATTGACAAAGGGAATTGTATACAGATTGATTGAATCCTCGACATCGTGGTTCATCCGATGAGATCATCGAGGAGCATGTGGGAGTCAACATGGGTATCCAGATCCCGCTGTTGGTTATTGACCGGAGAGTCGTCTCGGTCATGTCTGCGTGTCGCCCGAACCCGTAGGGTCTACACACTTAAGGTTCGGTGACGCTAGGGTTGTTGAGATATTAGTATACGGTAACCCGAAAGTTTTTCGGAGTCCCGGATGAGATCCTGGATGTCACGAGGAGTTCCGGAATGGTACGGAGGTGAAGATTTATATATAGGAAGTCAAGTTTCGGCCATCGGGAAAGTTTCGGGGGCAAACGGTATTGTACCGGGACCACCGAAAGGGTCCCGGGGGTCCACCGGGTGGGGCCACCTATCCCGAAGGGCCCCATGGGCTGAAGTGGGAGGGGAACCAGCCCGTAGTGGGCTGGTGCGGCCCCCATGGGCCTCCCCCTGCGCCTAGGGTTGGAAACCCTAGGGGTAGGGGGCGCCCCACTTGGCTTGGGGTGCACTCCACCCCCTTGGCCGCCGCCCCCCTTGGAGATTCAATCTCCTATGGCCGGCGCCCCCCCTAGGGGTCCTATATATAGTGGGGGAGGGAGGGCAGCCGCACCCTAGCCCCTGGCGCCTCCCTCTCCCTCCCGTGACACTCCTCCCTCTCCCTGAGCTTGGCGAAGCCCTGCCGAGATCACCGTTGCTTCCACCACCACGCCGTCGTGCTGCTGGATCTTCATCAACTTCTCCTTCCCCCTTGCTGGATCAAGTTGGAGGAGACGTCTTCCCAACCATACGTGTGTTGAACGTGGAGGTGCCGTCCGTTCGGCGCTAGGTCATCGGTGATTTGGATCACGACGAGTACGACTCCATCAACCCCGTTCTCTTGAACGCTTCCACGCGCGATCTAAAAGGGTATGTAGATGCACTCCTCTCTCCCTCGTTTCTAGATGACTCCATAGATTGATCTTGGTGATGCGTAGAAAATTTTAAAATTCTGCTACGTTCCCCAATAGTGGCATCATGAGCTAGGTCTATGCATAGTTTCTATGCACGAGTAGAACACAAAGCAGTTGTGGGCGTCGATATTGTCAATTTGCTTGCCGTTACTAGTCTTATCTTGATTCGGCGGCATCGTGGGATGAAGCGGCCCGGACCGACCTTACACGTACGCTTACGTGAGACTGGTTCCACCGATTGACATGCACTAGTTGCATAAGGTGGCTGGCGGGTGTCTGTCTCTCCCACTTTAGTCGGATCGGATTCGATGAAAAGGGTCGTTATGAAGGGTAAATAGAAATTGGCATATCACGTTGTGGTTTTGGCGTAGGTAAGAAATGTTCTTGCTAGAAACCTATAGCAGCCACGTAAAAACTTGCAACAATAATTAGAGGACGTCTAACTTGTTTTTGCAACATGTGCCGTGTGATGTGATATGGCCAAAAGGATGTGATGAATGATATATGTGATGTATGAGATTGATCATGTTCTTGTAATAGGAATCACGACTTGCATGTCGATGAGTATGACAACCGGCAGGAGCCATAGGAGTTGTCTATATTTATTTATGACATGCGTGTCAACATAAACATCATGCAATTACTTTACTTTATTGCTAAAGTGTTAGCCATAGTAGTAGAAGTAATAGATGACGAGACAACTTCTAGAAGACACGATGATGGGGATCATGATGATGGAGATCATGGTGTCATGCCGGTGACAACGATGATTATGGAGCCCCGAAGATGGAGATCAAAAGGAGCAAATGATATTGGCCATATCATGTCACTATTTGATTGCATGTGATGTTTATCATGTTTTACATCTTATTTGCTTAGAACGACGGTAGCTTAAATAAGATGATCCCTCGTAATAATTTCAAGAAAGTGTTCCCCCTAACTGTGCACCGTTGCGAAGGTTCGTTGTTTCGAAGCACCACCTGATGATCGGGTGTGATAGATTCTAACGTTCGAATAAAACGGGTGTAAGCCAGATTTACACACGCAATACACTTAGGTTGACTTGACGAGCCTAGCATGTACAAACATGGCCTCGGAACACGGAAGACCGAAAGGTCGAGCATGAGTCATATAGAAGATACGATCAACATGAAGATGTTCACCGATGTTGACTAGTCCATATCACGTGATGATCGGACACGGCCTAGTCGACTCCGATCATGTTTCACTTAGATGACTAGAGGGATGTCTATCTGAGTGGGAGTTCATTGAATAATTTGATTAGATGAACTTAATTATCATGAACTTAGTCTAAAATCTTTACACTATGTCTTGTAGATCAAATGGCCCACGCTAATGTTACCCTCAACTTCAACGTGTTCCTAGAGAAAACCAAGCTGAAAGATGATGGCAGCAACTATACGGACTGGGTTCGGAACCTGAGGATCATCCTCATAGCTGCCAAGAAAGATTATGTCCTAGAAGCACCGCTAGGTGACGCACCCATCCCAGAGAACCAAGACGTTATGAACGCTTGGCAGTCACGTGCTGATGATTACTCCCTCATTCAGTGCGGCATGCTTTACAGCTTAGAACCGGGGCTCCAAAAGCGTTTTGAGAGACACGGAGCATATGAGATGTTCGAAGAGCTGAAAATGGTTTTCCAAGCTCATGCCCGGGTCGAGAGATATGAAGTCTCTGACAAGTTCTTCAGTTGTAAGATGGAGGAAAATAGTTCTGTCAATGAGCACATACTCAAAATGTCTGGGTTGCATAACCGCTTGACTCAGCTGGGAGTTAATCTCCCGGATGACGCGGTCATTGACATAATCCTTCAGTCGCTTCCACCGAGCTACAAGAGCTTTGTGATGAACTTCAATATGCAGGGGATGGAAAAGACCATTCCTGAGGTATATTCAATGCTGAAATCAGCAGAGGTGGAAATCAAAAAGGAACATCAAGTGTTGATGGTGAATAAAACCACTAAGTTCAAGAAAGGCAAGGGTAAAAAGAACTTCAAGAAGGACGGCAAGGGAGTTGCCACGCCCGGTAAGCAAGCTGCCAGGAAGAAGTCAAAGAATGGACCCAAGCCTGAGACTGAGTGTTTTTATTGCAAGGGAAGTGGTCACTGAAAGCGGAACTGCCCCAAATACTTAGCGGACAAGAAGGCCGGCAACACTAAAGGTATATGTGATATACATGTAATTGATGTGTACCTTACCAGTACTCGTAGTAGCTCCTGGGTATTTGATACCGATGCGGTTTCTCACATTTGTAACTCAAAGCAGGAGCTGCGGAATAAGCGGAGACTGGCGAAGGACGAGGTGACGATGCGCGTCGGGAATGGTTCCAAGGTCGATGTGATCACCGTCGGCACGATGCCTCTACATTTACCTACGGGATTAGTTTTAAACCTCAATAATTGTTATTTAGTGCCAGCTTTGAGCATGAACATTGTATCAGGATCTCGTTTAATTCGAGATGGCTACTCATTTAAATCCGAGAATAATGGTTGTTCTATTTATATGAGAGATATGTTTTATGGTCATGCTCCGCTGGTGAATGGTTTATTCTTAATGAATCTCGAGCGTCATGTTACACATATTCATAGTGTGAATACCAAAAGATGTAAGGTTAATAATGATAGTCCCACATACTTGTGGCACTGCCGCCTTGGTCACATAGGTGTCAAACGCATGAAGAAGCTCCATGCAGATGGACTTTTGGAGTCTCTTGATTACAAATCATTTGACACGTGCGAACCATGCCTCATGGGTAAAATGACCAAGACTCCGTTCTCAGGAACAATGGAGCGAGCAACCAACTTATTGGAAATCATACATACTGATGTGTGCGGTCCAATGAGTGTTGAGGCTCGCGGTGGCTATCGTTATGTTCTCACTCTCACTGATGACTTGAGTAGATATGGGTATGTCTACTTAATGAAACACAAGTCTGAGACCTTTGAAAAGTTCAAGGAATTTCAGAGTGAGGTTGAGAATCAATGTGACAGGAAAATCAAGTTCTTACGATCAGATCGTGGAGGAGAATACTGGAGTCACGAATTTGGCACACACTTAAGGAAATGTGGAATAGTTTCACAACTCACGCCGCCTGGAACACCTTAGCGTAATGGTGTGTCCGAACGTCGTAATCACACTCTATTGGATATGGTGCGATCTATGATGTCTCTTATCGATTTACCGCTGTCATTTTGGGGCTATGCTTTAGAGACTGCCGCATTCACTTTAAATAGGGCTCCATCGAAATCCGTTGAGACGACACCGTATGAATTATGGTTTGGGAAGAAACCTAAGCTGTCATTTGTAAAAGTTTTGGGATGCGATGCTTATGTCTAGAAACTTCAACCTAAAAAGCTCGAACCCAAGTTGGAAAAATGTGTCTTCATAGGATACCCTAAAGAAACTATTGGGTATACCTTCTACCTCAGATCCGAAGGCAAGATCTTTGTTGCCAAGAATGGGTCGTTCCTAGAGAAAGAGTTTCTCTCGAAAGAAGTAAGTGGGAGGAAAGTAGAACTCGATGAAGTATTACCTCTTGAACCGGTAAGTGGCGCAGCTCAAGAAAATGTTCCTGAGGTGCCTGCACCGACTGGAGAGGAAGTTAATGATGATGATCATGAAACTTTAGATCAAGTTGCTACTGAACTTCGTAGGTCCACAAGGACACGTTCCGCACCAGAGTGGTACGGCAACCCCATCCTGGAAATCATGTTGTTAGACAACGGTGAACCTTCAAACTATGAGGAAGCGATGGCGGGCCCAGATTCCGACAAATGGCTGGAAGCCATGAAATCCGAGATAGGATCCATGTATGAAAACAAATTATGGACTTTGACTGACTTGCCCGATGATCGGCGAGCCATAGAAAATAAATGGATCTTTAAGAAGAAGATAGACGCGGATGGTAATGTAACCATCTATAAAGATTGGCTTGTCGCTAAGGGTTATCGACAAGTTCAAGGGGTTGACTACGATGAGACTTTCTCACCCATAGCGAAGCTGAAGTCCGTCCGAATCATGTTAGCAATTGCCGCATTCTATGATTATGAGATATGGAAAATGGACGTCAAAACGACATTCCTTAATGGTTTCCTTAAGGAAGAATTGTATATGATGCAGCCGGAAGGTTTTGTCGATCCGAAGAATGCTGACAAGGTGTGCAAGCTCCAACGCTCGATCTATGGGCTGGTGCAAGCATCTCGGAGTTGGAACATTCGTTTTGATGAGATGATCAAAGCGTTTGGGTTTACGCAGACTTATGGAGAAGCATGCATTTACAAGAAAGTGAGTGGGAGCTCTGTAGCATTTCTCATATTGTATGTGGATGACATACTGTTGATGGGAAATGATATAGAATTCTTGGAAAGCATAAAGGCCTACTTGAACAAGTGTTTTTCAATGAAGGATCTTGGAGAAGCTCCTTATATATTAGGCATCAAGATCTATAGAGATAGATTGAGACGCCTCATTGGTCTTTCACAGAGTACATACATTGAGAAGATATTGAAGAAGTTCAATATGGATCAGTCAAAGAAGGGGTTCTTGCCTGTATTGCAATGTACGAGATTGAGCACGGCTCAATGCCCGACCACGGCAGAAGATAGAGAAAAGATGAGTGTCGTCCCCTATGCCTCGGCCATAGGGTCTATCATGTATGCTATGCTGTGTACCAAACCTGATGTAAACCTTGCCGTAAGTTTGGTAGGAATGTACCAAAATAATCCCGGCATGGAACACTGGACAGCGGTCAAGAATATCCTGAAGTACCTGAAAAGGACTAAGGATATGTTTCTCGTTTATGGAGGTGACGAAGAGCTCGTCGTAAAGGGTTACGTCGATGCTAGCTTCGACACAGATCTGGATGACTCTAAGTCACAAACCGGATACGTGTATATTTTGAATGTTGGGGCAGTAAGCTGGTGCAGTTGCAAGCAAAGCGTTTTGGCGGGATCTACGCGTGAAGCGGAGTACATGGTAGCCTCGGAGGTAGCACAAGAAGCAATCTGGGTGAAGGAGTTCATTACCGACCTAGGAGTCATACCCAATGCGTCGGGCCCGATGACTCTCTTCTGTGACAACACCGGAGCTATTGCCCTTGCCAAGGAGCCCAGGTTTCACAGGAAGACCAGGCATATCAAGTGTCGCTTCAACTCCATTCGTGAAAGTGTTCAAAATGGAGACATAGATATTTGTAAAGTACATACGGACCTGAATGTGGCGGATCCGTTGACTAAACCTCTCCCTAGAGCCAAACATGATCAACACCAGAACTGCATGGGTGTCCGATTCATCACAATGTAACTAGGTTATTGACTCTAGTGCAAGTGGGAGACTGTTGGAAATATGCCCTAGAGGCAATAATAAAATGGTTATTATTATATTTCCTTGTTCATGATAATTGTCTATTATTCATGCTATAATTGTGTTAACCGGAAATCGTAATACATGTGTGAATACATAGACCACAACACGTCCCTAGTGAGCCTCTAGTTGACTAGCTCGTGGATCAAAAGATAGTCATGGTTTCCTGACTATGGACATTAGATGTCATTGATAACGGGATCACATCATTAGGAGAATGATGTGATGGACAAGACCCAATCCTAAGCATAGCTTAAAGATCGTGTAGTTCGTTTGCTATAGCTTTTCCAAATGTCAAGTATCATTTCCTTAGACCATGAGATTGTGCAACTCCCGGATACCGTAGGAGTGCTTTGGTTGTACCAAACGTCACAACGTAACTGGGTGACTATAAAGGTGCACTACGGGTATCTTCGAAAGTGTCTGTTGGGTTGGCACGAATCGAGACTGGGATTTGTCACTCCGTATGACGGAGAGGTATCTCTGGGCCCACTCGGTAATGCATCATCATAATGAGCTCAATGTGACCAAGTGGTTGATCACGGGATCATGCATTACGGTACGAGTAAAGTGACTTGCCGGCAACGAGATGGAACGAGGTATTGGGATACCGACGATCGAGTCTCGGGCAAGTAACGTACCGATTGACAAAGGGAATTGTATACGGATTGATTGAATCCTCGACATCGTGGTTCATCCGATGAGATCATCGAGGAGCATGTGGGATCCAACATGGGTATCCAGATCCCGCTGTTGGTTATTGACCGGAGAGTCGTCTCGGTCATGTCTGCGTGTCTCCCGAACCTGTAGGGTCTACACACTTAAGGTTCGGTGACGCTAGGGTTGTTGAGATATTAGTATACGCTAATCCAAAAGTTGTTCGGAGTCTCGTATGAGATCCCAAACGTCACGAGGAGTTCCGGAATGGTCCGGAGGTGAAGATTTATATATAGGAAGTCAAGTTTCGGCCATCGGGAAAGTTTCGGGGGCAATCGGTATTGTACCGGGACAACCGGAAGGGTCCCGGGGGTCCACCGGGTGGGGCCACCTGTCCCGGAGGGCCCCATGGGCTGAAGTGGGAGGGGAACCAGCCCCTGGTGGGCTGGTGCACCCCCCATGGGCCTCCCCCTGCGCCTAGGGTTGGAAACCCTAGGGGTGGGGGGCGCCCCACTTGGCTTGGGGGGCACTCCACCCCCTTGGCCGCCGCCCCCCTTGGAGATTCAATCTCCTTGGGCCGGCGCCCCCCTAGGGATCCTATATATAGTGGGGGGGAGGGCAACCGCACCCTAGCCCCTGGCGCCTCCCTCTCTCTCCCGTGACACTCCTCCCTCTCCTTGAGCTTGGTGAAGCCCTACCGAGATCACCGTTGCTTCCACCACCACGCCGTCGTGCTGCTGGATCTTCATCAACTTCTCCCTCCCCCTTGCTAGATCAAGTTGGAGGAGACGTCTTCCCAACCGTACGTGTGTTGAACGCGGAGGTGCCGTCCGTTCGGCGCTAGGTCATCGGTGATTTGGATCACGACGAGTACGATTCCATCAACCCCGTTCTCTTGAACGCTTCCACGCGCGATCTACAAGGGTATGTAGATGCACTCCCCTCTCCCTCGTTGCTAGATGACTCCATAGATTGATCTTGGTGATGCGTAGAAAATTTTAAAATTCTGCTACGTTCCCCAACACTGAGGACTTTGTCGGAATAGCCGAGGACTTTGGAGGAGCAGGAGCAGTATGAGGAATTGGCCATGAGGGCTTTGAGGGTTCTGGCCGTGAGGGCATTGCTGAGGAACTTGGCCTTGAGGGCACTGTTGGTGAAGCTTGGCTTGCGCACATGCTTCTTTGACATAGCCTTCTTCGGCTTGACAGTAGAGGCAACAGCAGTAGCAGCAGAGTCTTCATTGAATTTCCTCACTGCTTCTCTGGCTTGCTTAGCCAACTTGGCTTGGCGGTTGGCCCATTCATCAAGATAGTCCTCACCGCGCTTGAGGCTGGTGGGATCTCCTATTTGGCCAGGTGCCAACGGAGCTCTTGGGCATGGAGGATTGAGTGCGAATTTCTTCATGTACTTTGGAGTTACATATCTGTACTCCCTCCATTCTCTTGCCCATCTCCTTTCTATCTTCTGAATGCGCACCTTGCGTTGATTTTTGTCTTCCTCAGGAGGTGTGCAGTACCCAGCATAGATGTCATCAGGGATCTCAAAGGAAGTCATAACCTCAGGCTTCTTTCCTCCTTCTTGTGGCCTTTTACCATCAGCCATTTTCTTCAGTTGAGGAATTTGAACAATCAAATTCTCTAAAGAATTATGCAACTTTTCTTCGAGGAAGGCTGCAAATGAGTTAAGTTGATGAGAACCTAGTGATTCAGCAGCTGACATGAGTACCTGTGAACAGAGTATAGTTGCGAGGAATTTGGAGAGGTCATATGCGTTCTCAGAAGGTTTTTCAAAAAGAACAAGTTTGAGGAATTTGACCAGATGAGTCTTGAAGAATTTCACTAAGCGTTATTTGTCTTAGGTTCCAGAGTTGTATAGATCGAAGATCCACACAATTGAGGAATCTTGAAGAAAATGATGCTTAGAGAAACGAATCAAGAACAGATGACTTGTGAGGTGTTTAGTGTGTGAAGATATGAAGAGAAACACCTTTGAAGATTTTGTAGATAATCATTTGAATCAACGAGGGCAGCAAAAGTAACTTTTAATTACCCTGGATGAAGAACATGACGAACAGTGAAGTGGAGAGGTGAAGTTCGTCTGTGTAGATCTTCCACGCCCTAACTCGGCGGAGGAAGACGGCTACGGCGGCGGCGGAGTGAAGATTTCCACGGACGGCGTGAGTACGGCGGCGACGAGGTCGAGGCAGTGAAGCTCTTCCTCACCGGCGACGATGAAGTAGCGGCGGCGCTAGGGTTTGAGAAGCTCGAGCTGGAGAGAGGTCGAGCGGAGTAAAAGAAGTGAGGAAGGGGAAGAGGGGTATTTATAGCCACGGTGAAAAACTGTTCTCCCGAAGAAATTGGATGAACGTGCCCCTGACCCTTCTCATTCGCTTGACATGTGTCACCCACATACTGAGAGGTGGAGATCGTGTGTGATCGTGGGTGAAAGGATAAGTATATCATGGGATGCGGAACGGTTTGAGCGGCAAAGCCAAAAATTTAGACATGATAGGTTTTAAAGTTTTGTTCGCAATTTCTTCAGCTGACAAGGACACAGTGAAGATTTTGAACGAGTTTCAAATAGAACGCATATGAAGAATTTGTGAACAGATTGGGTTGAGTATAGCATAGAGGGGAAGGGTCCGATCACATTCACTTAGCAGAAAAATCAACTTGAAGAATTAGCAATAAGTGAATGCTGTAGAGGACATAAACTCATATATATATATATGAAGAAAAACGATGGAAACAGTGAAGACAATGCAAAGTTGAAGAATATGAACAACTGAGGAATTTCAACTTTTGGTGGTGGCGTGACCCACCGTATAAGAATGATGATTTCAGACACTGCGTACAATTATCGTAGGGTTCTGAGAATCAAATTCTTCATTAATTTCTTCACACTAAGAGTGTTATTCTTCATTGATTGAAGAAAAACATTTCTTCATGTGTTCCACATCTAAGTCATCAATTTTGCATAAGTTTTAGGATGAGTGTCCTTTTCAAAGAACATTCGAAGATTCTAGGATATTTAGCTCACACCGCAACTTGCTAAATCTCTTCTCATCCAAGGGCTTTGTGAAGATATCGGCTAGATGTTCTTTAGTCTTCACATGCTCAATAGAAATTTCGCCCTTCAACACATGATCACGAAGAAAATGATGACGAATTTGAATGTGCTTATTCTTCGAGTGCTGAACTGGGTTGTGAGTAATCTTGATGGCACTCTCATTGTCACAGAAGAGATGCACATTCTGCATGTTGATGCCGTAGTCCTTGAGAGTTTGCTTCATCCATAGCAATTGAGCACAGCAAGAACCAGCGTCAATGTACTCAGCTTCAGCAGTAGATAGTGATAGACAGTTCTGTTTCTTCGAGGACCAACAGACCAAAGATCGTCCAAGGAAATGACATGTACTAGATGTTGACTTGCGGTCCACACGATCACCAACATAGTCAGAGTCAGAATATCCAATGAGATCAAAAGCCGAGCCCTTGGGGTACCATAATCCAAGTGTTGGTGTGTGAGCTAGATATCGAAGAATATGCTTCACAGCCTTATGGTGTGATTCCTTCGGTGTAGCTTGAAATCGTGCACACATGCAAACACTAAGCATTATGTCTGGCCTATATGCACATAGGTACAATAAAGAGCCCATCATGGAGCGGTATACGTTATGATCGAAGTCGATACCATTTTCATCAGTGCATAGATGGCCATTTGTGGTCATAGGAATTTTGACGCCTTTGCAATCTTGCATGCCGAATTTCCTTAGTACATCCTTGAGGTATTTCTCCTGGGATATGAATATGCCATTGTGTTGTTGAAGAATTTGAATACCTAAGAAGACTTTCAACTCTCCCATCATAGACATTTCATATTCTTCACTCATCATATAGGCAAATTCATCACTATAACGTTTGTCAGTACATCCAAAGATAATATCATCAACATATATTTGGCACACAAACAATTCACCATCATAAGATTTAGTGAAAAGAGTAGGGTCGAGTGAACCGGGTTTGAAGCCTTTCTTCATGAAGAATTCCTTCAAGGTATCATACCACGCCCGTGGGGCCTGCTTGAGGCCATAGAGGGCCTTGTTGAGTCTGAAGACTTTGTCAGGATTCTTTGGATCTTCAAAACCTGTGTGTAGCCTTGAGCTACAAGCCGTGCCTTATTCCTCACCACAAGGCCATTTTCATCTTGCTTGTTGCGGTAGATCCACTTCATGCCAATGATATTGTGCTTGCGAGGATCTGGACGTTTGACCAGTTCCCAAACATTGTTGAGCTTGAACTGATGTAGTTCTTCTTGCATGGCCTGAATCCACTCAGGCTCCAGAAATGCTTCATCTACCTTAGTGGGCTCTGTGATAGACACAAAAGCATAGTGCCCACAAAAGTTAGATAAATGTGAAGCTTTTGAGTGTGTGAGAGGACCTGGCGCTTTGATGTCATTGATGATCTTTTCAACTTGCACTTCTTTTGCAATGCGAGGATGAGCTGGTTGTCGTTGAAGAATTTGATCAGCATTCTCTTCAGCACCATTTTCTTCAGTATTTTCTTCAGGTGCATTAGCTCGACATTCTTCATGTTCTGGAATGAATTCTTCAGCAGATTCTTCAGTAGGAATGACATCCTCAGTAGCCTTGAACTTGATAGTTTCCTCAGGTGCTGGTTCATCTATCACAGTAGGTAGGTGCTCTCTTTGCGAGCCATTAGTTTCATCGAACTGCACATCTACAGTTTCGACAACCTTGTGAAGAACGTTGTTGAAGACTCTGTAGGTGTGCGAGTCCTTTCCGTAACCAAGCATAAAACCTTCATGTGCTTCCGGTGCAAATTTTGAGTTGTGATGAGCATCTGTAATCCAACATTTAGCACCGAAGACTTTGAAATAACTTACATTGGGTTTCTTATCAGTGAGGAGTTCATAGGCAGTCTTCTTGAAGAATTTGTGAAGATATACTCTGTTGATGATGTGGCACGCAGTATCAATTGCCTCAGTCCAGAAACGACGAGGCGTTTTGTATTCATCAAGCATAGTGCGAGCCATCTTAGCAAGAGTCCTGTTCTTGCGCTCCACGACACCGTTCTGCTGAGGAGTGTAAGGAGCAGATAACTCATGAGTAATACTAAGTTCATCAAGATAGTCATCTAGACCAGAATTCTTGAACTTGGTTCCATTGTCACTTCTGATGTGCTTGATCTTCACACCAAAGTTGGTTGAAGCCCTCGAGGAAAATCGTCTGAAGACTTCCTGCACTTCATGTTTGTAAGTAACAATGTGTACCCATGTGTATCGAGAGTAATCATCAACAATAACAAAGCCATATTGAGATGCATCATTTGAAATAGCAGAATAATGGTTAGGACCGAAGAGATCCATGTGAAGCAATTCAAATGGACGAGTAGTGGTCATGATAGTCTTCGCTGGATGCTTGGCCTTTGTCATCTTCCCAGCTTCACAGACTCCGCATAGGTGATCCTTGAGGAATTTTACATTCTCGATGCCAATGACATGCTTCTTCTTCGCAAGCGTGTGCAAATTCCTCATGCCTGCATGACCAAGTCATCGATGCCAGAGCCAGCCTTCTGAAGCTTTTGCAAGTAGACACACGGCTGGTTGTGGTCCTGTAGAGAAATCAACAATATACAGGTCTCCTCTCCTAAAGCCTTCGAAGACTTTGGAATTGTCAGCTTCCATAACCACAACACAACGGTATTTGCCAAAGACAACAACCATATCAAGATCACAAAGCATTGAGATAGACATAAGGTTGTATCCTAAGGACTCAACAAGCATGACTTTTTCCGTGTGTCGATCCTTTGTGATCGCAACCTTACCTAGACCCAATACCTGACTTTTGCCTTTGTCAGCAAAGATGATATGCTTCAGATGCGACGGAGATAATGGAGCATCCATCAGTAGATTCTTGTCACCAGTCATGTAATTTGTACATCCACTATCGAGGACCCACTCAGTGGCTTTGGGTTGATCATCCTGCAGATGAATTAGTGCATCTTACAAACTCATATACTTCATCAGTGAAGAATATGACATCAATTCATGAGATCAAGTTCATCAAATAAGAGAACAGATAGAGCAATATGAGGACGTGAGAAATGAATCCTGTGTCCTATCAGGCATGCTCAGGTCTCCAACAAATTCTTCAGACGATTACATACGTCTGGAGACTTGACCCTGTAGAAGAGATTAGTTCTTTTTCTTCACCACCCACATCTGAAGGGGTGGCAAAGAGTTCATTATTCTGCGAGCTCCATACGAGAAGGATGGCATAGAAGCCAGTCCATTTCGTTTCACATAAGAGGGGTTAGAGCAAGTATAAGAGTAAGCAGAGAAATTCTTCGAGGATTTATGGACATAATGATTTGAAGAATAATGCACATATCCATAATCCTTAGATCTTCCCCGTGAAATAGATGGGTTAGCACGATGATGTTTATATGAGGACTTTGATCCTTTTGAGGTATAGGATCCATGTGAGGAGTTTAGTTCGTATGAGGACTTTGGATCCATATGAAGAATTTGGTCCATATGAAGAATTTGATCTGGGGTTCCTATTCTTCACAGGTGGCGTCATGATGACATTCACCTGAAGATTTTCAAGGCATCTTTTGGGAACCCAGATTTTCTTCATAGGGGAGCCGTTCCTGCAGTTAGTGCCAACATATCTAGCAAATACTTCACCATTCTGATTTTTGAACAATTTATAGTTGGAGTCAAATGACTCATCATCAGAACGAGGAGATTCACATGCAAATCCAGATAAGTTAGATGGATCAACTGGAGGTCCCTTTGCAGCAACCCATGTTGTTTTGGGGTACTGCTCAGGCTTCCAATATGTACCATCAGCATTGAGTTTCCACTCAAAGGCAATACCCTCTTTCCTAGGGTTCCTGTTGAGGAT
The DNA here is from genome assembly GCF_056163025.1 of Triticum urartu. Lineage (NCBI taxonomy): Eukaryota > Viridiplantae > Streptophyta > Magnoliopsida > Poales > Poaceae > Triticum > Triticum urartu. Next base: position 500,329,906 of record NC_141874.1, on the reverse strand, counting down.
CTGATTTTTAAGCACATCACAAAGAGTCTGATGCCCTTTGAGGCTTTTGTACATGCCTGTCATGTACAATTCCTTCAGCCCTGCATCATTAGTGATACTAGCAATGTCCTCAGATGAGGAATTAGTGATAGCAGAGGCATGTGAAGAATTTGAAACATTAGCAGCATTTGAACATTCAGGTGAAGAATTAGCACATTCACGTTCAATGCACTTCAAGCATGGAGGTACAAATACTTCCTGAGAAGCGCTGATTTGTTGAGCAAGTAATGAATCGCGCTCCTTCTGAAGATCTTCATAACTCACTCTTAGCTTCTCAAGGTCTTGCTTTCTTTGAAGAAATTCATAAGAAAGCTTCTCATGATTGGATAAGAGAGTGTTATGATGATCTTGAAGGGTGTCATACTTAGTATGAAGTCTCTGAAGACTTTCAGCCAAAGCTTTTGACTGATCCATTTCTTCACCCAACATATCATCGCTCTTATTTAGCATGTAATGAACTTTTTCCAAAGCTCTTTGTTGTTTAGTGGCAAGGGAAGCAAGTTTGACATAGCTGGGCCCAAATTCATCACCAGATTCATCATCACTAGACTCGGATAGGTAGCATTCAGTTACCTCAGCATCTTTTGCCATAAGGCATGATGCAGAAGATGATGATTCTGGTTCGAATGTCATCACTTTGAGAGATTCCTTGAAGTCCTCAAACCAAGGATCATGATAGGTTCGATGACCTTCATAGACCTCAGTGAGACGGCCCCAGATAAGCTTCGCATGATCGAGATGCATGATATTCCTGAACTGATTTTGAGACAGACAGGAGCAGATGACATCCTTTGCCATGAGGTTGAGAAGAGTGTACTTGTGAATGTCATCTGCTTCTGCCATCTTGCACAGATCGGTCAGACCAATCTCAGTGACGGTCCACAGCTCGCTGTTCATCGCCATGAGGCGCTTCTTCATCATGGCCTTCCACTTGGGATACTCATGACCGTGAAAGATGGGGCATGTCACTTTCTTCATACCTATGGTCGACATAACTAAACTCCAGGCGGTTAAACCAAAATCACACAGAACAAGGGAGTACCTCGCTCTGGTACCAATTGAAAGTGCGTTATATCGATTAGAGGGGGTGAATAGGCGATTTTTATGAAATTCTTCACTGAGGAATTTGCCGGTGAGGAAATTCCTTAGCGAAGAACTACTAGCGGCGAAATAAGTACTCAAAAGTAAACATAACAAGATACAAGCATAGTCATCATGATGAAATGAAGACAGGCACAGAGTACATGAAGCATAAGCACAAGATAACACAGGATGAAGACAAACAGACTGAAGAAATTGAACTGAGGAAATTGAGAAAGTCTTCAGTCAAAGTCTTCAAACACAGATATGAACAAACACACAACACAATTATGAGGAAATGAACGAGTTGAGGGAATAGAACCAGTAAGCTTGGTGAAGACAATGATTTGGTAGACCAGTTCCAACTGTTGTCTCAGTTGTACGTCTGGTTGGAGCGGCTGAATATTTAAACTCGAGGACACAAAGTCCCGGACACCCAGTCCTGAACACGCAGCTCAGGACACCCAGTCCTCACCGTATTCTCCTTGAACTAAGGTCACACATACCTCCTCCAATCACTCGTGGTAAGTCTTCAGGTGACTTCCGAACCTTCACAAACTTGGTCACTCGGCGATCCACAATTCCTCTTGGATGCTCTAGACCATGACGCCTAACTGTCTGGAAGAAGCACAGTCTTCAAAGGTAACAAGCGTCGGATTCACGCAGGATCAATCTCTTCAGTGATGCTCAATCACTTGGGGTTTCTAGGTGTTTGGGTTTTGGGTTTTTCCTCACTTGATGATTTTTGCTCAAAGTCCTCGGAGGATGGGTTGCTCTCAAATGACAAGTGTCAGTTTCTCTCGGAGCAGCCAACCAACTAGTGGTTGTAGGGGGCGGCTATTTATATCCTAGGGACCAGCCCGACATGATAAGACATTAATGCCCTTCAATGATATGACCGTTAGGTGGATAGATATTTTGGGACAGCTGGCATATAGCACATCAACGGTTAGAATTTTGAGTAGCAAAATCCTCAGGGCTATCATCTTCCTCACTGTGTAGGAAATCCGCACTAGCGAATTCCTAACTCCTCAGTCAGAACAAATTCCTCAGAGACCAGAAGAACTTCGTCTCTGTCACTGAAGAAATTGACTGAACTATATGAGATTTCCAATGGCTTCGCTCGAAGGGACTGGTAGGTGTAGGATTTTGAGTTGAGCATCACATGGAATTTTTTCCTTAGTATTTCCTCGACCCCCTTTAACAGTGCGGTGTTTCCTATGACTCAAGAAAGAGAAAATGAAACTACGAAAACAAAAGTCTTCACGCTTCATGTTCCTTGAATGAATGCCAAGTCTTCACGGTCACACCAATTTCTTCACTTTCAAAGTCTTCAGAAAGTCTTCAGAGATTCAAAGTCTTCAGTTGAAGAAACTTCATTTTTAGGGGTCAACTTTCTCTGTAAATATCAAACTCCTCATAGACTTATAGACCTGTGTACACTCACAAACGCATTAGTCCCTTAACCTATAAGTCTTCAATACATCAAAGTCACTAAGGGGCACTAGATGCACTTACACTCCAGCTAAGATAAGATGCCCGAGTTTGATCCCCCCCTCTCTCTTTTCCTCTCGGTCCCCTCTACTATGGTGGCTAGTCCTATTTATAGAGGCCTTGGTCCTCTTCCCAAATATTGAGCGGGAAGGGAGCCAACAATGGCGGGCTAATTTGAAGGGGGACAGCTAGTACAAGCCATCCTGACAAAAGGTAGTCTGCGCATGTGGAAGGCTCTGGGGGTGACGTCGTCTTGGCCTCCATGATGACCTCCGTCTTGAAGTCCTCCTGGTCTTGGTCTTGTTTCACCGGAATGGCAACCTTTGCCTGATGCATCGGTACTCCATGGCTGCGCTTGCCTCCTTTGCACCAAAGAGGAAACAAGGATGCTGCGCGCGCTGGCGCCCGCTTGGCGCCCGCCTAGTGTCGATCGTCATGGCTCACGTCACGAGAGCCTCGTGAGGTTCGCCCCGCCTTGATATCTCCTCTCCTCGCGAGCCTGCTTGACCAGGCTGCTCCAGAGGAGGTCTTGCGTCGCCCGCCTCGCGAGGGTCTTGGATGCCTTGTTGATGAAGACGGGCCGTACGACCTGCTGGCTTGGCCACGCCATGTGTCGTAGGCAGGCAAGTCTGGGGACCCCCGTTCCCAGAACGCCGATAGTAGCCCCCGGGCCCAAGGTGCGCGCGGGCTTGGCTTCGCGGTGAAGCCAAGGGTCAAGTTCGGAGCACCGCGGGCCCCAAAAGCCCGCGGCCTCGGTTGACGCATGGCGGTTGATTGGACGTGGGCGTCTCCATTTCCCCATGTTGCCTCGGCAACTTCTTGACCTGACAAAAGGCTGGCGCGGGCGGCACTTGCCTTCATTGCTTCTTCCTTGCCTTGCTCCAGATCCCCTTTCTCGCTCTTCGCCGCCGCTACCTACAGATCTGCTCCGGCCTTGCTCTGCATTTGCTGCCCATGGCGTCGCGCAAGGTCAAGATTTCATCGGCTCCTGCTTGGTATGAGCCCGCTCTTGAGGCGCCCACTGTCACGGAAAAGAGCCTTGCCTCCATGCGCCCGCTGACGGCGTGAGAGAGCAACGAGTGGGGGAAGACAAAGCTCCGGCTTGCCTCCGACGAGCCGGAGCCTGAGGGGAGCACCTTATTTCCCTTCTTTTCAAGCAGCGTTGCCGTCAGGTTGGTTCCTCCCTTCTCTAATTTCTTTTATGAAGTCCTCAACCACTATGGGCTGCAAGCGTTGCATCTCCATCCCAACTCTATCCTCCTCCTATCCATCTTTGCCTACTACTGTGAGCCGTACCTGGGTGTGATGCCGCCCGTGGCGCTCCTGCGCCATTTCTTCTTCCTCCGCGTCAGCGAGGGTCACATCTCTGGATGCGCCAACTTCGTCGCGTCCGGCAAGGCCAACTCCATCTCGAGCACCGGGAAGAGGGCCGACAACATTCGATCCAAATGGGTCATGGTGGACGCCAAGATCGCCCATCCGCACCTGATGTTGCCAATGGAGGCGCCCCGGCAAGGCAAGGAGTGGCCCAGGGTGGAGCTTGTCGACGAGCGGGCATCGTCAGTGTTGGGGCAGATGATGACTGACCTGAAGCCGGGCAATGCGAGGGTGGCCAAAATAATGGGAGCGATGCTCCTGAGGGAGTTCTTGATGCTGCGGGTTGCCCCACTCCAGGCGCGCGCGCCCCTTCTGGGAGCTTGTAGGAGGGGAAAACAAGGCCCTCCTAAGGCCGGGGGACCTGCCTGACGACGAACTGGACGCCGTCCTGCGTCTCATAGTCGGAGACAACCAGGAGTACCCGCCTAGCGCCTTCATCCCCCTGTTTCAACGCAGGGACCGGGAGGAATTCGTTGCCTCCAGGCCGACCTTTGATGCGCGCGGGCTGGTGCCGCCGGTGTTTTCGGGAGCTCCTACAGTGCAGAAACTGGTGGAGGTGTCTTCCGGCGAGCCCCGCGGAGAGGGGGAAGAGGAGGTGGACTCGGAGGAGACCCCGGAAGAGGTGGGGGAGACCTCCCCTCTGAGCAAGGCCGAGATTCTCCGCGCCCTTCCTGATGATGCCAAGGCCGACGCCTACCAAGGAGAGAAGGAGCAACCCTTCGTCCCGACGAAGGGTAGGTCATCGCCGGTGGACCGTGGTGACGCCTCTGCCCCAACACCTCCTGGGGCTGGATCCGGTTCTACCTCCGCACCGCATGGCGCCGCCGGAGCACAAACGCCTGCCCCTTAGGCCCCGATGCTGTCAGGCCTCAAGCTTCACAAGAGAAAGGTGGAGTACCTTGCGGTGGACCGGTAGGTGTCTCGAACTTTGCTTTGTCTCTGCTGGTATTTGTTATTTCCTGACGCTCGCCTTTGGTTGATTAGGCCGACATCTTCGGCGAAGAGGAGGAAGTAGGGTACGACGGCTGTGCCTCCCTCCGCAGAGCAAGGAGGCAACATCGCCCGTGTCTCCCCCGCCCGGACGTCCTCACGGGGCCAAGAGGAGCATCGCCGGGTGAAGCCAGCCCCTATGGCCCCGCTGGCTCCGGAGGTGCCGGTACTTGGCGCGGCTGATGAGGTCCCGGCTGCTCCGAAACCCGCGGTCTCCCAAGCCCTGGTGATGATGCCGCTTCCTCCTACTGCTGCATCTCCACTTCCTGGTCCTTGTGCTCCTGCTGCCTTCTTGGAGCGTGCCTTTTCGGAGATGACCCAACTGCAGGCGGATCAACTGAGCGCTGGCCCACACCTGGTGGCTGGGCGTCTGGAGTTGGCCTCCGGCTGGCTTCATTCTGACCTGGCGGTACACGCGGCGCTGGGCCAGGCTGTTGCAGCTTCCGAGAGGGAGAAGCAAGGAGCCGTCGGTGCTGCAGCCGATCGCGAGGCGACGTTGAAAGACGCCAAGGCCGCCCGTGACCGCTGCCAAGTGCTGGAGGGCGAGTTGCAGAGCCTACGCGACAAGCACGCCGAAGAGGTACGCCACGGCCAAGCAGAGGAGAAGGAGATGAAGGCCCGGGAGGAAGCCGTCAAGAACCGTGATGCTGAGCTGGCGGAGCTGGGGAAGAAGCAGGTTGCCGAGCGCACCCGATTGGAAGAGTTGGAGCAGAAGATGGGGGCGAAGGAGGCCGATCTTGCCGCCAAGGCGCGAGTCCTGGCTGAAGACCGTGTGGCCTTCACCGATCTCGAGAAGAGATCTCGCGAGGCGCTGAGGACGCTCTACGAGCATGGCCTGGAGAGGCTGTTGGACACTGACGAGGACGGCCCTGCCCAGCTGCTTCCTCTTGTGGTGAAGGCGCTTCAGGAGGTCGTTGAGGGCCTCGGTCCCATGGCAGAGGCAGAAGCTCATGTTCTGTCTTCAGCCGCACTGACTCGCGTCCTTAGCCATCTGCACCTCCGCGACCCCAACGGCCGCCTTGACGAGCTGCTGGAGCCTGTGGCTAAAGACCTCTGCGAAGCCGCCGCCACAATTGTTCAAGGTCAAGTGGAGACTTTGCTGGGGAAGTTCCGCGGCTTTTTCTTCGATCCTCTATCTGGCGATGGTGCGGATCCTGCGGCTGGTGGTGAAGGTGAGAACATCGTCGCCCACGGGGAAGCACCTTCCGCATGCGACGGTGATATCCAGGGGTGACCTGCCGCTATTCTTCTCGTTTCATTCTTGCGACATACATCAGGCCTCGTGGAGGTGTTTAGACTTTTCATTTGGTATTGTGAGAACAATATGCTTGTAATATTTGCTTTGAGATTTTGCGTTTTCCTTCCTATTTGCATTGTTCTGCGTGGGCAGAGCCCGGCCCCGCGCATACCTCAACCGCCATTGGGCCGTCCGGAGACCAGGACGGTCCAAGGAGTGAGGGGCTACGTGACCAGTTAGGCTCCTGAGTCGCGATGCTCAGGAGTCCCCCTTAACATGCGAACAACATATAGGGAGAGTTCGTGAGGATAGATTAATGTTCTACGTCGGCAGAGCCCGGCCCCGCGCATACCTCAACCACCATTGGGCCGACCGGAGACTAGGACGGTCCAAGGAGTGAGGGGATACGTGACCAGTTAGGCTCCTGAGTCATGATGCTCAGGAGTCCCCCTTGACGTTCAAACAATTTCCATACCTGCCCTCGCCGAGGCCTCGGGAGGGGCGCGCGACGCCCAGGTCCGGGGACCTGGTTGGGTGGCATACGCTTGGGCGTGACCCGAGCGCAGCCCCCATGCCCAGCCCCCTCGCGCGACTCTTCTGAGTGGAGGTGTCGTGGTGAGGGTGGGCACTGAGCTCTGGGCTCCCTGAGGTTGGTATGACCGTGGGGTCGCCCTTAGTTGTTTATCACCAGCGCGGAGCATAGTGCTTCCGCTTGTGCACGGGCATAGCCGCTCCTCGGCAGTGTCGACAGCCAGCGCGGAGCATGGAGCTTCCACTTGGGCATGGGATGGGGCCCCCCCCCTCCGGGAGGAGCCCCCGGGGCGTGTACAACCCCGCCCTGACATGTGGCTTGCACGGTAGGGCTGCGAGGTGTATCTGGGCACTCGTGAGCCAGCGCGGGACTCACGAGGCCCTACCTCAGGGCAGGTTGCGTCTGGTCTTGAGTCTTGGTGACTGTCCCTGCAAGGCGGTTAGATGCAAGCACTCTACGTCCTCAGGTCCCGGCCCTTGAGCGAGCTCAGCCGCCACTGGTATGCCAGGTCGCGATGCCGTGGTCAAGGCCAGGGGGTGAGGGCTGGAGAGCCAGTAAGAGCTCCTGAGTCACAATGCTCAGGAGCCCCCTTTTAACTTACAAATGAATTTCATAGGGTGAACGGACCCGTGGCGGGCGGTGACCGAGCAGGTGATAGCAGTTGGCAGGTTAAGCATGAAGAGCAGATCGACTTGGATAAATGCAGGAAGATACATGCCACTGGGTCTGGCCTGAGCGGCGTGGGGATGATGCAGCCCGAGGGGCACCCCCAACAAGGTAAGCTAAAGACATAAGCAAAATGGATACATGCCACAGGGACGGACCCATGTGGCCTGGGAATAATGCAGCCCGAGGGGCGTTCCCAGCTTAAATGACTTGGAAGATGTCACCTGGTCCTGTAGACGAAGTAGAGTTGGTGCAGCTGAAGCCACGCGTTGAAGGAATGGCTCCTCATGAGCCACCGGGACCCTGAGCCTCGGGAGGCTCTGGGGGCTCAGGAGGTTCCCTGAAGACCGTCCCCATCTCCCCCAGAGCGGCGTGGGACCTGGCTTCCTAAGCCGCCGGGACTTGCCGCACATTGTGCTGATAGGCCGACGCCACACTCGGCAAGCCGAAGGGCATGCAAACGTAACTGTGTGGTGGACCCTCACAGCGGCCCGCACGTGATGGCCAGAAGCGTTCCTGAGATGCGGCCCTGTTGAGGCCTGGGATGTCGATGCAGACACGCAGCTCAGCACCCTCGCCTGGATGGTGAGCCGCGCTCGGTGAGTGGCTGTCGCCGCACATGGCTCTCGCGTCGTGTAGCTCTTGGGTGGTCTCGCTGATGAACTCCTGGGTGGTGGGCACTCCTTGCCCTGTGCTCTCCTAAGGAAAGCGTGTCGTGAAGCACACTTCCAAGTGGTGCCCGAGCGCCTCCCTCATGAGGTTGGCAAGGTCTGAGGCTCTCTAGGAGAGAGCCCCCGAGCCCTGTCGGAGGAGGGCATCGGGCGCGCTTTCCTATGCGGTGGAGGGAGGCGCCCTTGGAGCGGGCGCTAATCCTGACGAGGCTGCTGACGCGACGCCATCTTCTTGGGGTCCTATACGGCGCGACAACTTCTTCTCGGGGATGGTCTCTGGAGGGCCTTCACTTCTGCTGTCAGCGTTGTCGATTGCTGCGGCTTGGAAGGTGCGCTCAAGGGAGCAGACCGCATCCCTTTCTTCACATGGGACCGTGATGACTCCCCCGCTTCCTGGCATCTTCAGGACGTTGTAGCCATGGTGAGTGACTGCAATGAACTTGGCCAGGGTTGGATACCCGAGGATGGCATTGTACGGCAGGCGGATGTGCGCGACGTCGAAGTCGATGAGCTCGGTGCGGTAGTTCTTGCGCTCCCCGAAGGTGATAGGCAGGCGGACCTGCCCTAACGGTGTGGTGGAACCGTCAGTCACTCCTGAGAAAGGCTTGGTTGGCTGGAGCTGTTCATAGGGCACTTGGAGGTTATCGAACGTGTCGATGGATAGGACGCTGAGCCCTGCGCCGCTGTCGATGAGAGTCTTGGTGACCTGCACATTGCTGATGACTGGGGAACACAGCATCGGCAGGGTGCCAGCGGTGGCTGCACACTTGAGCTGATCCGCCGAGTTAAAGGTGATGGCGCATTGGGACCACCGGAGCGGGCGCGTGGCCTCGAGCTTGGGGAGTGCCGCATTCACCTCGCGAGCGAACTGTTTGAAGATGCGCTGAGAGGCTGGGGCCTGAGCACTGCCCAAGATGCAAGCGATCGCACACGGCTCCTGGAAGCCCCCAGACCCCTCGTCCTGGTGGTGGTCGTCGTTCCTTCTTGGTGGCGGCAACGGGGGGAGACCGACGTTGCCCTGGGGGCGATCCTCATGAGGCAGGTCCCTCCAGTGCCCTCGCGAGGTTGGTCCTGCCAACGGTCCTCACGAGGCCGGTCGTGCCACTCTTGGCGCGGGCCACGGTCGTCCCAGCGTCCGCCTCCGCGTCCTCCTCCACGGCTGTAGCCCCGGTCTTTGCGCTCGAGGCGTCGACCGAAGCATCCTTCCCGAATGGCTCTGAGCTCTTGGCAGTCACTAGTGTTGTGGGTGTTCAGGTTGTGGAAGGCACAGAACAGATGGCCGTTCTTGGATGACTCAGGCTGATCTCGGCCTCGCTTGGTGTCGGGCTCTGCTGCGAGCACTACTGCCTCTTTGCGCTTCACGTCCTTGGCCTTGGCCTTCTTCTCCTCCACTCCTGCAGCTGGCAGCTCAAGGAGAGAGAGGCACCCCTCCTTAGCTCTTGCACACTTGGTCGCCGGGTTGAACAGCTCCTGAGATGTGCAAAGCTCCTCATGGATAGCCAGCTCTTCCTTCATCTTGATGTCACGAACGCCGTCTGAGAACGCAGAGATGATGGCTTCGTCTGTGATCTTGGGGATCTTGAGGCGGGTGTTGTTGAAGCGCTGGATGTATATTTGGAGGGTCTCTCCTGGCTGTTGCTTGATGCGGCGTAGATCACCCGCAGCCGGTGGGCGGTCGCGAGTGCCCTGGAAGTTGGTGACGAAGCGGTCGCGCATCTCGTCCCAGGAGGAGATCGAGCCGTGCTGCAGGTTCAGGAGCCAGGAGAGGGCCCCATCCTTGAGAGCCATGGGAAACCAGTTCGCCATGACTTTTTCGTCGCTGTTAGCCGCTTCGATGCTCAGCTCATAGAGCTGCAGGAACTCTGCGGGGTCAGCGGTGCCGTCGTATCGAGGAGGTAGATCTAGCTTGAACTTGCCTGGCCAGGCAATGCTACGCAGCTCAGGGGTGAAGGCACGGCAGCCTGCCGTGGTCGCCGGGGCCCGCTTCGGAGGCGGAGCTTGGTCTTGACGAGGTCCGCGTTGCGCTGCTGCAGGCGGTACAAGGTCTTGACGAGGTGGCGCGGGGAGCGCCGGTGCAGCATCTCGCGGCCGCGGGATTTCTTGGCAGCTTCTTTCTTCACGCGCGGGCGCCGGGTGCGGTGGATCACGCCGCGGAGGCGCGCGCCTTGGTGCCAAGGCACCATCTTGGGGTCGAGGCGGTGGAGGCACGCCATGAGCCCCGTTGCCTGCGGCTGGTTGAGGGGGAGGCAGAGAGTGGGACGGCGTCGGAGAGCCCCCTGCGGCACGGACGAGCTCGGCGACGCGGTCGAGCCACTCCTCATAGAGGTCGTCGATGGGGCGGTAACGCAGGAGCTCGTTCGTCGCGATGAGTGTGGCCCATGCCTCCATGGGAGCGCAGCGCTTGTGGGACGAAGAAGCAGCAGGGGTGAGTGATGGAGTAGCGGTGCGGCCGTCCTGCCGCACTGAAGGATGCAACGAGGATGCCTGCTGCTCGTTCCCCACCGGGCCGGTGGCAGCATTGGCGGCAAGGGGCGGAGAACAACGAGGTGGCCCACCGACGGGAGCCGTCTGAGCGCCGCGGGAGGCGAGGGCGGCCCGACGCTCAGCTCGAGCACGGCGAGCGTCC